>NC_073397.1:646954-1384454 GCF_028641065.1 Leucoraja erinaceus
AGGTATCCAAACCAAAAGGGTATAGGACTAACGTGAGAGGAAGGAGTTTCAAGGGCATGTCAGGGGAATGTTTCATTTTGCAGAGAGAGTGGATGCTATCTGGAATTTGCTGCCAGAGATGGGGGAGGAAACAGATACAAGCGCAATGTTTCAACAACGTTAAGACGAGGTATATGGACAAATGCAAACTAATCAGACTAGTGAAGATGGGCAAGCAGTCAGCATGAAGCTGGTGGGCTAAAGGACCAGTGTCGGTGTTGTGTCAATGAAGCAGCGGAGCACCAGGGCAAATTCCTTGTGTGTATACATACTTGGTCAATAAACATTCATTCATGAATGATACACTGTTAATGTTTGAGCTCGGAGACCTTTGTCAGAGCTGTTCACGTTTCATTTCAATGCAGAAGGAGCTTTACTCTATCTAATGCCTAATATTGCCTGCACTGGGAATATTCCCTGCTGACCATAGATACTCCATGGGGAAAATGACATTGAAATATTCTGGTAGTGTGTATGATGCATGGTCTGATGTGAATCTTTGTTTTCCTTATGTCCAGGTTGTAGCTGAAGAGATGAACGATAAAAGATTAGCAGTTCTTCAGCTGGAGGCCAGAAACCTGGAAAATAAGGTAGAAACAAGGAACTGCAGATGCTGGTTTACAAAAAAAGTGTCTCAAAGTGCTGGAGTAACTCTAGCATCCCGAGAGATCATGGAGAGGTGATGTTTTGGGTCAGGACCTTTCTTCAGACTTGAGTCTGGAAAATGAGGAGCTGTGTTTAGTGTGGGTGGGCACCGTTCACAGGGCGTGGGACTGTGTGGGAGAGGTATTACAGTGGCTCTGGGCAATGGGAAGGTGATGGACAATGGGGATGGTGGGCTGGTCATGTGTACTGCAGGCAGTGTCAGTGCTCTGTCTCCCAGGCTGCAGAGGAGATGCAGGCACCTGTTGGACTGCAGCTGAGAGGATCTGGGACCTCCCGGTTGCCCTCTTCACCCTGCCCTGCTCTCCCACAGCATGCTTTACACTCTTCCAACACGGGTAGCTGCACCTTGGCAGCACACCCCAGCGCATCTAAGACACCTTCCATTTGCAGTCATCAAATTCTATGTTGTAAATCAGAGGGCTTTACTTCTAGGGAATTCACTTGTCTAGAGGGGTTGGGAGTGAAAGCCTCTGTTTATAGAATAGAATAGAATAGAATAGAATAGAATAGTTTCTTTATTGTCATTGTAACATGGACCATGTACAACAAAATTTAAAATGTCAGCCAGTCAGTGCAGCATTCAAACATTTCTAAAAGCTAACGATACATACACGGTAAAATAATAAAGATAAACAACTAAATAAATATCACGAACACAGCACGCATGCACACCCAACCCTCCATCCTTCTGTCGATTTCACAGTTACCACAGTCCCTTAGTCTGTATCGCCCCTGCGTTCCTTGGCGGCTACATTTAGTGCCTTTATAGCAGTGGGGTAAAAACTGTTTTTGAGTCTGTTTGTCCTTGTCCTTGTAGATCTGTACCGTCTGCCTGACGGCAACAGTTCAAACAGGGAGTGTCCGGGGTGGGAATAATTAAATGGCTGCCTGGAATCCAGTTGGCGGTGGTCATGGGTTGACAGCACTCATCTCCCTCCAACCCTGCACATGGTTCACTCTGAGCGTTAGTAGGTGCACTGAGTGAAACGTAGGCTTTGTACTTCAATATAATTCAATATAATTATGGAGAGGGTCAGAACTGGACCTAGGGTTGAGATTTTTGATTGGAGAAAGGCTAACTTTGAGGAGATGCGAAAGGATTTAAAAGGAGTAAATTGGGACATTTTGTTTTATGGGAAAGATGTAGAAGAGAAATGGAGGACATTTAAAGGTGAAATTTTAAGAGTACAGAATCTTTATGTTCCTGTTCGGTTGAAAGGAAATAGTACAAATTGGAATGAACCCTGGTTTTCAAGGGAAATTGGACACGGTTCGGAAAAAGAGAGAGATCTACAATAATTATAGGCAGCATGGAGTAAATAAGGTACTTGAGGAGTATAAAGAATGTAAAAAGAATCTTAAGAAAGAAATTAGAAAAGCTAAAAGAAGATATGAGGTTGCTTTGGTAAGTAAGGTGATAGTAAATCAAAAGGGTTCCTACAGCTATATTAATAGCAAAAGGATAACGAGGGATAAAATTGGTCCATTAGAGAGTCAGAGTGGACAGCTATCTGCAGAGCCAAAAGAGATGGGGGAGATTTTGAACAATTTATTTTCTTCGGTATTCACCAAGGAGAAGGATATTGAATTATGTGAGGTAAGGGAAACAAGTAGAGTAGTTATGGAAACTATGAGATTCAAAGAAGAGGAAGTACTGACACCTTTGAGAAATATAAAAGTGGATAAGTCTCCAGGTCCGGACAGGATACTCCCTAGGACATTGAGGGAAGTTAGTGTAGAAATAGCAGGGGCTATGACAGAAATATTTCAAATGTCATTAGAAACGGGAATAGTGCCGGAGGATTGGCGTACTGCGCATGTTGTTCCATTGTTTAAAAAGGGTTCTAAGAGTAAACCTAGCAATTATAGACCTGTTAGTTTGACGTCAGTGGTGGGCAAATTAATGGAAAGGATACTTAGAGATAATATATATAAGCATCTGGATAAACAGGGTCTGATTAGGAACAGTAAACATGGATTTGTGCCTGGAAGGTCATGTTTGACTAATCTTCTTGAATGTTTTGTAGAAGTTACTAGGGAAATTAATGAGGGTAAAGCTGTGGATGTTGTATATATGGACTTTAGTAAGGCCTTTGACAAGGTTCCTCATGGAAGGTTGATTAAGAAGGTTCAACTGTTGGGTATAAATGGTGGAGTAGCAAGATGGATTTAACAGTGGCTGAATGGGAGATACCAGAGAGTAATGGTGGATGGTTGTTTGTTAGGTTGGAGGCCAGTGACTAGTGGCGTGCCTGTGTTGGGTCCATTGTTGTTTGTCATATACATCAATTATCTGGATGATGGTGTGGTAAATTGGATTAGTAAGTATGTAGATGATACTAAGATAGGTGGTGTTGTGGATAATGAAGTAGATTTTCAAAGTCTACAGAGAGATTTATGCCAGTTGGAAGAGTGGGCTGAAAGATGGCAGATAGAGTTTAATGCTGATAAGTGTGAGGTGCTACATCTTGGCAGGACAAATCAAAGTACATGGTAAATGATAGGGAATTGAGGAATGCAGGTGAACAGAGGGATCTGGGAATAACTGTGCACAATTCCCTGAAGATGGAATCTCATGTAGATAGGGTGGTAAAGAAAGCTTTTGGTGTGCTGGCCTTTATAAATCAGAGCATTGAGTATAGAAGTTGGGATGTCATTGTACAAGGCATTGGTGAGGCCAATTCTGGAGTATGGTGTACAATTTTGGTCGTCTTAATTATAGGAAGGATGTCAACAAAATAGAGAGAGTACAGAGGAGATTTACTAGAATGTTGCATGGGTTTCAGCAACTAAGTTACAGAGATAGGTTGAACAAGTTAGGTCTTTATTCTTTGGAGCACAGAAGGTTAAGGGGCGACTTGATAGAGGTCTTTAAAATGATGAGAGGGATAGACAGAGTTGACGTGGATAAGCTTTTCCTGAGATGCACTGAGAGTAGGGAAGATTCAAACAAGGGGACATGACGAGAATTAAGGGACAGAAGTTTAGGGGTAACATGAGGGGGAACTTCTTTACTCGGAGAGTGGTGGCTGTGTGGAATGAGCTTCCAGTGAAGGTGGTAGAGGCAGGTTCGTTTTTATCATTTAAAAATAAATTAGATAGTTGTATGGACGGGAAAGGAATGGAGGGTTATGGTCTGAGCGCAGGTATATGGGACTAGGGGAGATTATGTGTTCGGCACGGACTAGAAGGGCCGAGATGGCCTGTTTCCGTGCTGTAATTGTTATATGGTTATATGGTACTGTGTCTAGTATTAGACCCATGTCAGCTCTCAGTCTGCCTGAACGGATAATCATCTCTCCGCAGAGCTCTTGTAATGAGCCAAAGATACCACAACCATTTAAAGTGGCAAAAATGTGATGAAATCACCCCATATATCTGTAGAAATATGAACTCGCTCCGTCACCGGATTAAGCCTGATCCTGCTTCACGATGCTATCTCAGAATAAAAGGGTGTACCTTTACAAAGGAGATGAATTTCTTTAGCCAGAGGGTGGTGAATGTGTGGAATTCATTGCTACAGACGGCTGTAGAGGCCAAGGAGGAGGGTCTTGAGTAGTAAGGGTGTCGGGGGGTTATGGGGAGGAAACAGGAGAATGGGGTTGAGAGGGAAAGAGAGATCGGCCATTATTGAATGGTGGAGTAGACAATTGTGCGCTTGCGAACTTTACTTGTACACTTGCCAACTAGAAACCTACCACACACGGTTCCCCTCCTAATCACATACTGTCCCAACTTGCCAACGTGTCAGTGGATCTAACCCCTGGAACTGTGTTCCCATTCCCATTGCGGGAAGAACGGCGGCCGGTCAGGCAGGCAGCTCGCAGCCGTCTTCCCGTGCAGTTCACAGAAGAATTGAGTAGATGGCGGCAGTTTCATATGTGCTTAGTTAATAAGATTTGTTTGTTTTGTTTGAAAGGATTTTATGGGGAAATCGGATCCATTTATGGAGCTGTTCAGAGAAGGAGATGGTGACAAATGGCAGCTGGCCTATCGGTCCGAGGTAGAGTTCCTTGTGCATCAAAAGGGGACAGGGGTGGGGGGGGGGGGGCAGGGGTGGGGGGGGGGGGGCAGGGATGGGGGTGGGGCAGGGGTTGGGGGGGGGGGGGGGGGGGGGGGGGCAGGGGCAGGGATGGGGGGGGGGGCAGGGTGGGGTGGGGGGGGTGGGGGGGGGCAAGGATGGGGTGGGGGGGGCATGGGGGGGGGCAAGGGATGGGGTGGGGTGGGGCAGGGGGGGGGGGTGGGGGGGGGGGAGATGGAGGGGGTGTGGGGGGACCTTGATGGGGAGGCCAGGGTGGGGGGGACATGGGGGTCAGTTTTCTGTGGGGGGCAGGGCAGGACAGGGGTGGGGCAGCGGGGACGGTGATGACCTTGATGAGGAGTGGATGGTCAGTTTTCTGTGGCAGCAGCAGCAGCGTTGGTAAGAATGGGCAAGGCTTCATCTTGAGGATGGAGCCAGAAGCTGGAATCGGAATTGATTTAAGTTGCTGAGATCTGGACAATGTTTAAAAACAAGATGGTAGCAGCTTCAACAGTAACTGTCAGGAATGACTAGAGGGAGAAATGTGCAAGGTTGTGGTGAGAGGGCAAGGGAACAGCACAGATTAAATATGTCCATTCAAGAGCTCGCACAGACACAGTGGGGAAGAGGCTGTGGTGTGTGATTCTGTGGGGCATAGTGGGAAAGAATGCACAAACCAATCGTTGTGTACTAACAGTGTCATCTCCTGCCTGCAGGTTATTAAGAACAACCTCAACCCCAACTGGAAGCCCTTCTCTGTGTCCTTGCAGTCCCTGTGTAACGGAGACATGCAGAAGTCCATCAAGGTAGGTGCGAGTCTCAGTGCTGGCCAGGCATGTTGCTGTTGTGATTCTGACTCCAGCCATCTTACTGAGCTCATTCCTGGAGTAATGCACGGACTGGATTGTTCAATAGGTTGCCTCAGGTAACCAGGTGAGGGTTTGCAGGCATGATGAACCTCACTGAATAATCCTGTATCCTAAAGGAAGAGTTGGAGCCAGTGGGCTGAGGAGAGAGCTGAGAAGGGGAGGAGAAAGCAAGGACGATGTGAAATTGGAGGAGTCGGTGTTCATGCCGCTGGGGTGCAGACTGCCCAAGTGAAATATGAGGGGCTGCTCCTCCAATTTAAGGTGGTCCTCGCTCTGGCCATGGAGGAGGCCCAGGACAGAAAGGTCGGATTGGGAATGGGAGGGGGAGTTGGTGCTGAGCCACTTCAACTCCGGTTGGTTTTTGTGAATCGTTCAGTAAAACGATCGCCAAGCCTACGCTTGGTCTCACTGATGTAGAGCAGCTGACACCTAGAGCAGCGGATGCAATAGATGAGGGTGGAGGAGGTGCAGGTGAACCTCTGTTGCACCTGGAAAGACTGCAGCATCTTTAAGTTTAGTTTAGAGATACAGCATGGAAACTGGACCCTTCAGCCCACAAGTCCATGCCGACCAGTAATCCAGTTCATACTAGTTCCATTGCTACACATACGGTGGATTTATTGAGGCCCTGTAAACGTGCCTGTCTTTGGGACATGGCAGCAGCTCTGCCACTGTTTCGCCAAATTCCCTTTCTCTTACTGCAGACCCTGTCAATTTTCAGCATTTTCTATTTGCAGTTTAGTTAGACATTCATTGTGGAACCTGACCATTTGGCCCACTGAGACCATGCCACCCCACCCATTGATCACCCGTTACACTAATTCCATATAATCCCACTTTCTCATCCGCTCCCTACACACTAGGGGGCAATTCACAGAGGGCCAATTAACCTACAAACCCGCATGTCTTTGGGATGTGGGAGGAAACCTGAGCACCCGGAGAAAACCCACGCGGTCACGGAGAATATACCTATACCTTGGGGTCAGGGTTGAGCTCTGCGGTTGGGTCAATGGTAAATCTTCATTCACTCCGTTTGTTTATGTCAGGTGACTTGTAACGATATGGATGAGAGCACAGCGTCAGACCTGATAGGGGAGGCGACGGTGCCTATGTGTAAGCTGCTGGAAGCACAGGATCAAGTGGTGAGGAGCCCTGCTCTAATTCTTGCTGTTGCCTGTCCTGTAGGTGACCTGCTCTGACTATGATGGTGATGGGTCTCATGATCTGATAGGCCTTTTTGAAACTAACCTCTCTCAACTCCAACAAGTGGAATCGGGGAGCCCGGTGAGCATTGTAACCTTGTTCAGCATGAATCTTTACCAACTGCAGTACAGCACAATCATTCTTCTATATTGATCATTTGTAAACGTGGCCACTGCAATGCTTGTAAATTAAAAAAATATTCTGTACATTGCTGTTCCAGTCTTCCCTCTGCTGGAGTTTTCCCTCTCCCTTTCCCTGATTGATCATTCCATTTTTTCTGGTGTTTTCCATGTGTGCATTTCTCTTTAGCGCTCCCTCTCCCTCTCCCTCTCCCCCTCCCTCTCCCTCTCCCTCCCTCTCCCTCCTCCTCTCTCCTCCCTCCCTCTCTCCCTCTCCCTCTCCCTCGCCCTCGCCCTCGCCCTCTCCCTCTCCCTCTCCCTCTCTCTCTCTCCCTCATGACCCCTGCCAGGGTCTTGGGCCTGTCCCATTTTGGCCGTCAGTTACGCGACAGGCCAGTGGCGAGCGAAGATTTAGTGCAGGACGAAGTCCACATCACTCCATGCGCCCGTGCCCACGCTACCCACACGCTAGCAGGTCGCGTAAATGGCGCGCGAAAGACAGCCAAGTGGGACAGGCCCTTAAACATTCTTCCCGTTATTCCCTTATCATGTATCTATACACTGTGGATGTCTCGATTGTAATCATGTATTTGTCTTTCCGCTGACTGGTTAGCACGCAACAAAAGCTTTTCACTGTACCTCGGTACACGTGACAATAATCTAGATTCAAACACAAACTCAGATGCTGGGTTTTGATCAAAGAGGAACTTAGTAAATCATGGGAGTAAAGTGAACTCCACTGTTACCATATGGAGAGCCCTTATCCAACCACAAGAGAAGCATCTGCAGATGCTGGAATCTGGAGCAGAACATGAGTCTGGAGGAACTCAGTGGCTCAGGCAGTATCTGTGGAAGGAATGGACAGACGACGTCTCGGGTCGGGACCCTTTTTCAGACCCTGCGCAAAATGTCATCTGTCCATTCCCCTCCACAGTTGCTGCCTGACCCGCAGAGTTCTTCCAGCATGTTGTGTTTTGCTCAAGATTGTGGCATCTGCAATTGGTTGGGTGTGGAGGGTAATAAATGATTGTTGCTGTGGGTGTGATGGTCTTGTACATGAGGCCATGCGTTCTGTACATTCTCATATTGGCAACGCAGAATGGTGGCTCCATCTTTCCAACCAGTATGATGACTGGACCTCGAGAGAGAAGGAGAGGGTCACTCATGTGGAGCTGGGTGTAGGGGGAAGCTCAGTGTTTCCATGCCCAAGTGTGCTATCAGAACGAGCTTGGGTCTAGAGTTGCTGAGAAACGACATGAAAGGCTTTCATTGATATAGCCAGTCAGTGAGGGAGAGATGATGCACGGGCTGGTGAGCATTTCTCAGCTATTCTTGTTCTTGTCCTGAAGATGGAGTTTGACTGCATCAACCCAGAGAAGAAGAAGAAGAAGAAAAGCTACAAGAATTCTGGCATTATTCGAGTCCGATCGTGCAAGGTACAAAGATCATTTACTGACGTACCCTGGGGGAGTTAATCAGCCTCTACCCTGGGGCACAGTCTTGCCCACTCAGGAATCAGAGGCCATTCCACCCATCGATTGTGTTCTACTGAAACAGGACGAGGCCATTCTGCCCATCGATCCTGCTAGCCATGTGTTCTCCGTTCTACTTTTCGGTTAGACTGCACCTGGCTTATTTCCCATTTCCATTTACTGCCTTCGGCTTTGTTTTTAATGTTGAAAGATACAGCAGGGAAACGGGCCCTTCGGCCCACCGAGTTCACGCTGACCAGCGATCACCCATTCACAATAGTTCTATCCTACACACTGGAGGCAATTTACAGAGGGACAATTTACTTACAAACCCGCACGTACTCGGGGTGTGGGAGGAAACCGGAGCGGTCACACAGGGAGAACGTGCAAACTCCACACAGACAGCACCTGTAGTCAGGATCGAACCTGGGTCTCTGGCGCTGTGAGGCAGAACTTTGCTGACAGTAGAACTAACAACAAGATATACTACCATGGTAAACAAATATGTTGCACATTGTAGACAGGACAAGTCCAGTCCATTGTGTCACATCCCTTCCCCTGACTGCCTGACCCCCCCCCCCCCCCCCCCCACCTTTCACAGCCTTGGAGGGGGGAGCTTTGTGTCTCCACTGCCCTTGTGTGGAAGTGTTTCACTGGTGCTTTGTCCCATCCCGCACCATTCATCATTCTCTGCTCTAAACTCAGTGCTGTTATTTTACAGATAGAAACGGATTACTCTTTCCTGGATTATGTGATGGGCGGATGTCAGATCAACTTCACAGTGAGTCGTTTTCCATGGTGTTGTCTGTGGAACTGATGCGCTACAATGCTGAGAACTATAGTCTGCACTCTGTATATTCCCCTCTGCTCCACCAATTGTACCAGTTGGACGATTGTATTCATGTATAGTATTATCAGATTAAATATCAAAGCTTTTCACTGTACCTCGGTACACATGGCAATAACAAACCTAAATCTAATCAAAGACACTATAAAGACTGGAATCTGGAGCAGAAATTGTGTCTTGATGCAAGGTCTCGACCTGAAACGTTGCCCACCCTCCCTCTGCTTCCACAGATGCGGCCTGACCCGCTGAGTTCCTCCAGCGCTTTATTTTTTGCTACTTATTTCAATATTGTTTTGCCGGGTGCACTCGCCAATCGGGGAAGTTCAATGGTGTATTTATTTTCCCGTGTGCAAAGTGCAAACGCATGGTGGAATTATATTACAAAGCCTGCAGTGGAGTGTGGCCGTACGTCAGCATGTCCCTGATCAGCAAGTGTAGTCCACTGAGCCCACGTGCTAGAGGTGCCACCTTTAGCTGCATTTTCCCAGTCCAGTCCGTGCTAGTTCTCATGGGCGGTGGCCGTTCCAGGCGAGCCCCAGGCTGCAGCAGGGCCTCCGGCATCGCCACCTTTGGGCGTGTAGTCCACCAGTGAACCCACGTCTCTCTACTTGCCCGTACCCCTTTGCTCCACGGCGGTTGGAGCCTCCTGTAGCCGGTGTCGAGGGTGCTGTAGGACAGATCCCGGTTCCCTCTCCTCGCCCACCGGCCTCGCTCCTTGCCCGGCACGTCCACGGCCGTCGCCAGCTCCATCCTCCTGCTCTATGGTGTTTGGGGGACCAGCGCGGCAGGCTCCTCATTCACCGCTACCGCCCACCACGTCCTACAAACTAGATCGGCTTGGCGACTTCCCCCGTAGACCTCAGTACACCGGGAAGTGGTGTCCAGTGTCTGTTGTGGAAATATAGCATGGAGTTGGACTGTCCACTGCCAAGGGTAATAGTTGCAGAATGAAGATAGACACAAAATGCTGAAGTAACTCCGCGGGGCAGGAAAAGTTGGTGACGTTTTAGGTCAGGTCAGGTCCCTTTCTTCAGACCATCTTTATATGCCAGTCCCACAGTTATGAGAATCCAAAATATAATTAAAAAACAGCAGATGCTAGAAACCTGAAATAAAGTTGGAAACTGCTGTAAATATTCAACAAGCCAGGCAGCATCCATGGAGGGAAAGATTTAGTGTTGCAGGCGTGAGGCTCCTCACACCAGGTGTTTCCAGTTTTCTGGTGTTTGATCGCAGATCTCTTGTTTCACCGATGTGCAGCATGTTTGTGTTTTTATACTTTTCCCTTGTATCTAATGTTCTCCACAATGTCTCCCCCTCTCAGGTTGGGATAGACTTCACTGGCTCCAACGGAGATCCCCGTTCCCCCGACTCCCTGCATTACATCAGCCCCAACGGGGTCAACGAGTATGTGTCAGCTGTCTCGTCTGTGGGGCAGGTGGTGCAGGATTACGACACGTAAGCTTTCCCCCCCCCCCCCCCCTCCCCCCATGCTCTGTGGCCACTGACCAACTGTTGCAATGTGCAGCCTTTGTTCCTGGCTGATTGTCCCATTCCCGCTGTCTCCACAGGGATAAGCTGTTCCCGGCCTTTGGATTTGGTGCCCAGATCCCACCTAACTGGCAGGTAAGTGCAGTGTGGTTGCTACATGCCCGCCCTCTCCTTCACAGCCAGTGACACATCTCCGTGCTGTCGGGACCACCAGACTCAGGAACAGCTTCTTCCCCTCTGTGATAAGGCTTGGGAACGGTCCTTCCAAAACCGGGATACTGTCCAATTCACCTCTGCCCCATTGCGGACATTGTCTCTCTCTGTGACTGATGTACTCTTGGTTGAGATGTTGGGAGTCCTGGCTCCTTATTCCAGGCTGGTCCAGGAGTTGGGCTGGTAGGGGCTGGAATCACTGAACAGAACCACGTTGGCGATAGATCGGGTAAATGCCCAGTCGGGGAATCGAGAACCAGACCACATGGGTTACAAGGTGAAGGGGAAGATTTAATAGAACTGCATTTTTCACACAAAGAGTGGTGGGTGTATGGAACAAGCTGCCGGAGGACCTAGTTAACACATGTACCATCACAACATATAAGAATACAAGAATGGTCTAGTAGTGGGGATGGTGAGGTCTTCATTGGAGCACTGACCCAGGGGAGGGATTAGGAAGGATTCCTCAGGCCAATTTCGATCAATAGGTTTTGGAACTAGGTAATCAAAATGCTCCTTTCTCTCTTTCCCAGGTGTCCCACGAGTTTGCTTTGAATTTTAGCTCGGACAATCCGTATTGCCAAGGTAGGATGTTTCTCCAGTGGGTGTCCGTGTCTCCACAGGGAAAGGGGAGTGTGTGCACCTCACTCTATCCTTCTAAACACGTCAGGCACTGGGAATAAGAAATAAAAACGCTGCAAATACTCAGCAGGTCAGGCAGCATCTGTGGAGAGAAGGAATAGGTGACACTTTGGGTTGGGATCCTTCTTCAGACTCTGAATCTAAACGTGAGCAGGTGGGACTAGCTTAGATGGGGCATCTTGGTGGGTATGGACGAGTTGGGCAGAACGGCCTGTTTCCGTGTTGTGTGACTTCTTGGTTAGCATGGAGATGAAGAGGTGAAGGGTCTGTTTGCAAGCACCATGGTGAGCATGTACATGGTAGGCTGAAGGGCTTGTGGCTGTGCTGTATTGACTGTACTGTGTTGCCAGGTGTACAGGGCATCATCAATGCTTACCGCAACGCCCTGGTCAACGTGCGCCTGTATGGCCCCACCAACTTCTCACCCATCATCAGCCACGTGTCCGGCTTTGCAGCGACCGCTGCCCAGCACCCGGCAGCAGCGGTGAGTACCGGCACTGGTGGGGTGGGGGGAGGGTAGTGGCAACCATTACTGGGGGTGGGGCCTGTGCAGGTGTCTATCCAAAGGCCTCACGTTGCTCTCACTCTGCCTCCCCCCCACCCCCGGCAGAGACTGCTCCCTCGTCTTTGAAAAAGGGCAACTGAATTTGAATGGTGTGTCGCTGATATTAAAGTCACTGGGAACATTCATGTGGTGGGGTGGGGGGTGGGGGTGGGGGTGATGTTGGGGAGCCTGGGTTTGGACAGTCTGGTCTTTCACTGCCTGACTTGACCTCTCTATCTCCCCCCCAGCAATACTATGTGCTGCTGATCATCACAGACGGGGAGATCACTGACCTGGACCAGACGCGTGATGCCATTGTGAAGGCGTCCCACCTGCCCATGTCCATCATTATAGTGGGCGTGGGCAACGCTGACTTCAAGGCCATGGAGTTCCTGGATGGAGATGATGGAGTGTTGAAGTCCCTGTCTGGACAGCCTGTTGCCCGCGATATTGTGCAGTTCGTGCCCTTCAGACAGTTTCACAACGTGAGTCCAAGCTGAGGAGCTGCCGTCTAGACTACAGCACCATCTAGACAGCATTCCCACAACACAGTACAGTACCGTCTAGACAGCATTCCCACAACACAGTACAGTACAGCACCGTCTAGACATCATTCCCACAACACACAGTACAGTACCGTCTAGACAGCATTCCCACAACACAGTACAGTACAGTACCGTCTAGACAGCATTCCCACAACACAGTACAGTACCGTCTAGACATAATTCCCACAACACAGCACCGTTCGCTTCTGGACCTGCTGAGCGTCTGGAACCTGGTTGCTGTCGACCTGACCCCCACCCCCCCGGTGGAGTGTGATAGCCCGGGTGTGAGAGCAGCCGGCCCTTGTCCCGCCCACCGGGTGTCGGGGAGCCTCGAACGTGTGGAGTACTCACGGCTGAGCAAACACCCGCTCTCCAGACTCCCCCTCCCAGCTCACCACTCCCTCCACAGACACCACCTGACCTGCTCACTCACTCCTGCACTTTGTCTTCCACACGAGATGCCAGCGTCTGCAGTTCCTCGTGTCCCCACCTCCCCATACTTGCCACCTGGGGCTAGTTGCTAGCCGCCTGACTCTGGGCCTGTTGGATTCCACCAGAGCTGACATCAACACATTAAAGCTGGCTGGGAGAGGCCCCAATCTCTAACAGTACCTCTGTCAGAGGGGCTTGTAGTTGTGTGGCAGCATGGTGAGGCAGCGGGTAGAGCTGCTGCTTCACATCCCCACATAACCGGCTTCAGTCCTCACCGTGTCCAGTTTGCTCCTTCTCCCCGTGACCGTCGGGATTTCATCCGGGAGTTCCGCATTCCTCCCACATCCCAAAGCGTGTGTGTTGCTGTCTCTGTAAATGCTGCTAATGGTGGCAGTGGAGACAGGAAACGTTAGTGTGGATTGGGATTGTTGTGTGTGACCAAGAGCTGACAGAACTGATGGCTGGGAGGGGGGGGACAGTTGTGGGAAGACTGGGAGCCGGCAGGGCTGGCGACACGAGGGGGGCTCAGTAACCCATTTGGTGGTGTAGTGACGGTGAAACATAGACAATAGGTGCAGGAGTAGAGGCCATTCGGCCCTTCGAGCCTGCACTGCCATTCAATATGATCATGGCTAATCATCCATCTCAGTATCCTGAACCTGCCGTCTCTCCATACCTCCTGATCCCTTTAGCCACAAGGGCCACATCTAACTCCCTCTTAAATATAGCCAATGAACTGGCCTCAACTACCTTCTGTGGCAGAGAATTCCACAGATTCACCACTCTCTGTGTGAAAAATGTTTTTCTCATCTCTGTCCTAAAAGATTTCCCCCTTATCCTTAAACCGTGAAGTAAGGTGAACCGCGTGGTGGTGTGCCGATGTTGACCCCGGTTTGTTTCTCTCCCTCCCCCAGGCTCCGCAGGAGGCTCTGGCACGGACGGTCCTGGCAGAGGTGCCCAAGCAGTTAGTGAGTTACTACAAGATGCACAACCTGGCACCCATCAACCCCCCCAACCCCGCCAGCTAAACGGGGCGGGCAATGCCCAGTGTGTCCGGCACCCTGCACTGAGGCCAGGCTCACCGGCACTGCCGATATTCTGCTCGCTAACCCTCCCACCCCACCCCACCCCACCCCACCTCACCTCTTGACAGGGGGTGCTGGTATAGAAGCTTAGACCCTTGCTCTAGTACACACTGCTGCCTTGCATATACCACTTCCAAAGCTTTCTGTGTACACTTTATATTCCTATGGCTGATGAGAGAGTGCAGCGGCCATATCCACGCTGCAGTACAGCACGGCGTGACGATACCTCCCTCGCGCATGTGATGAATGATTGTGGACAATGCCACTACCCGGGACCACGTCTCACTCTGTTTCCACTGGGTTTCACAATTAACAGCTATTGACCATTCACTGAGTGTGACTGCACTCTCTGATCTATCTCACTCCTGCCGCAGTGCATCACATGGTCTGTATGACCCTGTGGCACGAGTCAGTAGAAGTGGCCTCAACCAGTCCACCAGTATTTACACTTTCAGTACTTATTATATGTTACGTATCATTGACTTGCAGGATTGTCTTCTGCCCGAGCAGAGGTGGGATGTCTGCCGATTTGCCAAAGCCCAAAGCTCCCCCTTGTCCATTCAAACAGTGTGAATGTTCCCCGTGACTGTGGTCCCCCATGTGCCGGGACCCTCCATGCACCGGGGGCCCACAGTGACTGACCCCCCCCCCCCCCCCCCCCCCCGGTGAAAGAGGGGCAAATTTTAACGGATACGTGTGGGGCATTTATTTAATATACTGAGGGGTGGGGGCCTGGAGGTGCTGCTAGGTGGAGACAGATACGATAGTGCTGTTTACTGAGACCTGTAGATAGGCAATTGGATTTGTAAGGAAATGGATCATGTGCAGGTACATGAGATCATGTCCAGCACTGTGGGCAGGTACATGAGATCATGTCCAGCATGGACACTGTGGGCTGAAGGGCCTGTCCCTTTGTGTAAGGCTTCTCGCTGCCTGGCTGGGAGCTCGGTGCCTGGCTCATGCACTGATGGCTACTCACTGAGCTCTGGCAGCTTGTAGATCTCCATCCTCTCTCCCTGGTGAGTCTGCCCCATCACAGGGACCACAATCCCAGCCACTCCGGGCCCCCATGCATGCTGCCTCGACCCTTGTTGCTGATCAGGCCAATGCAGTTTTACCTGCAGCACAGCTGGGGAGCTGCACTGCTCTCTAAGCTGCCCTGTACTGCACTCTTTGGGCTGCCCTGCGAGGCACTGCTGTGCACTGCTGCTGTCAAGGTGCCTCGTATCCACCACACTCCAGCTTGTCTCCATAAAGCTGTAATGTGCCAAACTTGCTTTGGTTCTCTTGGTTTCTCGGCTAAATCCGTCACTGTTGATGAGAGGGCCTGCCATGTATCCCCCCAAATCCTGCAAGATGGAAGCTCATGACTGTTCCTCTCCACCTCGTCCCCACTCCCGCCTCACTCTGCCATGAGACTATTCCCCAGCCTCAGACCAAATGTTGTCAAAACGGACCATCTTTTGTAGAAGATAATTGATTCTGTGCAAACTTTTTATTTTTAATTGTGGGTTTTGAATAAATAACTTTGGCCTTTTGTGTGCGTTGGTGTTTCCTGTCTGCAATGAATGTTGTCGTGTGGGGAAGTATTCGGCGTTTACATGAAGCCACCTCTCCTGCCGTTACACTCGGCGTGGCTTCATCACTGCTGCGGGGAGAGAGCTTCACCACGCGGGCACCATTCATGCAGCTACCCACTGTGCCAGCCTGCTCACCCACTAACACAACCCACACACCCTTACACAACCCCACACACACACACACACACTTACACAATCCCACACACCCACTAACACACACCCACACACCCTTACACAAACCCACACACACACACACACACCTTACACAATCCCACACACCCACACAACACACCCACACACCCACTTACACAATCCCACACACCCACTACACACACACCACACACACCCACTTACACACCACACACACACACACACTTACACAATCCCACACACCCACTAACACAACCCACACGCCCTTACACAACCCCACTCACACCCACTAACACAACCCACACACCCACTAACACAACCCACACACCCTTACACAACCCCACACACACACACACACACTTACACAATCCCACACACCCACTAACACAATCCCACACACCCACTAACACAACCTACACACACACTTACACAACCACACACACACACACACTTACACAATCCCACACACCCACTAACACAACCCACACACCCTTACAACCACACACACACAATCCCACACACCCACACTTACACAACCCCACACACCCACTAAGACAATCCCACACACCCTTACACAACCCCACACCCTTGCACAATCTCACACTTACACTAATACCACACACCCTTACACAACCCCACACGCCCACTAACACAACCCACACACTCACTAAAACAACCCTACACACCCTTACACTAATCCCACATGCTTATTTACACTAATACACACTCCCAATTACACTGATCCCAATCGCTCATTTACACTAATCCCATATACACAAATATGTGCCAATTTACACTTAGTCAGCATGCTCATTTCCACGAATCACACACCCATTTACACTTGGCATAGGCACACTACACTCATTCAGCACACTCATTTACACTAACCTCATGTACCAATTTACACTAATCCAGTGCACTCATTTAAAATCCTGTGCGTGCATTTCCACTAAGCCTGCACTAATCCAGCTTGCTTCCTGCACCCTCCCATCAACTCCCTAAACCCTTCTTCCCACGATTTGCCACCCACTCACACACGCAAGTATGTTACTAATATTCAGCAGTGCCTCTTACAAACTTCTACAGATGCAGGGTAGAAAGCACACTGTCGGGTTGCATCACAGCTTGGTTTAGGAACAGCTCTGACCAACACTGCAGCAAACTGTAGAGAGTTGCAGATGTAGCTTTTCACTACTTCAGCATATGTGACAAGGAAAAAGTTGCATCTCCGTTGAGGAAAGGGATTTAAAAAGTCCCCCCCCCCCCCCCCCCCCCCCCATAATACAAAACGAAAGAGACACTAAAATAGCATTTTATTACATTTTTTATAAACCTAAATTTAAACCACATTTAGACAGGAACAGATATTGAGGGATCTACACCATGTACCGGCAGACCTGCCGTTTAAATTCAAGTGTCATGAGTGTTTTATTGTCAAAAGATAGCATGGTGGCGCAGGGGTCGAGTCGCCGGGTTACATCATGACTATAGGTGCTGTCTATATGGAGTTTGTATTTTCTCTCCGTGACCGCTTAGGTTTTCCCTGGGTGCTCCAGTCTTCTCCCACACTCCAGTTATTCAGGTTTGTAGGTTAATTGGCTCTGGTACAATTGTGTGTAGGATGGTGCTGGTCGGCACGGACTATGTGGGCCGAAGGGCCTGTACCTCTAAACTAAACAGACCCAATGCCCCCACGTCGGAGCTTATTTGGAGGTTGTAGTGTTTAGTAGCCTGATGGCTGTAGGGAATTGGTATGATGGTTAGCACATATATTGAAGGGCCTGTCATTGCAATTGATTTTATTAGCCAGGTATGAAAACAAAACAAGTATGTAAATCATACGAGGAATTTGATTTGCCATACAGTCATACCAAAAAAGCAACAAAAATGCAACCACATGAAAATGTAACATAAACATCCATCACAGCGGCTCCTCCACATTCCTCACTGGGATGGAAGGCAATAAAGTCATATCTTCTTTCCTCCTTTTTCTCCCATGGTTGGGGAGTCGGATCATCCGCAGTCGGGGTGATTGAAGCCCCCGCGATCGGGACGGTCGAAACCCCCGAAGCCGATCCGTAACCAGGGGCTGCAAGCTCCATGATGTTAAAGTCCACAGGTCCCACGGTTGGAGGTCCCGAGGTCGCTCCCCAGCAAGAGGCTGCCGGCTCTGAGATGTTAGGCCGCAGTGCAGATGGAAATACGATAAGGAAAAAGTTGCATCTCCGTCGAGGAAAGAGATTAAAAAAGTTTCCCCGTGCCCCCCCCCCATAATACAAAACGAAAGAGACACTAAAATATTTAGCTACAGATTAAAAAACAGCAAAAAGAAAGGGATGAGACAGACTGTTGGCGAGGCAGCCATTGTATGATGCAATACCTGGTGTTGTGCTGTTCCATGGACCCACTAACCTGCCTCGGGGGTGTGGGTGGAAACTCCAATATAGAGGGAGAGTGTTCAAACTACACACGGGCGGCAGCCAAGGGCAGCATTGAATCCCTGCTCCCTGCCTGCTGTGCCCCATACTCACCCCAACAGCGAGTACAGGTCCATCACACTCAGGGGCAATATAAAATATATCTGCAATCCGAATGGGATCAATAGCCTCAATTGGCAGGTTGTAACCCCATCGTGCCCTTCAGTAACACACTGCCATCCTCACTGCTCTGGGTGCTGTAGTAACAGCGGTGCCTGTGACGTGAGTCTCAGACACACCCTCACTTCAGGATGGTCAATCAATGCAGACATTGAAACGGGATGGATACAAATGCAAATTAAATTCATAAGTTCTACGACCAGAATTAGGCCATTCGGCCCATCAAGTCTACTATTCAATCATGGCTGCTCTATCTCTCAAATCCATTCTCCTGCCTTCTCCCCATAATCATCATATTCATAATCATACTTTATTAGCCGTATGTTTTGCAACATACGAGGAATTTAATTTGCCGTAGTCATACCAATAAAAGGCACCAGAACACACAAAACACATTTTAATATAAACATCCACCACAGTGACTCCTCCACATTCCTCACTGTGATGGAAGATGAAAAAAAAGGTCAATCTCCCCTTCTTTCAACCCGACACCTGTACTAACCAAGGATCTGTCAATCTC
This sequence comes from Leucoraja erinaceus, assembly GCF_028641065.1. NCBI lineage: Eukaryota > Metazoa > Chordata > Chondrichthyes > Rajiformes > Rajidae > Leucoraja > Leucoraja erinaceus. The sequence goes on from NC_073397.1 coordinate 665,990, forward strand.
CGCCTTAAAATATACATTGACTTGGCCTCCACTGCCATTTGTGGTAATGAATTCCACAGATTCACCATCCTCTAACTAAGTAAATTCCTCCTCATCTCCTATCTAAAGATGTGTCCTTTATTCTGAGGTTGTACCCCCTGGTCCTAGACTGTCCCACTAGTGGAAACATCCTCTCCACATCCAGGTTTCCACATTTTTTAACCTCTTCGCTTCATTGGTGATGTGATGTGTTTCACGACGTGTCTGTGAGACGTGAATCAGAGCCCAGGGGAATAGCTTGCAGCTTCTGTTGAACAAAACCCAGGAGAGCTCACCCTGGTTTCAATCTGTTCACAGATTGGCATAGATGGGGATTCGTGGCCACGTTAGTATGGTTTATTATTGTCATGTGTACAGAGGTACAGTGAAAAGCTTTTGTTTGTGTGCTATCCCGTCAAACAAAGATTCCACACGACTACAATCGCCGTACACAGTACACAGACAAAGGATAAACTACAACATTTAGTGCAAGATAAAGTCCGATTAAGGATAGCTCAAAGGACTCCAATGGGGTGGATGGGAGGTCAGGACTATACTATAGCCGATGAAAGGACATTTGCCTGATAACAGCTAGGAAGAAACTGTCCCTGAATCTGGAGGTATGTGTTTTCACACTTCTGTACCTCTTGCCTGATCAGTTTATTGTCACATGTACCGAGGTACAGTGAAAAGCTTTTGTTGCGTGCTGACATGATTACAATCAATGCATTTACAGTGTATAGATACATGTGGGAGAGGGTAGAAGAGGGAGTCGTTGATTATGCCGCTGGCCATGCCGAGGCAGCATGAAGTGTACGTGGAGTCAATGGAAGGGAGGTTGGTTTGTGTGATGGTCGGGGTTACGTCCACAATTTCATGCAGTCCCATGGAGCTGTTCCCAAACCATGCTATGCTACATCCCGATAAAATGCTTCCTGTGGAAGTTGGTGAGAGTTGTAGGGGACATGCCAGACTTCCTAAGTCTCTAAGGCAGTAGAGGCAGTTGTGTGCTTTCTTGGCCGTTGCTTTGATGTGGCTGGTCCACGAGAAGATGCCGATGATATTTAATCTTCATGGAATAGGGTCAGTATGGGCAAGGTGGGCTGAAGGGCCTGTTTCCACGGTGTGCGGCTCTATGACTGTTTGCTTGGGGTGCTAGGGACAAGGGGCGATGAGAGTGAGGGGAGCGGGGAGGGGTAATGGGAGCACAGCTGTTGTCGGCAGCTGTGTAAATAGTGGCGTGGGAAGAGTTGGATCACAGCCTCTGCGTGTAATTCTGGGATTCTGTTCAAATCCTTTATCCCAACTACTGAGTTCTAAAGCGTTCCAGAAAAGTATTTTTGTTTAAAATGTGGGAGTAACGTCCCAGCGACTTTGCCCGGCTGACGGACAAGGCTGACTGACCCCAGAGTGCAGTCACCCAGAGCAGCGGTGCCACATGTAGAGGCAGCGTGTTACTGGGGGCATGCAGAGACCCAGGCCCCTCAAAACACACGCACGCACACACACCGTCCTGCTCTCTTCTCTCTAACTTCCGGTGGATATTTAGAGATGTGGATCAAAGGACAAAGGACATTTATTGCCACTTACACCAATTGGTGCCGTGAAATTTGAGTTACCACGCAGCACACAAATAAGATCAACACAACACTATAGAATTTAACATTAAACATAAAAACATCCCCCACAGCGGAATCAACGTTTCCCACTGTGTTCTTGCTCGTGTCCGGCCATCTTCTATATCACGTCTTTCTGGTCTGTCAGTGATGGTTGATGGTCGGTGGTTGCAGAGTTGACTACTTTAGTCAGTCACTGTGGTACCGTTTATGTCAGCATTGTCCGGGATGAGCCACGTGGAGGCTTCTGCTTGCATCCCGTTTCCCACTGGTCCTCTTCCTCGGTAACAGGCTGGTGCTTGGGGAGTTCAGTTTATTGTTGCGTGCACCGAGGAACAGTGAAAGCTTTTGTTGGATCCTAACCAGTCAGCGGAAAGACAATACATGATTACCGCAAATTGGAGGAGCAGCACCTCATATTTTGCTTGGGTAGTTTACACCCCAGCGGTATGAACATTGACTTTCCCAATTTCAGGTAGTCCCTGCTTTCTCCCTCCTTCCCCTCACCTTCCCAGCTCCCCCACAGCCCACTGTCTCCGCCTCTTCCTCTCTTCCCCCCCCCCCCCCCCCCAACCCCCCACCCCACATGTCTGAAGAAGGGTCTCGACCCGAAACGTCACCTATTCCTTTGCTTCATAAATGCTGCCTCACCGATTGAGTTTCTCCAGCATTTTGTCTACCTTCGATTTTTCCAGCATCTGCAGTTCCTTCTTAAACATGATTACAATCAAGTCATTCACAGTGTACACATACATGATAATAATAATAATAATAATAATAATAATAATGTTTAATGCAAGGTAAAGTCTGATTAAAGATATTGCGAGAGTCTCTAATGAGGTCGATGGTGGCTCAGGTCCGCTCACTGGTTTGGTGATAGGATGTGTGGTTTCATAGTGGTAGCTTGCACATGACACAACTACCAGGGGCTGTAGTAACGTCCACAACAGCTGCTGACACACTCGTAGCACGGAAACTGGCCATTCAGCCCAACTCGCCCAATCTGACCATCTATACTAGTCTCAACCGTCCGCGTTTGCCCCATTGCCCCTAAACCCGCCCTATCGTGTTAAATATTATAGTCCCTGCCTCAACTACCTCCTCTGGCAGCTCGTTCCATGCACCCTGCATACTCTGTGAAGAAGTTGCCCCTCAGGTTCCTGTGAAATCTCCCCCCCTCCCTTCCCTCTCGCTCCCTCCCCTTCCCCCTACCCCCCCCCTCTCTCTACCCCCCCCCCCCCATCTCTCCAACCCCCCCTCTACTCTCCCCTCTCTCTCTACCCCCCCCATCTCTCTAACCCCCCCCTCTCTCTCTACCCCCCCTCTCTCCCCCCTCCCTTCTCCCTCATACCTGTGGATTTCCCACCCTGTGATCACAGTTCTGCTTCACCTGTGGCCGCCGCTCCCCCTCCCGCCCCTGAAAACAATCTCCTTGTATCCAACCCCCTCCAACAGCTCCCTGCCATTGCACCGCCGCTAAATCACCCCCCCCCCCCCCCCCCCCCCCCCCCCCCCCAATAGTTGCCGCCAGCCCCCCAGTTTAACGCGACCACCAGCATTATCAATAACGACGCGAATCGTGCAAGGCCGGTCCAGGAGCGAGCAAGCGCCCACTCATTCATCCACCTCACCCTCACATCAACTGGGGCGGTGAGGGAGCGCCGCACTGTGGGAGGGGCAGTGAGGGAGCGCCGCACTGTGGGAGGGGCGGTGAGGGAGCGCGCCGCACTGTGGGAGGGGCGGTGAGGGAGCGCCGCACGGTGGGAGAGATAGTGAGGGAGCGCCGCACTGTGGGAGGGGCAGTGAGGGAGCGCCGCACTGTGGGAGAGATGGTGAGGGAGCGCCGCACGGTGGGAGGGGCGGTGAGGGAGCGCCGCACTGCCATGGCCTTCACTTTTTGACGATCTCGCCGGCTGATGAAGCCGGATATCTGTCCCATCAACACTTGTACACAGACGGACTTGGAGAAAAATGGATCCAGTCATTGGAAAGAAATGGTTGTGGATGAAACGCGGGCTGCGGACACTGAGCCAAGGCGAACAGGTGCCGATGTTGGCGGCGGCCCGGCTGCTGGACTAGCGGAGCCGAGTCAGGAAGATTGAGTTTGGATTTTTTTAACTTGCAGAAACCTGCTAAAGCAAGTTGCCAAAAGTTTCTAACAACTTTGGAAAAAGTTTGTGAAAAGTGGGAAAGTTTGTAAAAAAAAGTTGTTAAAATTGTGAGTTTGTGGAAAGTTTCTAGAACGGTTTGTTAAAGTGAACAAGTGTGTAAACAGTTAAAGTGAGCAAGTGTGTAAACAGTTAAAGTGAGCAAGTGTGTACAAAGTTGTTATAAAGTTCGTGAAAAGTTGTAGGAAAGTTATGGAAAGTTTTATAAAGTGAGAAAGTTTGTAAAAAGCTGCGAGATAGTTCTGGGAAAGTTGGTGGAAAGTTCCAGAAAAGCTCGTTACAAGTGAGAGATCCCAAAAATAAAGTTGGGAAAGTTGGTGAAAAGTTTGTTAAAAGTGAGAAAGATTGTGCTAAAGTTGACGGAAAGTTTATGGGAAGATTCGGAAAAGTTTGTTACAAGTGAGAGGTTGTAAAATGTAAGAATGTTTGTGACAAGAAGTAGGAATTCGTGAGAAGTTGCGGGAATGTTTGTGGGAAGTTGTGGGAGTGTTTGCGGGAAGTGAGAGAGTCTGGCAAGTTGTGAGCAGCTTTGGGCGGCAGCGGGCCCTTTAACTGGGGGCGGGCCGGGTCCCGGCCGCGGGAGGAGGGTCTCGGATCTCCGTCCCGGCCCGGACACTCTGACCTTGGCCGCCGCCGGGATGGTGGTGCGGAGCGGACTGGTGGAGGTGCGGGGCCCGGAGCCCGAGCACTGGCGGCGGCTCCTCGCCTCCCTGTCCGAGGACTCGCTGCATCTGAGCCCGGCCGGAGCCGCCCTGAGCAACGGCGAGCCGGAGCCCTCTCCCCCCGGCACCGAGCCCGGGCCCGGCCGCCAGCGCAGTGTCCGCATCGTGAAGCAAGAGGCGGGCGGGCTGGGCATCAGCATCAAGGGCGGCCGCGAAAACCACATGCCCATCCTCATCTCCAAGATCTTCCGCGGCCTGGCCGCCGAGCAAAGCCGACAACTCTATGTGGGCGACGCCATCCTGGCCGTCAACGGCGCCGACCTCCGCGAGGCTTCCCACGACCAGGCGGTTCAGGCGCTGAAGAAGACGGGCCGGGAGGTGGTGCTGGAAGGGCGCCGGGGGGGGGGGGGGGGGGGGGGGGGCGTCCGCGGACGAGACCTTGGGGGGGATTAGTGAGCGAGACAGCAGGGGGGTGGGGGTAAGAAAAACGCAGGAGGGTGAAGGGGGGAGTGGGGGGGTGGTGCGTTGGTGAGATGCTGGGTGGGGGGGCGCGGGGGGGGGGGGGGGGGGGGAGACGTGGCGACAGCGGGAGGGCAGAGGGAATTTGTGCCGGGGGGGGGGGGAGGGGGAGACGTGGGGGGAGTTCATGATGGGATGTTAGCCCCCCCCCCCCAGATGGGGAAGATCCTGGGGGCTTGGGGGGGGGGAGAGGCCACCCCACCCCTTGGTGTGGGGCTGATGGGGGATTCACTGCCCTACTGGGGGTTAAAGTAAGAGGGATGAAGGGATGGGGGTGGGGGTGGGGTCCCCTCTCGCAGAGACCCGGCCCTGGGGGTTTATTTCTGCCCGGGGTTTGTTCAGCAGTCGGGGGTCAGAGAGAGGGGTACAGTTGCCAACGGCCGTGGGTCTGGGGGCCACGATGACTCCTCTCTCCCCCCACCCACCCGCTGTGTGGCCGCATCCAGTGAGCCGGCGGGGGGGGGGGGGGGGGGGGGGGGGGGGGGGGGGATTGTGGCGGTGTCTGGCCCCGGGGGTGGGGAGGTCTGTTGCCGTCAGTCACGGCTGGGTTAGCAGTCACTGCCATGTTGCTGTGAGCAGCTTCAGCTATGGATAATCACTGAGATCCAGCGTGAATTCCGGCCCTTCAGCCCATCGAGTCCCTGCCTTTTTTCAGCGGGCAGGCAGCATCCCTGTGCAATGTGGATGGGTGACGTTTCGGGTTCCCCCTGCACCCTCCCCATGTCAACGGCTATGTGATCATGAACACAACCAGATTAAAGTACATGGGGGAATCAGGAAACATTGGGTGTGGGTTTCAGGTGAGGGGGGGGGGAAGGATTTACCAGTCAACTGAGGGGTAACTTTCTCACTCAGAGGGCGGTGGGTATATGGAACGAGCTGCCAGAGGAATAGTTGAGACAGGTAATATACACAACATTTAAAAGACATTTGCACAGGTACGTTGACAGGAAAGATTTAGACAAGACATGGGCATGTGGGACAGGGCTGAAGGGCTGACTATGTTGGCCAGCATGGACAAATTTAGTTTATTGTCAGTGCTGTTTGAAATTTTGTTGCGTGCTAACAACTCAGTGGACAGACTGCATCTGAAGAAGGGTCTCGACCCGAAACGTCACCCATTCATTCTCTCCTGAGATGCTGCCTGTCCCACTCAGTTACTCCAGCATTTTGTGTCTACAGCGAATAGACTGGATTACAATCGAGCCATCTCTCTTCAATCAGACTTTATCTTGCACTAAACGTTGTTTCATTTATCTGGTAGCTGTTACAGTGTGGAGTGGTTGAGCCTGTTGCCAGCATTGGAGAGTTATAGACCGTGGATAAAATCTCTCCACTGGGATAAGAGCAGAGAGTGGGGAGACCCGTCACACCGGGCAGCGTGTGGGGAGGGGGAGGGGGGAGGGGGGGAGGGGGGCAGTTGGGTGGTGCAGCGTGACCTGTGTTTGCAGCATGTGTAGTCCGTCCTGTCTAGGGGGGCGGGGAGCTGGCGGAAGGGATGGCATTATCGTGGTTTAGTCATAAAGGACGGCAGCAGGGGTCGGAGGCATTGATCCGGAGGACAACAGTGGGGTCTGCAACTCACAGTGGGGCTCAGCTGACTCTTACTCCAGCACTTGCTGTCCATCTATGGTGTAAATCAGCATCTGCAGTTCTTTGTGTCTACAGTAAATATCAGTTTATTTCTGTGTTCTCCAATTTAAATTGGATTGTTTTCTCTCCTGATAGACCTGATAGAAATACATAAAATTCATGAAGATAGAACTACTTCCCCCCCAGGGTGGAACTGACTAGAGGACATAGGGTGGTGAGTGCCTGGAACATACTGCCAGGGTTGGTGGAGGGGTATGAGCCCCTTTACCAAGGTTCCCTTTAGCATTCTCTGTCCTGTATCTGCTCGATTGTAATCATGTGTAGTCCTTCTGCTGACTGGATAGCGTGCAGCAAAAATACTTCACTGTACCTCATGATAACTGATCTAAACGTGCAGGCAGAGGAGATTAGTTTAATTTGGCATCATGTTGGGCATGGACGTTGTGGGCCGAAGGGCCTGTTCCTGTGCTGGACTGTGTTAAAATCCCAGAGGAATGCTCAGGTGTGACTCTCCCTTCATCAGCTCTGCCGCTTTGATCAGTGCTGAGTGTTTTCATTGGTTCTGCTATTACATCTAATAATATATGTATTATTACCCCCCCCCCCCACCCCTCCCCCCTCACTCACCCCTCCCCCCCTCTCCTCACCCCCCCCCTCACTCACCCCTCCCCCCCCCCTCCCACTCACCCCTTCCCCACCCCTCCCCCCTCACCCCTCCATAACACCCACGCTCTCACCCGCCCTCTTTCAATACTTGTCTTCCATCTCTGTGGCACGTTCCCCAGTCCGTGACCAGTGGGTAATGATCATTGATTCCCTCCTCTCCCGGCCCTGCATTTATTGCCCTCCAGCCCCCTTCATTTCCCTGCTATCACTGACTCCCTTCACCTTCCCCCTCAGTTGCCCAGGTGGTGGAAATGTATACAATTATCAGAGTTATCTGAGGCACAGATTGGGTAGTCGGTCAGAAGCTATCTCCCAGGGTTGAAATATCAAATACTAGTAGCTTTATGGTGAGACAGTCCAAGTTTAATAGAGATGTGGGTGGGGCAGAGACATACAGCATGGAACAGGCTCTTCAGCCCAACTCATTCCATACACAAGAGTCATATGTCCCAGATAGGACAATAAAATTCTTACAGCACAACAGAATATGTAAACATTGTACATAAACGGGAGAAAACCCCCCCACTTGTGTTTAAAACAAAACAAAAAGCCGCTGCGGTCCCTATTATAGATTCCCTTACCCTGGGTAAAAGGCAATCACCCGATCTATTACTCTCATGATCTTATGCACCTCTATAAGATCACCCCTCATCCTCCTGCTCTCCAAGGAACAGAGTAGATGTGTGGAGCGAGTTGATGCAGGGACAGGGATGACGCAGGCCAATCTGCATCATGTTGGCCACAGGAAAGTTGCATTGGTGTTGCATATCCTGTGACGTTGCTTTGTGTTCTCTGCGACGTTGCAGTCTCTGTGATGTTACCGTGTTGGTGCATGTTCTGTGACATTGCATGTTTGTCCGTGTTCTGTAACGTTGCCATGCTATTCCGTGTTCTCCTCCCCCCACAGTGAAGTACCTGAAGGAGGTGTCCTCGTACTTCAAGGCCTCATCACCGGGGACCCCCCCAGCCTGGAGCCCCCCCTCAGGCCCCGGCGATGGCCCCACCGACCCCCCCTCACCGGGGGCACTGCCCGGCGACAACGACACCCAGACCGAGCTCAGCTTCCCACTGGAAATGTGTTACATCCGCAGGAGAATCCAGCCCCCAGATACGGAAAACAGGTACGGGGGAAGCAAGAGGATGGGGGGGGGGGGGGGGGGTGCGGAGCAAGAGGATTGGCGGAGCAAGAGGATGGGGGGGGGGGGTGAGGACCATTGGGGGGGCAGTGGGGACACAGCTGCTCGTGTTGAAACTGAACAGAAGATGCCGGTCGGTAACACTGTGGACCGGTCAGTCTCCGTCTAAGGGAGAATGAGGGGTCACACACTCCCTTATCTCCCCAGTGGCTCCATCCGACCCACTGGGTGTTCCGGCACATTCTGTCCGTTTCCGGTTTCCAGCAGCCACGGATCCTATGGGAAAGACAGGCAGAGGGGGTGGGGTAGCTCAGCCTTCGTGAGGGGTGACATCAGATCAGAAGATGCAGAGTGCCTGTGGGTAGAGCTGAGAAATCGTAAGGGTAAAAATACCCTAATGGGACATTTACAAGCCCCCAAACAGGAGCTAGGATACAAGTTACAGGACGAGATACAATTGGAGTGTAAGAATGGCAATGCTACGATGGTCATGGGAGATTTCAATATGCAGGGAGATGGGAAAATCAGGTTGGTACTGGACCCCAAGAAAGGGAATTTGTAGAGTGCCTCCGAGATGGATGAGCTGTAGAGCAGCTTCTACAAGGGAGAAGGCAATTCTGGATTTAGTGTTGTGTAATATACTGGATTCGATAAGGGAGTTTCAGGTAAAGGAGCCACCAGGAGGTAGCAACCACAACATGATAAATTTTAATCTGCAATTTGAGAGGGGGAAGATGAAATTAGATGTGCAGTATTGCAGCTTAGCAAAGGGGACCACAGAGGCATGATGGAGGAGCTGGTCAAAGTTGACTGGAAAGTCCACCTAGCAGGGATGACGGTGGAACAGCAATGACAGGAATTTGTGGGAATAATTCAGAAGATGCAGGATCTTTTCATTACAAAGAGGAAGAAAGATTCTAGGGGGAGAAAGTGGCGACTGTGCCCGACAAGGGGGCGGGAAGCCAGAGGATTGGGAAGCTTTTAAAGAACAACAGAAGGTAACTGAAAAGACAATACGGGGAGAAAAGATGAAATACGATGGTAAGCTAGCCAAGAATATAAAAGAGGATAGCAAGAGTTTCTTCATTTATATAAAGAGCAAGAAAGAGGCAAGAGTGGACGTTGGGGCGCTGGAGAATGATGCAGGAGAAGTGATAATGGAGAATAAAGAAATGACAGAGGAGTTGAATAACTTTTTGCATCAGTCTTCACAGTGGAAGACACCAGCAACGTGCCTGAAATTCAAGAGTGTCAAGGGGTGGAAGTCTGTGGAGTGGCTTTTACTAGGGAGAAGGTGCTTGGGAAACTGAAAGGACTGAAGGTGGATAAGTCACCTGGACCGGACGGACTGCACCCTAGGGTTCTGAAAGAGGTGGCTTTAGAGATTGTGGAGACATTATTTCAAAAATCACTAGGCAGGAGAGGTCCTAGATGATTGGAAAATTGCCAATATTACCCCGCTGTACAAGAAGGGAGCAAAGCAGAATAATGGGAACGATAGGCTGGTTAGTCTGACCGGTGGTTGGCAAGATTTTAGAGTCCACTAGACTAAGTGCAGACCCGTTGGGTCTGGTCCCCGAACGTGCTTCAGACCCCAAGTATGGGGAGGGGGGAGCGGGCGGGCGTGATGCCGAGTGAGCCTGCGGGCCTGGCGTACGCCGTCAAGACGCTACATGCGATGTCGAGACGCTGCGTAACCCCTCAACGCCGACAGGCCGTTGCCGCACCGGCTCTGTCACGCTGGCTCAAGCCAAAGATTGGCTGTTCCCCCACTCGGCGAAAAGCAGCGGGGGAACAGCCGATGTTTGGCTTGAGCCAGCGTGACAGAGCCGGGCCTTGGGGGAAGTGGAGGAGAGCCGGGCGGCGACAAAATGAGTGAGGGGGGGGGGAAGGATTTTATTAAAAAATGTGTACATAAAATGTCTAAATGTAATGAGGAGTGAACGAGTGAATATGAGTGAAATGGTTAGCGAAATGGAAAAAATCTGAGTTTTTGCGTATGGTTTTGGCAGACCAAGGAATCAAAGGCCAAATCTCGCACACAGACTAAATAGGCCGAAATCAGCATGGCTTTGTGAAGGGGAGGCCTGACGAATTTGCTGGAATTCTTTACGGATGTAAATGGCAGGACAGACAAAGGAGAGTTGTTTACTTTGATTTTCAGAAAGCCTTTGATAAAGTGCCACACGTGAGGCTGCTAAGGAAGGTGAGAGCCCACAGTATCAAAGGGCAGATACTAACATGGATAGCAGGTTGGCTGGACAGCAGAAAACAAGGAGTGGCAATAAAGGGGTTGGCTGCCAGTGACTAGCGGAGTTCCGCAGGGGTCGGTGCTGGGGCCGCTACTCTTCACGTTGTATATTAATGATTGGGACGAGGGGTTTGAAGGCTTTGTGGCCAGGTTTGCGGATGATACAAAAATAGGTGCAGGGGCAGTTAGTGTGGAGAAAGCAGGGACTCTGCAGAAGGACTTAGACAGGTTGGGAGAGTGGGCAGAGAAGTGGTGGATGGAATATAGTGTAGCAAGGTGTGGAGTCATGTTTTTGGTAGTAGGAGTAAAGGCGTAGATTATTTTCCAAATGGGGAGAGAATCAAGAAATTGGAGGTGCAAAGGGACTTAGGAGTGCTGGTGCAGGATTCCCAAAAAGTTAATTTGCATGTCGAATCAATAATAAGGAAGGCAACTAAAATGCTAGCATTTATTTCAAGAGGACTAGAATACAAAAACAGGGCCGTAATGCTAAGCCTTTATAAGGCGCTGGTCAGACGACATTTGGTATACTGTGAACAAGTTTGGGCCACATATAAAGCTGATAAAGTGATACAGTGTGGAAACAGGCCCTTCAGCCCAACTTGCCCACACCGGCCAACATGTCCCACCTGCCTGCGTTTGGTCCATATCCCCCCCCCAAACCTGTCCTATCCATGTACCTGTCTAACTGTTGGGATAGTCCCAGCCTCTACTGCCTCCTCTGGCAGCTTGTTCCATACACCCACCACCCTATGTGTGAAAAAGTTATCCCTTAGTTACCCTCTATTAAATCTTTTCCCCTACACCTTGAACCTATGTCCTCTGGTCCTCGATTCCCCTACTCTGGGCAAAAGACTCTGTGCATCTACCCGATCTATTCCTCTCATTATTTGATACTCCTCTATAAGATCACCCCCTCATCCTCCTGTGCTCCAAGGAATAGAGACCCAGCCTACTCAACCTCTCCCTATAGCCCACACCTGGCAACATCCTCATAAATCTTCTCTGAATCCTTTCAAGCTTGACAACATCTTTCCTATAACACGATGCCCAGAACTGAACACAATACGCTAAATGTGGTCTCACCAACGCCTTATACAACTGTAACATGACCTCCCAACCTCTATACTCAATACTCTGACTGATGAAGGTCAAAGTGCCAAAAGCCTTTTTGCCCACCTTATGAAGAAAGCTTGTACTCGCTAGAATTTAGAAGATTGAGGGGGGATCTTTATAGAAACTTACAAAATTCTTAAGGGGTTGGACAGGCTAGATGCAGGAAGATTGTTCCCGATGTTGGGGTAGTCCAGAACAAGGGGTCACAGTTTAAGGATAAGGGGAAATCTTTTAGGACCGAGATGAGGAAAACATTTTTCACACAGAGAGTGGTGAATCTCTGGAATTCTCTGCCACAGAATGTAGTTGAGGCCAGTTCATTGGCTATATTTAAGAGGGAGTTAGATGTGGCCCTCGTGGCTAAAGGGATCAGGGGGTATGGAGAGAAGGCAGGTACAGGATACCGAGTTGGATGATCAGCCATGATCATATTGAATGGCGGTGCAGGCTCGAAGGGCCGACTGGCCTACTCCTGCACCTATTTTCTATGTTTCTATCTACCTGCAACTCGACCTTCATGGAACCATGCACCTGTACTCCTAGATCTCTCTGCTCTACAACACTCCCCAGAGCCCTACCATTCACTGTGTAGGTCCTGCCCTTGTTCAATGTCCCAAACTGGGTCTGTACTAACTGAAGTTTAGAAGGATGAGGGAACACCTCATTGGAACTTGCTGAATAGTGAAAGGCCTGGATTCAGAGGATGTGCTGAGGATGTTTCCACTAGGGGGAGAGTCTAGGACTAGAGGTCACAGCCACAGTATTAAAGGACGTCTTTTAGGAAGGCAGATTACTATCTAACTGGCGTCAAGTTGGGAAAAGAGGAAGTACAACGGGATCTGGGGGTCCTTGTTCATCAGTCCATGAAAGTAAGCATGCAGGTACAGCAGGCAGTGAAGAAAGCGAATGGCATGTTGGCCTTTATAACAAGAGGAGTTGAGTATAGAAGCAAAGAGGTCCTTCTGCAGTTGTACAGGGTCCTAGTGAGACCACACCTGAAGTGTGCAGATTTGGTCCCCTAATTTGAGGAAGGACATTCTTGCTATTGAGGCAGTGCAGCGTGGGTTCACAAGGTTAATTCCTGGGATGGCAGGACTGTCATATGCTGAGAGAATGGTGCGGCTGGGCTTGTATACTCTGGAGTTTAGAAGGATGAGAGAGGATCTTACTGAAAAATATAAGATTGGTAAGGGTTTGGACGTGCTGGAGGCAGGATATGTTCCCGATGTTGGGGGAGTAAGCCATTTAGAACGGAGATGAGGAAACACTTTTTCTCACAGAGAGTGGTGAGTGTATGGAATTCTCTACCTCAGAGGGCGGTGGAGGCCAATTCTCTGGATACTTTCCAGAGAGAGCTAGATCGGGCTCTTAAAGATAGTGGAGTCAGGGGATATGGGGAGAAGGCAGGAACGGGGTACTGATTGGGGATGATTAGCCATGATCACATTGAATGGCGGTGCTGGTTCGAAGGGCCAAATGACCTACTCCTGCACCTATTGTCTTTTGAAGATGTGGAGGCATTTCTTCAGCCAGATGGTGGTGAATCTGTGGAATTCTTTGCCACGGACGGCCGTGGAGACCAAGTCAGTGGATATTTTTAAGGTAAAGATAGATAGATTCTTGATTAATACAGGTGTCAAAGGTTATGGGGAGAAGGCAGGAGAATGGGGTCAGGAGGGAGAGATGGATCAGCCATGATTGAATGGCGGAGTGGACTTGATGGGCTGAATGGCCTAATTCTGCTCCTATCACATGAGATCGCTAAGATTTTCGTTCAGTTTGTGTTTCAGGAAGATGAACTTTCTGAAAGAACTGTCAATTCAGAATTGTGTTTGAATAATACGTATTTCTCTCCTCCCTCCCATCCCTCCCTTCCCCCTCTGTCTCACCACACACTCTTCTCCCCTCCCCGGGGCCAGGTACATTGAGCTGCTGAGTGCCGATGGGCAGCAGTCAGTGTCGCTGCGGCTGAGGGATGGGCCCACGGCACAGTCTTGGTTCACCGCTCTCCATGGTAACGCCACCGGGCTGCTGGCCCCTCCACCGCCGGCTACGGGCACTGGGGGGGACGACAGCCCGGCACCTGGGGTGGCTCACCGAGCAGGTAGGGCACCGCCCGGTAAAACCCACCTCGACCCCCTCCCCCAACCCCCAACTGCCCGGTAACGACCCCCCCCTCCCCCGGTAACGCCCCCCCTCTCCCCGGTAACGACCCCCCCCCTCCCCCGGTAACGGCCCCCCTCCCCCGGTAACGCCCCCCCCTCCCCCAGTAACGCCTCCCCCCCCCCCCCCCCCAGTACGCCCCCTCCCCCAGTAATGGCCCCCCCCCCCTCCCCCAGTAACTGCCCCCCCTCCCCCGGTAACGCCCCCCCCCCCCTCCCCCGGTGGTAACCCCCCCCTCCCCCAGTAACGCCCCCCCCTCCCCCGGTAACCCCCCCCCTCCCCCGGTACCCCGCCCCCCCTCCCCAGTAACGCCCCCCCCTCCCCCAGTAACGCCCCCCCTCCCCCAGTAACCCCCCCCCCTCCCCCAGTAACGGCCCCCCCTCCAACCCCCGTAAAACCCCCCCTCCCCCCAGTAACCCCCCCCCTCCCCCAGTAACCCCCCCCCCCCACCCCCCCCCCCAGCACCCCCCCCCTCCTGACCGGTAACCACCCCCTCCCCCGGTCCCCCCCTACCCCGGTAACACCCCCCCCCCTCAACCCCCGTAACACCCCCCTCCCCCCCCCTTCTCGAAGCACGGACCCCCCCTCCCACCCCCCGTAACACCCCCCCCCCCTCCCCGGTAAACGGCCCCCCCCCCCCCCGTAACCCCCCCTCCCCCAGCCCCCCCTCCCCCGGTAACCCCCCCTCCCCTGTAACGCCCCCCCCTCCCCTCGTTGCGTCTCCACCCCCCCTCCCCCCAGCAACGGCCCCCCCCCCCCCCCCCCCTCCCCCTTTTGCCTCGCACCCCCCCCCCTCCCCCAGCCAACGGCCCCCCCCCCCCCCCGGTAACGGCCCCCCTACCCCCCCCCCTGTATGGGTGCGACGTCCCCCCCCCCCCCCCCCGGGAACGGCCCCCCCCCTCCCCCCCCAACGGCCCCCCCCTCCCCCCCCCTAACGCCCCCCCCTCCCCCCATGTAACCCCCCCCCCACCCCCGGTAACGGCCCCCCCCTCCCCCCCTCACAGCCCACGCCCCCCCCCCCTGACTAGAACCCCCCCTGCCCCCCCCCCCCGACAACGGGTTTTCCCCCCTCCCCCCGGTAACCACCCAAAGCCCCCCTCCCCTAGTGAGTAGGAACGTGCCTGTCACCCCACGGACTCGGCACTGGTCCCCACGTAAGACCCGCACACACGGCCCCCCCTCCCCCCGGTAATTTCCCCCCCTCCCCCCGTAACGTCCCTTACCTAGCCCCCCCGCCCCACCAACGGCCCCCCTCCCCCGGCCCCCCCTCCCCCCGTGTAACGTCCCCCCCTGGAGATAACTCCCCCGGTAACCCCCCCCTCCCCCGGTAACGCCCCCCCCTCCCCCCCCCCGTAACGCCCCCCTCCCCCACTACGCCCCCTCCCCCCCGTCCCCCCACTCCCTTGTGTACTGCCCCCCCTCCCCGGGTAACGCCCCCCCCCCCCCTCACTCCCCCCTCCCCCGCCAACGGCCCCCCTCCCCCAGGTAACGTACCCCCCGTCCCCCACGCCCCGTAACGGCCCCCCTCCCCCATGCCCCGGCTACAACGCCCCCCTCCCCCGGCACGCCCCCCTCCCCCGTAACGCCCCCCCCTCCCCCCAGTAACGCCCCCCCCTCCCCCGCAACGGCCCCCCCTGCCCCCGGTACGGCCCCCCTCCCCCCCGCCCCCCCTCCCCCAGTCTGCCACCCCCCTCCCCCAGTAACGCCCCCCCCCCCCAGTACCCCCCTCCCCGGTAACCCCCACGCCTCCCCCCTCCCCCTCCCAGTACTCCCCATTAACGCCCCCCCCCCTCCCCCGGTAACGGCCCCCCGGCCCCTAAACCCCCCCCCCCCTCCATCACTCCCCCCCCACCTGGCACCTGGGGTGACTCACTGACCAGTAACCACCCCCTCCCCTGGTCACCCCCTACCCACGGTAACACCAGACACCGGCATCCTCTCCTCAACCCCTCTCTTACTCTCTCCCCAAGCCCTGCCTCTCCTCCCCCTGTCTGAGGACTCGCATCTCAACCCCACCCCCCCCTCCACCCACCCACCAAAGCCCCAACCGCACACGGACCCTCCTCCCCTCCCCTCCCCTCCCCTCCTGAGCCTGTCCTGTTCTCTCCTTGTTTTCTCGTCGCGTCTCTCCCCCAGGTGGCGGGGCAGGAGGAGCGGCCTGTACTAGCCCTGCTCACCGACAAGGAGCTGCTGCTGTACAGCTGTTTGCCTCGCACCCGGGAACAGCTGGATAACCCTGACTCCCGGCACCCACTCATCGCCACCAGGTGAGAGCCCCCTCCCCAGACCACAGCCTGCAGGGTGGATGGGGGTGTGGGTGTTGCCGGGACTAGAGGGTGTTGTTCTGGGGAGGGGCCGGTCAGGCTGGACCTGAGGGGTGATCTATTAGAGCCATGGATAGGGTCGGACACAGAGAGCTGGAGTAACTCAGTGGGTAGAGCTGCTGCCTCACAGCACCAGAGACCCGGGTTCCATCCTGACTAGAAGTGCTGCCTGCTGGTAGTTTGTACCTTCTCCATGTGACGGCGTGGGTTTTCTCCAGCTGCTCCGGTTTCCTCCCACCACTCAAAGACATAAAATTGTAAATTGCCCCATGTGTGTGAGGGATAGTGTCACTGGTCGGCACGGACTCGATGGGCCGAAGGGCCTGTTCCACGCTGTATTTCTCAACTAAACTAGTTCAATCTTACACTAGGGACAATTTACAATTTTTACTGAAGCCATTTAACCTATAAACCTGCACGTCTTTGGAGTGTGGGCGGAAATCGGAGTTCCTGGAGATAACCCACGATGTTACGGGGAGAACGTACAGACTCCGCACAGACAGCACCTGTAGTCGTGGGGGGGGGAAGGGGGCATAGGTCGTGTTCCTCAGGCTTGTGTACTCTGGGATCGCGGGGATGGGTGGAGGGTCAGAGAGTGAGGGATGTGGGTCAGATGGCAGGGGTGGAGGGTAGGAGGTCGAGGATGGACATCTCACGCCCGCCCTGTGTTGCAGGCTGGTACACTCAGGCCCGGCTAAGGGGCCGCCGCTGGCTGACCCCGACCTGTCCTTCGTGCTGAGGGCCGGCACGCGGCGCGGAGTGGACAGCCGCCTCTTCACCACGGCAACCGCTGCCGACCTGGGCCTGTGGAGCCGGCTGCTGGTGGACGGCTGTCATGGTGCTGCCGAACAGCTCCAGGAGGTGGTCACCGGTGAGGGCCACAACCCCCCTCCCCCTCACCCTTCTTCCAACCCCGTGACCTCTGCCCGGGGCTCTGACCCCTGACCCCCTGAGCTACCCCCTCCCGACCCCTGATACTGAGAACACAAGCCTTAACTACTTGACCCCTCCCCTCTCACTCCCCCAACCACTCTCCCTCTCTACCTCTTTCTCCCCGTCTCACCCCCCCCTCCTCTCACCCCCCCCCTCCTCTCACTCCCCCTCTCTCTCTCTCTCTCCTCTTCTCTCCCTGCCTCTCTCTCCCTCTCCCTCCCTCCTTTTCTGTCTCCCCCTTTTCTCTCCCCCCTTTCTCTCCCCCTTCCCCTCCCCCTTCCTCCCCCCCCTCCCCTCCCCCCCCCCCCTCCCCCCTCTCTCTCCCCCACCCCTCCCCCCTCTCTCTACCCCTCCCCCCCCCCCTCTCTACCCCTCCCCCCTCTCCACCCCTCCCCCCCTCTCTCTACCCCCCCCCCCCTCTCTCTCCCCCCCTCTCCTCTCTCTCTCTCTCTCTCTCTCTCTCTCCCTCTCCCTCTCCCTCCCCCCCTCTCTCCCCCCCCCCCCCTCCCTCTCCCCCCCCCCCTCTCTCTCTCCCCCTCTCTCCCCCCCTCCCTCTCCCCCCCCCTCCCTCCCCCTCTCTCCCCCCCTCCCCCCTCTCTAACCCCTCCCCCTCTCTCTAACCCTCCCCCTCCCCCCTCTCTCTACCCCCTCGCCCCCCTCTCTCTAACCCCTCCCCCTCTCTATACCCCCCTCCCCCTCCTCTACCCCTCCCCCCTCTCTCCCCCCCTCCTCCCCCCCCCCCCCTCTCTCTACCCCTCCCCCCCCCCCCCTCTCTCTACCCCCCTACCCCTCCCCCCCCCTCTCTCTACCCCTCGCCCCTCTCTCTACCCCTCCCCCATCTATACCCCCCTCTCCCTCTCCCTCCCCCTCCCCCCTCTCTCTACCCCTCCCCCTCTATCTACCCCCCCCTCCCCCTCCCCCCTCCCTCCCTCTCCCCCCTCCCCCTCCCCCCTCTCCCTAACCACCCCCCCCCCCTATATCTACTCCTCCCCCTCCCCCCCCCTCTCTCTCTAACTCTCCCCCTCCCCCCCCCCCCTCTCTCTACCCCTCCCCCTCTCCCCCCTCCCCCCCCCCTCTCTCTAATCCCCCCCCTCCCCCTCTCTACCCCTCGCCCCCCTCTCCCTGCTGCCCCTGACCCTGACTCTCCCCCCCCGCCCCCCAGCGTGCTCGTGGTTGGGCCAGGACTGCCAGCTGACCGTACACCTGGACCGGGGCTTCACCATCTCACGAGTGGGGGAGCTGGGCCGGAGCCTGCCTCTGATCAGCCAGCCCTTTGAGAGACTGCGCATGTCCTCCGATGATGGCGTCCGGCTGCTCTTCCTCGACTTCGGGGGGGCCCGAGGGAGAGATCGTGAGTACCCCTGGTCTGGCCACGTAGCCTGTCCGTGGGAGGGGGGCGGGCTCTCTCTGTGGCCTCCAGGAATGGGGCGGGGGGGGGGGGGGGGTTAGTGACAGGGGCAAGAAGCCAGGACTCGAGGGCCTGAGCTACAGGGACAGGTTTAGGCTGGGACCCTGTTCCTGGGCCTGTAGTGCAGGAGGATGAGGGTTGATCTTATAGAGGTGTATAACATAATGAGAGGAATAGATTGGGTCACTTGCCCAGAGTCACTTGCCCAGAGAAGGGGAATCGAGGACCAAAGGACATGGGTTTATGGTGCGTGAGGGGGGGAGGGGAGGAAATGTTTAATATAAACCTGAGGGGCACCATTTCAAGCAGAGGGTGGTGGGTGTATGGTACAAGTTACCAGAGGAGGTAGTTGAGGCTGGGGCTAAAGCAGTATCAAAAAACATATGGTACACAAAAAAGCTGGAGAAACTCAGCGGGGGCAGCAGCATCTATGGAGTGAAGGAAAAAGGCAACGTTTCGGACCAAAACCCTTTTTCAAAAATCATATGGACAGGTTTAGAGGGTCAAACACAGGCAAGTGGGACTAGTGTAGATGGGGCATGTTGGTCATGCAGGGATGTTTGGGCCGAAGGGCCTGCTTCGTGCTGTATGTCTCTAACATTCTCCCAGGCAAGCTGAGAATGTGGAATTGCAGCCCAGTGTGTAGGGGCTGAAGGGGTCCCAGACTCGGGGAGGGGTATTGGGGGCGATGGGAGTTACAGGATGGGGCAAGGTGCAGGAGCCGGAGGGGGTGATGGGAATGTGTTGGAGGCCAAGCGAGCAATGTTGCAACTGGGGGCCTAGTTCCTCTGGAACCAGTAGACGTCAGGGGTGAGGTCGGGGGTTGAGGGGTCGGGGGTTGAGGGGTCGGGGGTTGAGGGATCGGGGGTTGAGGGGTCGGGGGTTGGGGTACATCAGCCGGAAAGACCCGGGTGTAACCGGAAACTTCCTGTCTTGCAGCAACTGAACCTGGAGTCCTGCCCCAAGACCATTGTGTTTATCATTCATTCATTCCTGTCCGCCAAGGTAACCCGTCTGGGCCTGATGGCCTAGCCCGGCCCCATGCCCTCTGCCCTCTGCCCTTTGCCCCCCTGCTGGGCAGAGAGAGGAAGCCATTGTGAAGGAGAATCGTGCTGGGACCTGCCCGCCACTAACGCCGCTGCAGTTACTGACGCCACGTTTTCTCAGACGATGACGTTAAAGTCGCCGTTTTCTCTTGTATCCGCATTAACTCTGCCCTCTGCACTTCGCTAACACTGAATGTTTTGAGGCGGGAATGGCCGGGGATGTTTGAAGTCCTGGCTTCAGTCACCGACGCATTTACACCCCGTGGACAGTGAAAGGTTCCCAGTGCCCTCACGGCCCAGAGCAACCACACCGTCTGCCAGTGTGAGACATTGCCAACTGGCCCCACTCGGTCAGGCTAGGCCCCAGCCCTGTGTCTATGGCCCGCAGGCTAGGCCCCAGGCCTGTGTCTATGGCCCGCAGGCTAGGCCCCAGCCCTGTGTCTATGGCCCGCAGGCTAGGCCCCAGGCCTGTGTCTATGGCCCGCAGGCTAGGCCCCAGGCCTGTGGTCTGCATAGGCCCCAGGCCTGTGTGTATGGTCTGCAGGCTAGGCCCCAGGCCTGTGTCTATGACCCGCAGGCTAGGCCCCAGGCCTGTGTCTATGGCCCGCAGGCTAGGCCCCAGGCATGTGTCTATGGCCCACAGGCTAGGCCCCAGGCATGTGTCTATGGCCCACAGGCTAGGCCCCAGGCCTACCACACACACATAATGTCAGCTGGTGAGGGTGAGGGGTTTCCTGGCTGTGGAAGGTTCTGGAAGGATCAGCTCGTTGTCTGGCTCTGAGTATTTTAATGAAACCCCCACCCCCCCCTCACTCTATGTCCCTGGAGGACAGAATGTGCAGCCTGTCGCTAGGCCAACACAAACCCAGGCAATAAACCCTAATGGCCGTAACTGTTTGTACTTTGCCACCGCTTGGCCTGGAGCTCATGCTGCGGTGGGATTGAGGCCTAACGGCTGCTGAGGCCTGCAGGCCGTGTAGGTGCCAAATCAAGACACCCAGTGGGGAGGGGAACCACAGGCAGAGGCAGTGGTACCACTACCAACCCCAAACCCCTTGGACAGGCCGCCAAACTTTGCTACAAGCCTTATTCCCCATCTCCCTCTACTGCTCACCTCTCAACCCTTGCCCTTCCTCATAGAACAGTACAGCACGGGAACAGGCCCTTCAGCCCACAATACCTGTGCTGAACGTGATGCCAAGACCAACTCTTGCCTGCCTGCATGTGATCCACATCCCTCCATTCCCTGTATACCCACGTGCCTATCCAAAAGCCTCTTTATTGTATCTGCCTCTACCACCACTGCTGTAAAAAAAATGTTTTGACTGGTTCTGTCTACTCTTTCTATGCATCTGATAATTTTATAAACATATCAGGTCTCCCCATAACTGACACTCCAGAGAAAACATTCCCAGTGTGTCTAACCTCTCCCTGTAGCTGGTTCCCTCTAATCCAGGCAGCATCCTGGTAAACCTCCTCTGCACCCTCTCCAAAGCCCCCGCACCCTACCTATGATTGGGCGACCATCCTGGGGATGGGTGGAAGAGGGGTCAAAGCCCAGAGCAGATATTTCACGGACACTGCAGGTGTTAAAATCTGGAGCAAAATACAAAGTGCTGGAAGAACTCAGCAGGTCGGGCAGCATCTGTGGAGGGAATGGATAGGAGATGCACGTTGACCACCCCCCTGCCTCCACGGACCCACTGAGATCCTACTTCAGTTGTTTTGTTGGGGGGCAGTCGATGTAGACTCGATGGAAACCCCAAGTGTTCGGAAGGAATGCAGGAGGGTCTGGATGGGCTGAACGGCCTGGGTGCTATCTGTTGTGGGAGGGGAGCGACTGACTCACGGGATGGTGGGGACGAGAGGGACCGGGAATGATTCCCATGGTGTCCCCAAGTCTGTACCTCGCCTCCAGCTTTGTACATTGTATCCTCACTAATTTAATACTGAGCTTTGCTGTAAATACCTCACATGTGGAATTAAACCAGACTTCATAATCCATCAGAGTTCTCCCTTTCATTCTCCAGGCTGTCAATTACTGCTGTGTGAGGGGGGGGGAGGGGGAGGGGGAGGGGGAGGGGCGGTGAGGGGGGGGGGGGGGGGCAGTGAGGGGGGGGGGGTGATGTGAGGGGGGAGGGGGGGGGCGGTGAGGGGGAGGGGATGGGGAGGGTGAGGGGGATGGGGGGTGTGAGGGGGAGGGGGCGGTGAGGGCGGAGGGGGAGGGGCGGTGAGGGGGAGGAGGAGGGTGGGGGGGGTGGAGAGGAGGGGGGGGGTGGGGGAGGGGGGATTGGGGGGGGCGGTGAGGGGGGAGGGGTGGAGAGGGGATGGGGGTGTGAGGGGGAGGGGCGGTGAGGGCGGAGCCTGCACTGAGGGAGGGCACAGGCACTAGGCAGACAAGGCTCTCTCATGCCCCTGGTGTGACGGTTTGTGTTCCGTTGGCCACCACAAGCTGACAGGAGGTTAAAGCAGAGCTCGGAAGAGGAGCGGCAGCTTTGAGCAACGACTCGGTGGATTGGCTGGAACATTCTAATTAGTTAATTGAATATCAAATAAAACGAGGGTGATTGGTGGCAGGGCGACCTGGCTGTTGGGTGAGGAGCTGTGTGCAGGTGAAGTCTGAGGCCAGGGGTCTGTTAGCAGCAGATATGAGAATAAGGTTCAATCAGCTGTGTGTGTGCCCACTGTTTATTGATTTAGCTGCAGTGATAATGGCAGGCACGTTATTGCAGTGAAGATAGACACAAAATGCTGTAACTGGGACAGCAGGTCAGGGACATTGCCTCTGTTCACTACACCTGTGGGAACTGTGACTAGGTGCAGCTCCTGTAGACGTGTTGGGGAACTGGAGCAGCAGCTGGATGGCCTCAGGACCATCCTGGCAAACGAGAGCTTCCCGGACAGGACCTAAAACGAGGTTGTCACATCAGGGGTACAGGAAGGTCAAAGGTGGGTGACGAGGAGGAAGGGAATTAGACGTGGAGTGCAGGAGGTCCCAGTGGCTGTTCCTCTCAGGAGCTGTCGGGACGGGTGAAAGGTCAAGTTTGAGTAGCAGGCAGGGCTGTGACTCCAACCCTGAATTAGAAGAGCAAATGTGCCAGGAGATTGCAGACAGCTGCAGGTTTAAAACAGTTGGCGTAGTACAGGATTTTAACTTTCCCCTACTTTTATCTGGGAAAATCATAATGTGAAAGGTTTGGAAGGGGTGCAATTTCTCAGAAGTGTTCTGGAGTTCTCTCCAGCAACTTGTAGCGAACCCCACATGTGTGAGGGCAACACTTGATCTAGTCGGGAGGGCAAGTGAATGAAGTGTTTGTGGAGGAGCCTTTTGGGACCAGTGACCACTGTTTGATTAGGTTTACGATAGTTATGAATAGGGACAGAATGGTCAAATGCGAAATTGGACAAGGCCAACTTTGAGGGTTTGAGAGCAGGAAAGTGGGATGTTTTAACCAACAGTCCAAGACATGCACGTCCCTGTTAGAGTGAAGGGCAAGGCAGGCAAACGTAAGGAAGCTTGGATGACGAGGGAAATTGAGGCTTTGGTTAAGAATAAGGTGGAGTGTGATCCTGGAGGTGTTTTGAGAACTAAGTAGTAAGCTAAAAAAGGAAATCAGAAGGGCAAAATGGGGCCGGGAGATAGCTCTGGCAGATAGCATTAAGGATAGTCCCAAGAGAATTTATGGAGTCGCAGAAGATGTCCTCTGAGTACTTCTCCTCTGTACTTACTGTGGGTTAAGAGAGGACGGTGGAACTTGGGGCAGTCACTGCAAGTGTCTTGAGAGCAATCAGTGTTACGAACGATCGCAGAGGTGCTGGAGGTCCTTGCGTGCATGAAGATAGACAAATCTCCCGAGCCCGGTCAGATAAATGTGAGGACACAGTTGGAAGTTGGAGAGGAAATAGTGGGAGCACCCACTGCGATTTATGAGGCATCATTAAATACAGGAGAGGTGCTGGTAAACTGGACGGGGACAAATGTGCCTCTATTCAAGAAGGGCTGCAGAGAAAAGGCTGAGAACTGCATGTGCAGGAAGGAACTGCAGATGCTGGTTTAAACTGAAGATAGTGAGTGTGAGTTCGAGTGTGTGTGTGAGTGCGAGGTCTATGCTGATTGCCAGAATGTGTGGTTCTCCGCTGTCCTGCCAGCCCACCACGTGCTGCCCACCGTGCCCAGGCACCCACGGCACGAACATTGGCCCAGATCCCTGTCGCCCCGTGTCCACACGCTCTTCCTGCAGGCCGTCACCTTTGCATTCTGTTTCTCTCCATGTTGAGTCCATTCGGCCCATCCTGTCCCGTCCAGGCGAAGGACTTTTGATCTGAGCTGGTTGCGCGCCTCCTCTCCCCACGGACGCTGCCCGTCCTACTGAGTGTTTGCAGCATTTGGTTTGTGGGACCTTGCTGTGTACGAGTGGCCACTGTGTTTCCCGGTGATCCCCCCCCCCCCCCCCCCCCCCCCCCACAGCAACGAGGGGCTCCAGACCTAAGCAAAGCAGTGAGATCTCTCCCCACCAACCCTGAGGGGTGGCCCTGCCTCACTGCCAGGGAGAGGCTGCCCCTCCAGGGGAGAGTTCACCAGCCAGAGTCTACCCCAGGCATGTTGACCCACACCCGTTGCCCAGTCCGAGCCCGAGTCAGCAGTGCCACCCTCTGCCCAAGGCCAGGACCGTGAGTGACCCATGGAGCTCCGTGCCAAGCACACAAATCGCATGGGGAGAGGGGGGGAGGGCAGGGGGAGAGGGGGGCAGGGGCAGAGAGAACAGGCAGAACAGAACCCGGCCCAGGCTTCTGGATGAAATGCCAACACCACACGTTACCCAATCCTTACCAACCACCTTGGTGAGACCACATTTAGATTATTGTGTTCAGTGCTGGGCACCATGTTATAGGAAAGATGTTGTCAAGCTGGAAAGGGTTCAGAGAAGATTTATGAGGATGTTGCCAGGACTATAGAAGTTGAGTAGGCTGGGACTCTATTCCTTGGAGCGCAGGAGGATGAGGCGTGATCTCATACAGGTGTATAAAATCATGAGAGGAATAGGTCGGGTAGTTGCACAGAATCTCTTGCCCAGAGTTGGTGAATTAAGGTGAAGGGGAAAAGATTTAATAGGAATCTGAGGGGTAACTTTTTCACGCAGAGGGTGGTGGGTGTATGGAACAAGCTGCCAGAGGAGGTAGTTGAGGCAGGGAATATTGCAACAGACAGGTACATGGATAGGACATGTATGGAGGGATATGGGCCAAACATGGGCAGGTGGGACTAGTGTAGCTGGGGCATGTTTGCCGGTGTGGGCAAGTTGGGCTGAAGGGCCTGTTTCCACACTGCACCACTCTGTGACTGAATCCTTTCATAACAACATCCGGCATTGGGTTGAGCTTTGTGCGTGTGTGATGGTGCAGAGGGGAATGCTGGTGAGTAAGTGAGTGTTCCATGGAAAGGAAGGAGTGTTACACGTCCCTGGAGTATAAAATTACTTCTTTATTTACTCGGGGAGAATGAAATGCAAGTCACAAAGCATTTTAACACAAGGTCTGACAGCTGTTGTTGAATCAAACAGCATCATTTCAGCGAGCTCACCAACTCATTAAAAACACAGCGCACACATGAATTTGTTTCTTTAAATAAGCTAGGCAGTGATGATCAAAAAAAAACATTAAATAATCGGGCATTGGCAGGAAATGAGTATTAAAAACTATGGGAAGTGTTTGTAAAAGATCCTGGTCACTGATGTTTAACAAAACAAACACATTTGGCATTTCAGACACAAAGGACAGCCTGCTCGCTAAACAATCACCCAACAAGGAATCGAGTAAAATCAGATACAAAAACAATACTCTCTTCTCTATAAAGTTAAATCACAGAATAAGTCTCCAACACATAAAGCTTCTGGAATTGTCAACACCTCTAAAACATTGAGTAAAACTACAGGAAACAAGGTCCTAAATATACGGTGTCCTTACGGACTGTTCACATTTAACAGTGTCAAGTCTTTGCCAGTTGAACTTGTTATTCAAGTGGTCTGGTGATCAGGGCCAGTGGTCATTGCTCCACCATGGACCATGGTCAATCTGTTACTGGCCAGCACAGAGGGGAGTTTGCCATGTGAATGGCAGGTGCATAAGGCCAAGGCTCTGGAATTACTTGCTGAGCCAGCTTATGCTTCAGGCAGTTGAGATCTAACCTTTGGGGAAAGACAAAGGTTTGCATGGTAGGCCGGAGTTAGATTGTCACCCATCTTTAATTTTACTAGGTGTGTCTTGCCAAGGTGTAGGCCTGTAAGCCTACGGAGAAGTGGGGAGCGGTGGCGGGCTGGTGAGGGAACTCCGAATGCTTGCTGTGTCTTTAACGTCCTCAGTGTTGCGAGACACCTGGCTCCCTTGGTGAAGTCCAGTACAGGTGCGGCACTGGCTCAGGTGAGGTAGAGAGGCTTGTCCCGCGGTAACAGGCTGCACGGGAGGAAGAGAGGGACGAGTGAGGAAGCACGCACTCCTGCAATCTGCCAACGCTGCAGCTTCTCAGCACATTCCTCACACAGTCTTGGCTTTGACCCAACTCCAAACTGCTGCCAGTATCAGCACAACTCTGACTGCCACACATTGCCACACAAGGCTGCAAATATTCTTTCCACACCATCCTTCTGATTATTTCTGTTGTGAATTAGAGAGAGATGCAGCACAGAAACAGGCCCTTTGGCCCATTGAGTCCGTGCTAATTTAACAACATTTGCATTAATCCTACACTAGCCCCATTTAATTCTCCCCATACTCCCATCACCTCCCCCCTCACCCCCACACCGGGGCAATTAACGCACTGACCTGCACGTCTTTGGGATGTGGGGGGAAACCGGAGCACCCAGAGGAAACCCACGTGGATCACAGGGAAAACATGCAAACTCCACACAGGTAGCACCCAAAGTCTGGATGGCACCCAGATCCCTGGCGCTGTGAGGCAGCAATTCTACCGCTACACTCACTGACAATAGACAATAGGTGCAGGAGTTTCGGCCATTTGGCCCTTCGAGCCAGCACCGCCATTCAATGTGATCATGGCTGATCATCCACAATCAGTACCCCGTTCCTGCCTTCTCCCCATATCCCCTGACTCCGCTATTTTTAAGAGCCCCAATCCAGCTCTCTTGAAAGTATCCAGAGAACCGGCCTCCACTGAGGCAGAGAATTCCACAGACTCACAACTCTCTGTGTGAAAAAGTTTCCTCGTCTCTGTTCTAAATGGCTTACTCCTTATTCTTAAACTGTGGCCCCTGGTTCTGGACTCCCCCAACATGGGGAACATGTTTCCTGCCTCTAGCGTGTCTAAACCCTTAACAATCTTGTATGTTTCAATGAGAGTCCCTCTCATCCCTCTAAACTCCAGAGTGTACAAGCCCAGCTGGTCCATTCTCTCAGCATATGACAGTTGCCGTGTGCGTGTGCCCCGGGCCGTGTCCGCGTGTGCCCCGCGTGTGCCCCGGGCCGTGTCCGCGTGTGCCCTGCGTGTGCCCCGTGCCGTGTCCGCGTGTGCCCCGCGTGTGCCCCGTGTCTGCGTGTGCCCTGCGTGTGCACCGGGCCGTGTCCGCGTGTGCCCCTGCGTGTGTGCACCCGTGTGTGCCGTGTCCGCGTGGTGCCCCAGGCCGTGTCTGCGTGTGCCCCAGGCCGTGTCCGCGTGTGCCCTGCGTGTGCCCCGTGCCGTGTCTGCGTGTGCCCTGCGTGTGCCCTGGGCTGTGTCTGCGTGTGCCCCGCGTGTGCCCCAGGCCGTGTCCTGCGGGTGCCCTGCGCCGTGTCCCCGTGTGCCCCCGTGTCTGCGTGTGCCCCGGGCCGTGTCTGCGTGTGCCCCAGGCCGTGTGCCCCGCGTGTGCCCCGGGCCGTGTCCGCGTGTGCCCCGCGTGTGCCCCGTGCCGTGTCCGCGTGTGCCCCGGGCCGTGTCCGCGTGTGCCCTGCGTGTGCCCCGTGCTGTGTACGCGCCGGTTTACCTGCAGTGGTTGATTATGCACTCGCTGTTGCAGAACTCGTTTTCCCAGTCGCTGCCTGGAGTCGGGGCGTTGGGGCCAGCGGGGCCTGGGGACGGGGCGCTGACACCACTCTGGAACTCTAGCGGTAGCTGAGTGTAACCCTGGGTACAGGAGGGGGAGAGAGGTGAAGCACGGATCACCTGCCCATGTTGGAGTCACGAGCTACACACAGGTTCATTGTTTCTTTCGCGTACAAATAACAACTAAACACAGAACAGAACGCTGGATTACTCAGCGGCTCAGGCAGCATCTGTGGAGAACATGGATGGGTGACGTTTTGGGTTGGGACCCTTCTCAGTATCTGCAGTTCTTTGTTTCTGACATTTAAACACACACTGTCTGACAATCAGAACGTTTAGCCCAGGGTGGACGAGTTAGACACTAGAGGGCGTTGCATTAAGGTGAGGGGCAATGTTTAATGGAGCTGTGTGGGGCAAGGTATACACTCAGGGGGTGGGGACCAGTAATCTGCTGCCAGGGTGGTGCACACAGTTACACAGTTGGTGTTTACGAGGCTTATGATCGGCCCTTAGACATGGGGGGATATGGATCACATGCAGGTGAATATCAGTTGGTGTTGACATCATGTTCAGCATGGACATTGTGGGCTGAAACGTCGCCCATTCCCTCTCTCCACAGATGCTGCCTGTCCCGCTGAGTTACTCCAGCATTTTGTGTCCATCTTCGGGTTCAACCAGCTCCTTCCTACACTGCCTTGCTTTTTTGGGATTGACAAAGATAGCAGATGTTTGAGGGCAGATGTGTGGTGGCACAAACCCAGGGCACACAACACCCACACACCCACCCCCACCCTGGGTCTATGTCACAGAGACCCTTCCCCCCCCCCTCTCCCCACCTGGTACACATCACTTTGATCCCCCACCAGTAGTGCAGCTGCCGAATCCCCAGCCAAACAACCAGCGCTGGGATGGGCAGCATCCGTGGAGGTGGGACAATGGTCGGCATTGAGGGCAGCTCAGCCTGTGTGGATGCTGCTTCAATTCAGGACAAACTCGGCCCCTCTGGGTCAGGATCAGCAGAGCAGGCCCTTCGGCCCACCCTGTCCATACCAAACTATCCCATCAGCGCGACAGACGTGTGGAGCCCCTGCCCGCCCACCTGTGCAGCTGTTGTGACCCGTTACAGATGTGTGGAGGCAGATACTCACCTGCTGCGCGGGTGGTGAGTGCAGCTGCGCCTGTACCTGCAGCGGGTGTGGGTGCAGGGGCTGCTGCATGGCGGAGTGATGCTGGTGCAGGCTGAGCTGCTGGTGGAGGGGGGGGCTGATCTGCAAGGCGGGTGGGGGAGGGGGTGAGCCGGGGAGGGTGGGTTTGGGGCCATGGGGTCGGTGGTGGGTAGGGCCTGGGTACGGCTGCAGCTCCGGCTGCCCCAGGAAGGGGGGGGTCCCGATGTAAGTGCCCGAGGCCTGGGCCAGGCTGTACAGGGGCGGCTTGGTGGGCAGCAGGTGGGGTGGCATGGCCGACTGACCAGCCTTGGGCTCCACCGGCTCATTGTAGCTCTGTGAAGGGAAGCACATGGTAGAGTCAAGTCAAGTCAAGTTTATTTGTCACATACACATACGAGATGTGCAGTGAAATGAAAGTGGCAATGCTCGCGGAACAACAAAACTACCAAACAAATTATAAACACAATCATAACACACATATTATTTTACATAATAAATAATAGAAGGAAAAACGTTCTGTACAGTTAGTCCCCGTTTACCCGAATTGCCTCAAGAAACTCCTTCCCCTCTCCGTTCTCACCGCATGGCCAACGGAGGCGTTTGCCTGACCCAGCGGCTGGAACAGTCCGTTGCAGAGGGTGACACACTGGTGATACCCTCCCTCAGGCCATACCACTCACCCCTCCCCCACTCACCCCCCCCCCACTCATCCCACTACGCCACTGACCCCCCCAACTCCCCCCTCTCACCCCCCCCCCCACTCCCCCCCCCCCCCCCCCCACCCCTCCCCCACTGACCCCCACCCACCCCCCCCCTCACTCACCCTCCCCCACTCACCCCCCCCCACTCACCCCACTACCCCACCAACCCACTCACCCCTCCCCCACTCACCCACCCCTCCCCCAGTACCCTGCCTCCACTCCGCTGGTCATGTTGGAGTAACCCAGCGGGACAGGCAGCATCTCTGGCGATTGGCAATGTTTCAGGTTGGGACATCTCTAAAGATTTATGACCTCTGATATGAAGAAGGGTCATGACCTGAAGCATCACCTGTCCACATTGTCCAGAGATGCTGCCTGACCCACTGAGTTACTCCAGCATTCTGTGTCTTTTTTCCTCAGTTCCTCAGGCAGATTTCCATCCTCAACTTGGTGGACAGAAATACTGGAGAATCTCAGTGGGTGAGGCAGCATCTATGGAGTGAAGGAACAGGTGACGTTTCAGGTCGGGACACTTCTTCAGACTGATTTGAGGGTGGGGGGTGACGGGATGAAGAAAGGAAGGGGCGGAGACGGTGGGCTGTGGGAGAGCTGGGGAGGGGAGGGGAAGGACGGAGAAGCATTGACTTTTCCCTCCCATTGAACGTCAATGTTCCCCCACCCCCACATCAGTCTGAAGAAGGGTCTCGACCCGAAACGTCACCTGTTCCTTCGCTCCATAGATGCTGCCTCACCCACTGAGATTCTCCAGCATTTTTGTCCACCTTTGATTATTCCAGCATCTGTAGTTCCTTCATAATCACATCCTCAACTTGGTGATCAGTTATTTATGGTCAGTATTTCCTGCGTCCACTGTTTACCTTTGTAACGTCAGCTAAAGATCCTCCCCCCCCCCCCCCCCCCCACCCTCCCCGTATACTGACACTATCCTACACACTTGGGACAGAAGCCAATTAACCTACAAACCTGCATGTCTTTGGAATGTGGGTAGAAACCGGAGCACCCGGAGGAAAGTCACGGGGTCACGGGGAGAATGTCAGGATTGAACCTGGGCCTGTGGTGCTGTAAGGCAGCAACTCTACCGCTGCTCCACCGTGACACCCCATGAATGAAAGGTCAAAGGTGAAAGGTTAACAGTTTCTCCTCCACACGCTGCCTGACCTGCTGTGTGTTGCCAGCATGTATGTCCTGCTTCTGCACATTCTCCTGCCTCCAACTCACTGCCAGATTCCCATAATCTCCCCTCTCTGTAACGGAGCTCTCCCCCACATCGCTGACGGAGCAGCCGTGAGCGTGATGCCCATAGGGCTGATTCTGCTGCCCATGTGGACACGTGGTGTGGCCGTAGCCCGTGGCCATGCTGCCCGCACTCCCCCCCCCACACACCCCTGGGGCTGGACAAGCGGGCACTGCCTCACCTTGGACACCAGGCTGGCCCTGTAAGCTGCCAAGGCTTTCAGATACTCCTTCTTAGCCGACTCTGTCTTCTTCTTGTAGGCCTGTGAAGCAACACACGGGGGTCCATTATCACCACCACCTCCGAAGACACGGACCACCGCCACGGCAAACCCACATCACCCCCGCTCACTGCCCCCGCAAACCCACATCACCCCCGCTCACTGCCCCCACAAACCCACATCACCCCCGCTCACTGCCCCCACAAACCCCACTGATCTCAAAACTGCACACAATACTCCAGGTGTGGCCTTGTACAGGGCCCTGGTGAGACCACACCTGGAATATCGTGTGCAGTTTTGGTCTCCAAATTTGAGGAAGGACATTCTTGCTATTGAGGGAGTGCAGCGTAGGTTCACAAGGTTAATTCCCGGGATGGCGGGACTGTCATATGTTGAAGGAATGGAGTGACTGGGCTTGTATACTCTGGACTTTAGAAGGATGAGAGGGGATCTTATTGAAACATATAAGATTATTAAGGGTTTGGACACGCTAGAGGCAGGAAACATGTTCCCGATGTTGGGAGAGCCCAGAACCAGGGGCCACAGTTTTAACCATATAACCATATAACCATAACAATTACAGCACGGAAACAGGCCATCTCGGCCCTACAAGTCCGTGCCGAACAACTTTTTTCCCTTAGTCCCACCTGCCTGCACTCATACCATAACCCTCGATTCCCTTCTCATCCATATGCCTATCCAATTTATTTTTAAATGATACCAACGAACCTGCCTCCACCACTTCCACTGGAAGCTCATTCCACACCGCTACCACTCTCTGAGTAAAGAAGTTCCCCCTCATGTTACCCCTAAACTTCTGTCCCTTAATTCTGAAGTCATGTCCTCTTGTTTGAATCTTCCCTATTCTCAAAGGGAAAAGCTTGTCCACTTCAACTCTGTCTATCCCTCTCATCATTTTAAAGAACTCTATCAAGTCCCCCCTTAACCTTCTGCGCTCCAGAGAATAAAGACCTAACTTATTCAACCTTTCTCTGTAACTTAGTTGTTGAAACCCAGGCAACATTCTAGTAAATCTCCTCTGTACTCTCTCTTATTTTGTTGACATCCTTCCTATAATTGGGCGACCAAAATTGTACACCATACTCCAGATTTGGTCTCACCAATGCCTTGTACAATTTTAACATTACATCCCAGCTTATATACTCAATGCTCTGATTTATAAAGGCTAGCATACCAAAAGCTTTCTTTACCACCCTATCTATATGAGATTCCACCTTCAAGGAACTATGCACGGTTATTCCCAGATCCCTCTGTTCAACTGTATTCTTCAATTCCCTACCATTTACCATGTACGTCCTATTTTGATTTGTCCTGCCAAGGTGTAGCACCTCACATTTATCAGCATTAAACTCCACCTGCCATCTTTCAGCCCATTTTTCCAAATGGCCTAAATCACTCTGTAGACTTTGAAAATCCTCTTCATTATCCACATACCCGCTGTAACTATCTTGGTATCATCTGCATACTTACTAATCCAATTTACCACCCCTTCATCCAGATCATTGATGTACATGACAAACAACAAAGGTCCCAACACAGATCCCTGAGGCACCCCACTAGTCACCTGCCTCCAACCCGATAAACAGCCATCCACCATTACCCTCTGGCTTCTCCCATTCAGCCACTGTTTATGAATTTATGAATAAGAGGTTTATGAATAAGGGGTTGGTCATTTAGAACGGAGATGAGGAAAAACTTTTTCACCCAGAGAGTGGTGAATCTGTGGAATTCTCTGCCTCAGAAGGCAGTGGCGGCCAATTCCCTAGATGCTTTCAAGAGAGAGTTAGAGCTCTTAAATATAGTGGAGTCAAGGGAAATGGGGAGAAGGCAGGAACGGGGTACTGATTGTGGATGATCAGCCATGATCACAGTGAATGGCGGTGCTGGCTCGAAGTGTCGAATGGCCTACTCCTGCACCTATTGTCTATTGTCTCTAGGCACCACACTGTGGTGCAGTGGGCCAACTCTTACTGATCATGTCTAAGCACCTTATCAGTGAGTTTGCTTCAGTTGGACACTCCACATGGACCGACTGGACCAGAGCCACACAGGCTAGAGTGAGAGGTTGTACAGCCATTTAGATGAACAGCTAATTAGGGACAGTCAGCTTGGTTTTGTACGTAGGAGGTCGTGTCTCACAAATCTGATTGAGGCTTTTGAAGATGTGACCAAAAAGACTGAAGAGGGCAGATCTGTGGAAGGTTATATCGCATGGGATCTAAGGAGAGATAGCTGAATGGATAACAAATTGGGTCCATGGAAGGAAGCAGAGGGTGAAGATGGAAGGTTGCTTCTCGGACTGGAGGCTTGTGAAAGGGCTAGTGGCGTGCCTCAGGGTTCGGTGCTGGGCCCGTTACTGTTTGTCATCTACATCAATGATTTGGATGAGAACATACAGGGCAAGATTAGCAAGTTTGTCGATGATACAAAAGTTTGTGATTTTGATCGATTGGCCAGGTGGGCGGAGGAATGGTTGATGGAATTTAATACAGAGAAATGTGAGCAGTTGCATTTTGGGACGTCTAACAAAAGCAGGACCTACACAGTGAATGGTCAGGCTCTGGGTAGTGTTGTAGAGCAGAGGGATCTAGGAGTGCAGGTGCATGGTTCCTTGAAGGTGGAGTCGTAGGTAGATAAGGTGGTCAAAAAGGCTATTGACACATTGGCCTTCATCAGTCAGAGTATTGAGTATAAAAGTTGGGAAGTCATGTTGCAGTTGTATAAGATGTTGGTGAGGCTGCATTTAGAGAATTGGCTTCATGGAAGGAAGCAGAGGGTGGAAGATGGTGGAAAGTTGCTTCTCAGAATGGAGGCCTGTGACTAGTGGTGTGCCTCAGGGTTCGGTGCTGGGCCCGTTACTGTTTGCCATCTACATCAATGATTTGGATGAGAACAGAGGCAAGATTAACAAGTTTGTCGATGATACAAAAGTTTATTGTGTTCAGTTCTGGGCATCGTGTTATAGGAAAGATGTTGTCAAGCTGGAAAGGGTACAGAGAAGATTTACAAGGATGTTGCCAGGACTGGAGCTATAGGGAGAGGTTGAATAGGCTGGGTCTCTATTCCTTGGAGCACAGGAGGATGAGGGTGATTTTATAGAGGTGTATAAATTCATAAGAGGAATAGATCGGGCAGATGCACAGAGTCTCTTGCCCAGAGTAAGTGAATCGAGGACCAGAGGACACAGGTTCAAGGTGAAGGGGAAAAGATTTAACAGGAATCTGAGCAGTAACTTTTTCACACAAAGGGTGGTGGGTGTATGGAATAAGCTGCTAGAGGAGGTAGTTGAGGCTGGAACTATCCCATCGTTTAAGAAACAGACAGGTACATGGATAGGAGGTACACAAAAATGCTGGAGAAACTCAGCAGGTGCAGCAGCATCTGATAGATACATGGATAGGACAGGTTTGGAGGGATATGGACCAAGCGCAGGCAGATGGGATTAGCTGGGACATGTTGGCCGGTGTGGGCAAGTTGGGCCGAAGGGCTGCCTGACCTACTGAGTTTTTTTAACTCTCTGTTCTGTCTCAGAAAGCGCTCTGTAGGCAACGGGGGAATTGAGCTTGCCCGGTGTCTGGAGCCAACTGCCCACAGAATACACTCAGTAGTGTTAGTTTGAGTTTGTTTATTGTCTCGTGTACCGAGGTACAGTGAAAAGCTTTTTTGTTGCGTGCTAAACACTTAGTGGAAAGAGTATACATGATTCCATCGAGCCATGCACAGTGTACACAGGGTAGAGGGAATAGCGTTTAGTGCAGATGCCGTCCAGTATTGTCTGGTTACAGACAGTGTGAGTGAGGGTCTCCGAGTCGGACACAAGGTCTGGCCGGCGATGAAGGGACAAAGAGACTAGCGCTGAGGCAGAGAGTCCCTGGGAGGGGAGTGTGGTTGGCTGGCGGCATCGACACTATGAAGGGGTTAATGTCACAGAGCTTGTGAATGAAAGGACAGCAACAATGTGCTGCTTGATTTGGGGAAATAGGGCCACTGTGGCAGACGTGCATGTGTGCAGGAACTGTGGGTGTGAGGTGCACTCAGCACGGCTCTGCATTGGCACATGCACAGGGGCACGTTCAGTGGATGAGTCCCTTGGGCTTCAGGCACACACACCAGACAAAGGTTAATCCTGGAGGCACTCGGAATAATGAATAGCATTCAGAAATAGGACAGGGAACATTCACTGAATAACTTCAGTCTGAAGAAGGGTCTCGACCCGAAACGTCACCCATTCCTTCTCTCCAGAGATGCTGCCTGTCCCGCTGAGTTACTCCAGCATTTTGTGTCTACATTCACTGAATGACAGTGGCTGATGTTACTAATGACAATGAAGTACTGTGACTGATGCAGGGTTGATGAGGTGTAACCACACACACAACAAACCGGGACACACAGCGTCCCGCTGGAGTGAGCCGCTAACGGGAACTGCATGAAACCCTCTTGTTCTTTGAAACATTTGTTTCAGAGACGACCGCTGGTGGAGATGGGCCTGGGCTTGGCGGCGGCTGGGAGCTGGTGCCGTGTGTATGCAGGGTCTCGCCAAGGCAAGGGGCTCACAGCACAAACACTCATAGCACAGGCGGCAGAGTGTGCCTTGATGCCCATTGCCTCCTGTCCACCACACCCTCCCTTGAGAGTCTCCTCCAATGTATCTCTATCCCAGGCCCAGTCCCCCCCCACACACTATTACACTCTCTCCCAGCCTTTACACCCACGACAACAGTTTTGAGTCTGTGTAGACCATAAGAGCTTGACATTAGAGCAGAATCAGGCCATTCAGCCCATCAAGTTCACTCCACCATTTGATGGTGGCTGATCTATCAACTCCTGCCCTCCCCCCGTACATGCCTGGTGTGGAACGGGCAGCCAGCAACCTCACACAGGCTCATTAACCTCACAGTGGGAATGCCTTTACTTCCAGTGAATGTGTTCTGGGCTCACGAGGATGTTGCTGCCTCACAGCGCCAGAGACCCAGGTTCAACCCTGACTACGGGAGCTGTCTGTACGGAGTTTGCACGTTCTCCCTGTGATCGGGTGGGTTTTCTCCAGGTGCTTCGGTTTCCTCCCACACTCCAAAGTCGTACAGCTTTGGTAAAAATTGTAAATTGTCCCTAGTGTGTGTGTGTGTGTGTGTGTGTGTGTGTGTGTGTGTGTGTGTGTGTGTGTGTGTGTGTGTGTGTGTGTGTGTGTGTGTGTGTGTGTGTGTGTGTGTGTGTGTGTGTGTGTGTGTGTGTGTGTGTGATAGTGCTCGTGTACGGGGGGATCGCTGGTCAGCACGGACTCGGTGGGCTGAAGGGCCTGCTTCCGCGCTGTATCTCTAAACTAAACTAAAAGGATATGTTCTAGTTTCACAAGGGGGATTTGTGAAGGCTGTGTGGGGGTGGGAAAGGGTTAAACATCGGAGCGTTGTTGAGGAACAGGTGACCTTGAGGCAAACGACAGTGGAATTGCTAATCCCGTATTACTGAGCATGGACACAGTCGCTAGGCAACCAGAGGTCATAAACTCTGGCACAGGAGGGCAGAGGGCAGAACAAGGCAGGGCATTGTGCAGGGCATGGGGCAGGGCACTGGCAGGGGGGCAGAGTACAGCAGGGCAGGGAATGGGGGAATCTGCCCAGAGTGCAGGGGTCGCGGGAGAGGGAGGCTGGGCAGTGGAGAGCTAACTCAACACTGGTGCCACACGGCTCAGGTTCGTCCGCCACCCCTCCACCCTTCAGCCCAACTCGCCCATACTGACCCACATGCCTCAATGAATATTTCTCCTCTATTTACCAAGGAGAAAGGCAGCAGGACGGAGGAATTTGGGGCAGTCAATGGAAGTGTTGAGAACAGTCAGTATTAGCGTCGAAGAAGTACTGATGATACTGTCGTGTATAACGGTAGATATACAGGGCTTGATCAGATATATCTAAGGACATTGTGGGAAACTAGAGAGGAAATTGCGGGAGCCCTGGTTGAAATTTACTTGTCGTCCTTAGATGCAGGAGAGGTGCCGGAAGACTGGGGGGTGGCAAATGTTGTGCCTCTTTTCAAGAAGGGCTGCAGGGAAAATGCTGGGAACTATAGGCCGGTGAGCTTAACATCTGTAGTTGGAAAGTTACTAGAGAGTATTCTGAGGGATAAGTTATACTGGCATTTGGATGGGCAAGGTCTGATTAGGGACAGTCAGCATGGGTTTGTACGTGGGAGGTCGCATCTCACAAATCTAATTGATTTTTTTGAAGACATGACCAAAAAGGTCGACGATGGCAGAGCTGTAGATGTTGTGTACATGGATTTCAGTAAGGCATTCGACAAGGTTCCGCATGGTAGGCTGCTCTGGAAGGTTAGATCGCATGGGATCCAAGGAGAGATAGCTGAATGGATAACAAATTGAATAGATGGCACGCAACAAAATCTTTTCACTGTACACGTGACAATAATAAACAAGATTTTGGCAAAAGACTGTGGATCTGCCCGATCTATTCCCCTCATGATTTTATACACTTCTATAAGATCACCCCTCATCCTCCTGCGCTCCAAGGAATAAAGTCTCAGCCTGTTCAACCTCTTGCTGTAGGTTAGGCCATCTAGTACTGGAAACACCCTCGTAAATCTTCTCTGCACTCTTTCCAAATGAACAACATTTTTCCTACAGTAGAGT
Source organism: Leucoraja erinaceus (assembly GCF_028641065.1). Classification (NCBI taxonomy): domain Eukaryota; kingdom Metazoa; phylum Chordata; class Chondrichthyes; order Rajiformes; family Rajidae; genus Leucoraja; species Leucoraja erinaceus. The sequence goes on from NC_073397.1 coordinate 703,647, forward strand.
GCTTTGTTTAAAGACAGGTGTGAAAACGACTAAGTTTGACACTATTGAATGTGTAGACATTGTGAGACCATGAATAGTTTTCCACAGTTTTGTGTTTTATATATATATTTATTCGGAATAAAGTTATATTATATTTTCGGCATGGACTTGTAGGGCCGAGATGGCCTGTTTCCGTGCTGTAATTGTTATATGGTTATATTAAGTAGTAGCTGTGTGGAATGAGCTTCCAGTGAAGGTGGTGGAGGCAGGTTCGTTTTTATAATTTAAAAATAAATTGGATAGTTATATGGATGGGAAAGGTATGGAGGGTTATGGTCTGAACGCAGGTGTATGGGACTAGGGACATGTTTATGTATGCCTGTGTGTGTATGTGTGTGTGTCCCGAACCACCATCCCTCCGTCCGTCCCCCACCCACCTGTTCCTGCCCATCCCCCCCTCTCCCCCCACCCACCTGTTTCTGCTCCTCGCCCAGCCCGTCCCACATTGATGCCACAATCTTGGAGACGTCACCGAATGTGGCGCTGGGGTTCTGCCCCTTGATGGCAGCCTGGGTGTCACGGAAGAAGAGGGCGTACGCCGACACCGGCTTCTGCGGCTCATTCGGGTCCTTCTTCTTCTTCTTCTTCTGGCCCTTGGTCTTCTTGCCCATGTCCACACCCCCTCTCTTGTCCCCGCTCATCTGTAAGGCAAAGCACCAGTGAGACCGGGCCCAGCAACGTGCCACCCACCCTGGACCTAGAGGGATATGGACCAAATACGGGCAGGTGGGAGTAGGTCAGATGGGGCATCTTGGTTGGCATGGATGAGTTGGGCTGAAGGGCCTATCTCCATGCCGTGTGTCTAAATGACACCCACTCTCTCTCTGTCTCATACCTACCCTTCCTCCACCCCCTGAACCAGCCCACACTCCCAACCAACCCAGCACAGACGTCACAAATAATTCAAAACAATATATACAAAGTGCTGGAGTAACTGAGGGCAGTCACAGTGGGGCAAGGGTCGAAGTTGCTGCTTTACAGCGAATACAGCACCCGAGACCCGAGTTCAATCCTGACTACAGAGTTTGTACATTCTCCCCGTGACCTGCGTGGGTTTTCTCCAGGTGCTCCGGTTTCCTCCCACACTCCAAAGACCTTCAGGTTTGTAGGTTAATTGGCTTGGTAAATGTAAACACTGTCCCGAGTGGGTGTAGGTCAGTGTTAATGTGTGGGGATCGCTGGTCGGCACGGACCTGATGGGCCGATGGGCCAGTTTCCACGCTGTATCTCTAAACTAAACTAAATTCATTGGCTCAAGCAGCATCTCTGGAGAACATGGATTGAAGAATCAGATTGAAGAAGTCGTAACCCAAAATATCACTGGTCCATGTTCTCCGCAGATGCTGTCTGACCCGCTGAGTTACTCCAGCACTTTGTGTCCTTCTGTACATTAACCAGCATCTGCAGTTCCTCATTTCTACAGAAAACCAATCACCCCTTTCCTCTGCGGCTGTCAAACACACGTCACCCTCATTTGCAATATTTTACAACTAATAAAGAAATAGAAACGTCCAAAGAAATTTAAAGAACGTTCTTTTATGCACCAGGTGTTTGAAGCAGCGCAGAGGGTTAATGTTTAACTGTGGGAGCTGCTGGGACTCTCTCTCCCCGCCACTCTCCCCGCCACTCTCTCCCCCGCCACTCTCTCCCCCCACCACTCTCCCCCCGCCACTCTCTTCCCCGCTACTCTCTCCCCCCGCCACTCTACCCCCATCCCCTCCACTCCCATCCCCCCCTTCCCACTCGGGATGGGAAGAGAGTGGATGGGATGGGACTGAGATGGGACGGGCCAGGGGGGGGGAGGGGATGGGAAGGGAGAGGATGGGAGGGTATGGGATGGGACTAGGAGGGGATGGGATGGGAGGGGACTGGGAGGGGAGGGGATGGGAGGGGATGGGAGGGGAGGGGATGTGAAGGGAGGGATGGGGAGGGGAGGGGATGGGATGGGAGGGGAGGGGATGGGAGGGGATGGGAGGGGAGGGGATGGGAGGGGATGGGATGGGGACCACTCTCCCTCCGCCACTGGGGAGGGGAGGGAATGGGAGGGGAGGGCCACTCTGGGAGGGGATGGGAGGGGATGGGAGGGGATGGGATGGGGAGGGGAGGGGAGGGGAGGGGAGGGGATGGGGAGGGGATGGGGGGAGGGGAGGGGATGGGAGAGGATGGGATGGGAGGGGAGGGGATGGGATGGGATGGGAGGGGGGAGGGGATGGGAGGGGAGGGGAGGGGAGGGGATGGGGAGGGGATGGGGAGGGGAGGGGGGGGGATGGGAGGGGATGGGATGGGAGGGGAGGGGAGGGGGGATGGGATGGGGAGGGGAGGGGATGGGAGGGGAGGGGATGGGGATGGGGAGGGGAGGGGATGGGATGGGAGGGAAGGGGAGGGGAGGGAATGGGAGGGGGGGAGGGGATGGGGGGAGGGGATGGGGGGAGGGGAGGGGAGGGAATCTGTAAAGGGAGGGATGGGAGGGAGGGGATGGGGGATGGGATCTGGGGAGGGGATGGGAGGGGATGGGGATCTCCCTGGGGAGGGGAGGGGAGGGGAGGGCCACTGGGATGGGGAGGGGAGGGGAGGGAATGGGAGGGGAGGGGAGGGGAGGGAATGTGAGGGGAGGGGAGGGGATGGGGAGGGGATGGGGAGGGGGAGGGGAGGGGAGGGGACCACTCTCTGGGAGGGGAGGGGGGGAGGGGAGGGGAGGGGATGGGATGGGGAGGGGAGGGGGAGGGAAGGGAGGGGAGGGGAGGGGAGGGGAGGGGAGGGGAGGGGAGGGGAGGGGGAGGGGGGGGGGGAGGGGACTCAGGGGGGAGGGGAGGGGATGGGAGGGGAGGGGATGGGAGGGGAGGGGATGGGAGGGGAGGGGAGGGGAGGGGAGGGGATGGGAGGGGATGGGATGGGGAGGGGAGGGGAGGGGGGATGGTAAAGGGAGGGATGGGGAGGGGAGGGGAGGGGATGGGATGGGAGGGGGGGGGGGATGGGGATGGGGAGGGGAGGGGAGGGAATGGGAGGGGAGGGGATGGGGAGGGGATGGGGAGGGGAGGGGGAGGGAATGGGAGGGGAGGGGAGGGTGCATGACGGGGTGGGGTTAAGGGTACGGTACCTTGGCGAGGACATCAGCTTCTTCTTCGTGCACTGAGCTGGAGGGTGATGGCGTGGCAGACTTGCTGCCAGGCGGTGAGGGTGAGCTGTGGGCGTGCATGCCCCCACGTCCCAGGTTCATGCCCATCTGAGCGGCCAGCTGTGCGTGCCCAATGACGGGCATGCGATGGTGCGGCAGCATGTTGCGGCTGTCCATCGGGTGCTGGCCGCTGGAATCGTACGCCAGACCCTCACCGCGATCCACGCCCGCCATCTGCTGGGGAAAGACCGGCAATGGTTGGTTAGTGGCAGCGGTGTGGATGGCCATGGCCCTGCTCTGTGGCAGCTTCTACATCTCGCGGCAGTGCCAACCGTGGTCACCATGGTCACCGGGCCAACTGTGCCGTGACCACTGATTTTTTTAACCAAAAATAATTTAAATCAATTATTTACAAAAATGCTACGTACAAACAAACTCACAACCACAATTCCATCAAAACAAATATTCTCAAATCACTATTTCCCCGTCCGTATCGAGGATCCCCTCCATCCCCCGCGGTGCCCAGCGGTCCCGGAAATCCCCCAGGGTGCCGTGGACAGCGCGTAGTCCCGCTCAAGTACCACCCGGGCACGGACGTAACCCCGGAAAAGGGGCGGGCAGCCGGCTCGGGCAGAGCCCTATTCCGCCTGGCGCCGTGACTCGCGGATGGCCAGCTTGGCCAGGCCCAGGAGCAACCCAACCAGGACATCTTCAGCCCTACCCTCTCCCCTACGCACAGGGTGTCCAAAGATGAGGATGGTGGGTGTGGAGTGCAGCCAGAAGGCTGGAGCAGCCCCATTAGATATTGGAACAGGGGATGCAGCCTCACACACTCCATACACACGTGGAACACAGACTCTTCCAGCCCGCAACAGTGGCAGGCGGCTGGCGAGTCTGTGAACCGCGAGAGAAACGGGTTGCAGGGGACTCCTCAGTGCCGTACCCTCCCCCCCAGGTCCCCGATGTAGAGGGGAAGAATCCCTGCGTAGAGGGACCCCCACTGGGGAACTCCTCTGCGCTGAGAGAGTAAGTGAGAGTAAGTGTTCAGCAAGGACTAGAAGGGCCGAGACGGCCTGTTTCCGTGCTGTAATTGTTATATAGTTATATGGTTATATGGTCACCGTGCTGTGATCACCGTGCCATGGTCACTATGCCGTGGCACGCCGAGATGGACATGCCATGTGAGTCTATTGCCACGGCGATGGTCATCGCCAGGCCGGTGCAGCTGTGGTCTGCACATGTCATTGGGGACCATGTTGGAGCAGGCAGTCTCTGCTACCATGGTCCTGGCATGTTCTAATGGAAAATCAGTTATTTTGAGAACTAACCATTATTTCAATCCGTATCCACCTATCACTTGCCAAAGACACAGAGTGCTGGAGTAACTCAGTGGCTCAGGCAGCATCTCTGGTGAACATGGATAGGTGACGTTTCAGATCGGGACCCTTCTTCAGATTGCCAGGCTTTGTGCCGTACCACCTCTCATCCAGGGTTCTTCATCCCCACCCAATCAGTCTGAAAACCAACGCCATTGATTGAAAGATAGAGCTCGGAAACAGGCCCTTCAGCCCACCGAGACCAGGGCTGCCTAGTGTCCCGTTGGTCTAGAGTCGCCCTGGGCATCTCCGGCCGCCCTCGGATGGGGATGGGACGCTCGGTGGGGTACGGGGACGGTCCAGTGGCGGCGCTAATGGCGCAGGAGGCCCGGGTTCGATCCTGGCTGCGGATGGGACGCGGGTCTGTGTGAATGCGGCGGCATGGTTGCCGGACGTGTTTATCACAATTGACATTTTACAAATCCCATGATTCCTTGCGGTTTTTGGAATACCGAACTCACTTATTTTCTGGAATTTTTTGAGGATGTAACAAGTAGAATGGATAAGGGAGAGCCAGTGGGTGTGGTCAGAAAGCCTTTGACAAGGTCCCACACTAGAGATTAGTGTGCAAAATTAGAGCACATGGTATTGGGGGTTGGGTATTGACATATAACAATTACAGCACGGAAACAGGCATCTCGGCCCTACAAGTCCGTGCCGAACACATTTTTTTCCCCTTAGTCCCACCTGCCTGCACTCATACCATAACCCTCCATTCCCTTCTCATCCATATGCCTATCCAATTTATTTTTAAATGATACCAATGAACCTGCCTCCACCACTTCCACTGGAAGCTCATTCCACACCGCTACCACTCTCTGAGTATATAACATATAACATATAACATATAACATATAACAATTACAGCACGGAAACAGGCCATCTCGGCCCTACAAGTCCATGCCGAACAAATTTTTTTCCCCTTAGTCCCACCTGCCTGCACTCGTACCATAACCCTCCATTCCCTTCTCATCCATATGCCTATCCAATTTATTTTTAAATGATACCAATGAACCTGCCTCCACCACTTCCACTGGGAGCTCATTCCACACCGCCACCACTCTCTGAGTAAAGAAGTTCCCCCTCATATTACCCCTAAACTTCTGTCCCTTAATTCCGAAGTCATGTCCTCTTGTTTGAATCTACCCTATTCTCAAAGGGAAAAGCTTGTCCACATCAACTCTGTCTATCCCTCTCATCATTTTAAAGACCTCTATCAGGTCCCCCCTTAACCTTCTGCGCTCCAGAGAATAAAGACCTAACTTATTCAACCTATCTCTGTAACTTAGTTGTTGAAACCCAGGCAACATTCTAGTAAATCTCCTCTGTACTCTCTCTATTTTGTTGACATCCTTCCTATAATTTGGCGACCAAAATTGTACCCCATACTCCAGATTTGGTCTCACCAATGCCTTGTACAATTTTAACATTACATCCCAGCTTCTATACTCAATGCTCTGATTTATAAAGGCTAGCATACCAAAAGCTTTCTTTACCACCCTATCTATATGAGATTCCACCTTCAAGGAACTATGCACGGTTATACCCAGATCCCTCTGTTCAACTGTATTCTTCAATTCCCTACCATTTACCATGTACGTCCTATTTTGATTTGTCCTGCCAAGGTGTAGCACCTCACATTTATCAGCATTAAACTCCATCTGCCATCTTTCAGCCCATTTTTCCAAATGGCCTAAATCACTCTGTAGACTTTGGAAATCCTCTTCATTATCCACAACACCCCCTATCTTGGTATCATCTGCATACTTACTAATCCAATTTACCACACCTTCATCCAGATCATTGATGTACATGACAAACAACAAAGGACCCAACACAGATCCCTGAGGCACCCCACTAGTCACCTGCCTCCAACCCGATAAACAGCCATCCACCATTACCCTCTGGCTTCTCCCATTCAGCCACTGTTGAATCCATCTTGCTATTCCTGCATTTATACCCAACAGTTGAACCTTCTTAACCAACCTTCCATGAGGAACCTTGTCAAAGGCCTTACTAAAGTCCATATAGACAACATCCACTGCTTTACCCTCGTCAATTTCCCTAGTAACCTCTTCAAAAAATTCAAGAAGATTAGTCAAACATGACCTTCCAGGCACAAATCCATGTTGACTGTTCCTAATCAGACCCTGTTTATCTAGATGCTTATAAATATTATCTCTAAGTATCTTTTCCATTAATTTGCCCACCACTGAAGTCAAACTAACAGGTCTATAATTGCTAGGTTTACTCTTAGAACCCTTTTTAAACAATGGAACAACATGCGCAGTACGCCAATCCTCGGGGACTATTCCCGTTTCTAATGACATTTGAAATATTTCTGTCATAGCCCCGGCTATTTCTACACTAACTTCTCTCAATGTCCTAGGGAATATCCTGTCAGGACCTGGAGACTTATCCACTTTTATATTTTTCAAAAGTGTCAGTACTTCTTTTACTTTGAACCTCATAGTATCCATAGCTACTCTACTAGTTTCCCTTACCTCACATAATTCAATATCCTTCTCCTTGGTGAATACCGAAGAAAAAAAATTGTTCAATATCTCCCCCATCTCTTTTGGCTCTGCAGATAGCTGTCCACTCTGTCTCTCCAATGGACCAATTTTATCCCTCGTTATCCTTTTGCTATTAATATAGCTGTAGAAACCCTTTGGATTGACTTTCACCTTACTTGCCAAAGCAACCTCATATCTTCTTTTAGCTTTTCTAATTTCTTTCTTAAGATTCTTTTTACATTCCTTATACTCCTCAAGCACCTCATTTACTTCATGCTGCCTATAATTATTGTAGATCTCCCTCTTTTTCCGAACAAGATGTCCAATTTCCTTTGAAAACCAGGGCTCTTTCCAATTTTTACTGTTTCCTTTCAACCGAACAGGAACATAAAGATTCTGTACTCTTAAAATTTCCCCTTTAAATGTCCTCCATTTCTCTTCTACATCTTTCCCATAAAACAAAATGTCCCAGTTCACTCCTTTTAAATCATCTCGCATCGCATCAAAGTTAGCCTTTCTCCAATCAAAAATCTCAACCCTAGGTCCAGTTCTGACCCTCTCCATAATTATCTTGAAACTAATGGTATTGTGATCACTGGACCCGAAGTGCTCCCCAACGCATACCTCCGCCACCTGTCCCATCTCATTTCCTAACAGGAGGTCCAGCACTGCCCCTCCTCTAGTAGGTACCTCTATGTATTGCTGCAAAAAACTATCCTGCACACATTTTACAAACTCCAACCCATCCAGCCCATTTACAGAATGTGTTTCCCAGTCTATGTGTGGAAAGTTGAAATCTCCCACAATCACTACCTTGTGCTTACTACTAATATCTGCTATCTCCTTACATATTTGCTCTTCCAATTCTCGTTCCCCGTTTGGCGGTCTATACAATTATACACCCCTATAAGAGTTGCTACACCTTTCCCACTTCTCAATTCCACCCAAATAGCCTCCCTAGATGAGCCCTCCAATCTATCCTGCCAAAGCACTGCTGTAATATCTTCCCTGACTAGCAATGCAACACCTCCACCTCTTGCCCCTCCAATTCTATCACACCTGAAGCAGCGAAATCCTGGAATATCTAGTTTCCAATCACAGCCCTCCTGCAACCATGTTTCACTGATCGCCACAACATCATACTTCCAGGTGTCTATCCAGACTCTAAGCTCATCAACCTTTCTTACAATGCTCCTAGCATTAAAATATGCACATTTAAGAAAACCCCCGTCTCTTATTCTCTGTTTATTTCCTTTTTTTTCTTTCTCCTCTTGTGTCCGAGTGCTTCCCATTTCTGCTTCCTGCCTCCCATTCTGTCTACTACCTTTTGCTATTTGAGTCCCTCGCCCCAACCATTCTAGTTTAAAGTCCTCCCCAGCAGCCTTTGCAAATTTCCCCGCTAGGATATTGGTCCCCCTCGGGTTCAAGTGCAACCCATCCTTTCTGTACAGGTCCCACCTTCCCCAAAAGAAGTCCCAATGATCCAGGAACTTGAATCCCTGCCCTCTGCACCAGTCTTTCAGCCACGCATTTATCCTCCACCTCGCTCCATTCCTACTCTCACTGTCGCGTGGCACAGGCAGTAATCCTGAGATTGTTACCTTTTTGGTCCTTTTTCTTAACTCTCCTCCCAACTCCCTAAATCCTCCCTTCAGGACCTCTTCCCTTTTTTTCCCTATGTCATTGGTACCTATGTGTACCACGACCTCAGGCTCCTCTCCCTCTGATTTAAGGATATCTTGGATGCGTTGAGACACGTCCGAGACCTTGGCACCAAGAAGTTCCCCCTCATATTACCCTTAAACATCTGTCCCTTAATTCTGAAGTCATGTCCTCTTGTTTGAATCTTTCCTATTCTCAAAGGGAAAAGCTTGTCCACATCAATTCTGTCTATCCCTCTCATCATTTTAAAGACCTCTATCAAGTCCCCCCTTAACCTTCTGCACTCCAGAGAATAAAGACCTAACTTATTCAACCTATCTCTGTAACTTAGTTACATGGATAGAGAACTGGTTGGCAGACAGGAAGCAAAGAGTAGGAATTAATGTGTCCCTTTCAGAATGGCAGGCATTCTGTGGGGCTAGTGAGGCAGTGTCTAGTGGGGTTCCGCAAGGCTTGGCACTGGGATCCCAGTTATTTATATATTGACCTACCTCTGATACAACTTCACTCAAAGCGAAGCAGAGGTCATTGTCAAAGAGTGGTGTGCAAGGAGGGAGATTGTACAGCAATCTGCCACCTCCTCTGCTGCAAGAGCCTTGACTCTACACACAATACATTGTGTCGTGGTCTCCTCAAGGTATGCATACATTTAGTCTAGTTTGGTTCATTGCCACGTGTATCAAAGTGCAGTGAAAAGTTTTTGTTGTGCTATCCAGTCAGTGGTAGAGCTGCTGCCTCACAGCGCCAGAGACCCGGGTTTGATCCTGACCTTGGGTGCTGTCTGTGTGGAGTTTGCACGTTCTCCCTATGACCACGTGAGTTTTCTCCGTGTGCTCCGATTTCCTCCCGCGTCCCAAAGGCGTGCAGGTTTATTGGTTGATGGGCCCTCTATAAATTGCCCCACGTGTGTAGGGAGTGGGTGAGGAAAGTGGGATAACATAGAACTAGTGTGAATGGTCGTCTTGGACTCAATGGGCCGAAGGACCTGTTTCCATGCTGTATCTCTGAATACTAAGAATAGATAAGCTTGCTGCAGATAGACACAAAGTGCTGGAGTAACTCAGTGGGTCAGGCAGCATCTTTGGAGAAAATGAATAGGTGATTTTCTGGATTGGAACCCCTTTCCAGACCCGAAACATCACCTATTCCTTTTCTCCAGAGATGCTGCCTGACCCACTGACTTACTCCAGCACTTTGGGGCGTGGCCAGGGGGCTTCCTGACGGGCCGTAGCTGTGGCCTGGGTCAGCACCATGGAGGCGTGGAGAGGGGCGTCGACAGCGGCGAGGACTCGGTGTGGAGGTGAAGCCTCGTGGCGGCAGCGTTGCCTCACGGGTCGATGAGAGTGTGGAGGACCAAAGTGAGGGGGGAGGGGAAGAACAATGGACAATGGGGGAGAGGTCAAAGGACAATGGGAACCCGGCGTGGGGGGATTGTTGGGGAGGGGGGAGAACAAAAAGGGGGAGCCAGCATGCTCTGTGACTGTCAGCGCTGTATTTGTATACATTGGGTATACAAGCCAAGTATCTCTGTGCCTAGTCACATGTGACCATAAGTATTCCTACACATTGACAAACTTGCTGCAGTACTGGGCACCGACCATTGGATGGCAGTGTTGGTGCAGTGGTGTCATCACCAATGAGAGGGGTTTGGAGGAAGGAACTGCAGACGCTGGTTTAATCAAAGCAAGACACAACATGCTGGAGTAACTCAGCAGGACAGGCAGCATCACTGGAGAGAGGGAATGGGGCCATTTCGGGTCAAGACCACTTTCTTCATGTTGGGGACTGAGGGGTCACAGGGATAAGGGGAAATCCTTTAAAACAGAAGATCACGGAGAGTGGTAAGGTGTGGAAACTGAGACAAAGGGGAGTTGAGGCCAGTTCATTGGAACATGTAAGAGGGAGTTAGATCATTGTTGGCTAAGGGGAGGGGGTGGAGAGAAAAGTACAGGATACTGAGTTGGATGATCAGCCATGATCATATTGAAGGCGGTGAGGCTCGAAGGGCCGAATGGACTCCTGCACCTAATTTCTATGTTTCTATGTTTCTAAGACCCTTCTTCAGACTGAGTCAGGGCAGGGAGATACAGAGATAAGGAAGGATAAGGTGTGAAAACGAGACAAAGGGGATGAAGCTCAAGGAACATGTAAAATAGATAATTGTTCGCTCGGAGAAGGTGGAAAAAAAGCAGACAGATAAAATGTAAATGAGGAGTGAGACTGGTGGGAGAACTGGGGAGGGGGAGGGGATGGAGAGAGAGGGAAAGCAAGGGTTACTTGAAGTTAGAGAGGTCAATGTTCATACTGCTGGGGTGTAAATTAACCAAGCGTTCCTCCAATTTGTGCTGGGCCTCACTCTGACAATGGAGGAGGCCCAGGGCAGGAAGGTCAGTGTGGGAATGGGATGGGGAGTTGAAGTGCTGAGCAACCGGGAGATCAGGGCCGATGTACAGGAGTCCACACCTGGAACGATGCATACAGCCGATGAGGTTGGAGGAGGAGCAAGGGAAGCTTTGCCCAACCTGAAAGGGCTGTTGGAGTCGAGGGGGGGAAGTATAGGGACACGTGTTGCATCTCCTGCAGTTTCTGGGGAAATTGCCTGGGGAGGTCATAAGGTCATAAGTGATAAGTGTAGTTTAATTTGTTTGTTTGTTTGGAGATACAGCGGTTTAACAGGCCCTTCGGCCCATCCACCGGGTCCGTGCCGACCAGCGATCCCCGCACACTAACACTAATAGATCCCCGCACGTTAACACTAACCTACACCCACTAGGGACAATTTTTACATTTACACCAAGCCAATTAACCTACAAACCTGTACGTCTTTGGAGTGTGGGAGGAAACCGAGGATCTCAGAGAAAACCCACACAGGTCACAGGGAGAACGTACAAACTCCGTACAGACATCACCCGCAGTGGTGATCGAACCCGGGACTGCAGCACTGCAATTGCTGTAAGGCAGCAACTCTACCGCTGCACCACCATGATAGGTCATTCGGCCCATCAAGTCTATTCCGCCATTCAATCATGGCTGATCTATCTCTCCCTCCTAACCCCATACTCCTACCTTCTCCCCACAACCATTGATACCTGTACTAATCAAGAATCTATCCATCTCTGCCTTAAAAATATCCAGCTTTCTGTAGCAAAGAAATCCACAGATTCACAACCCTCTGACTAAAGACATTTCTACTCATCTCCTTCCTAAAAGAACGTTCTTTAATTCTGGGGCTATGACCTCTGGACCTAGACTCTCCCACTAAGAGGGGGTCTTTACCTTTGAGTGGGAAGGGACGAGTTAACCAGGGAGTTGTGGAGGGAACGGTCTCTGCGGAAAGCAGAAAGGGGTGAAGATGGGAAGATGTGGCTAGTGGTGGGATACTGTTGGAAGTGGTGACAATGGTGTATGCGACGGCTGATGGGGTGAAAGGTGAGGACAAGGGGGGGAGTCTGTCCCTGTTGTGACTTAGGGGAGGGGGAGCAAGGGCGGAGCTGTGGGGTACTGGGGAGATTCTTGTAAAGGCCTCATCTACGATTGGAAGAACCCCCGTTCCCTACAGAATGAGGACATTTTGGATGTACTGGTATGGAACACCTCATCTTGGGAACAGGTGTGGCATAGGTGTAAGAATTGGGAGTAGGAGGTAGGAAGCAGGGTGGGAAGAAGTGTAGCCTAGATAGCTGTGGGGGTCAGTCGGACTCTGTGCCATTAGACATAGGAGCAGAATGAGGCCATTCGGCCCATCAAGTCTGCTCCACCAGTAATCATGGCCGATCTGCATTCCTCATTCTCCTGCCTTGTCCCCTTTACCTTTACCACCCTTTCTGACCCAGCCCAAACCTCCCCATCTCTCCTCTCTGCAGTGACCACGATGACCAGCTTCCACTCCCTCAGCTCACCATCATCACTAACCTTGCTTGTGGAGCTTCATGAAAGCAAGTTCCTGCCGTACTTTGTATGAAATGTACGTAGGAAGAAGGGGCAGGGTGGCACAGAGATAGAGTTGCTGCCTCACAGCGCCAGAGACCCGGGATCAATCCTGACTACAGGTACTGTCTGTATGGAGTTTGCACGTTCTCTCTGTGACTGCGTGGGTTTTCTCTGGGTACTCTGGCTTCCTCCTACATCCCAAAGTCGTGCAGGTTTGTAGGTTAATTGGCTTTGATAATATTGTCCCTAGTTGAAACATAGAAACATAGAAAATAGGTGCAGGAGTAGGCCATTCAGCCCTTCGAGCCTGCACCGCCATTCAATATGATCATGGCTGATCATCCAACTCAGTATCCTGTACCTGCCTTCTCTCCATACCCCCTGATCCCTTTAGCCACAAGGGCCACATCTAACTCCCTCTTAAATATAGCTAATGAACTGGCCTCAACTACCTTCTGTGGCAGAGAATTCCACAGATTCCACAGATAGTGTAAAGGTTAGAACTAGTGTACAGACTCATCACTGGTCAGCATGAACTCGATGGGCTGAAGGGCCTGATTCCACGCTGGGTTTCTCCGGATGCTCCGCTTTCCTCCCACATCCCAAAGACGTGCGGGTTTGTAGGTTAATTGCCCCTTGTGTGTAAGGATTGGATGAGAAAGTGGGATAACACAGAACTAGTGTGGACGGGTGATGGATGGTCGGCATGGACTCGATGGGCCAAAGGGTCTGTTTTCATGGTGTAGCTCTACCCTAAATTAAATTAAACTAGGGGAAGGGTATTGACTAAGACGATGCACTACTGCTGTCCTGGGCTTTTAAAGGTTGCAAAGCAGGGAGAAAATGGAGTATATTCCCACTGAATTGTCAATATTCATGGTCTGATGCTGCTTGCTCTGTAGAGCTGGTGATTTATAGCCGAGCAACCTCATTTACAATGAAGAGGGCTGTGAATGAGAATAGGTACATTACCCTGTGGACTGGGCCGGGACAGGACAGACACGTTCTTGCTGAATGAAACCGTTAAAGGTGATGGAATGCCAGTGTGAGTCTGCCCCCTCCCCCCTCCCACTGCCTCTCATTCAATCTCCTGTGTGATGTAGTGTTGGCTTGCAGGAGGCTTCATGCTAACGTACGGTTGGGCAAAACATAAAAAACAGATTTGCTCCTCTGACTAAAGTGGGAAGTGTATCATTCACAGAGAGAGTGGATGTTGGCAGGTGACCTGAAGCCCAGAGGCAGGGCTGAGGGAACAGGGAGTGGGGCGTTATACAATACCACCAGGGGGCGCCGCACCATTGGCAGCCTCACCAACAGTCTGTCTGTTTTTTCATCTTTTTTTGTTATTTTTAGTGTGTTTAATAAGTTTGTGTAAATGTTCTACGTTTTTTGTGGGGGTGGGGGAGGGGGTCGGAGGCAACTTTTTTTTCAATCTCTTACCTTGCCGGAGATGCGATTATTTTCCGGATCGTATCACCGGTCGCTCTGCAGACTAACATCCCGGACAGAGCTGGAGGCCTTGCTCGAGACTGACTTTGAGCCCCACCGCGAGGTGTGGACAATATTGGAGCCGATCCTTTGCTTGGGATCGATGCTCCAACCACGGCCTGTGGATTTTACCATCGAGAGCTCACAGTCTCAGTCAGGGACCATAGATATCGGGAGCTCCAACGATGCAGAGACTCGACCAGCCCCCGACCCGGGGTCCGATTGCTCGGCGCGGGCAGCTGACATCGCCCCCATGCAGAAGCTTGATCGCCCAGATGCGGAGGGCCAAACGCCACTGGCTACGGGAGCCAAGATCGTCCCGTCAACGGAAGGCTCCAGGCCCCCGACCGCAGGAGAACAAAGAAGGGAAGAGATTGAACTATTTTTCACCTTCCATCACAGTGAGGAATGTGGAGGAGTCACTGTGGTGGATGTTTATATTCAAATGTGTTTTGTCTGTTCCGTTGCTTTTTATTTGTGTGATACTGACTTGGCAAATAAAATTCCTCGTACTTGGCTGCTAAAGTATTATTGTATTGTATTGTATGTTGGTGACCTCAGTCACACAGCAGGGTGGAATCATGCGGATACAAGCTGTGGGAGAATAGTGGGCCACTGGCTACCAGGCTTTGGACCAACGAGAGATTCAGTAGGAAGGTTGGGGTTGGGACAAATCAATATGAAGGGCAAAGCATTTGTCAGATTTTATTGAGTTTAATGGAATTCTAACACGGGACAACTACGTGAATTTAAATGAATTCAAAGTAAATTTAAATTGTACAGTGGTAGAGACCCGACTTCCATCCTGACTACGGGTGCTGTCTGTACGGAGTTTGTACGTTCTCCCTGTGACTGGGTGAGTTTTCTCCGGGTGCTCCAGTTTTCTGCCACACTCCAAAGACGTACAGGTTTGTAGGTTAATTGTAAATGATCCCTAGTGTGTAGGACAGTGCTCGTGATCGCTGGTCAGCACGGGCTTGGTGGGCTGAAGGGCCTGTTACTGCACTGTATCTGTCAAATCTAAAGACTCTGCGGCCTTGAAAGTAGCGGTGGACAGAGGCCATAGAAGCAGTGAGGGTGCCGAGGGCCAGAGAGGGGGGAGATAGAGTGGGGTCGGGCAGGCGGTCTGAAGAGGCAGAGAGTGCTGTCACACCAGCACTGAAGAAGGGTCTCAACCCAAAACGTCACCCATGCTGCCTGTTACTCCAGCATTTTGTGTCTATCTTTGGTGTAAACCAGCATCAGCAGTTCCTCCCTACACATCACACATCAGCTGGACTATTGTAGAGGCATGGAGACATACAGCACAGAGACAGTCTCGCCCACACTAGCCCCTGCCGACCAACGTGCCCCAGCTACACTAGTCCCACCTGCCCGCGTTTGGTCAATATCCCTCCAAACCTGTCCTATCCATGTACCTGTCTAACTGTTCTTTAAACTTTGGGATAGTCCCAGCCTCAACGACCTCCTCCGGCAGCTTGGTTGTCCCCTGGTTCTTGATTTCTCTGCTAAACGATTCTGTGCATTCACTATCTGTTCTTCTAATGATCTTATATATTACCCCTCATTTTCCTGCGCTCCATGAAATACAGTCCTAGCCTGCTCAACCTCTCCCTATAATCTAGGTCCCTGAGTCCTGGCAACATCATAAACCTTCTCTGCATCTTCCCAGCCAGAGTTTCCCAAATGTCCTTCACCCTCACCTCTGACACCCCAGAAACCTCAAGCTCACTGTAGCCCAGCCCTCAACCTCAACCCTGAGTCCTGAGCCCAGCACAAAGACCTTCACAGAAAGGCCCCTGCCCACCGTGGTCCAAGGGGAGACACTGACCATTGGTAGCTGTCCTGAGAGCAGGTGGCCATCCTGGCTCAGCATGTTGGACACCATGATGGCAGGAAGGTCCATGCCCTGGTAGTGGTACTGCGGGATGAGGCCGTTGGCAGGGCCCGCGTGGCACAGCGAGTGGTAGCCTCCGTGTGGATCCATCAGGTGCAGGAAGGAGGGCTCGCCCAGATTGGGGGGGGTGATGGGAGGAATCTCGTAGTCTTCATCTCCCAAAACCTGGCTGTGGAAAGTCTGTGGAGTAGGGAGAGAAAGCATGGAACCATGTACAAAATACTTCATTACAGAGCAGCATTTATTGCCTTCAATTGAGAACAGTTCACTGTTTTAACCATATATAACCATATAACAATTACAGCACGGAAACAGGCCATCTCGACCATTCTAGTCCGTGCCGAACACATAATCTCCCCTAGTCCCATATACCTGCACTCAGACCATAACCCTCCATCCCCTTCCCATCCATATAACTATCCAATTTATTTTTAAATGATAAAAACGAACCTGCCTCCACCACTTCCACTTGAAGCTCATTCCACACAGCTACCACTCTCTGAGTAAAGAAGTTCCCCCTCATGTTACCCCTAAACTTCAGTCCCTTAATTCTCAAGTCATGTCCCCTTGTTTGAATCTTCCCTACTCTCAGTGGGAAAAGCTTTTCCACGTCAACTCTGTCTATCCCTCTCATCATTTTAAAAACCTCTATCAAGTCCCCCCCTTAACCTTCTGCGCTCCAAAGAATAAAGCCCTAACTTGTTCAACCTTTTGTTCAACTTTTAAACAGATCCTAGAAAGTGACTTAGAATTTTAATTCCCTCACTGCTGGGATTTTCACAACGGAAAACTGCACAAACGTTTACTTTCTGGTAAAGGAGTGATTTCAACCCAGGGGCCCCCTCCCCATAATCCCCCATCTCTTCAACCCCCCCCATTTCCACAATCCCCTCTCCATCTCTCCACAATCCCCCTCCCCTCCCCCCACCATCATGACAGCACCCGAGGTCAGGATGAAGCCGTGCCTGGCAGCTGAGCAGTGTCTGTGTCTGTGTCTGTGCTCGCTGCCTTTGTGCTTCATGGCTCCATGTGGGCTGGGGGAAACCACGCTGAGGGAGACTTTGTCTTTTTCTCTCGGACTCACTTGCACGTCTTTGGAGTGTGGGAGGAAATCAGAGCACCCGGAGAAACCCCCGCACGCGGTCACGGGGAGAACGTGCAAACTCCGTACAGACAGCACCCGTAGTCTGGATGGAACCTGGGTTTTTCTGGCGCCTGCTGCGACACCGTGCTGCCCCAAACCTGTATCCACCTATCACTTGCCAGACTTTGTCCCACCCCCACCTCTCTCCAGCATTCTCTCCCCCACAACAATCAGTATGAAAATGGGTCTCGACCCAAAATGTTGCCTATCCATGGTTTCGAGAGATGTTGCTTGACCCACTGAGTTACTCCAGCACTTTGTGTTTCTTGCTCAAGATTGCGGCATCTGCAGTTGTGTGTAAGTACTCTGTCCTCTTGTGCGTTCTCCTGGTATATTCCTCTGCCCACATTTATGGTGGAAACTGCCTGAGTGAACATCACATTGACAATGCGCCATCAGTGGTAACTAGAAATGACAGCAATGAAACATCTTCACGGTCCTGCAAGGTGGAATCTGTGGCCCGAGACGTGTGTACAAGTTCCTTGCAAAAACAAGGACCTGCAGATGCTGGTATACAGGAAAAGACAGAAAGTGCTGGAGTAACTCAGTGGGTCAGGCAGCATCTGGATGAACATGGATAGGTGGCTTCACAAGGGTTCTGACCAGAAGCATCACCTATCCAAGGTCTCCAGAGATGCTGCCTGACCTGCTGAGTTACTCCAGCATTCTGTGTACTTTTATTGTGTGCTAAAGAGTCAGCTGAAAGACTATACATGAATACAGTGTACAAGTACCCTGGTTGGTTGAGTTGAGGGCAGGAGATGTCTCCTCAGTTCAGAATGGGCACTCTGTGTGACATCGCAGTGTTAGCACTCCGAGACGTGGTCACAGAGGAGCCTTGCTCCTGAGAACATGCAAGGAAATTGGTGATGACCCACTGTGGCTGAGTTACTGTTCATTTTCTCCGTAACTCAGGTGGGAATAACTTGCTGAGAACACTGTGGTGTAAACGGGATAACCCATGGTGTGGTTTACTGAAACTGAAGCCACATCCTGCCCCCAGGGCAGTGTAACTGCCTGCCGTTTGTGGGCTGAGGTTCTTTAGATAGTTTTTCCTCAGAAAGGCCGCAGCAATTCTCGCTCGCTGTAGATTCCATCTTGTCGAAGCCCTCTGCCCTTAAGCTTGTTATCAGAATGAGTTGCTGCTCCCGGCCTGCCCCGTGAGAGGTGGGGAGGAGGACACCAGACCAGCACTGTTGGAAAGTCCTGCAGTAAACCTACCTGACACACATACCATATAACCATATAACAATTACAGCACGGAAACAGGCCATCTCGACCCTTCTAATCCGTGCCGAACACGTATTCTCCCCTAGTCCCATATACCTGCGCTCAGACCATAACCCTCCATTACTTTCCCGTCCATATAACTATCCAATTTATTTTTAAATGATAAAAACGAACCTGCCTCCACCACCTTCACTGGAAGCTCATTCCACACAGCCACCACTCTCTGAGTAAAGAAGTTCCCCCTCATGTTACCCCTAAACTTCAGTCCCTTAATTCTCAAGTCATGTCCCCTTAACATACCCGCTAGGTTCCTCCACCACTCTGTGTTACTGCATGTATGCACACTGGAATGTTAATTCCATGCAGTAACACAGAGAGCTGGAGGAACCTAGCGGGACAGGCCGCATCTGTGGAAGGACGATGTTCCTGTCCATTCCTTCCTCAACCCCGACCCGAAACACTGTCTGGTCATTCCCTCCACTGACACTGCCTGACCTGCTGAATTCCTCCAGCACTCTGTACTTTGCTCAAGATTTCAGCATCTGCAGTTCTTCATGTCTCTATTTCTCTGCATTGAACAGACTGAGGTAAAATGCTGGAGGATAAACCTGACAATCCTTCAAAACTCTCTGAGTTGGGGCAGGCGACTGTGGCTCTTGTACATGGATCAAAGAGCCACTAAATGGAGTGGTGGCTACTGTACATGCTTGCACACTTCCTAGTGTGTCATGGGCTGAAACGTTGGAGCAAGTCAGAGTGCATGTGTGCATGTGCGTGTGTGTGTGTCAGTGTGTAATTATATGTGTGTGCGTGTGCAGGTGTGTGTGTATATGTGTGTGTGTATATTTATGTGCGGGTGTGGGGCGTGTGTGTATGTATATGTGCGTGTGTGTATGTATATATGTGTGTATGTATATATGTGATATATGTGTGTGTGTATGTGTGTATGTATATGTTTGTGTATGTATAGACAGTATGTGTGTGTGTGCAAATGTATGTGTGTGTGTATGTATATGTGCGTATGTGAATTTATGTGTTTGAATATGTATGTGTGAGTAAATGTGTGTGTGAATGTATATGTGTGTGTATAAGTGCATGTACATATATGTGCATGTGTGTAAGTATATAGATGAGTGTGTATGTATAGGTGTGTTTGAGTATTTGTGTGTTGTGGGGTGTGTGTGTGTGTGTGTGTGTGTGTGTGTGTGTGTGTGTGTGTGTGTGTGTGTGTGTGTGTGTGTGTGTGTGTGTGTGTGTGTGTGTGTGTGTGCGTGTGTGTGTGTGTGTGTGTGTGTGTGTGTGTGTGTGCGTGTGTGTGTGTGTGTGTGTGTGTGTGTGTGTGTGTGTGTGTGTGTGTGTGTGTGTGTGTGTGTGTGTGTGTGTGTGTGTGTGTGTGTGTGGTGTGTGGTGTGTGTGTGTGTGTGTGTGTGTGTGTGTGTGTGTGTGTGTGTGTGTGTGTGTGTGTGTGTGTGTGTGGGTGTGTGTGTGTGTGTGTGTGTGTGTGTGTGTGTGTGGGAGTGTGTGTGTGTGTGTGTGTGTGTGTGTGTGTGTGTGTGTGTGTGTGTGTGTGTGTGTGTGTGTGTGTGTGTGTGTGTGTGTGTGTGTGTGTGTGTGTGTGTGTGTGTGTGTGTGTGTGTGTGTGTGTGTGTGTGTGTGTGTGTGTGTGTGTGTGTGTGTGTGGGAGTGTGTGTGTGTGTGTGTGTGTGTGTGTGTGTGTGTGCGTGCACGACTGCACAGGTTGATCACACTGGAACACTAGAAGTGTGGAACAATTGCTGCCACTACTGCCACCAGCTCAGTTATAAAACAACTATCAGCACCGGCCGTTGTTACTTCTTGTGGACAGGGATACCCACGAATGAATCTCTGACCAGACAAGTTATCTCTGACAACAATGAGAAAGTAAACGTCAGTGTGGGCCAAATGGGGCCATGACCCTACAGAGTTCCCTCCCCACCAGAACTAGAGACCAGAAATGGGGGGACAGCCAAGTTAGTTAAGTGGTTGGAGTTCAGCCGGCCCACTGTATTGCCACAGCCCAGATTAATGAATGTGGCTGATCCACCGTTTGCATCTGTCTGAAGAGGCTCTGCATATTGTGTTGCCTTGACACGTGCCATATTAAAGTTTTTACATTAAAACATATTCCCCAGATATTACCAGGTGTATGTCCCACTATGCCTGCAGCTCAATGTTGTATGCAGTTCAGGTCGCCCCGTTACAGGAAGCATGGGGAGGCTATGGAGAGGGTGCAGAGGAGGGTATTAACTCAGGGAGAGATCGGACAGTCTGGGACGCTGGAGGTTTTGGGGAGACCTGATAGATGTTTATAAATGATGAGAGGTGTAGATAGGGTAGACAGTCAGAACCTTTCTCCTAGGATAGAAATATCAAATACTTGGGGGAAGCTTTAAGGTGAGAGGGGCAAAGTTTAAAGGAGATGTGTGGGGCACGTTTTTTTTTACGCAGAGGGTGGCGAGTGATGAAACACACTGCCAGGGGTGGTGGTGAAACACACTGCCAGGGGTGGTGGTGGTGAAGGCAGATACAATGATGGCATTTAAGGATCTTTTGGATAGGCACGTGGATATGCAGGGAATGGAGGGATATGGGTTATGTGCAGGCAGGTCGGCATTGTGTTCAGCAGTACTGTGCTGTACTGTTCTATGTTCTACATTGTCAACAGATGCTCTGATGAAGTGTCTCTGACCTGAAACATTAACTCTGCTTCTCTTTTCACAGATGCTGCCTGACCTGCTAAGTGTTTCCAGCATTTTCAGTTTTTATTTTATGAAATCTATAACGGCTGACACCCTGTTATGTACAAATTATTTGCTACTCTGCTGTCAAAATACATTGTTTACTGCCTCTTCCTCTCGTTTAGTTTAGTTTAGTTGAGATTAGTTTAGATACAGTGTGGAAACAGGCCCTTCAGCCCACCGAGTCCACGTCGCCCAGCGACCCCCATGCACTAACACTCCATACCAGACCAGGGACAACTTATGCTTTTGTTTTAGCAAAGCCAAATTAACCTGCAAACCTGTACATCATTGGAGTGTGGGAGGAGACTGGAGCACCTGGAGAAAACCCACGAGGTTACGGGGAGAAGGTACAAACTCCATACAGTCAGCACCCGTAGTTAGGATTGAACCCGGGTCTCTGGTGCTGTAAGGCAGCAACTCTACCGCTGTACCACCCTTCTTGGAGTGTCATCTACACAGTGCTTGTGACACCGATACCAAATGGTAATGTGGGCCGAACATGTACTACTCCTGAGGCCCGGTGCTTTTTATCTAGTTTGTAATATATTAGATCTTAAGAAAATGGCACGGTGGCACAGTGGTAGATTTGCTGCCTAACAGCGCCAGAGACCCAGGTTCAATCCTGACTACTGGTGCTGTCTGTACGGAGTTTGCACGTTCTCCCCGTGGCTACGTGGGTTTTCCCCAAGATCTTCAGTTTCCATCCACACTCCAAAGACGTACAGGTTTGTGGGTAAATTTGCTTGGTATACATGTAAAATTGTCCCTAGTGTGTGTAGGATAGTGTTAATGTGCAGGGATTGCTGGTCAGCATGGACTCGATGGGCTGAAGGGCCTGCTTCCGTGCTGTGTCACTAAACTAAACTAAACTAAACTGAAACGATATTTGAGATCATGATTTATCTATTTATAAAACCAACATGGATGGATTTTAAAAAGGGAATCTAGCTTAACATTCAACTAAGTAACCAATGCAGCACTCCGAAAGAATATCCGTGAAATATCTCTTGTAACACCTTCAATTGCTTTTGGGACTTCTATACTCCACAATAATTCAGAGGAAATATGAAAGAGAATTTGATAGTTTAGTTCTCATTACAGCGCTGGCAACAGTGAACAGAATTGTGTAAAGTTGGAATGCATTTAGTTTGAAGCAGAACAGGTGTATAATACTGAACAAAATCTCCCCTCCACCGACATTCCTTCCTCTAACTTCACAATTCACACCTTCTGTCTGTTCATCTCTGGCCTTTGTCCGACCATCTGCCAATCAAACCCCGTCACGCTCACCTGTATCCACCTATTACCTTCCTGCTTTTGTCCTGCCCCCTTTCTTCCAGCTTTCTCTCCCCTCCCCTACTCTCAGTTTGAAGAAGGGTCCCGACCCAAAACGTCACCTCTCCATGTTCTCCAGGGATGCTGCCTGAGCCGCTGAGTTACTCCAGCACTCTGTGGCTCCTCTGATGAACTCTGTTTGCTTCCAGCCTCCACTCTGTGCCGACCGCCTCCCCTCTGGTTGATGCTGCATTCCGGGTACCAGCGGGTTCACAGCGAGGAAGTCGGCAACAGTGAAGCCAGTTGCAGCTGGAGTCGGCAAAATGCCGGTGATATGGGCAGACTTGGCTCTTTTGTTGCCATAGTCATTCCACAGGTTGTGTGTGGACATCGGAGGGAATGGAAGGGTGGGGATGGATTGGCAGGGAGTGAAGGGGGGGAATTAATGGGAGGCGAGTGAACGGGGGTGGGGGGGGTGGTAGGTGGAGAGGGATTGGGGGGGGGGGGCTCCTGCATGGAAACACCACCACATTCTGAATACCATGCAGAGCCAGGGCACAATTTGTGAAACTCTGGTTAGAACTGTCTTTGGTGGGATATTGCAGTCTGCTTGCAGAGATGGCTGCCATACTGCAGTGCGTTTTAATAGTGAGCACCATCTACAGTATGGAAATTGGATGCTTTCTGTGCATAGATGTCAGCGTGCCGAAGATTTCAAGCAATTCCCCACGTCTTTCAAGAAAGGCAGATGAATACAGAGGAGTGATATTGTGGACATCAGTCTGACTCGTGATATTGCACCAGCCAAATACCTGCAACAAATTCTCAGCTGCTCCTTCCTGTCTTTTAATGAAGTTTTTTAGATTCATCCCACACGGATGAGAATTGCTCCGTATCGCTGCAGAGAGCATGTCATTGTCATTGTGCCTTCTTGTCCATGCCTTGTCGTGTTTCTCACTTTCATTCCCAGATATATTCATTTCTTCCTGCTCACTTGCCATTTAAGAAAATACGATTCGTAAATTCTAAACAGTTCGATTTCAGATGTAATCTTTTCTGAGCAGAAGGCCAGCAGCGTGAATGGCTGAATGCATTAGACTTGACCTGCACGGACTCACAGAGCTGTGTGCGCCCGGCCACTCGACTCTAATCCCCTGTTCCTTTCACACACACCCTGCATTGGCACTGTGCCAGCTCCCACTGGCAGCCTGCTCCAGAACCAGTGCCCGGGTACCGAGAAATACATAGAATGCACGCACGCACTCCAATCAAATTGGTTAACCAGCGGTGAAACCAATCCAGCAGCAGAATTGGAGGCAGCACATTACAGATGAGCCGGATGAGCAGAGTAAATGGACAGGACATGATGGAAGGGGCAAAGGTAGAGTCCAGGCAAAGGCACGGCTTGGGAAACATGCAATATTGCTGGCTCAGGGAGAGCCATGCATCCCCTCTCATTGGCTGGCTGGAAGGGCCGAATGGCCTACTCCTGCACCGATTGTCTATTGTCTGGTTCATTGATGCCGCCTGGTTTATACATGCTCTACACTGGCATTTACAGGTGAAGAGCCGTCATGTTTAACATTGCATTCTCCACCTTCCATTCTTATTTCACCATTCTCACCCTTTTGTCTTCTCATTCGTCACCTCCAGCCCTGATCACTCTCTCCACCCTCCTCTCCCCCACCCCACCCTTCTGTTAATCAAACCCTCCTGACTGGATCCACCTATCACTTGCCAGACGCTGCTCCCCCTCCCCCCCCCACCTCTGCTCCCTGTCAGAAGGATGGTCCTGGCCTGAAACATCACATAGCCATCCCCTCCACAGATGCTGCCTGACCCACAAAGTTGCTGCAGAGGTTTGTTCTTTGCTCCAGATTGCTACATCTGCAGTGTCTAGCATCCCCCTGGACCAAGGACTCCACTACCTCTCCCACAATGGGACACTTGACTTCAATCAGCGAGGAGAGGAGACAACACGTCCTCCACATTCATCCTCAACAGTGCTGCCCTGCTGCATTCCCCATGATAATGCCAGTGTGACCATGTTGACGAGACAGAGGTGGTCACCGATGTCAGGAGGCGTTGTGGAGGACAAGCCCCATTCTGTTCCAATGGTGCTGCTGGTCAGAGCTTCCAGTTGCTGGGCTCATGGCATGTGATAGGAGCAGAATTAGGCCATTCGGCCCATCATGCACCGCCATTCAATCATGGCTGATCAGCTTTCCCATTCAACCCCATTCTCCTATCTCCCCATAACCCCTAATAATCAAGAATCTATCAATCTTTGCCTTAAAAATATCATTGGCTTTGCCTCCACAACTGTGTGTGGCAATGAATCCCACAGATTCACCACCCTCTCACTATCATTGCTAACATATCACCAGCAATGGTCCAACGCCATTGGTGCCTCAGTGCGGTGTTACCCGGGGCAGTGCGGTGGCATCTCACTGGTGAGCTGGTCATTGGCTCTGTGGCTGGCCAACCCCCTGTACTGGTGCTGGGGGGCGGCCTGTTCACTGCCGCCCCTCCCTGGCCACGACCCCCCTGGGCCACCTCACCCCCTGGGACATCTCTGTCTGCCCCCTGGTCAGATGCCCATTGACGCTACAGCTCAGGGTACAGTTAGCACAGACGACACTGAACCTTTCACAGCTGGGACGGTTGAGGAGATAAACATCTGACACGTCTCCCAGCGCCCACCCCACCCCATACAGTCAGCACAACACACGGAGACCGAACCTCCCCGACCCACCATCCATCCACAGGGCAGGGTGGGAGGTCGACGTGGATGGGTTGGCAGCAGGGCGGGTGGGCATGGAAGGCCAAGCACAGAGAACCACAGCAACTGGAATGATAATAATCTTTTCCCAGCAACAGCCAGGTTTGAACACCACCCAACACTAATGTCAGCATCTGTGAACCACTAATGCCTTTGCTCCAGATCCCATCACGTGCAGCCCCGTGTGTCTCCGTGAAGCAGCTGAGGATGGTGGGGTGCGGACATGACCCTGATGACCTCCTGCGCTGGTGCTGAATGTGTCCTGGTGTTCAGGCACTGACTACACGTATGTCAGACATCATGCCGTGGGGTGTTTATGTGATGGGGCTCGGCAGTGAGAGAGAACCGTCGGGGGACTAGGGAACGGCAGACTGGTCACCCTCTACACATGCAAGGGCCTGGATACGTCCTTTCACTGCACTTCCTGTCGTTACTTCTCTTGTTTGAAGCCTCTCGGCACAGAGCTGAATGCCGGCAGCTGCCAGCGGGTGAAGGATATCTCCATTGTTTTGTCTAATTCTGGAGAACACGTTTCCTGAGATAGAATTTTTCTAATAATTCTTGGAAGGAAATAAGACGTGTCCCCTGGGCTGCCCTCTGACCCCTGCAGGGTGATGGCTGGGCCGTAGAGGAGACCTCGGGTGTGGGTCTGTGTCCACTGTCAGTGACACCTACAGAGGGCAGAGGGGGTGACTGGGGTATTCTGCGCACAGGGAACCATTCCTAATGCCAGCTGTATTTGTCACTTGGCCAGAGTCCACATGTGTTGTGGAGAGGTCATGCTCACTGCTATACCACAACAGCTCTGAGCAGCTGGCAGCAACACCAAGCTCACATTCACCCTTGGTACTTGAATGTTTTGTGAAAAGTTGCCCCCAGTGGCTGCACACGGCTTCAAGCCCTGGCGTTAATATTACCAGCGATCTGTCCTGAACCAACCAGTGATGCTGCAGCCAAGAGGGCAGCAAGCCTCTGCTTCCTGACGAGACTGAGGAAACCCAGCAGGAATCCAGTGACTCTTACAAACTTCTACAGATGCACCATAGAAAGCACACTGTCGGCTTGCATCATAGTTTGGTTTGGGAACAGCTCTGCTCAAGGCCGCAACAAACTGAAGACAGTTGTTGATGTAGCCCAGTCCATCACACAGACCACACTCCCCACCATTGTAGATGTAGCCCAGTCCATCACACAGACCACACTCCCCACCATTGTAGATGTAGCCCAGTCCATCACACAGACTACACTCCCCTCCATCGACTCCATCTACACATTCCCGCTGCCTCCGGAAAGCAGCCGACTTAATCGTAGTCTTGTCCCTGTCCCACCCCGGTCATTTCTCCTTCTCCCCGCTCCTGTCCGGCAGAAGGTACAGAAGCTTGAAAGCGCGCACCACCAGACTCACGAACAGCTTCTTCCCCTCTGTCACCAGGCTTCTGAATGGTTCTTCCATTAACTAGGGCGCTGTCTGATTCACCTCTACCCTATTGTGGAGATTGGACGTTGTCTCTGGAACTGATGCGCTACAATGCTGCAAACTATATTCTGCACTCTGTATCTTCCCCTTTGCTCTATCTGTTGTACTGGAGTTTGACAATGTATTTATGTATGGTATTATCTGATCTATTTGGACAACAAAGCTTGACGCTCTAAAGCTTAACAATGATAACGCTGAGGCTAGAGCTCAGAGCTGGGATGGATGGCAGGTGTGATGTCTACAGCAGGTTAGTTGCAGCAGCCCCTCCCTCACTGATGCTTCTTCAGGGTGGCATTTCTCCGCATTCTCTGATTGAGCAGCTCCACAGGTCACTGTGTGTAATGTGAGCTGTAATGCCCAGTGCCCAGTGTGCGTGGAGATGCCCAACCTGTGTGCTGGTGGCCAGCATGGACGTGTTGGGCTGAACGGCCTGTTTCCCTGCTGTATGATTCTAAAGATACAAATGGCAATAATTGAACTGACAGAGTCCCCAGGAGTGGGGCATGTCCCCGGCCTAGTGTCTGTGTGAAGAAGTACGTACAGATGTACCATGAATGTCACAGTCACAGTCACACAGCACAAACCCCCCCCCCCCCCCCACCCAACTACTCCATGTAGACCAACAAGCCCCATCTAAGTGAGTCCCACCTGCCCACGTTTGGCCTACATCCTGCTAAACCTTTCCTATCCATGTACCTGGTGCAATGTATTTTAGATGCTGTTATTATACGTGCCTCAACTACCTTCTGTGGCAGCTCGTTCCATACACCCATCACCCTCCGTGTGGAAACGTTGCCCCTCAGGTTCCTGTTAAATCTTTCTCTTCTCACTTTAACCCTGTGTCCTCATAGCCCCGACCCCTGAGTCTGTCCCCTCACTCCCACAGACAATCTTGGGGTAACCACAGACGCTCCCTGGATTACAGGGGTGTAGCCTTGGACTGCACAAACCCAACCCACCCACAGCACCCCGCTCCTGTAACTCCCCTCACTGCACGCATGGAACTAAAGGCCCCACATTTCTCTCCCCCAGCCTCTGGTTGCAAGGCCCTGTACAAACTTGTGCTCAGGAGAAAGGAATGTCAACGTTGCAATTAAAGACGGCAATGAAATTGCGCGCTGATAAGAGTTACAATGGAAGCTGATGTGGCTTTGATCAGTGGGGATGGATTTGGGGCTAAGATGTATGGGTGGATGGTTACCATGGCAACCCTGCTCCACTGTGCACATTCAGTACTTACCTTGCTGTGAGTTTTTGAGGGAGGGTTAAAAGTTCAGCTTAATTTGATCAGATGTCACTTCTAATATAGTCATGAGTCCTTTTTATTTCCAAATGTCATATTTCATTACACGACTCAATCATTTTGGAGGTCAAATGGCCACTAACATTTGATTGGGCGATAACAATGATATCTTCCATATCTAACCCCAGGCTGCAAGGACAGAGGGGGATGTGGAGGACCAATGGATGTTTGTTTCATGATCAAAGATACGAAGGCTCAGCCTGATCGCACACAGGCTTTTTTTTATAGTATTGACAACAAATTTGGTGGCACAATGGTAGAGTTGGTGCCTTACAGCACAAGAAACCCCGGTTCGATCCTGACTATGGGTGCTGTCTGTATGGAATGTGTACGTTCTCCTTGTGACCATGTGGATTTTCTCTGGTTTAATTTAGTTTAGTTTAGAGATACTGCGCGGAAACTGTCCCTTTGACCCCCTGAGTCCCCACCAACCAGCGATCCCTGTGCACTGGCACTGCGCTACACACTAGGGACACATTATAATTTTTACCGAAGCCAATTAACCTACGAACCTGCACGTCTTTGTAGTGTGCGATGAAACTAGAGCACACGGAGAAAACCCACGTGGTCACAGGGAGAACAAGTTCTCTGGTGTGTAGGATAGTGCTGGTGGATGTGGGCCAAAGGGCCTGTTTCCACGCTGCATCTTTAAAGTAAAGTCTAAAATCTAAACGATACAAGAATGGAAAACATGGCTCAGAAAGCACGAGGATTTAACAATGGACACTGGGTGACATGGTGTGTCAGTAACATGCATAGGCGAGACGGAGAGGGGCATGTAGTCTGATCCGCTGCCTCACAGCGAATGCCCATGGGCTGTGCCTTGGCACTGCCTTGAAACGAAATACATATATGACAAAGCCAATCAGACAGATCTCTTAAAAGGGCTGGCATAGAACCAATCAGCTGAATGGTCTCTTCTGTTATAATATGGATGTGAATTGGTGCAGATTGATAGATTGTTGTTCAGGTTCATTATTGTCACGTGTACTGTGGTGCAGTGAAAACAATTTCTGCATGCGGTCCAATCAGATCAGATAATACTATATGTAAATAATCAAAGTTAATCATCAAACTCCAGTACAAAAGGGGAAGATACAGAATGCAGAATATAGTTCTCAGCATTGTAGCGCATTAGTTCCAGAGACAACGTCCAATGTCCACAATGGGGTAGAGGTGTCAGAGACAGGCAAAGGCCAAACAGAATCTGAGCTGAGGTATTAACCAGATCACTGGACATTTGGCCAGGGGGGTGGGGGAAGGTGGCAAGTGCCAATGTGGAGAGATGCTCTCATTCTCAGAGTCATCTCAAGGAACCAATTCACAAGAGTTGGCTGGGGTTACAAACACATAACATGTCCCTGCGCACTGATGCTGTGTGGCTGCAACAGGCTGGATGGAGGTGGTTCTGCCCAAGAGGTGGAGTCGGGACAGGGTTGGTGTGTCTGATGATCAGCTGCCCTGCAGGCCGGGACACCAGGCTTGGTAACAATCACTCATTATTGCCAGAGCTCGACACAAGGAACTGCAGATGCTGGTTTACAAAAAAAGACACAAAGTGTTGAAGGTCCTGACCCAAAAGTCACCCACCCACGTTCTCCAGAGATGCTGCCTGACCCACAGTGTTACTCCAGAGCTTTGTATCCTTTATACATTGTCCGGCACGGTGGCGCAGCAGGTAGTGCCGCTGCCTCATGGTGCCAGAGACCTGGGTTCCATCCTTACATTGGTTGCTGTCTGTGTGGAGTTTATACATTCTCTCTGTAATAATGTGGGTTTCCTCCGGGTGCTCCGGTTTCCGACCTCATCCCATTTTGTGGGTTAATTAGCCGCTGTGAATTGCCCCCAGTGTGCGGGTGATGACAATATGGAGAGAATAATGTTGGATTGGATTAGTGTAGGATTAGTGTCAATGGGTGATTGTCGGTCAGTGTGGAGTGGGTGGGCCGAATGGCCTGTTCCCCTGATGTGTCTCACTGTGACTGTATGGTGAAGTATGGGATGGGCTCTGACTGTATGAGTCAGTTGGTCTGTGGGTGTTGGGCGATGGCCTCCGGCTTGGGGCGGGTGGGGGCACGGTGGGGTCGAGGGCCGCAAGGTCCGGTCACTCTGAGAGGTGTCGGCACTCCTCTGTCACAGATCTACTGAATGCCTGCAGTTAGTTCCGTGCTCCTGAGGCTGCTGGAGACGGGATCAGCAATTTATGTATCATTTAAGTTTTTGTGCGTTATCGTCTGTATGTGTCTGTGAAGCTGCTGCAAGCAACATTGTCCTTGTTCCTGTAGCTCACTGTACTTGTGCACATGATACAACAGCGGCATTTAAGAGACGTTTGCTTGGGCACATGGGGAATGGGAATGGAGGGACATGGATTATGTGCAGGCTGATAAAGATGATCGGCATGGACATTATGGACTGAAGGGCCTGTTCCTGTGCTGTACTTTTCAATGTTCTAATAAACTTGACGAGCTACTTAATAAAGAGCCAGTCACTGCTGCTGTGCTTCCAGGTCAGGACCTGGAGCTGGTGTCACTCCCAGCTGCACAAGACCCCACCCACCGGGCTTGCTACATCCTGTGGGATCTCCCTCCATGAACGGACTAGCTTCCTGCAGACATCAGCAGAAGGTGGGACATCTCAGCTTGTCTACACTCACCTGGTTGGCTGGCAGGTAGTCCTGGTTGGCATCAGACAGACTCATGTACATATTGTCCCCATCAAACTGAAAATGGAAGAGAGGAAACAGTTCAGTGTTTGTTTAGTTCAGTCTAGTTTATGTTATTGTCACGTGTAGCGGGGTACAGTGGAAAGCTATTTTGCTGTGTGCTCCAGTCAGCGGAAAGACCAGACATGATTACAATCGAGCCGGCCACAGATACAAAATAAAAGGAATAACGTTCAGTGCAAGTCCAGTAGAGTCTGATAAAAGATATCCCGAGGGTCTGCAATGAGTAGATGGGGGGGAGGGGGGTGTCAGGCCCGCTCGCTGGTCCTGAAGAATATTGATGAGAATAGCCGGCTTGGTCCTTCCCTGCTTCCTGCCCTCTCACTGGCATGGGGCTCCACGCACCCTGCTCCCTCAGCCTTGCTGGGTCGGGCATTTGTTGACCCCACAGAGGCCGGGGTTCACTACTTCCTCCTGCTGCGGGACTAACCAGGGTGGGGCTCACCTTCTGTCTGGCAGTGTCGCTCACAGCCAAGATGATCTCCAGCCAAGCACCTGCCCCATCCGTGACCTCTGTGCTGGAGGAGCTGAGCGGGTCAGACAGCATCTGTGGAGGGAACAGGGACCTGACCTGCAACATCATCTGTCCATGTTCTCCACAGATGCTGCCTGACCCCCTCAGCTCCTCCAGCACTTTGATTTCTGCTGAAGATTCCAGCATCTGCAGTGTGCAGGTCTCCAGTTTAACAGCGCTGGTACATTGTCCTCATGTGACCTGCAGCTTCACTAAAGGAGGCAAACTGGAGGGCAAACTAAATCAGAAGTAAGATCTCTCTGTGTCTGTCTCTGTCTCTCACAGGTGACTATATTGGTCAGGGTCAGGGTCAGGTGGGGGAACCAGTGTGAATGAGTGAAACTCCGCATCTCTATGCTACCTGGAAAAAGCAGTTGAAATTAACCACAGATCTTCCTGCACCCCCTCCTAACAAAGAAATGAAAAAAAACCTCAAAGTGTGCGTGGAAAATAAAGCTATTCGGAGAGCGCTGTCGAATCATCGTTGCGTCACAGTGACATGCTGCGGTAAACTCTATACTTGGCACGTTCAATATCACAAATACAATGGAAAGGTGTTTGTTACTGGTCTTGTTAAGATGCGTATCATGCCTAACGACATCACCAACGTGGCTGTCATCTAGACATTGGCTGCACACATGATGGATCGACTGAAACAGGCCCTTCCACCGCAGAGTCCATGCCGACCATCGATCACCTGTTCACATCAGTTCTGTGTTATCCCACTTTCTCATCCACTCTCTACACACTGGGAGTAATATATAGAGGACCAATTATCCTACAAACCCACATGTTTTTGGAGTGTTGGTGGGAACTAGAGCACCCGGAGAAAACCCACGAGGTCACAAGGATAATGTCCAAATTCCACACAAGCAGCATCTGAGATCAGGATCGAACCCGGGTATCTGGCGCTGTGAGGCCGCAGCGCATCTTTGTGATGTGGGGGGAAATAGGAGCACCGTGCAGCTGCCCTGACAGAGGGAGAACATGCAAACTCCACACAAACAGCTCCTAAGCCCAGGAGTGAACCTGGGTTACTGGCGCTGTGAGGCAGCGGGGCTGACTGCTGGGTCATCGAGGACGGGGCCAGAAGGAAGGCCAGGACGATGGAGATGTTTGCCAATGATGGAGGGATGAGGGAAAGTGAAGCAAGTCTGTTTTATATTCTTGCAGAAAGGCAACTCATCTCAGAGAGGCACAAGACATTGCAGATGTTAGAAATGCAGAGAGCAACACACCAGTGATGTAAGAACAGCAGGTCAGGCAGCATCTGGAGAGAGAATGGACACATGATGTTTCAGGTCAGGGTTCTTCCTCAGACAGTTTATATCAATTGAGCTAAGCCAATTGAATTATATCTGTGGCATTTACTGTGGCTTACTGTCAAATAATGGACCCTATTCCTATAACCGTCACATTTGGCTCCAGGTAAAGAAGCATTGCGAACAAGAAAGACATAAATATCCATTTCAGGTGACAAAGGGATTGCAATGTTAACAGCTTGTGATACACAGTTGAGGAAGGCATCACAGGCAGTTGTGTCTATTCACATTAAACTGATAATCGCTTACTTCAGGGGGAATGCTTCAATCTATGGCGGTGAGAATTTCTAACAAAACGTGTGGCAAATTGATAAAGGAAATATCAATTAAATTTTGAAGATAGACACAAAATCCTGGAGTAACTCAGCGGGTCAGACAGCATCTCTGGAGAAAAGGAATAGGTGACGTGTGAGTGTGGAATTCTCTGCCTCAGAGGGCGATGGAGGCTGGTTCTCTGGATACTTTCAAGAGAGAGCTAGATAGGACTTAAAGATAGCGGGGATATGGGGAGAAGGCAGGAACGGGGGACTGATTGTGGATGATCAGCCATGATCACATTGGATGGCGGTGCTGGCTTGAAGGGCCGAATGGCCTCCTGCTGCACCTATTGTCTATTGAGTCTGAAGAAGGATCCCAACCCGAAACGTCACCTGTCCTTTTTCTCCAGAGATGCTGTTACTCCAGCACTTTGTGTCTATCTTTGTTTTTGAGTTGTTTTCTGTAATGCCTCGTCAGCCGTGCCAGCTCCCAGCCCCGCTCCAGCTGCCCACAACCCTGACCCTGAGTGGTGGCAGCATCAATGTCTGCAGCTGCCCACAACCCATGCAGTGACTCTGGCAGCAGGTGAGTGGGTCGGTACCTGGTGCAGCCCACTGCCTCCCTCTGAGCAAAGGCCAGGCACACATCGTTGCGGGCAGTTACTAACCTGTCCCGTCTGACTGCCACGTCAGGCACAACAGGTGTCTCTTTCATTGAATGCTCAAACATCATTCATCACATGGTGTAATGGGCTTAGAGTTGGTTCTGAGATTTTATAAATATTGATTTTTCAGAGATGTTTTGTATATAAGCTGGGAAATAGCAATGATTTTCACACCGTGCATTCTGAGAAAAACATGAGATAATGACCGGTGATGAATACGAGTCTTATCTTGCTTTAAATGTGCAGTAACAGGATGAAACAAGTGTGTGTTTCACACTGAGCTGACTCAGTAAGTGAGAGTTTTATTTGTATGGTCCGGTGAGAAGGCCTGAGTCACAGCACCCCACACAACACAACACAACACAACACAACACAACACAACACAACACAACACAACACAACACAACACAACACAACACAACACAACACAACACAACACAACACAACCCCACACAACAACAACACACACACAACACAACACAACACCCACCCCACACAAACCACCACACACAACACAACACACAACACAACACAAACACAACACACACACAACACAACACAACACAACACAACACAACACAACACAAAACACAACACGACGCCTCACAACACAACACACAACACAACACAACACAACACAACACAACACAACACAACACACAACACCACACAACACAACACACAACACAACACACAACACACAACACAACACAACACACAACACAAACACATGTTGGGGGAAACACAACCACACACACACAACACAACACAACACCACCCCACACAACACAACACAACACAACACAACACAACACAACAGTTGTGAGTGTGGAAACACAACACAACCCCACACAACACACAACACACACACACACAACACACACACACAAACAACACAACACAACACAACAACACAACAGACACAACACAACACAACACAACACAGGAACACAACACAACACAATGATCAGCCACACAACACACAACACACACAACACACCACACAACACAACACACAACACACCGCGCCCAGCACACAACACGCACGCACAACAAACAACACACAACACACAGCACACATCACACAACCCACACACCCCGCACACAGCACACAACACACAACACACAACACACACCAACACAACACAACACAACACACACACAACACAACACAACACACACACAACACACACACACAACACAACACACAACACACACACAACACTCACCACACACAACACACAACCCACCAACACAAACACAACACAACACAACACAACACAACACAACACTGCCCACAACCCATGCACACAACACACACAACACAACACAACACACAACCACACACAACACAACACACACCACACACAACACACAACACAACACAACACAACACAACACAACAACACAACACAACCCACAACACAACACAACACAACACACAAACACAGGTGTCACACACAACACATGCAACACAACACAACACAACACACATGGTGTACACAACCACACACACACAACACAGAACACACAACACACAACACACAGACACAACACACAAACAACACAATGAACACAACACAACACAACACAAAACAACACAACACAACACAACACAACACACACACACAACACAACACAACACACAACACACACACAACACACAACAACAGCACACAACACACAACACACAGCACACAACACACAGAACACAAAACACCACACAAAACACACAACAAACAAAAAAAAAAAGACAAAACACAGAACAAACACACAAAACCCAACACAAACACAACAAAACCCAACAACACACAACACACAACACAAAACACAACACAACACAACACACAACACAACACAACACAACCCCACACAACACACAACACAACACCACACAACACAACACAACACAACACAACCCCACACAACACAACACAACACAACACAACACAACACAACACAACACAACACAACACAACACAGCACAACACAACACTGTGATTTAGCAATCCAGTCAATGATACATTTTATATTGATGTTGTAAATAAAGAGTGTGCAGAAGGGTCCCGCCCCAAAACATCCCCCATCCATGCTCTCCACAGATGCTGCCTGAGCCGCTGAGTTACTGCAGCACGTTGTGTCCTCTTGTGTTATATCTGAGACCTCTAAGTGTTAACACCCATCATGGTGACTGGCGTCTCTTATGACACTCTACCCAGACCTTTCATATTCTTGGGCACTTCCCCCAAATCACCCCTCCACCTGGTGAGCTGGGGCCCAGCTCCTAGCAGGGCTGCCAACATTGGGTGAGAGTTGGGAGTGAGAAATTGGGAGAGACCAAGCCCGAGGGATGCACCGAGCCGCAGCCTGAAGGGCCTGTCCCGCGTAGGCGATCTTTTGGGCGACTACAAGCAACAGTGGCAACAATCTTTGCTGCCGGAGGTTGTCGTAGGTTGTCGCAAGGTGCCATGTGTGAATGCTAGTAAAACTAGTCCCTGACAGTCGCCTAAAGAATCGCCTCAGTGGGACAAGCCGATAGGTGCGTTGTAATAGCGTAGATCAGGGGAGCCGCGACCAGCTGCATCACTCATTGTCCAGCCCTCTCTCCAAGTTGCGTATAGACACAAAAAGCCGGAGTAACATTCAATTTCCTCTCTGTGTCTGTGGCCCGACTCCAAGCACCAGAGGCCCATTGATCTGCGGCGCTGCTCGATACGCGATTGACTTTGTGGAGATCAGAGCCAGATGTCACCATGTCCCGGCACTCGGCCCTACACAGTCCTGCTAGCCAGACAGGGTTCAGTTTAGAGATACAGCGCGGAAACAGGCCCTTCGGCCCACCGAGTCCGCACCGACCAGCGATCCCTGCACATTAACACTATCCTACACTCACTAGGGACAATTCACACTTATACCAAGCCAAGCAACCAGACCCTCAGTCTGAAGAAGGCTCTCGGCCTGAAACGTCACCCATTCCTTCCCTCCAGAGATGCTGCCTGACCCGCTGAGTTACTCCAACACTTTGTGTCTATCGGTTTAAACCAGCATCTGCAGTTCCTTCCGACACACGTACCTGTCCAAATGCCGTTTAAATGTAATTGTGGTAATTTCAAGTGTAGAATGAAGACAAGAGTGTTTAGTTGTCACGTGCAGCAACATCAGAACAATGACATTCTCAGTTGCTGCACCTTAACAGGCCGGTTAAAGCAACAACACATAGATACATGTAAATAGATAGATTTAGTTTACTATTGCCCCCTGTAGCGAGGTACAGGGAAAAGCTTTTGTTGCATGCTATCCGGTAAATGCAAGCGAGCCGCTCACAATGTACAGATAAAGGAGAACGGGCTCAACATATATAATCAATAATACAATGGATTAATAATCAGTAATATTGGTTAATCATCCCGGCATATCAGCGGAGGCCCAAGTATTAGCATTACAATTAATGCCCCACAACGATGGAGACCCGGGTTTGATCCTGGTCTCGGGTGCTGTCTGTGTGGAGTTTGCACGTTCTCCCTGTGACCGCGTGGGTTTCCTCCGGGTGCTCCGGTTTCCTCCCACATCCCAAAGACGTGCGGGTTTGTAGGTTCATTGGCCCCTCTGTAAATTGCCCCCTAGTGTGTCGGGGATGGATGAGAAAGTGGGATAACATAGAACCAGTGTGAACGGGTGATCGATGGTCGGCACGGACTCGAGGGGCCGAAGGGCCTGTTTCCACGCTGTATCTTGGAACTAATTATAATATTGAACAAATCAAGACTTACCTATCATATTTGAACATGAACAATATTATCCCAAGGTTGCAGAGTATTTGAATGACATTTACTGCATAATCCCTGAGTTTATTCTTTGTGAAGTGAAGGGCAAAGTTCATCTCTACAAGTTTCATTTTCGGAAGTTAATTTGTAGTTTATATTTACCATCTTGCCTTTGCTTATTTGTTCCCATGATACATGAATCCAAGACTTACATTTAAAGATGAACAAAATATCAATTTAAAGACAGATATCAACTAATTTCCCCGATTGAGTATGAATATTGATTTCTTTAACATCCCCTCTCTCTCCGTCCCTCCCCCACCCGAGTGCTACTAGCTTCAAAGTCGTCTTGTTGGGTCTCATTGTGTGAGAAGGAACTGCAGATGCTGGTTAAACCGAAGAGAGACACAAAATGCTGGAGTAACTCAGCGGGCCAGGCAGCATCTCTGGAGAGAAGGAATGGGCGACGTTTCGGGTGGAGACCAGAAACATCCCCCATTCTTTCTCTCCAGCGATGCTGCATGGTCCATGCCAGTCACCAGGGCGAATTCGGCACAGAGACTCTAACGTAGTGGCACAACGCTTCCGACGGCCCGGGACTCTTGCACTTGCTCCATGGCCGAATCTGCAGCGAGCGACTCGCCAGCCCCCAAACACTCGCTAACCCCGGCTCCCCGTCCGCATCTGTCCCCACTGCTGCTTCTGCTTCCAACCCTCCCTCAGCCCCGGCTCTCCAACACCCGCGGCCCATGCAGTTGATATGGGTTTTGAAATTCTCGTTGATCACAGAATTTCTCACGACGGAGCGTGAGATATTTGTGATCAGCGTGAGAGTTTGTCGAAATGCGTGAGTCTCACGCTCAAAGCGTGAGAATTGGCAGCCCTGTCCTAGCCTCACCTGGTCTGCTGGGCCCAGCTCCTGCCCGCACCAGGCCCGCCGGCCCTGCTGCTGGGCCCTCTCTGGGCATTCACACTACACCTTCCTACAGTCGGTGATCAGAAACAGCCCCACGTTGTGATTGACTGTGCATTTATGCGTTGTGTTGTTGCGTGACTGTGCCTGTAAAAATGCAGCAAATGACAATCTCATTGTCCAGGCCTGGCGAACGTGGCAATTCCACTGCCTTTGACTCTCTGTTGAAATTGAAGGGGATCGGAAAGGCAGCGAGCAGAACAACACATCACTGATTTTACAAGCTTGCACTGAGAAATGTTGACACCATGGAAAGCAGCAGGCCGTGCAGACAGTGGCCAGCAGCCTGTCTGTGGCACACTCACACTGGTTTGACAAGGAATCTCACATCTAATGGGACAATAAAACTCCATGTGGTGAATAAGCAAACGGCTTCCTGTAGGATGTCAGTCAGGCAGCAGGACATGTCACGCAGCACACCTGACTGATCACCACTCACATTAACGGCAGCAAGCAGGTGACAAGAGCCCAGTCTCCGATGTAGAGACAGCAGAGCCTACACTCTGCAGCACTGAAGAAGGGTCTCGACCCGAGGCATCACCCATTCCCTCTCTCGACAGATGCTGCCTGTCCCGCTGTTACTCCAGCATTTGATGTCTATCTTGGATGTAAATCAGCATCTGCAGTTCCTTCCTACACAGTACTGCACAAGATTCAGTTCTTGTTCACATTCCCTTTTCCCAGTGACCTGACCTCATGGAGGGACTATTTTCCTGTAATGAAGGGGGGGTTCGGATCTGGCAGAGTGAACGGGCCGGCACTGTGTAGTCGGAGTGTCTGTACACGGTGCTGGTGGGTCAGGCTCCACTCCAGCACATCATCACCTTTGCTCAGCTTCACACTGCCAGAGAGGGGAAAGTCCCTGGTCTGAGGTCAGAGAACTGCCAGAGTGGTGAGTATCAGAGTCACAGCACAGGGCAAGATGGTACCGTGTTCAGCAACAGCCTGTCCCAGCACACCTCCCCTGCCTGTGTGTCTTACAACACCTGCTGTGGATAGCTTTGTAACACTCACCGGCCATGTTTACCACAGGATCCTCACATAAACACTGCAACTCAGCCAGTAATCATCATCAATAGAGTAAGCAGAGGCAAAACTGGCTACATCTCCTTCCAACACAATCAGTGAAGCCCTCATTCGCACAGTAACATTGGACATAATACATATGGGAGCACATGTGGACCTTAAGCATCTTAACCACTTTGTGTTTAGTTTATCACGGCATCAGACAGAGGCAGGGCAGGTGAGGATAAACGCAGTGGACAGCAGCAAATCAACAGCTTGGCGTTGTGTTACATGTGATCATTGTTCAGTGGCAGTATCCAAGTATATTCTTTGGAGTTAGTTCAATGGTTGGTACACAAAAAATGCTGGAGAAACTCAGCGGGTGCAGCAGCATCTATGCAGCGAAGTCCCTATGTCCCGAAACGTTGCCTATCTCCTTCGCTCCATAGATGTTGCTGCACCCGCTGAGTTTCTCCAGCATTTTTGTCTACCATCGATTTCCCAGCATCTGCAGTTCCTTCTTGAACACTTAGTTCAATGACTACTGGCCGTGAGATAATCGTGACCAGCGCTTGGTCAGATGTGGAAGTGGCCACAAGTAATTACACATTGAACAACAAACTCCACAGGTGCTGGCCCGTCAGAGGTTGCCCTTCAGAGTCTGGCCTAAACCTTGCTATTTCTTAATTCCTTGCCTTCTGCAAAGCTGGTAAAAGTTGATCCAAAGTGCTGGGTGAACTTGAACATGAAGCAGAGCCTGTGGATCAGACAAAGATGGGGGTGAGGCCACGTGATGTTGGTGCTGACAGCCAGCAGCTCGCAGCATCTGGAAAACAAACTGTTCTTTGCAAAGTGCAAACAAAACAATTGTGTTTACCCTAAAGAGTTAATTGGGCAGGAGAGAGGATATAGAATAGAAGCCACTTTAACTGAACATGGTAGAGAATGATCCTGCTGCGATAAGCTGAGAAGGTGACTGTAATGGGGCTTGGAGTTACTGTGTATTGGGTTTGTTAAACCACAAGATCTGATAAAGCAAATGGAAAAAAATGTTGGTTTCCTCTCAATGTAATTGGTTATCTTAATGCGATCTCAACATTTTACACAAAAAGCTGTTAGATTAGTTGCAGAGTTACAGTGTGACGTGTGCACACTTGGTGCGGTGTGCTAGACCCCGAGTGTGAAGGCAGTGAGCTGCAGTCCAGTGCAGTGAGTTGCAGTCCAGCGCAGTGAGCTGCGGTCCAGCGCAGTGAGCTGCAGTCCAGCGCAGTGAGCTGCAGTCCAGCGCAGTGAGCTGCAGTCCAGCGCAGTGAGCTGCAGTCCAGTGCAGTGAGCTGCAGTCCAGCGCAGTGAGCTGCAGTCCAGTGCAGTGAGCTGCAGTCCAGCGCAGTGAGCTGCAGTCCAGTGCAGTGAGCTGAGGTCCAGCGCAGTGAGCTGCAGTCCAGTGCAGTGAGCTGCGGTCCAGTGCAGTGAGCTGCAGTCCAGCGCAGTGAGTTGCAGTCCAGTGCAGTGAGCTGCAGTCCAGCGCAGTGAGCTGCAGTCCAGTGCAGTGAGCTGAGGTCCAGTGCAGTGAGCTGAGGTCCAGCGCAGTGAGCTGCAGTCCAGTGCAGTGAGCTGAGGTCCAGCGCAGTGAGCTGCCAGTGCAGTGAGCTGAGGTCCAGTGCAGTGAGCTGAGGTCCAGCGCAGTGAGCTGCAGTCCAGCGCAGTGAGCTGCAGTCCAGCGCAGTGAGCTGCAGTCCAGCGCAGTGAGCTGCAGTCCAGTGCAGTGAGCTGAGGTCCAGTGCAGTGAGCTGCGGTCCAGTGCAGTGAGTTGCAGTCCAGTGCAGTGAGCTGCAGTCCAGTGCAGTGAGCTACAGTCCTGGTGTTACAGGGGGGGGGGGGCACTCCCTAGCACCTGGGGGAGAGGGAATGGGAAATAAAGAGAAAGGCATGCCTCTCCACTGCCTCTCCACTGCCTCTCACAACATCTAGACGGGCCAGTGAAGAACTTGGCCAGTTGCCGCCTCAGCTGTAGTGTAGGAGACACAGGGACAGTTTGCAACCCATCGCCGAGGAGAGACCATCGGCTCGCACATGTATGCTGGCCAGCGCACTAGGGAGACCTCCACCCTCCTACAGCTGGTGGCGAGGGAGCTTCCTGTCCACCGGGGGAGGTCTCCAGTACAGGGTTTGAGCACTGTAGGAATGGCAGCAGCGGTGGGGCCAGTCAGCCCCAGGAACAGATCCCGGCTGCTCCAGGGCCTCCTTCACCCACAAGCTCCCATCCCCTTCCTCAGTGCCCGAAGGTCCACCCACTGCCACACACACACACACACCCAGCACAGGGGCCGCGGGGAGAAGTACCGACACTTACTTAGCGCAAAGAACGCCCTCCTCATCCCAGTCTCAAAAACAGCACTGTTGATGTTTAGATTCCCGTAAACTCAGCAAAAGTGGGAAATACCCAACAGGTCAGGCACGGTCGGTGAGGTGATTATTTATTGTAATTATTAAATGGTTGTAAACATTATCGACGCAGTGGTGCTGGTTTCTGACGGGCACGGTGAAGGACGCCCCACACATCTCTGTCCTCCATGCAGCTGCCCAGCTCCTCTATTGTCTTCCATGGGTGGGTCCCCACAGCGGGCATTTCTGGGGGGCGATGGCAGTGAGCAGCGAGCCTCATCCTTCTCCACCTGATCTTCTCCGTCAGACAGAGGTGGAACCTCCCCATAGAGCCGAGCGTTGTGATGTGGTCCCTCCAACTGACATGGTGAACTTTTCTGAGCATTTGTGTGTAGGTACCATCGAGAGACTTGGACAGTGCTCGAGTGAGAGTCCATACTCACACCCGTACAGTAATATAGTCTATACAGTTGTATGGAACGGTGAAGTGAAATACCCGCTAATGTTCCTCAAACTTCTCCAGTGGGAAGATTAAAGGTGTTTGAAATGTTAGCGCCATTTCTCTCTCAAATGTCAGCATTTTTGGAAACACTCTGTTCCAGAACAGCTGGAAGTCTGTACCCAGGCACAAAACTGTTCTAGAACAGCTGGACAGTTTGTGACCAGGCACGAGCTGTTCCAGAACAGCTGGAAGTCTGAACCCAGGCACAGGGCTGTTCTAGAACAGCCGCACAGTCTGTTCTAGAACAACGGGCCAACTTACATCTGGGTGTGGAATGGGTCCAGAACAGCTGGATAGAGAATGTAGTTGGGCAATGAATGATTCCAGCACAGCTGGATTTAACCCTTTAGTTTTGCGCAGTGTAGTCTCAGTGTAGTCTCAGGCCTTGGGTATGTTTAACTGTGTAACTGTCTCTGATGCAGGAGGCATCACCTGGTGCCCTGGTCACCACCTGTACCTGGTCCTCACACGGGTGGTGGGAGAGGCCTGGTGTGGGTGGCAGCTGTGGGCGGCGCATGGTCAGTGTTGGCCATCTGGGATTGCTCCATTTGCCCATTGCTTAAAGCTTGCTAATGTCCATCTGTTGTGGGGGTGACTACCGACAGCTCGTGAACCCACAGACAATTCCCGCCGGTACTGAGGCCATGGGCCGGAGCAGCAAGAAGAGCGAGACCTGCCCATCGCAGGCTTGGTCCCACTGGCACTGATCTAACCCCCAGCACAGGGTGACACTGCTGCACCTGAGGGTGACACTGCTGCATCAGTGTCTACACGGGTGCGTTAGATCAAACGCAAGGTTTACTTAAGTTTATTGTCACGTGTACCGAGGTACCGTGAAAAGCTGTTTTGTTGCGTGCTCACCAGTCAGTGGAAAGACAAAATATGGTTACAATCGAGCCATCCACAGTGTACAGATACAGGAGAAAGGGAATTACTGATAGTCCGAAGGTCTCCAATGAGGTGGAATGGAGGTCAGGGCCAGTCTCCAGTTGGTGACAGGGTGGTCCTATCACCAAGTAGAGATAGTGCTGAGCTGCTCTCTAGGGTCTTGTTGTGAAGGAGTGTTTGAGGGGAGATTCATGGACATTGGGAGCAGCTGCTGTGGTTACGAGGAGGAACTGAACAGGGTGGGCTTGTTGACTGTGATGTAGAGCATGTTCAGAGAGAGCCCGGATAGAGAGGCCAGGATTGTGAGATGCAGGAATCTCTCCCACTGGTGTCCATGGCCAGAGGGCGTGGGGTTGTGAGTCAGAATGTATCACCCAGTGGCTGGTTTAGTTTAGTTTAGTTTATAGATCCCGGTAGACGTGTAGAACAGTGGATGCTGGAGTCAGGGACTGTTCCAACACTCAGTAAATATCCAGACAAGCAGTTGACCCACCACCGCACTGTGATGTGGAAGGTGACAGACCCGGTGCTGAGCTAGGACATGATCTCTCAGGGTGATAGAGGCAGCCTCCACCTGTACTGGGCTCAGCGGAGCAGGCCAGGCCCCTCCATGGAGCCCCAGTGCCACCCACCCACCCACCCATCAAACCACACACGCTGCTCTCCTCATCTACTGTAAACACCTCCCTGATAATCTCCCCAATAACCCGAGGATGAACCTCCAAGGCCC
Source organism: Leucoraja erinaceus (assembly GCF_028641065.1). Taxonomy (NCBI): domain Eukaryota; kingdom Metazoa; phylum Chordata; class Chondrichthyes; order Rajiformes; family Rajidae; genus Leucoraja; species Leucoraja erinaceus. The sequence continues at coordinate 747,373 of NC_073397.1, forward strand.
AACATCCCAACATGTGAAATTATTAAAGGATTGGACAGGCTAGATGCTGAAAAAATGTTCCCGATGTTGGGGGAGTCCGGAACCAGGGGTCACAGTTTAAGAATAAGGGGTAAGCCACTTAGAACTGAGATGAGGAAAAACCAGTGGAGGCCAATTCACTGGATGTTTTCAAGAGAGAGTTAGATTTAGCTCTTAGGGCTAAAGGAATCAATGGACATGGGGAAAAAGCAGGAACAGGGGACTGATTTTGGATGATCAGCCATGATCATATTGAATGGTGGTGCTGGCTGGAATGGCCGGGTGGCCAACTCCTGCACCTGTGCTTCTATGTTTCTTCCTGCTGCCTACGGGAGGGTTGCAGCTGCCACATCACTTTGCAGGAGGAAGGGAGTTCTGGCTCCATCCCTGACATGTCTGGCTCGAGGTGTTTCTACTCACCTCCTGCTTGCGTGTCCCTCCACTAAAGAACTAATCTCTGCAGTCAAAGATAGACACAAAATGCTGGGGTAACTCAGTGGGACTGGCAGCATCTCTGGAGAGAAGGAATGGGTGATGCTTCTTCAGACTGAGAGGAAGAAGGGAACGAGAGACATGAAAAGGAACATAAAACAAATGAATGAAAGGAACACAAAATGACAAAACAAAGGCAGCAACAACAATCAAGCTAGGGTAGAGCCCACAATGGTCCATTGTTGGCTGTGGAGAAGGTGATAACGAGTGATACAAACAGTGAAGCTCGGCAGGACAACAATACACAACAAGATGGAGTCATCAGTGCTGGGGAAAGTAACCAATATCAGCAGTAATGGAGAAAAGAGACTACAAATGAGGAACCTGGATTAAAAAATAAACAACTGGAAGAACTCAGCAGGTCAAGCAGCACCTGTGGAGGCGAAGTTGATGATTCAGGTTGAGATCTACATCAGGACTTGGTGCAGATGTTGACCATCAGCTGAGCGATATCTGCCTGTCCCAAATCCTGTCACAAAGCAGCTGTTGCAGATGTGTTGCTGGAGGTGGCGGTGCCAGGATGCTCAGCCCACTCAGCCAGTTTGGAACGTTTACGCTTTATTCCCAACAAACGGCTCAAGAACCACAATGTCGACAGGGAGGGGCACGGTGGCACAGCGGTAGAGTTGCTGCCTCACTGCCAGAGTAACGTCCTGACTACGGGAGTTGGTACATTCTCCCTGTGACCTCGTGGGTTTTCCACAGGTGCTCCGCTTTCCTCCCACACTCTTAAGACGTATAGGTTTGTAGGTTAATTGGCTTTGGTAAAATTGTAAAATGAACAATTTAATGTACATATGCAGGGTAATGCTAGTGTCTGTCGCTGGTCGCTGTGTACTCAGTGGGCCCAACACTCTGTTTCCATGCAGTGTTTAATGCAGCTTCTGTTTGTCTGTCCTAGATATTAAACATCCCACCACACTATTCCAAGATAGGCCCGAGCATTCACTACCTTACTTGGACACGATCACTCAGTAGCAGACTCCAGCAAACGGCCACAGATGTCACAAGTCCCAGCTGAAGCATTTCTGTTGGAGCCACCTTATTTATTGGATCATTTCTTGTTTGTAACAGTTCATGCCCTGATAAACTTTGCTCTGGAGATGAGGATCGCCCAGAAAACCAGGCACAAACTCTCCAGTCAAAGTCGGAGCGAATGAGTGGAGAAAGCGGTAATAAATAAGAAAATGCTGCAATTAAAAACATTACTGAGATTTGCCCCAATACAATGCATTATCTTGCAAGGTTGGTGTATAATTCATTAACCCCCCTTTGCCTAGCAGAGACCAGGGTCCAATGCTGACTACAGGAGCTGTCTCTATGGAGTTTGCACGTTTTCCCTGTGATCGTGTGAGTTTTCACCGGGTCCTTCCACACTCCAAAGACATGCAGGTTTCCACACTGTAAGTCTAAAGTTAAATCTAAAGTTTGTAGGACGGGAACTGGTTTACACCGGTAATAGACACACAATGCTGGAGTAACTCAGTAGTCCAGGCAGCACCTCTGGAGTCTCAATAGTCATTTGATTCTAGAATTGCAGTGTGCTTGTGTACATTGTAGCCAGATACTGACGAGGGAGGTTGGCATCGACTCGGTGGCTTGCTGGCCGAGTGCTGCCTCACCTACTGACTCGTAAAGCGCACACTTTCTCTTGTGGCTTCATCTCATTTCCATATCAGATGGGTGCAGCTAATGGTACAGATAAGGCAGAGGTATTTCCCATTGAGGAGCCTCTGCCACTCCGTCATGCTGCCATGTGGTGCTGATGGCAATAAGGGTCCAATATCTCTGCTGCTAGCTTGCCTAATGTCACTCCTGCAATGCATGCAGATTTGTTCCAGCTAGACTGGTGCAGTCTGCCATGCCCACACCTGCTGTCACAGGTCTGACACTTCCCACACTTCAGGACCGAGATGAGGAAAACATTTTTCACGCAGAGAGTGGTGAATCTCCGGAATTCTCTGCCACAGAAGGTAGTTGAGGCCAGTTAATTGGCTATATTTAAGAGGGAGTTAGATGTGGCCCTGTGGCTAAAGGGATCAGGGGGTATGGAGAGAAGGCAGGTACAGGATACTGAGTTGGATGATCAGCCATGAACATATTTAATGGCAGTGCAGGCTCGAAGGGCCTAGTCCTGCACCTATTTTTTATGTTTCTATGTTTCTATGTTTCAGCGGCAATGTGACCACGCCCAACGATGGTCCTGGGTCTGTCCAAGTCTTTATGATCTTCCTGGCAGAGTCTGTTACCTCTCCGGCCCTGATGTCCCGTGAGCAGTGCTTCAGCAAACAAAATGTGTAGGAAAGAACTGCAGATGCTGGACTAAACCGAAGATAGACACAAAATGCTGGAGTAACTCAGCGGGACAGGCAGCATCTCTAGAGAAAAGGAGTAGGTGATGCCTCGGGTCGAGACCCTTCTTCGGACAAATCTCTCATTTTCACACCTTACATTCTCTTTGTACCCTTCCATATCTCCAGTCTCCCTCTCCCCTGAATGTGTCTGATGAAGGGTCTCGACCCGAGGCATCACCCATTCCTTCTATCCAGAGATGCTGCCTGTCCCGCTGAGTTACTCCAGCTTTTTGTGTCTAACTTCAGTGTTTCAACAAGTCTGACATTCCCCAAAGTACTGTGGTGAGAGATGTAATATCGCCACACCGATGCCAGCATAGGTCACTGTCCATAGTGAAAACAGAAGCCCAAGCTCTCTATCGCAATGCAAGCACAGTCCATCACCACTCAGGCAATGGGCTGCCTGCTGGTGTAGTCATTCCTGCTGCCATCTCTCAGTTCCAGGAAGCGGGCTCAATGCTGCCCACGGCTGCACATCTCTCTGTGACCGCGTAGGTTCCCCTGCCACCACCCTCCCACACCCTCAACATGCACTGTAGCTTCATTGGCCATTGCATCTACGGGGAGTGGATGGGCTTGTGAGAGAATCAATTGTAGGACGGCAGGGACGGCACGGGGCTGACGAGAGCGTTCCACTGAGGGGGATAGGTCTGATGGGCTGAGTCCACTCCTTCCATGTTAAGTATGTGAAAAGAAAATATTGAGATAGAGAATGAGTAGCTTGATAGCACCAACATCTCCAGAGCAACACTAACACAGTAGCCCATCAGTAACACATACTGTACGCTGTTTCATCAGCTTACAACTACCCGTATCAACGTTGAATTCTCCAATTTTATGTAACTAGCTTACGAAGAAACATCTCATTTCCCCTCCTTTTTACCCCTCCTCTTCCCTGCGCCCCACCTGGATACACACTTGCACATTTCCCCTCTTGCAGCTAAATTCCTTCCACTGCCTTCACGTTGAACTTCACCCTTATCTCACCCCTTCTAACCTTTCATCTACGACCTTTGTCCAACCATCTGTATATCAACCCCTCACCCCCCCCCACATCAGTAACCACCAGGCTTTGTGCTGCACCACCTCCCTTCCAGCTTTCTCCCCCTCCCCAATTACAATCAGTCTGAAGAAGGGTCCCAACCCAAAACATCACCCATCCATGTTGTCCACAGATACTGCTTGACCCTCTGAGTTATTCCAGCACTTTGTGTCTTTTTTCTAACACAGTTCAACATCTCAGTGGCGGTATGGACCCAGTCCCAGGTCTCCAGAGTACTGCTAGCCCTGGCTCTGTGGCTATCTAGTCATGCTGACACCTCAGCTCTGTCTGACATCTCCATGGCAACATTAACACAGGCAGGGCTGCCAACATTGGGTAAGAATTGAGAGTGAGAAATTGTGAGGGAGCATAGCAACCGAGGGGTGGAGGGTGTGGGAGGGGGGGTGTCTCATTTTTCAGCTTGAAATTGTGCAATTGCGCATACTGTAGCGAGTCTTTTAACTTACACTTGAATGCAACGTTTATGCTTTAAATTGGATTAGGTATGAATATGTTTAGGCTAAATTACATTCCTAATTCCATTCCAGAGTAGAGCCAGGCTCTGATTAACAGGTGTAGCACATAAATGACTATATTTATGTATGGAAATCAGATTATAATTCATGCTGTTATGCATATATATAGAGAAAAAAAGAGAAACAAGGCAAGAGTCAGACTTCCATCACTGTTCTGCACAAATAAATCAATCAACCTTACCCTTTGACTATAGAAACAAGATGAAAATAATGCCACATATTCAATCGTATATGGTTCAATGAAATTAAGATATATATGTAAAACATACATATATATGGAAACAGGCCCTTCAGCCCACCAAGTCCACACCAACCAGCAATCTACCATACACCAGTTCCATCCTACACGCTAGGGACAATTTACAGCAGCCAATTAACCTACAAACCTACACTTCTTCCGGATGTGGGAGAAACTGTAATATCCAGAGAAAACCCATGTGGTAGTAAGGCAGCAACTCTACCGCTGTGCCACCGGGCCACCCCATTACATTTTTTTTCTGTAATATATTTATTATGGTGTCATAATACAATTATACAAGGCCTTGGTGAGACCAGACCTGGAGTATTGTGCACAGCTTCAGGCTTCTCACCTAAAAGAGGAGTCAGCTGTTAGAGAGGTGCAGGGGTTCCCTTGATTGGTTTCAGGGCTGCCAGTTCAGTGGTGCTTTAATTGTCACTTGTGTGAAGTACAATCTCACCGTGAAATTCACTTGTTACAAACAGTCCAGAGGGTATTGCCATCCCCAAGCACGTCCCGATTAGCAAGTGTACAGCAGTAATCCACTGAGCCCGCATGTAAGGGGCGCTAGATTTTGATGCCATTTTCAAAGCCCAGTTGGCTCTCCAGTTGTGTTGTACGGTGCCTGTTCCAGGCGAGTCCCAGGCTGCGGCAGGGCCCATTCCAGGCGAGCCCCAGGCTGCCACAGGGCCTCCAGCATTGTGGGCTCCAGCTGCGGCAGGGCCCATTCCAGGCGAGCCCCAGGCTGCTGCAGGGCCTCCAGCATCGCCATCCTTGGGCGTGTGGGTCGACCAGCGATGAGGAGGTGGAACTGATTGGTTTGATACTATCTGGCGTTATGAAGAATGACGAGATGACTGGGAGAAACATGCACTAAATTGGTCCATTGAGCCGTTCTCCCTGACTGTGGAGTGTAGAATCTGCCCCATGGTCTCAGAATGTAGGACTGAGGTAAGAAGAAGTTTCTTCACACATAGATTGTGTACATTGGAAGTCTACCCATATGCAGGCTCAGTCACTGGGCTCATTCAAAACAGAGGCTGACAGACTTAAAGGTATTAAAGTGATCAAGGGATGGGGATAGTGCAGGAACTGGGGTAGAAGAGCAGCCATGACCTTGGTGAAGGACTGGGCTGTGTTGGATTCTGTGTTGGACATCCACTGTTGCCATCTGCCCAGTGGTCTCAAATGTAGGATAGCTGGTACAGTGACATTCATTCACACATATTGTGGGTGGAGCAAGCTACCAACAATGCAGGCTCAGTGACTGGGCTCATTGCAAAACAGAGGCTGACAGACTTAAAGGTATTAAAGTGATCAAGGGATGGGGATAGTGCAGGAACTGGGGTAGACGAGCAGCCATGACCTTGGTGAAGGACTGGGCTGTGTTGGATTCTGTGTTGGACATCCACCGTTGCCATTCTCAGTGTGGGCAATTGTGATAGCTGGCTACAGTGACATTCATTCACTGGTTAGTTGTGGGTGGAGCAAGCAGCAACAATGCAGCAGTGAGAACTTTATTGCTTTTCAGAGTTGAGATGAGCTAAGGTACGACTTTTGATAGACTGTTGTAGAAGACATCTCCATAACTGGGCAGTTAAAGATATTCAACTGTGGTTATTTATCTGAAGTAACTCTAATGCATTCACATGGCTACCTCTTACATTCACTTCATTGCTGTTTTAAAGGGTTTTATATTTCTCTTGTTTATATTTTTCCTTGTTGAGCCACTGGTCTCCTCGCTCTCTGCGATACTTGTCCGCACCGTCCCCTGTACAGCCTTCCCATCATCTCACACTGCCCTGCACAGCTGCCAGTCCTGCACAGCTGCCAGTCCTGCACCGCTGTCAGTCCTGCACCGCTGCCAGTCCTGCACAGTTGCCAGTCCTGCACCGCTGCCAGTCCTGCACCGCTGCACCTGCTGCCAGTCCTGCACCGCTGCCAGTCCTGCACCGCTGCCAGTCCTGCACAGTTGCCAGTCCTGCACCGCTGCCAGTCCTGCACAGTTGCCAGTCCTGCACCGCTGCCAGTCCTGCACAGTTGCCAGTCCTGCACCGCTGCCAGTCCTGCACCGCTGCCAGTCCTGCACCGCTGCCTAGCACAAGATCGATCCGAAACATCACCCATTCCTTTTCTCCAGAGATGTTGCCTGTCCCACTGAGTTACTCCAGCATTTTGTGCCTGCACTGGTTGCCCTGCACGGTTGCCCTGCACTGGTTGTCCTGCGCTTGTTGCCCTGCGCTGGTTACCCTGCACGGTTGCCCTGCGCTGGTTACCCTGCACGGTTGCCCTGCACTGGTTGCCCTGCACGGTTGCCCTGCACTGGTTGTCCTGCGCTTGTTGCCCTGCGCTGGTTACCCTGCACGGTTGCCCTGCACAGTTGCCCTGCACAGTTGCCCTGCACTGGTTGCCCTGCACTGGTGGCCCTGCGCTGGTCGCCATGCACTGGTTGCCCTGCACTGGTTGCCCTGCACGGTTGCCCTGCACTGGTTGCCCTGCACTGGTTGCCCTGCACGGTTGCCCTGCACGGTTGCCCTGCACTGGTTGCCCTGCACAGTTGCCCTGCACAGTTGCCCTGCACTGGTTGCCCTGCACTGGTTGCCCTGCACTGGTTGCCCTGCACAGTTGCCCTGCACTGGTTGCCCTGCACGGTTGCCCTGCACTGGTTGCCCTGCATTGGTTGCCCTGCACAGTTGCCCTGCACTGGTTGCCCTGCATTGGTTGCCCTGCACAGTTGCCCTGCACTGGTTGCCCTGCACGGGTTGCCCTGCACAGTTGCCCTGCACTGGTTGCCCTGCACAGTTGCCCTGCAGTGGCAATTGTTCCCACGTCATTATTTCCACTGCCCTATGCTCGCCGGGTGCTGCACCTCCCACAGACTCGGCACTATTCATCACACATTCATCACTATTCATCTTTTCCTCTCTGCCTGTCACATGACATTTTCTTGAGTATCTATTTGCATGAACTGATCGCGTTCCCTTCTGAGCCACTTTGTTCCTTTGCCCTCACGTCCTGCCTCTGCTCCGGAGATCTGTGAGCCTGACCTCCCATTCAAGGCATTTCTACGTGTCCCTGTAACGTCTCCCTGCTCCGTCTCGCTCCGATCCTCACCCTAGTGCCCTACATGATCAGACCGGAATTGTTTAGTTCTAGCTGATGTAATGTGGCTTTAGACTCAGCCCCTTAGTGACAAGCCAGTGGTAGCCATCCACTTCTGTGTCAATCTGCCCGTAAATCACCTCACCTGTGTAGGAACTGCAGATGTTGGTTTAAACCGAAGATAGACACAAAAAGCTGGAGTAACTCAGCGGGTCAGGCAGCATCTCTGGAGAGAAGGAATGTGTGATGGTCGAGACCCTTCTTCAGTCTGAAGAGTCTGGACCCGGAACGTCACTTATTCTTTTCTCCAGAGATGCTGCCTGACCCGCACTTCACTCCAGTGCGGGTGCTCCAGCACTTTCTTATTTTAAACACAAGGAATGCTGAGAATAGATGGGTTGGTCTAAATGGTCCAAAACCTATGCACAAACTATGAAATTGCAGAGAGCAGTTGCAAAAACCTGAGGAACACAATCAAAGTATGCACTTCCACTTAGACAGCCAAATCATGCCCACATTTATACACTGGCATTCACCAACTCGTGTCTGCCACGTGCGGGCAGCCAATATGGTCTTTGTGAAATGTCAGGAATCCTTTGAATTCTCCGTCCATGCTATATCGCCAGTGCACAGATAATGAGGGAAGGTGAACGGAGGCCGAGAGATACGGATTGTTCAATATTTCAGCAGCTGTGTGATAAATGAGTCTTTGCAAAATGATTGACAAACAAACAGTAACAGCAAGGAGATTCATCCTGATGTGGGAAGGAGCCTGACACAGAGAGTGATGAACGCTGGGAGTGAAGGCTCGCATGGAGGGAGAAGCGCTGGAGTTATTGAGGGACGAAGACTACAAGAGACTTTCAGACGGCTGAACGAAAGAGTCCTGTGTGTGACCAACACAGTGGACCACAACAGCTGCACTAAGTCAGATGTGTTTTGCTTTTCAGTTCAAGTTTGCAGCCAAGATATAAATTATTGAGAATAGGAATCGACATTTATCATAAATAATTGAATAGTTTCAGAATTGAGACGTTCTGCGGTGCCTGAGGCTATAATAATGCTGAATTATCTCAATAATTGACATCCCCACTGCCACCTCCCAAGGAGTGCACAGTAGATGCATCAATGGGTTGTGTCCATGCTGATGTATCTCCCTCCACCAGTGCAGTTGTCAATTCCCCTTGTCTTCCATTGTCTGAGTGTGTGGCTTTCTCTGTCCTTCACTCAGGCAGTCAGTTTTCTCCCTCTCAACCTGGACTGGATCCTGCTCAGCACAGCCAGGGCCAAGGAGAACATTCTAACGCACTGTGGTATAGACAGGAGTGAGCTAACCACATTGATGGAAAGCAAGAGTGAAGAAATTGGGTCAACTGTCCCAGGGGACTGTTAAAAGCTACTCCAATCGGATATAAAAGATTCATATATTTATAACCAAAAGGGGGTTGGCTAATGCATCTTCCCAGTCCTCAGTTAAGATTTACAGCAGCTGACAGCAGCAACTATTTAGTGCAGTGTTGCAAATGTGTTCTGGCAATATCCGTCTGCTTACTCTCCTCAGTAGTATTGTCCACCAATGCTGTGGGATGCTGGTGAGTACAGAGGAGTAACTGCAACCAACAAGCATCAGCATTGTAGGCTGGAAGTTTCAAATCATTTACCACAAAGTATATGGATCATTTCCAAAGTGTTCTGTCTATATAATGCCAATATATTATTGGGAGAGCTGCCACAAATCTGCATTAGTGTTGTGATCCTACCATGTTGAACTTGAATAGAACATCCACTTCAACATGAAGTGTCTGAACTTGGGTTCATCCGCGGGAGATTAATGTGTACAATGTTTTGGGCCAAAGTTGGTCAGTGGGGGGCGCTGCAAGACGGCTGCCCTGCCAGCAGCGTGTTTGTCATTTTGACTTTTTGTGTTTTTTTACTGTGTCCAAATGTTTGATTTAGTTTCTCTTGGTGTGTCTTGTGTGGGGGGGGGGGGGGGGGGGGGGGGGGGGGGGGGGGGGGGGGGGGGGTAAGGGGAGGGGGGGGGGGGGGGGGAAACTGCTTTTGGTCGCCTCCCTCGCGGCCTAACAGCATGGATTAGAGCAGCCTTTCCCGGAGTCGGGCCCGGAGCTCAGCAGTGGGCGCAGCGTGGACTTTTCATCGTAGGGCGGGCGAGCCCTTGCCGGGAGTCTCCAGAGAGGAGTGGGCCGTGGACTGTTACATCCTGAAGTCGCGGTCTGCGGAGCTTCTAGCCAAAGGCACGGCGTGGATTTACCATCTGGAGCCTGGGATCCCTCGCCGAGAAGAGCTCCGACTGCCGGCCTGCGGCCTATATCATCCTGAAGCCGCCGTCTCCGGTAAGGAAGTACCGATTCGGGACATCCAAGCCGTGGAGTGTGTTCGACCGTCCCGACGAGAGGGTCTGTACATCGGGCTGTCCGTAGCGGTGATGTACAGACGGAGGGAGGGTTCATGGCCCCAACCACGGGTGAACAAGGAGGAGGTCTGACTGAACTTTGTGCCTCCCACCACAGTGAAGAATGCTGTGGTGGATGTTTGTGTTCAATCTTATTGTGTATCGTGTAATTGTACCTCTACTGGCAAATTCATTTCACCGCACATTGGGGTGTATGTGACAATTAAAACTGACTTTGAAGCAGCCCTGCCACTTGGCAAGTGGTGGGTGAAGCCCAGCTGGCATTGAGCCTTGAGCTGGGCCCATGTGTCTCAACATGGCGGCACGTCAGGTGGTCCCGGGCTAGCTGAGAATGGAGATGAGCAAGAATTCCTTTAGTTAGAGGCTGGGGAATCTGTGGAATTCATTGCCATAGATGGTGGTGGAGACCAAGTCAATGAGTATTTTTAAGGGGGAGATAGATAGATTCTTGATTGGTTGGGGCATCCAAGGTTATGAGGAGAAGGCTGGCGAATGGAGTTGAGAGGGGAAGATAGATTAGCCATGGTTGAATGACAGAATAGACGTGATTGGCCTACTGGCCTATGTCTTATTAAACCAAAGGTATCCTTACCTAGGAAATCAAGCCGTTAGTTTCTATTCAGTTGCTTGGTAATGGTGCCTGGAACTATGACCTCAGCTTGTAGATAAAATACAGCTTTACTTTGCAAACACATCTCAAGCCCTTTGCTAGCCTCTCCATTTAGCTTGGTGGCATCAGGACTCTAATTGCCCAGGACCAGGAGCAGCGTAGAGTTGACCAGCGCTGATCCCTGGTTTCTCTGCCCTTCCCCTACTGACAATCTTTACCGTACAACTCCACCTTGAGTTCCTCGTTGTCCATCAAACCCTTTTAGTACCATGGTGTGACCATGTCCCCCGTCCTGCTGCCCCCTCAACCTTTTAACCCAGCCAGCTTCACGATGACACCATGCCCATGGGGTGATGTGGACTCAAACATCTCCCTAAACCACGCTGCAGCCCACAACGGGCCCAGAGGCACTAAAGGCTGAAACAGGGCAGTACGGTGGCACAGCGGTAGAGTTGCTGCCTCACAGCGCCAGAGACCCAGGTTCCATCCTGACTACGGGTGCTGTCTGTACTGAGTTTGTACCTTCTCCCCGTGACGGTGTGGGTTTTCTCCAGATGCTCCGGTTTCCTCCCACACTCCTAAGACGTGCGGGTTTGTAGGTTAATTGGCTTCTTCAAATTGTGTTGGATAGAACTAGCGTACAGGGTGATCGCTGGTCGGCACGGATTCAGTGGGCCCTACGGCCTGTTTCCATGCTGTAACTCTAAACTAAACTAAGCAAAGGTGGACATGGTCTTTTAATAATTTTAGCAGATAGACTCACTGTTTGTTTTAATCGGTGTGAAGCTTTGAATTGGAGATGGCGGTGGTTGTTGGCAGCAGAGTGTGTGGGCGCGGGGGATGGGGGAAGGGCAGCAGTGGGGAATTCTTGCATGTGCTGGCTCATGCTGAATGGGCAGAATGGCTTCCTGGGCTGTGACCTTTGTGTAATTCTATGCTGTCAGTAAAAGGTCGGTACCATCACATGAGAATATGAAGAGGATCCACAAATATCAGCAACTCATCACAGCTTTAGTTTGGTTTATGTGGGAGTAACTTCACAATCGTACAAAAAACCACATATAAAATCATGAGAGGAATAGATCGGGCAGATGCACAGAGTCTCCTGCCCAGAGTAGGTGAATCGAGGACCAGAGGACATAGGTTTACGGTGAAGTGGAAAAGATTTAATAGGAATCTGAGGGGTAACGTTTTCACACAAAGGGTGGTGGGTGTATGGAACAAGCTGCCAGAGGAGGTAGTTGAGGCTGGGACTATCCCAACATTTAAGAAACAGTTAGACAGGTACATGGATAGGACAGGTTTGAAGGGATATGGACCAAACGTGGGCAGGTGGGACGAGTGTAGCTGGGACATGTTGGCCGGTGTGGGCAAGTGGGGCTGAAGGGCCTGTTTCCACGATGTATCACTCTATGACTAAACATGTGAAGTATGAGAAGCGTTCTGGTTTTTCACCACCAGAGCACACACAGCAATTAATTCAGGTTAAGTAGAATGGAAATATTGTGTTGCTGATCTGGGCCGAGTGTCAGAGCGCAACATTTGCCAGTGTCGATCCACTGCGGCTCAGCCTTGCGTCACACTCCACACAGTCTGTGCCCATCTCCTGCCCACCCCACAGTGTCCTGAGAACCTTCCAGAACAGCTGTAGTGCTGGGCTGAGAAGTCTCCGCAATATGTGAACTCAGCAGCTTTGGCGTATTGTAGTTGGCGGAGAGGGTTGAGGGAGAGACGGTGTGACTGGCAACTCTGTGGCATCTACACTCGTGTGTATGTGCTCCCTACAGCTCATCATGGTGGCTACAGGCAAGCGATCAGCCTCACTAACTATTCTTTACATCATTCAATTATTGTTTTAAAAGGAGGCCACATTCTTAGGTGACGTTTCACAGAGTGCTGGAGTAACTCAGCGGATCAGGCAGCATGTCTGGAGAACATGGATGGGTGACGTTTCGGGTTGGGACCCTTCTTCATTTTAAATCCAAAATCCAAAATATCACCCATGTTCTTCAAAGATGCTGCCTGACTTGCTGAGTTACTCCAGCACTCTGTGTCTTTTTTTTATAAGCCAGCATAAACCAGTTCCTTGTGCATACTTTTCATTTGTTTAATTGGTTTCTGGTCCCCAATAGATTAATATATTACGTACTCAAACTACCTGGATTCCCAAGTATCTTTCTACATCAATGCCTCTGGACTTCAACATTATTTGTGAAAGAACCTCACTGTGTGTTTCTGGAGCATACAATCATTACATTTCTCTGCATTCATTATTATCGGTCATTATGTCACCAGAGTGTGTCTGGGAAATGAGTTAGTGCAGGAGAGATCAGATATGACACTGGCAGTTAGCACAGGCACGATGGGCTGAATGGCCCATGTTTCCCTACATACCATGGTTTACTCATTGATTTAGTTTCTGAGCATTATGGAGCAATGTGATCTAATCTTCTACTGAGGAAATGTGTGTCTTTTCAATAGGGAAAATATCCCCAAATCAACCTAACGTTACAAGCAAGCCTAACGAGCTGTATTCTAGTTTTCAGTTTTAGTTTCGAGATGCAGCATGGAACTGAGATACAGCGTGGAACTGAGATACAGCGTGGAACTTCAGGCCACCGAGCCCTTGCTGAACATCGATCACCCGTACACTAGTTCTATGTTATCTTACTCTCTCCTCCACTCCCTACACACTAGGGGTAAGTTGCAGAAGCCAATTAACCTACAAACCTGTACGTCTTTGGGATGAGGAAGGGAACCGGAGCACCCGGAATTAACCCACGTGGTCACAGGGAGAACGCGCAAACTCCACACCAACAGCACCCGAGGTCAGGATTGAAAATGGGTCTCAGCCGCTGTGAGGTAGTGGCTCTACCGCTGTGCCACCCTGCCACCCTGCCACTCATCTCCACAACACATCACCACAGCTCTGTGGGAAATGGATATTTATCTGTGAACACAACTGAAACGCAAGTATCTGAACCTAATTGGACTGCCTATCCTCAATGTGGGTAACAGAGAGAGGTGTGTCGCATCAGTACCATCACCTTTGGTAACTACACTGCCTCTCCGGGCTTGCTGTGTGTGTGACCAGTTGACCCCCTTGGAAAATGTTCAGTCATTGCACAGATCAACGGGAGTGGACAAGAAATACTGACCTTCCTGGAGAAATATCACAAAAACTGGGAGCTCTCTGGGCATATCCAACAGGTTTGTTTTCAATGTTAGATTTTAAGCAGTATTTTGTTTTTGTATGGGTAAGTCCCATTGAGTTGCAGCACCCATTTGTATTTACATTGAGTCTATTAAATGGTGGTCTTTCATATCATAATTTTATCATAATTATATCCAAATGTAGCGGGGATGCTTCAGTTTTGCAACCAGTATCCAGGCTGTTACTGCCGGAAGTCCGTGACCTTATCTAATACCACTGACCCTTCCCACCTGCTGTGCCGACATGATTAGCAATTCAGTGGTTGAGGAAGCAGAGATTATCTTTGGCGATACAACGAACTGCAGACGCTGAAGTCTTGAGCAAAACATAAAGTACTGGGTAGTTTTATAGCTCACTCTTGAAAGTGATGTGTAACTTTAGTTCAAGTAATTGTGGAAACTATGCTTTACAATAGAGGACATCTGTGACAATGCCACACTCACCTGATGCAGGAAATGTTCCCAGTGTTGGAGGAATCCAGAACCAGGGGCCGCAGTTTAAGAATAAGGGGTAGGCCATTTAGAACTGAGATGAGGAAAACATGTTTTTCCACATCTCCTGGATAGACAATTGGTTTAGGCCATTTGGCCCTTCGAGCTAGCACCTCCATTCAATGGCTGTACCTGCATGTTTACTTTCAGTGACTGATGTACAAGGACAACCAGCTCTTGTTGTACTTCCCCTTTTCCTAACTTGACACCATACAGATAATAATCTGCCTTCCTGTTCTTGCCACCAAAGTGGATAACCTCACATTTATCCACATTATACTGCACCTGCCATGCATCTGCCCACTCACCCAACCTGTCCAAGTCACTTTATGTCCTCATAGCATCCTCTTCACAGTTTCACTGCCACCCAACCGTGTCATCTGCAAATTTGCTAATGTTATTTTTAATTCCTTCATCTAAATCATTAATGTATATTGTAAATAGCTGCGGCCCAGCACCAAGCCTTGCGGTACCCCACTAGTCACTGAAAGGGACCCGTTAATCTCTTTGTTTCCTGTCTGCCAACCAATTTTCTATCCATGTCAATACCCTACCCCCAATACTGTGTGCTCTAATTTTACCCACTAATCTCCTGTGTGGGACCTTATCAAAGGCTTTCTGAAAGTCCAGGTACACCACATCCACTGGCTCTCCCTTGTCCAGTTTACTTGTTACATCCTCAAAAAGTTCCAGAAGATTAGTCAAGCATGATTTCCCCTTCGTAAATCCATGCTGACTCGGACCGATCCTGTTACTGCTATCCAAATGTGCGGCTATTTCATCTTTTATAATTGACTCCAGCATCTTCCCCACCACCGATGTCAGGCTAACTGGTCTATAATTCCCTGTTTTCTCTCTCCCGCCTTTCTTAAAAATTGGGATAACATTAGCTACCCTCCAATTCACAGGAACTGATCCAGAACCTATAGGCCCTGGGGATTTATCTGCCTTAAGTTCCATCAGTCTACCCAACAACATTTCCTGACTAATATGAATTTCCTTCAGTTCCTCCGTCACCATTGGTATTTTGTCCCCTAGTACA
Source organism: Leucoraja erinaceus (assembly GCF_028641065.1). Lineage (NCBI taxonomy): Eukaryota > Metazoa > Chordata > Chondrichthyes > Rajiformes > Rajidae > Leucoraja > Leucoraja erinaceus. Next base: position 762,943 of record NC_073397.1, read on the forward strand.
TCTGGGAGATTGTTTGTGTCTTCCTTAGTGAAGACAGAACCAAAGTGCCTGTTCAACTCATCTGCCATTTCCATGTTCCCCACAATAAATTCACCTGTTTCTATCTTCAAGGGACCCACATTTGTCATAACTAATTTGTTCCTCTTCACATAAAGAAGCTTTTACTATCCCCCTTTATATTGTTGGTTAGCTTACGTTCGTACCTCATTTATCTCCCCATATTACCTTTTTATTTACCTTCTGTTGATCTTTAAAAGTTTCCCAATCCTCTGGCTTCCCGCTCATCTTTGCTATGTTATACGACTTCTCTTTTAGTTTTATACTGTCTTTGACTTCCCTTATCAGCCACGGTTGCCTCTTACCCACCTCAGAATCTTTCTTCCCCTTTGGAATGAAATGATTCTGCATCTACCGGATTATTCCCAGAAATACCTGCCATTGCTGTTCCACCGTCATCCCTGCTAGGGTCCCTTTCCAGTCAACTTTGGCCAGCTCCTCCCTAATGCCTCTATAGTCCCCTTTGTTCAACTGCAATACTGGCACTTCCAATTTTACCGCCTCCCTCTCAAATTGCAGATTAAAACTTATCATATTATGTTCACTACCTCCTAATGGTTCCTTTACCTTGAGTCTCCTTATCAAATCCGGTTCATTACACAACACTAAATCCAGAATTACCTTCTCCCTGGTCTGCTCCAGTACAAGCTGCTCTAAGAATCCATCTCGGAGGCATTCCACAAACTCCTTTCATGGGGTCCAGTACCAACCTGATTTTCCATTCATGTATGTTGCATTTGAACAGCAGCCTGAACCTTCAATCTAGGAGTCATGAACCCAGAGTTCACTGAGCAGGATGACTCTGCAACTCTGACCCCGTGCCATCACCAGGCCAACAGGTCCTTGTGGCCAACCTAAAACTCTACATTTTTAACTACTTTGGACTTGAATCATACAAAATGGCACCAGACATGTGGCAACTTGTGTACTGCCTCTGTGTAACCTATGATTCCCATATTCTTACACTGAATGATTGGGCCTATGTTTATTAAGATTGTTACTGGACTGTATGCAAGGAGAGGAATGTCACCGTACTTAGGCAGGTGTGACAATGGAGTGCTGTTAAACCATTGAAGGAGCAGTGTCACCACCCAGTGAAAGGTGGGAGACCCCCTCAGTGATTCACAAATATTGCACAGGATTCCAGGTATTCTTCTGTCTTTCCATTTGGGAGAGATATTATTTCACCTCCAGCTGATCTTAAGCTGACTTGTCTATAATGTTCTGGACCTATTCCATCAACTTTGTTACATACAGCATTAATGTTGGTGAGACTCAACTGGCAGAATCTCTGGAGAGAAGGAATGGGTGACTTTTCGGGTCAAGACGAGGGTCTCGACCTAAAATGTCACCCAATCCTTCTCTCCAGAGATGCTGCCTCTCCTGCTGAGTAACTCCAGCTTTCTGTGTCGATCTTCGGTTTAATCCAGCATCTGCAGTTCCTTCCTACACATTCATGTTGGTGAGCCCAGCAACCCTGTGAAACTGCTTCAGCTGATTTGTTCCAACATGCAGTTAGTTGGCTGCAACTATCTAGACAGACCATAAGTGTGCAAGAGAAAAACACAAGGTGCTGGAGGAACTCAGAAGGTCAGGCAACATCTGTGGCGGGAATGGACAATGGCCTTCCGGTCGGGACCCTTGTTCACTTTAGTTTAGTTTGTTGTCATTTGTACCAAGGTACGGGGACAATCTATTTTGTTGCATGCTATCCCGTCAGTGGAAACACAATACATGATTACAATCGAACTGTCCACAGCGTACAGAGACAGAATAAAGAGAATAATGTTTTGTACAAGATATAGTCTGAGGGTCTCATTGAGGTAGTTATGTCTCCGTGCTCACTGATGTTTATTGCCTTGCCTCTCCTCTACTGCTGACAAGTGCGTGCAGGCAACGGTCCCAGAGACACTCTCTGACACATCACACTAACAACTTTAATGGGTGCCAGGGCCACACCGACCGTTTGGTGCAAGGATTATGAGTGATTGAGATCTGATTCCGGCTGGGATAATAAGCAAAGTTGTGAGTTTTCAATGCCCTCACAGGGAGACTGTGGCGGGATGTTGTTGGAACTGTAACCCAGAGATGGAATCACCATGAGTTGGGGTTCAGCAACAAATGAACTGAGGCAGGAGGGGAGGGGAGGGGAGGGGAGGGGAAGGGAGGGGATTTGGTTATATTTAAGAGGGAGTTAGATGTGGCCCTTGTGGCTAAGGGGATCAGAGGGTATCGAGAGAAGGCAGGTACGGGATACTCAGTTGGATGATCAGCCATGATCATATTGAATGGCGGTGCAGGCTCGAAGGGCCGAATGGCCTACTCCTGCACCTAATTTCTATGTTTCTATGTTTCTATAGGAGGGGAGAGGAGGGGAGGGGAGGGGAGGAACTTTACAGAGGTGGCAAGACATATTTCTAGTCATGGTGCATTGGTGGACTGAAGCTGAGTGATAGTGAAGAATGACTATGAACAGACAAAGAACGCACCACCCTGGTATAAATCCCAAACGTTTAGGTTCATGGTAGGTCGAGTCCACAGCAGGGGTACTGTGTCCTCTTTATGTTAAGAGGGAAATCACAGACGGTGTTCTCCACTGACTGCTGGGCTGGCAGGACTGGACGTGGACAGCTTGTGTCACCCACAATGAAACGGCTCTGCTGGAGCTGACTACAGGTGCAGGGAGCTCCCCTGCTGGGGCGGGCTACCACCAAAATGGGGAATGTTTCAGCCTGTGGAACTCTCCCTCACACAAGGCTGTGGAGGCTGAGTTGCTGAACATATTTAAGGAGATGGTAGATAGATTTCTGTACATAAAATGCATCGAGGGCTTGAGGAGAACTGAGACAGAGGCTCAGCCATGTTTATAGTGGGTGCGAAGCAGGCTGGATGGGCCGAAGAGCCTGCTACCTGGTTCTACACCATCCTAAGTGTATCAATCCAAGTACCCAGGTCAGGGCTAGTAACCAGTCCTCGTTTTGTGCTGTTGTCCAGAGCCTGAAATCCCACCACCAGAAACAACTACTTCCCTACATATGAGTCTGGAGGAGGTCCCGACCCAAAGCGGCACCTGTCCACATTCTCCAGAGATGCTGCCTGACCCGCTGGGTTACTCCAGCACTTTGTGTCCATCAGGCTCTTGAACCGACCCACACAAACCCACATCCTGGTAACAGAACATTCCAGAACTTTACTACTGTGGACTTGTTTTTCTACTTGTGTTTTGCACTATGTTCGACATGTTCTTTTTTCCTTTTCATTGTCTTGTATAAGTGAAGTCTAATTTATGTATTGCCAGTTGGCTGAGTCTATATGTCTGTGGTGCTGCTGCAAGCTAGAGTTTCATTGTAGCTGTACCTCACACAATAATACTCAAGTTGACGACTTTGGTAACCTCTGTACTTTGTTCTGCATCTGTTGTTCAGCATTGATGGAAAAGATCAGAAAGATGGGGAGATGATAAGTGCTTTGCAGTTCACATTGTGACAAGTTTAAGCATGACCTACAAAAATAAACACAAGAATCGCAACACTTCATTCAAAGGATTAGGGTCACAATAAAGCTGTTGACTTGTTAAACTTGGCAATGGCTCATGAATCGGAGTTAGAGCCCAGATTGGGCTGATGGCTCTCCCAGCCCTGGGTGACCAGAGGGCAGGTCGGAGTGAATACTGGACTCTCACAGGTGGTCACGTACACATTATACAAAAGTCACTTCCACCATTACAAGTGAGCAGCAGAAACCCACAAAGATAAATGGACAACAGCATGGATCAATGCTTATCTCTAAATCACCACTGCTGCAAGAGTCTGCAAACATCAGGCTCCCAAACATGACACAACACTAACCTCACCAACTATCATCTTCTGTGGATAGACTCCAAAAGCTGGAGTAACTCAGCGGTGCAGACAGCATCTTTGGAGAAAAGGAATAGGTGACGTCTCAACCCGAAACGTCACCTATTTCTTCTCTCCAGAGATGTAGTCTGACCTGCTGAGTTACTCCAGCTTTTGGAGTCAATCTTCAGTTTAAACCGTATCTGCAGTTCCTCCCTACACATGACCTTCTACGGACTGTGCCCTAGACTCTTAAGTTTCTTGTACCAGTATTACAGTGATGATGGTGTTACATTTATGGGCCTGTTGTGCTGCTGCTGTAGGAATGTTGTTATTCTGTTGTGGGTACATATGACAATGACACAGTCTTGCCCCTCGACACAGGCCACATGACCACAATCACATTGCTATTTGTGCAGCTTGCGTTGCAATCATTGTTCACTCCATTTATAACAATGACCAGACAACAAAGCAGCTTCACAGACTGTACAAGCCTTACTGAGGTGCTGTCGTGTCTGATGCTGTACAGGTTTAGTTTAGTTTAGAGATACAGCACGGGTACAGGACCTTCGGCCCATGGGTCTGCAGCGACCAGCAATCCCCACACACTAGCACTAGCACTATCCTACACACACTAGGGAGAATTTTACATCTATACCAACCCAATTAACCTACAAACCTGTATGTCTTTGGAGTGTGGGAGGAAACTGCAGATCTCGGAGAAAACCCACGCAGGTCACGGGGCGAATGTACAAACTCCGTACAGACAGCACCCGTACTGCAAGCGCTGTAATGCAGCAAATCTACTGCTGCGCCACCGTCTCACCCCTTTCATGCAGTTCTCGTTACTTGTGCCTTGCGTCTTGTCCAGTTAAAGTCTGGCTAAGTGCCCACCTCGCCAACATTTCACAGTTACAAGCTGCTGGATGCAGCGAGCAGGTGAATAAACGTGTTAATGTCGCAGGTTAGGAGAAGGTGTCAACTGACAGAAGCAACAGGGGGGTGTAAATGGCTGCAAAATCAGTCTGTCTCTTCTGATTATTGACCTTTGGAACAACATCAACATAGTAGTGAGGCCAGCAGAAGCTGTCTGGCAGTACAGTAACCATCCCCTGTTGACCAAACCTGTGCAAAGTTCAACCCATCTGTGAATCACTGGTTTTCAGAGAAGATTCCCTCCCGCCCACAGAACGGTTACATGTTCATCAAAGCTGACCACTACTTAAAATCATAGAATCGTACAGCATTTAAACAGGCCATTCGGCCCAACCTTCCATCCCTGCATCCTACCTACAGTGGGCAAAGTAGCCAGTGGGAAAAGTGGGCAAAGTGGGCATCTTACCTATAGTGGGTCAAATGGCCAGTGGCCATCCTTTCTACCGCGGGTCAAGTGGCCAGTGGGCATCTACCATCGGCTGGCACTGCAGCACAGCTGGAATCTTCAGCCGGGAGAATCAAAGCCTAATGTTGCCCCAGCCTGAACCTTCACCTCCAGGTTTCCTGTGCGCTGTGCCTTTCTGTCGGCAATGAAAGGGTCAACTCTCCTATCTAGAGCAGACAGATTACATTCCAGTACAGAACAGTTTGTAGATTTCCTGCATTCTTACCATATATCCTATTTTTACACAGCACAGTGACAGCTATTTTCTCGCCATGGTGGGTTTCCTGCCACTTTACCCAGTGTTGATCGTCCTGCCTCACTCCCCACGGGGGCTGAGCATAGGGTCTTTCAGACACAGCATTGAAAGCCATGTGGGTGGGGGTCTTTACTTTGAGGGGTGTGCGTGTGGACGGTACCAATGGTCCATCCCTCAGGGCCACATGGACAGTGTGAGGATCGCAGCAGCCACCTGCATATCCTCTCCACACCCCACACTCACTGTCACCTGCCTATCCTAGCATCCGGCCACAAAGCTGCAACAGCATTTAAGTCAACAATAAGAATTAGAGGAATTTGACTAAAAATAGGATGAATGCTCCCAGGCGTGAGGTGTATACATCCCCCACGGGGCTGGAGTTTTAATCCACGGTGCTATATGAATGCATGTTCTGCCTGATGCTCTCTATGCATTTGCTCCCATCAAGGTGTGAGCTACAGGGAGAGGTTGAGTAGGCTGGGTCTCTATTCCTTGGAGCGCAGAAGGATGAGGGGTGATCTTATAGAGGTGTATCAGAAGCTGAGAGGAATAGATCGGGGAGATGCACAGAGCCTCTTGCCCAGAGTAGGGGATTCGAGGACCAGAGGACATAGGTTTAAGGTGAAGGGGAAAAGATTTCATAAGAATCTGAAGGGTAACTTTTTCACACAAAGGGTGGTGGGTGTATGGAACAAGCTGCAAGAGGAGGTAGTTGAGGCTGGGACTATCCTGACGTTTCAGAAACAGTTAGACAGGTACATGGATAGGACAGGTTTGGGCCAAATGCCAGCAGGTGGGACAATAGTAGCTGGGACATGTTGGCTGTTGTAGGTACGTTGGGCTGAAGGGCCTGTTTCCGAGCTGATTCACGCTATGACTCTGTCAGGTGTGTGTATGATATGAGTTATAGCAGCAGTTGTACATGTGAGACTCAGGGTAACACTTGCACTGTCAAGATTCAAACAGATATTAGCTTAACACTTAATACACTAGTTAACTATTTGTTCTCTGGCTGTATGAACAGAATGAAGTGCCGTCCCTTGCCTTCGTGTGTGTGTGTGTGCGCGCATCAGGTTGTGTGTGGAGCCAACGCATGTGGATACTAAGTGTCACTACCTGCTGAGGTTCTACCTGTCCCCGGTGTTGCAAAGGATGGGCCTGGCGCAGATGCCACACAATGTGCCAGGCAGCTGGACATTGCTGCAACATCTGTCCTTTGTGGAAAGGTTCTTCTGGTCCAACACTATGACCACAGGTCCATCGGGTAGTGGTCAGCATGGAACGTCCTGCAGGCACTGCTGGACAAGGACTCCATGGATCCTGTGGCGTGGTTCCCAGAGCAGACTGCCCAGCTTGTCTGGTGAAATGCCTCATCGCCTCATCCAAAGCTCACCAACAAGCAGCAAGACCTGGCTTGGCTTGTGGTGAGGGGGTGCCTGCAAGGAGTTGGGACTACTGGAGTTGCTGATTGGCCTGCACCATGTCCACTGGCCCAGAGCATCTTTCCATTCACCCCGCCACCTCTTTCATCACTGACAATAATATAAAACTGGGGAGAATGAGTGCGGGCTGTTGGAGACGCAATGATTTGTACCCTTGAAAAAAAGTCATAAAAACCTGATGATTTATAATTTTCAATCCATTTACTGTCCAATTAAATCCATTAATAATGTGAGCATGCAAAGATATAAATGATTGGAGCAAATTTGCATCTTTTAATAAGACTGAGCGTTTGCAAAAACCTGGAGTGGATCACCATGGACACAACACAAGTGGTTGCCACTGAAATCAATGGCCAATTTACCAACCAGTACAATCACACAACTTCAGAACGAAAGCCTGAAATCTATATTATTAAAAAATCACAACAGTCTGAAGCTCTCGTGTCCTAACAAGCGCTGAATGGCCCTGGTCACCTCCCCCAAAAGCCAGGCTCCTAAATTCTGCAACTTGCGGGCTCAGTTTACATTTGCGTGCTTGAATCTCCTTGCTGCCAAATCGCCCCAAAGTCACGCACCACCCTGATTTGTAATGCAGACTTTCATCCTGACTGAACGCTAATCATGCATCTGCCCGGCCAACAGCCCAGCCATGGTGGGATCACCACTGCTCCAACTCCACAAGGGCACTCGGGGATGTACATAAATGCCCGCTTGCCCTAAACACCCACATCCTGTGAATGAATTTAAAAAGAACATCCCATCTGACATCTTTCAGCATCTACATTCTTTAGAATCTATATTTAGGTTTGAACAAAGTGCCTCTTGAACAACACGAGCCTAAATGTACATTCCACCAGCACGTTTCCTGTTTGTTTGCAAGGCACCAGTACTCCTTTGTCTCTCTGCACAGGCAAAGCTGCAGCTTGTTCTGAGAGACGCTGATTTACAGCAGAGCAACCCAGCCTCGCCACCATCGCATACATGAGCCCAGTAACAGCTCAACAATTGGACATTAAATCCACAAGCCCGTCTGCATGAAATCATCATGCGGAATTCAAAGTAAATGAATGACCTGTTTGGTACTTGACTCTCTGCTGTCTTGCTGCCTCCCTCTAGATCACCGTGGCTGCACAGTTCTCTCCTTCCCCAGTGCCTAACCTTCCAGCTAAGATCTCTACACCCAGGATAGATCGGCAACTTGATCATCACTCCAACTAGCTTCAGCCCCAGCCCCAGCGCAGACCACAACCGCTCCCTGGTCCACAGCCTGTCTGGAGTTTCCCACAGTAGAAACAAGCAACTGCAGATGTTGGTTTACCAAGGAAAGACACAAAGTGCTGGAGTAACTCAGCGGGTCAGGGAGCGTCCCTGGAGAACATGGATAGGTGACGTTTCGAGTCGCGACTCTTCTCCAAGATCCATCCATGTTCTCTAGAGATGCTGCCTGACCTGCTGAGTTACTCCAGCATTTTGTGTCTATCTTTAGTTTATTTTATTGTCACATGTACCAAGGTAAAGCAAAAAGCTTTTGTTGCGTGCTAACCAGTCAGCGGAAAGACAGCGGAATTACAATCGACCCATCCATGGTGTTCAGATACACGATACAGGAAATAACGTGAATAACGTTTAGCGCAAGATAAAGCCAATAAAGTCTGTTCAAAGATAGTCCCAGGGTCTCCAATGAGGTAGATAGTAATTCAGGACCGCTCTCTAGTTGTTGGGAGGGTAGTTCACAGCTGGGAACAAACTGTCTCTGAATCTGGAGTTGTGCGTTTTCACACTTGTATACCTTTTGCCCAATGCGAGGGGGGAGAAGAGGGAGTGGCCAAGGTGCGACTCGTCCTTGATGATGCTGCTGGCCTTGCTGAGGCAGCGTGAGGTGTAGATGGAGTCAATGGTGTAGTAAGGAACTGCAGATGCTGGTTTAAACCGAAGATAGACACAAAATGTTGGAGTAACTCAGCAAGACAGGCAGCATCTCTGGAGAGAGGAATGGGTGACTCAACGTTTCTCAACCCAAAACATCACCCATTCCTTCTCTCCAGAGATACTGCCTGTCCCACTGAGTTACTCTAGAATTGTGTGTCTATTGGAGTCAATGGTGCCTTCTCTAGAATGTCATTGTTAATCCTCCCGTTAATTAAAAAAGGGCAAGAGCCATGGAATGGACACCATGTGCAAACAGTGCGATGATAACAGCTTTGTGTGTGTGTGGAAAGCAAGGCAAGAGTGTTGCCTTCCTCCTGAGGACCGTGTGCCTCTACATGCATTTGTCAAACATCTCACACCCATGCTCTTTGTCTTTGACTATATTGTTTGTTTTTTATATATTGAACTTTTTAGAAACAAAGAACTGCAGATGCTGGTTTATACCAAAGATAGACAAAAAGTGCTGGAGTAAGGGACAGAAGTTTAGGGGTAATATGAGGGGGAACTTCTTTACTCAGAGAGTGGTAGCGGTGTGGAATGAGCTTCCAGTGGAAGTGGTGGAGGCAGGTTCATTGGTATCATTTAAAAATAAATTGGATAGGCATATGGATGAGAAGGGAATGGAGGGTTATGGTATGAGTGCAGGCAGGTGGGACTAAGGGGAAAAAAAAGTTGTTCGGCACGGACTTGTAGGGCCGAGATGGCCTGTTTCCGTGCTGTAATTGTTATATGGTTATATGGTAATAGATGACCGGACCCATAGAAAATCAAATGGGAGAAAATTGGCTGTATTACATACAATGAAGAAGCACTAAGAGAGGCCATTTGGCCCGTCGTGCCCGTGCCAGTAATTGTGAAAGCTCAGCATTTAGTCCCACTACCTTGCACTTTCTCCCACACCCACAAATGTCACCTATTCAAGTATTTCTCCCAATTTTTCAGCTTCCATTGGGGAGTGTACTCCAGATTACAACAAATGAGTAGGTCACAAAACGCAAAGTGCTGGAGGAAGCCAGGGGTTCTGTGCATCTGTGTAAGTGAATGGACTGATGATGTTTCGGGTCAGGGCCCTTCGTCAGACACACAGTCGGTTACAAATTCTCCTTTCACTTTCTTTTGCAATCATGTTAAATCTGTTCCCTCGGTGATCAAGATCCTGCTACTGGCAACAGTCCCTCCTCTCTCACCCACAAACCCTCACCGGTTTGAAGACCACACGGAACAAGGAGGGCTGTTTGAGACGTGGTTTCATCACAGGACATTTGGTCAATGGCAAAGGAAGGGCTAGGGCTATCTGTGAGCGACACATTGATAGGACAGAGTGAAGGAAACGAGTATGGTCACACATTGATCGGCATGGAGTACGAGGAGATGTTGGGGCCACTGTTAGACACATGGACTTGTGACTTAGGTGACGCAGGACCTTGTGTCTGGAATACCACAGCAAAGTGTGGATCAGAGAATCACAGGGAGAGAAGGCCCTACAGGGCTGGCTCCTGTAGCTGGGGCCAACGTACAAGCTCAGAGTGTACAGATACAGCTTGGGTTTCCTTGGATAAGGGTGAAGCGCGATCACATCGAGGTGTTGGAGCAATGAAGGCACTTCCTCCAGGGACGTGATGTAATGTAAACATTGAGAAACAAGTGCAGATGCTGGTTTACAAACAAATATATACAGAATGCTGGAGTAATTCAGCGGGACAAGCAGCATCTCTGGAGAGAAGGAATGGGTGATGTTTCAGGTGGAGACCTTCCTTAAGTTTCGACCTGAAACGTCACCCATTCCTTCTCTCTAGACATGCTGCCTGTCCCACTGAGTTACTCCAGCATTTTGTCTATCTTTGGTTTAAACCAGCACCTGCAGTTCCTTCCTCCACAGTCCATTCTGCTCTGTATTTCTCAGTACTGCGTCCAATAAAATCATAGGTTCTAGGAGCAGAATTAGGCCAATCTATCTTTCCCTCTCAACCCCATACTCTTGCCGTCTCCCCATAACCCGATACCAGTACTAATCAAGAATCTGTCAATCTCCATCTTAAAAATACAGATGACTTGGCCTCCACAGTCTTCGGTGGCAATGAATTTCACAGACTCACCATCCTCTGACTAAAGAAATTCCTCATCTTTCTAAAGGTACATCCTTTTATTCTGAGGCTATGGCCTCTGGTCCTAGACACTCCCACTAGTGGAAACATCCTATCTATATCCAAAGATAGACACAAAATGCTGGAGTAACTCAGCGGGACAGGCAGCATCTCAGGAGAGAAGGAATGGGTAACATTTTGGGTCGAGACCCTTCTTCAGACTGACATATCCATTCTATCCAGACCTTTCACTATTTAGTAAGTTTCATTGAGGTCCCCCCTCATCATTCTAAATCCCAGCGAGTATAGATCTCTTGGCCCTGTCACCCCCGCTCAGTCAGTTCATTCAGCTGTGATCTTCTCTGCTCAGTCCTGGCCTATTTCACAGCCCACACTCGGTTGTCAGGCATTGGTAGGTCTATTGTTAACCAGGTCCACTGCTTCTTGCCTTGTGGCAGAGTTGTCAATGACGGCCTCACCACAAACTGTCCTCTGGTAATGCATTATTAAACAAGATATTATTGATAATGTTCACCACCCAACAGCTAATTATGTGTAAAATTTATTTAAAAAAATTTAATGAAAATATAATTAAAACTAAATTACCTTGTGTTTCTCTGTGTGGAGCAGCTGCTGCTTCCTAATTGAAGTTGATCTCAATGTTTTGTAATCTTCCGTCTCTGTTTTTGTTTGTTTTCAAAAGATTAACGCACTGAGTTCTCATTTCCTTCAATAATTAACAATGGGATTCCCACTTTATTCATCCACCCATTTAACAAGCATCTCCTGCATCATTTACTGCTGTTTACAAAGCTAGTAGTTTGTTCATTTTAAATGAACACTCATTTAGAAACCCAGTTAACCATTTCCGCTGATTAGCAGAGTGGAATTCATGTGTGGGAAGGAACTGCAGATGTTGGTTTACCGTAGACACAAAATGCCGGAGTAACACAGCGGGCGGGACAGGCAGCATCTCTGGAGGACATGCGTCGGTGATGCTTCGGGTCAGTCTGAAGATGGGTCCAGGCTCAAAATGTTACCTATACGTGTACTTCAGAGATGCTGCCTGACCCGCTGAGTTACTGCAGCACTTTGCGTTGTATTAAGGAATAACTGCAAGGTGCAGGCGTGCAGCTGAGCAGCTACACAGAAGTTTCTATTGTCCTCCACATCCCTGTTCGAGGAGCTGCTCAGCTTTCCCCACACCCCATGCACTAGGGTTCCAACACGTTACACTAATGCAAGATGTAGCTCTGTGGGCCCACGACATTGTTGGAGAAACATTGCTGAAGAAATGTTAGTGCAGAAGGCGATGCTGAGGGAGTGGTGCACTGTAGCAGGGCCAGTGCGGGCTCTGTATTGTAATATCACAGGAGCAGTACTAATGGAGCATTGCAATGTCTGGGGTGACTGGAAGATATTGTTCTCTATGTTCAGGGGGTTGTAAGTGGCAATGGTACAAAATAACTTCCACAGGTTAGAAAATGAAGCTGAGATGAGAGCAGCTGGCAGTGCCAACACACCACAGACAGGTGGCACTGCCAGGCCCTGCCACAGCGATTGAATGAGGTGTAAACACTAGCCCACACATCACACCCCAGCTCTGTGATCTGGTGCAGGCTTCAGTGCTGTACCAGTAATCCCCAGCATTTGTCATTCTGTCATTGCCAGCACTGCCCTGCCTGATCCTCTAAATCATCAAGATTACTATCGCTTCTAATTGACGTCCGCAGAGCATTTTGTTCATTGTGCTCTCGTGCTTTCTGATGGGTTCCCAACGAGTGAAACCCCCACTCATAGAGTCATAAAGGCCCTTCAGCCCAACCTGCCCACACCGGCCAACATGTTTAATCTACACTAGTCACACCAGCCGGCATTTGGCCCATTTCCCTTTAAACCCATCCTATCCATGTACCTGTCTAAATGATTCTTAAACGTTGCAATAGTCCGTGCCTCAACTACCTCCTCCTGCAGCTCGTTTCATACACCCACCACCCTTTGTGTGTAAAAGTTACCCATTAAGTTCCTATTTAATCTTCCCCCTAACCTTAAAACGATGTCCTCTTGTTCCTGATTCCGCTGCTGTAGGCAAGAGACTCTGTACATCCACCCAATCTATTATTCTCATGATTTTATACACCTCTATAAGATTACCCCTCATCCTCCTGCGTTCCTAGGAATAGAGTCTTAGTCTACTCAGCCTACCCCTGTAGCTCAGACCCGTGAGTCCCGGCAAAGTCCTCGTAAATCTTTTCAACGCCCTTTCCAGCTTGACAACATCTTTCCTATAACACGGTGCCCAGAACTGAACACTCTAAATGTGGTCTCACCAACGTCTTATACAACTGCAACATGACCTCCCAACTTCTATGCTCAATACTCTAATTGAAGGAAATGTGCCAAAAGACTTTTTGACCACCCTATCTACCTGTGATGCCACTTTCAACAAACCATGCACCTGTACTCCTAGATCCAACACTCCCCAGAGCTCTACCATTCACTGTGTAGGTACTACCCATGTTAGTGCTTCCCAAAATACAACACCTCACATTTCTCCGTATTAAATCCTATCACCCATTCCTCAGCCCATCTGCCCAACCGATCAAGATCCTGCTGCAATTTTTGACAACAATCTTCACTATCTACAATACCATCACTTTAGTGCCACCTACCAACTTGCTAACAATGCCATGTATGTTTGCATCCAAATCATTGATATTAATGACAAGCAGCAAAGGGCCCAGCACCAAACCCTGAGGCACGCCACTAGTCACAGGCCTCCCCTGTACTGGCCCATTGTTAATACAGCTATCTGAATGTTCCCACTCCTCTGTTCTCTGTTCAGTCTCGCCACAATATTGAGGTCCCTCAACCCGGGACTACTCCTGCAAAGTGACGTTGTAGCAGGTAAGGGTTCAAACCAGAACACATTGTACCATCGACTTACCCAATGCAGTAACGTTTCTCTTATTCAATACAGCGGCACTCTTCAAAAACTAAAAGATGGTGATTCATATTTCAGGACCACATAGTTGCAATAGTGAAACTTGTTTTCATAATACCTTTCACTGGGGGACCACTAACCAAAAGATTCTTTCATCATCCACAGATACTGAGAGCTTTCAGCATTCTCGATCTTGTACAAAAACATGAATCTTGATCTCCCCGCACTGGCATGGAACCATAACACGGGACTATGACACGGGACTGTGACACGGGACTATGACACGGGACTGTGACACGGGACTGTGACACGGGACTGTGACACGGGACTGTGACACGGGACTGTGACACGGGACTGTGACACGGGACTATGACACGGGACTGTGACACGGGACTGTGACACGGGACTGTGACACGGGACTGTGACACGGGACTATGACACGGGACTGTGACACGGGACTGTGACACGGGACCACAACACGGGACTATGACACGGGACTGTGACACGGGACCACAACATGGGACTATGACACGGGACTGTGACACGGGACTGTGACACGGGACTGTGACACGGGACTGTGACACGGGACTGTGACACGGGACTATGACACGGGACTGTGACACGGGACTATGACACGGGACTGTGACACGGGACTGTGACACGGGACTGTGACACGGGACTGTGACACGGGACTGTGACACGGTGACTATGACACGGGACTGTGACACGGGACTATGACACGGGACTATGACACGGGACTGTGACACGGGACTGTGACACGGGACTATGACACGGGACTGTGACACGGGACTGTGACACGGGACTGTGACACGGGACTATGATACGGGACTATGACACGGGACTATGACATGGGACTGTGACACGGGACCACAACACGGGACTGTGACACGGGACTGTGACACGGGACTGTGACACGGGACTATGACACGGGACTATGACATAGAAACATAGAAACATAGAAATTAGGTGCAGGAGTAGGCCATTCGGCCCTTCGAGCCTGCACCGCCATTTAATATGATCATGGCTGATCATCCAACTCAGTATCCCGTACCTGCCTTTTCTCCATACCCTCTGATCCCCTTGGCCACAAGGGCCACATCTAACTCCCTCTTAAATATAGCCAATGAACTGGCCTCAACTACCCTCTGTGGCAGAGAGTTCCAGAGATTCACCACTCTCTGTGTGAAAAAAGTTCTCCTCATCTCGGTTTTAAAGGATTTCCCCCTTATCCTTAAGCTGTGACCCCTTGTCCTGGCACGGGACTATGACACGGGACCGTGACACGGGACCGTGACACGGGACCGTGACACGGGACCGTGACACGGGACCGTGACACGGGACCGTGACACGGAACTGTGACACGGAACTGTGACACGGGACTGTGACACGGGACTGTGACACGGGACTGTGACACGGGACTGTGACACGGGACTGTGACACGGGACTGTGACATGGGACTTGGACACGGGACCACAACACGGGACCGTGACACGGGACTGTGACACGGGATCACAACATGGGATCACAACACGGGACTGTGACACGGGACCATACATAGGACCACACCATGTGATCAGGTGACAGACCCTGCCTACACGTGGACTGAATCATTCCATGCACCAGGGAGCAGTAGTTCTTGGTTCTTGGTTTCTTGGTTCTCCAAAATATTCCAAATGGAATTGAAACTGGAGGTGGTGGCGGGAGGACTTGTGTTAGTGGTGGAAGAAAACAAAGCTGCATCTCCGCCAAGGTGAGAGGTGAGCGTGAGTACTTTGTCCTCATTCACAGGCAGATGGTGTGAGGAGGATGCAGCTTCCAACCTCCTCTGGGAAGGGACAGGTTCCACACCTGCCCTATGTTTGCATGCGATAAGGAAGTCAGCTTTTGCAGAATGGCAATGAGTATTAACCCTGCCACGACCAGTCTGCCTGTTGCAGCTGTGAGAATACCACCTTGCTCCTGCCCTGGTGTTGAGGGCACAGTAATAGCCCAGGACACGCGTGTGGAAGAGCAACAGCCTGGACACGCATGTTACAGAGCAATAGCCTGGACACATGTGTGGGCGGGCAACAGCCTGGACACACGTGTTACAGAGCAATAGCCTGGACACGTGTGTGGGAGAGCAACAGCCTAGACACGCGTGTTGGCCGATGGTAAGGTGTCTACTTTGGGGATGTGTTTTGTGGTTGTGGAATGTGAGGAGCAGTGGCTGCCGTGCAGCAACAGACGGTGCAGGGGGTGCCTTGCTCCCATCCCCCACCCTCGCTTCACTGCCTCCACGTCTGGACTCTCTGAGAAGTTCTTTATCAATTTGCTGTGACACACCAGCTGTTCCAATAGCCCATCCACGCTAGAGCCAGCTGCTGTTTGTTTAAAACTTTTTATAGTTACATGTACAAACAAACCACCCAGTACCTCCTGCTAACACCAGTCACGTTGATTAATATTCCCTGCTAAGTCACTCATCAATTTCTCAACACAAAAGATATTTCATTTTATTCCAATCAAGCACAGACACAGAACAATGGGCACAGCAGTGGCGTGTCAGAGTGAAGGCCTTGTCCTGCCCTTCAGTCCAGCGCTGGCGATCAGCAGGGGTGGGGCAGAAGGCATGACCGCGGGTCACTGCACTGGACGTTGGGCTAACACCAATCTAGTGCAGGACCAGCTGGACATCCTCCTTCCTCTCCCCCCTCTAGACCTTCACTCTGCAAGCTCACTCTCACTCTCAATCTCACCCTCACCCTCACCCTCACCCTCACCCTCACCCTCACCCTCACCCTCACTCTCACTCTCACCCTCACCCTCACCCTAACCCTCACCCTCACCCTCACCCTCACCCTCACCCTCACCCTCACTCTCACCCTAACCCTCACCCTCACCCTCACCCTCACCCTCACCCTCACCCTCACCCTCACTCTCACCCTCACCCCTCACCCTCACCCTCACCCTCACCCCTCACTCTCACTCTCACTCTCACTCTCACTCTCACTCTCACTCTCACTCTCACTCTCACCCTCACTCTCACCCTCACCCTCACTCTCACTCTCACCCTCACTCTCACTCTCACACTCACTCTCACTCTCACTCTCACACTCACTCTCACTCTCACTCTCACACTCACTCTCACTCTCAGGTTTATCTTTACAATCACTCTTCATGGATACTCCAGTCTCCCTCGAGTTAAACAGAAAGTTATTACTCTGACATCCCCGAGCACTTGTGAAAATAAGGTTCATTGATTATGAGCAAGCGTCACAAATACTAAATCACTAAACAGTCAGAGCGCACAGTTCCGTCATGTACCCTGGGTCACAGCCATTGGATCACAGTCACCAATGCAATTTTTAAAATTCTGCCATTTTCATTCCCTGCACGTTGAATGTGAAAAGGAGCTGAGCAAACTTGGTATGAATGTCAACAAAGGCAGTGGGTCTGCTACTGAACACCAAGAAGACAAAGGCTATGTCTGCAGAATGCTGGAAGAAATCAAGGCAGGTAATGGCCAGGGTGGAGAGGACAGAGTTCCTGGGACCACAGTAGACTGAGATAGGGAGACGGCTAATGTTAGGAGGAATATCACAAGGTCATGGCCCAGGCAGATGATGTTGAGCAGCTCCCTCTCTACAATTTGATAAGGCAGAATAGAATGCTGGTGTAACTCCAAGCAGCATCTCTGGAGAAAAAGAAGGGCAGCATGGTGGTGCAGCGGTAGAGTTGCTGCCTTACAGCGCCAGAGACTCGGATTCCATCTTGTGGTCTGTACGGAGTTTTTACGATCTCCCCGTGACCTGTGTGGGTTTTCTCCGAGATCTATGGTTTTCTCCCACACCCCAAAGACGTACAGGTCTGTAGGTTAATTGGCTTTGTATAAATGTAAAATTGTCCTTAGTGTGTGTAGGGTAATGTTAATATGAGAGACTTGCTGATCGGCGTGGACTCTGTGAGCTGAAGGGTCTGTTTCCGCGCTGTATCTCTAAACTAAGCTAAAACTAGGTGACGTTTCAGGTTAGAACCCTTCATCAGATTGACCCAAAACGTCACCTATTCTTCTTCTCCAGAGATGCTGCCTGACCCACTGAGTTTACAACAGCATTGTCCTTATCTCTGGTCAGCATCTGCAGTTCCTTCCTATACTGTTTGATGATGTTGGCAAACAACAGTGGAGAGGTAGAGGGAGAGAGCAAGGAGCAAAGATGGAATGTAGAACAGTACAGCTCAGTAACAGGCCCTTCAGCCCACGATGTCCATGCAGAACATGATGCTGTTAAACTAATCTCTGCTTGCATGTGATCTACATCCTTCCATTCCCTATATCCATGTGCCTGTGTAACAGGAACAAGGTGCAACAAAGTCCTGAGCTTGTGACTGCAGTGGGCTGGGGCAAACTGCAAGCCCAGAATGCAGCAAACTTATCAAACCTATTTTATAGTTTGCCGCCTACTTGTCAAATAAAGATTGAACTAGCCGGACACAATTATTACAGAAATCAGGAAACGTGTGAAAATATTCCCTCTTTACATCCCTGCACAATACAGGGTAACATTCCCCAAGTGGGGAAAAGCAGGAATGTTTTGGGAGTGGAATTGCCACTGGCTAGTGGCCATTCCAGGGTGTTCCACTCTACATCGATGCCCTGTTTTCATGGCCCTGAGAATGCCTTTTGGGTTGATGCAAAGAAAGTTTAGTTTAGTTCAGAGATACAGCGCGGAAAGAGACTCTTTGGCCCGCTGAGTCCACGCCCAACAGCGATCCCCGCACACTTACACTATTCTACACACTAGGGGCAATTTACAGTTTTTACTGAAGCCAATTAACCTACAAACCTGTACACCTTTGGAGTGTGGGAGGAAACCGGAGCACCCGGGGAAAGCCCACGCAGTCACAGGGAGAAGTACCAACTCCATATAGACAGCACCCGTAGACAGGATCAAACCCGGGTCTCTGGTACTGTAAGGCAGCAACTCTACCGCTGCGCCACCGTGCCGTCCAAACCTTCCTCTGATGCCACCATGGCCTATAAAGAACTTCCATCACTACTCTCTGCTCCATGGGTAAAGCCATACACACCCGCATGCTGGGACTGCTGTCAACCTCGCTGGTCACCCAGAACTACACCAATCTGACCCTCACTCACATCATCCCTGAACGCTCCAGGCAAACCAAGAGCACAAACAGGAAATTCTCTGAAGAGTTGTGGTGGAGCTTCATGTGAGAGACGGAGAAGCTGCAGAGACGGGTCCAGCTGATGAGCAATGCTTTGTTGACCAGTCTGAATCAGGTGTTAGTGATAGCTGTGGAGAGGTCTGCAGCCTGTTGTCGATTCAACTCCCACAGCGAGAGGAGATATGCAGGAGATGAAGGCAAACAGACCCCAGTCCCAGACACCTGGATGAGCATGGCACAGACACTGAATAGTCCCGTTAAGGTGCATCAATGGAGTGGTCATGACCGGCCAACAGCATTGCTGCAGACTTTGACTTCCCTCCTGAAAGACCATTTCTGAACCATAGCTTTCACTACAATCTGTGAGTTTCTATTCTTCTCTTCTCGACACTTAACGACAAATATAAATTGCAGGTAGACAAAAAATGCTGGAGAAACTCAGCGGGTGAGGCAGCATCTATGGAGAGAAGGAATAGGCGACGTTTCAGGTCGAGACCCTTCTTCAGACTAATGTCAGGTGGGGGGGGGGGGGGGGGAAGAAAGGAAGAGGTGGAGACAGTAGGCTGTGTGGGAGAGCTGGGAAGGGGAGGAGAAGGAGGGAGAAAGCAAGGGCTATCTAAAATTGGAGGTCAATGTTCATGCCGCTGGGCTGTAAACTACCCAAGCGAAATATGAGGTGCTGCTCCTCCAATTTGCGCTGGGCCTCACTCTGGCAATGGAGGGGCATTGGTCAGACCAGAAAGGTCAGTTTGGGAAAGGAAGGGGGAGTGGAAGTGCTGAGCAACCGTGAGATCAGGTTGGTTAGTGCGAACTGAGCGGAGGTGTTGGGCGAATCGATCGTCAAGCCTGCGCTTGGTCTCACTGATGTAGAGAAGTTGACACCTGGAACAGCGGATACAGTAGATGAGGTTGGAGGAGGTGCAGGTGAACCTCTGCCTCACCTGGAAAGACTGTTTGGGTCCTTGGATGGAGTCGAGGGGGGAGGTAAAGCGACAAGTGTAGCATCTCCGTTGGATACAGAGGAAGGTACCCAGGGAGGGGTTGGTTTGGGTGGAAAGGGATGAATTGACCAGGGATATAAATTGCAAGGCTGTTGTGGTGGCTCCGGCTTCTGGTTTACCTCTGGGGTCTGAGTTCCTGGGATGTAAGGGATCGGTGTGATTGTACCAGCAGGTTAATCAATGTGACAAGATGTGATATCCTTGCAATCAATTATATTCTTCACTTTTACTGCATACACAATAAACCATTCACACGTTGAACAAGACGTCGTACTTCTAGTCTTTGAACAAGAATCTTCTATAAATGAACTCCTGAGATCAGAGGCAAAAGCTGAGGTAGAATTGTAAATGACAGAGTTTCCAAGGACACGCCACCCAATACCACGGAGGGGGTCAGTGACTCCATGTGGCTGCTACTTTCCTCAAGCTGTCAACTTACTCCAGGAGAGATCCGGGCTGAGGTGAGGAAAGTCCTTGACACAAAATGCAGTGGAATTCTGAAGCCCCCTCTCCTGCCAGCCCCCTGGCCAGCGAGAGATGTCTATTGATGAAGGGTACTGGAGATAGGGAGACCAGGCGTAAACAGATTTCAAACATGCTCGCAATGCCTGGCTGAGCTGTTGCACCCATGAAATGGCTACTTTGCTGCTACAGTCAGTTTTGTTTGTCTGAGGTATAAGGGTACTGTGTGTAAACACATCCTGCGCACAGTGGTAGAGCTACTGGTAGAGCTGCCGCCTCACAATGCCAGAGGCCTCCCTAACCTTCACTGCTGTCTGTGTGGAGTTTGCACGTTCTCCCTGTGACCATGTGGGCTGCTCCCGGAGACTCAAAGATCTACAGCAGGTCGATAGGTTAATTGGCTGCTGTAAATTGTCTCTTGTAGGTGAGAGAATCTAAGGGGGATTGGTGAGACTCTGGGGAGTATTAAAAAGATGGAACAATGGAGGTGGCTACGTGTGGGTGGTTGGTGACCAGAATAGGCTTTGTGGGCCAAAGGGCCTGTTTCCTTGCTGTATCTTTCTCTGACTATGACTGACTAGTTTAAGAAGCCAGAGTATGATGTATCACCATCACAGTGCACCATCAGCAGGGTGGTGTGGAGTGTGAGCAGGGGAGATGTACGGCTAATGGCCTCAGCTAGAGAGCAGAGTCTGGGGCAGGTATGGTTGGAGGAGGGTAAGTTAAAGTGGCCAAGCTCAGAAATTATAAAGGGAAACCTAAGCAAAAGGGAGAAAGCAATGGAAAGGTGTGTTGACGATAGAGGTTGTGGTAGATGGGTGTATGGAACGAGCTGCCGGGAGAGGTAGTTGAGGCAGGTACCATCCCAATGTTTAAGAAGCATTTACGCATAGGATATCTATGGATAGTTTAGAGGGATATGGGCCAAACGTAGGCAGGTGGGACTAGTGTAGATAAAACATGTTGGTTGGTGTGGGCAAGTGGGCCGTGCTGCATGACTCTATCACTCTAGGTGAGGCAGGTGGCAGGACTGGCATGGGGACTGGCACCATCGTGGGTGCCCTGGGTCTGCGTCAAATCCATATACGACTCATCAGGTCACTGAGGGTACACAAGCTGCGGATTGTCCATTCCGTAGTCCCAGCATCTTGACCTCCACACCCCTCACCCAATCCAATCCCCCCCTCACACACATGTGAACACACAGCCTCCCCCTGCTCACAGCAACGATCCCAACATCGTCAGTAGACCCCCACCAACAACTGGGGCACCAATAGTCGACTGTCTACTGTCTACTGTGCTGAGGCCAGGCCATCATGTCCCACACTGTTGCTGATCTTAACACCTCTGCCGATCTGCCCTCCACAGCTTCCAACCCTATCATTCCCCAGCCCCGCACTGCCCGCTTCTCTCTCCTCCCCATAATCCACACCGAGACCCTCCATGCTTCACCCTGCCACTCATCCCTTCCAGCTTGTGTTCACTCCCATCCCTACAATCAGTCTGAAGAAGGATTGTGACCCAAAGCCTCACCTATCCATGTTCTCTACAAACTCTAGGTTACTCCCGCACTTTGTTTATTTGTTTGTATAAACCAGCATCTACAGTTCCTTGTTTCTACAACCACTCCCAGGATAGAGTGCAATGTGGTTATGCATGCAAACGAGTGTTTAATGATAGTAACTCAGCGGGTCAGACAGCATCCCTGCATGGGGAAAATGTTTTGGGTCGAGACCCTTCTTTGTCATGCTGGCCCTCTGTCCCTGACCACCAGATAGCCAGAATCCATATACCACCAACAGCCAGAGAGCAGCACCAGGCACGGGTGTGTGTGCCAGCAAACAGGCACATTAGGATAACAATCTCCCAGCAGCTGCTAAATGAAGCAGTCATTTTATTCTCCTTTTCTCACTTGCCAAAGTGCCATTTCACCAAGTGCATGTTACCTGTTTGTCGAGCTGCACCAGCACTAGCCCAGAACAGCGGTAAAAATATCTAACATTCTGTTGACTATTTGCCATTTTATTGCCCAGTGAGCAGATAATTCCTAATGAATATAATTACAAACACGGCAAACAGAGAACATGGAATTTCATGTCAACACATTAACTCTGTGGAGTGAGAGAAGATATGCTTGTGAGCATAAAGCTTAAAGTGATTCACTTAGACCGTTTCATGCAGGCACAGGCTGTCCCAGGCACATCAGGATCAGGACCCGGGCAGCTTGGTTCAATAACAACACAGCAGATGGACCCAGAGAAGGAGAAGGTTACCAGTTAATGTCTATACGACTGAAGACCCATGCAGTCTAACCCTGGGACATACCGCACTCAGTCACCCATCCAGGGGATGTCCCCTATTAAACATGAATGTTACCACTGGTCCCCTATAAAACCTTAACACAACCTCCCAGATCCCTCTGCAGGTGGGCCACATCCCTTGGAACACTGATGCAGTTCTGGAGACCTCGAGTGAGTATTGATAAACTTACAGAACAAACGGTTCCTGAGGGCAATATTACTGACGTACCCCAATAAGTCCCAGCACAGTAGTAATGACTCAGTCTTGTCTACCAATAAATACCGTATATATTTTTCAATCAAACTAAAATCAAATAACCTATTAACATCCAAATGGATATAAACATTAAAAATAAAGTGTGAGTTGAAAGTTTAATGTGCCTGTGATTGTCCGAAATATCAACAACAAACCACGTTGTTGGTCATGCATCTGACACAAGGTGCTTTCATGTCTGAATAAGAGTGAGGAGTAACACCTGAACCCTAACCTATTCACATCATGTTGGGGAGATATATCTGCACCAAGAGGACCCAATATCCACCTGAGAAATAAATGGTCACGGCTCCCTTCCTAATTACCGTACTTCCTGAAGCCCAGGACAGCAATCCCAGCACAGAAACAGGCCCTTTGGCACACGGAGTCTGTGCCGACCAGCGATCACCTCTTACACTAGCACTATCCTACACACTACAATACAATACAATACAATTTATTTGTGTCATTTGAACCTCATTGAGGTTCAAACGAAATTTGGTTTCTGCAGTCATACAAACAAGAAAAAGAACCAAGACACAACACAATTTACACAAACATCCATCACAGTGAATCTCCTCCTCACTGTGATGGAAGGCAAAGTCTTATCTCTCCCCTGCACTCCTCATTCTCCTCCCGATGTCAGAGTCAAAGCCCCCGGCGGGCGATGGTAAGTGTCCCTCGGCCATTAAAGCCGCGCCGGGTGATGCAAGGCCGTGCTCCGGGTCTTGATGTTGGAGCCCCCGGCGGGCGCTAGCAAGTCCCGTGGCCATTTAAAGCCGCGCCGGGCGATGTAAGACCCCGCTCCAGGCAATTTTCAACCCCGCAACTTGGGACGGGAGAAGTCGCCGTTGCGGAAGCCCCAAAAAACGGTCTCCCAGCAGGGACCCGCGGGCTCCCGGTGTCACTGTCCACCAGACCTGCGGTTGGAGCCTCCGAATCTCCGGGGTCGGGTCGCAGCAGCGCGCCACCACCGCTCCTCCCGCAGCTCCGCGACTGGAGCCCCAGGTGGTTCCGGTTGGAGGCCACTCCACGGTGCTAGGCCCCAATGACAACGGAGACCCGACAGGGAACAGGTCGGGTCCTCCGTGCAGGGGAAAGATTTTAAAAGTTTCCCCCCCGTCCCCCACACACACACCCAGTTAAAAAAAAGCACTTTAAACTACATTCAAATATTCAAAAGCGACAAAAATAAAAAAACAACAGACGGACTGCAGAGGCCGCTGCAATGTGAGTCACGCCGCCCACACTAGGGTCAACTTACAATTTACAGAAGACAATTAACCTAGAAACCTGTACATCTTTAGAGTGTGGGAGGAAACCGGAGCACCCGGAGAAAACCTACGCAGTCACGTGGAGAATGTACAAACTGCGTTCAGGCAGCACCCGTAGTCAGGATGGAACCCGGGTCTCTGGCGCTGTGAAGCAGCAACTCTACTGCTGATTCATCGTGCTGCCCCTCCCTATAGGATACCTGAATGAAGGAGGAGGGTTGATGGGATCTAGGAAGGTGATTGGGTTTCTGAAGTTTTTCACTGTATCTTGGTACACGTGACAATAAACTAGACTAGACTAGTGCCCAGCGCTGTGGGTTTGAGGCAGTTTCCACACTGATTCCCATGTGGTTAGTGAGGTGCGCTACTAGTAGGGACCGGAAAGCTGGAACAGTTTCACAAAGCTAAACATTTCCATTGATTTTTTGACAATTGGAATGAGGTCATCAGTTTACTGTTGGGCTGACAGACAAAGGCCATTGTTGTCTCCTCTGGCGACCTGTGTGGGGATCACTGTGGGGTCAACATTCAATGGTGTCAATGTCAGTCGCCATGGACCTGTCGCTACCACCACACTGATGGGATAGATAGTAGACTCAAGGAACTGCAGATACAGGTTTTCAAAGAAAGTCTCAAAGTGCTGGAGTAACTAAGCAGTTCAGAATGCTCCCTGACTCACCGAGTTACTCCAGGATATTGTGTCTTTTCTTAATGGTAGACTTTAGACTTTAGAGATACAGCGTGGAAAGAGAGCTTTCGGCCCACCGAGTGTCGTACACACCAACCTGCGATCACCTCGTACACTAGCACTATCTAACACGCTAGGGGCAATTTTACAACTCACCAAAGCCAATTAATCTGCAAATCTATACATCTTTAGAGTGTGGGAAGAAACTGGAGCACCTGGAGAAAATCCACTTGGTCACAGAGAGAACATGCAAACTCCACACATACAGTACCCATAGTCAGGGTGGAACCAGGTCTCTGATGCTGTAAGGCAGCAACTCTACCGCTGTGCCACCGTGCTGCCTGATTAGATAGTTGGTCCAACAATCTGATCATGGAAAAGTCCCTGGCCTGACTGAACCTGACCGTATTTGACCTCCAATCAACAAAGGGCAACACTAAAGTGGTAATGTATTTATAATAAAGAATAAGAAGCCTTTTTGGACACGTACATCGCTAATATTGTCCTCTCATTCTGGGTTGACACTATCTCCATTGGACCTGCCTTCACCCTGGGCTCACCTGGCCAACTGCAGTGAGCAGGGCAGTGTACCCGTCAGCATGGATGGAGAACACACTGAACATCAAGTGAAGATGGGCCCTGCTGAGACGTTGCCGTGGTGATCTCACTCCCCTCCATTCCCCATCCCCACAGGAGGAGCTGCTGTACTTGGTCACCAATGTGAAGCATCACTAACAGTTCCAGCGAGTTCTCAACATCTTGGATCAGCTGATTAACTATAAAATACACAATTACTTTGTAGTTTCTCTGAAATAACTCACCACATCCTTTCTCTGCTGAAAGGTCAGTCAGCCAAATTTACACTAAAGGTCAGAAATGACTAGTTAACTATCAAGATGTTTGCCACAAACCAGTGTGACCCAGAGGCCGAGCCGATGATGAATGACTGGGACAGGCCTGATGTTTGCAGCTCCGAGCCCCATTGACCAGCACCCTGGGTGGGTGGAGATAGGAGGCTGCGGTTTGGGTTGTGGGTGGTTATACAGCCCTCCTTGTGGCAGTAAACCGGAGCAGAGGGAGAGCTGGATGGTCCATGGAAGGAGCAGGCACTTCACTGCACTATCAGTCCCTGAGGCTTCTGTTATGTCTATTTTCTTTGTTCACTGAATGTGAATGCGGCTGGCATGGAGATGACCTACTGCCCATTGCTGCTTGCCTCTGGACTGGGTGCCCATCTCAGGAAGCCACAGAGAAGCCAAGCCAGAGCAAGGACAGTATTGGGACAGCTAGATTTCTGTCACAATGCTCAGTGTAATAGCCACATCATTACAAACCCATCGTTCTTCCAGATACCGTTCAATGAACTGAATCTAACTTCCTCAGCTGCCCTGGCGTTGCACTGTGGCTGCACATTGAACCAGCAGGCTGTCTTCACTGACGAACCTTAGTAAACTAAGGAGATACAGCGTGGAAACTAGCCCTTCGGCCCACCTAATCCATGCCGATTATCGATCGCCCATTCACATTCCTTCTAACATCCCAGTTTCGCAGCCACTCCCCACATTCTAGAGGTAACATACAGAGGCCATTTATCTATAAACTTGCATGTCTTTGGTATGTAGGAGGAAAGCAGAGCAGGAGGAAACCCACGTGGTCACAGGGAGAACGTACAAACTCTGAACAGACTGCACCCGTACTCAGGATCAAACCCGGATCTCTGGCGCTGTAATGGGCCTGTCCCACTTAGGCGACTGCAGGAGACTTTGCAGCCGTCGCATGGTCACATGTTCGCCACATGTTCGTAGGCGGTTGCCGGGGAGTTGCCTTCACGGGCGTGAGGAGTTCCCACATTTTGGGAACTAGTCACGGCCTGATTATGGTCGCCGAGAATTTTTTCAACATGTTGAAAAATTAGCAGCGACTAGGAATGAAGTCGCCATGGAGATTAGCGAGAATCCTCGAGCCGTAGGTGGGTCGCAAGGAGGTCCTAGTGGGTCGCCAGGTCGAGGTTCTCGGAGGTTCTCGTAGGTTGCAGCCGGAGCTGACCGGTGAATTTCATTGGCTCGTTGGGGGGAAAAAAAGGTAAGCAGTAGTTTTCAGAACCAAGGAACTGACTGGTAATGTTAAATGTCTGCCGAGCCTCACAGCCGTGTATCTCTAGTTTCTTAAAAGTACACTGTGCTTAGCCATCTTAATTACAGAGCTAACCTTCCTGTTAATCGCGGTGTGTGTCTGTATCACCTTGGCTTTGCACCGTTGGAAATTTTTAGACAGCGCACCCCCGCTTGCCTATCCCCCGCCATTGCCATGTGTTTGTGTGTGTGTGTGTGTGTGTGTGTGTGTGTGTGTGTGTGTGTGTGTGTGTGTGTGTGTGTGTGTGTGTGTGTGTGTGTGTGTGTGTGTGTGTGTGTGTGTGTGTGTGTGTGTGTGTGTGTGTGTGTGTGTGTGTGTGTGTGTGTGTGTGTGTGTGTGTGTGTGTGTGTGTGTGTGTGTGTGTGTGTGTGTGTGTGTGTGTGTGTGTGTGTGTGTGGTGTCTGACAGTCGCTGTTCCAGTTCCAGGTTTTTCAGGCGACTGCAGCAACTTGACAGTCACCGGCAGTCCATTGAAAACTGGCCTAAGTGGGACAGGCCCGTTAGGCAGCAGCGCTACCACTGCTCCACTGTGCCGTACTGAAATGTAGAGGTACAGCAACTTGACAGTCACCGGCACCCTGACACCCTGTAACTGGCTCATGAAATCCCTGACCTTTTCCCAAGTGAAGCAACAGCAATATAAAAGCCATATAATTTAGAGTGCCATGTGATGTTTGCTCCGTATATCTCCTTTTCAACAAACTTCCTCATTACCAGAGACAATAAAATCATTCTGATGTCCAAAGGTAAAGACATAAGAGTTGTGACATGATGTGGCAACTTTACAAAACACTAAGATAAGAAACAGGAATACTGGAAATCCGCAGGTCAGGCCACATGTGTGGGAAGATACATACCCTCCATCAGGGGTGAACATGAGACAAATACTTGTTAGAGGATCAGTGGTCGATCTGTTGCTTCACAGCGCCTGAGACCCAGGTTCGATCCTGACTATGGGTGCTGTCTATACAGAGTTTGTACGTTAACACTCCAAAGACATACAAGTTTGTAGGTTCATTGGCTTCGGTAAGTTGAAACATTGTCCCCAGTATGTGCGGGTTGGCGTATGTGTTGAACGCTAGTCGGTACAGACTCGGTGGGCCACAGTGTATCACTAAAGTCTAAAGTAAAGTCTAAAGTTTGTGAATCTGCAGGAAACATGGGAGGGAGGGCTGTCTCTGATAGGTAAAGACCAGGGTGGCCATGGGAATCATCTGTAAACAAGGCCATCTGGTCAATGAGTGAATGGGAGCAGTGAGGTGAGCTCACCAAAGGGCCTGTCCCACTTAGGTATTTTTAGGCAACTGCCGGCGACTGTCATAGTCGTAGCAGGTCGTCGAAAATCCCCCTTCGACATAACATTTGAAATAGATCATTACTTTAACAACAAAAAAAACCCAAAGTCAGCACGGGCGATAACGTACATTAACCTGGCGACAACTACATCACCCGGCGACAACTACATCACCCGGCGACAACGACATCACCCGGCGACAACGACACAACGTACATCACCCGGCGACAACGTATTAACCCGGCGACAACGACATCACCCGGCGACAACTACATCACCCGGCGACAACGTACATCACCCGGCGACAACGTACATTAACCCGGCGACAACGTACATTAACCCGGCGACAACGACATCACCCGGCGACAACTACATCAGCCCCGGCGACAACTACATCACCCCGGCGACAACGACATCACCCGGCGACAACGACATCAATGGCGACAACGACATCACCCGGCGAACGACATCACCCGGCGACAACGACATCACCCGGCGACAACGACATCACCCGGCGACAACGACATCACCCGGTGACAACGAAAATCCCCGGCGACACGACATCACCCGGCGAGAAACGTACATTAACCCGGCGACAACTACGTCACCCGGCGACAACGACATCACCCGGCGACAACGACATCACCCGGCGACAACTACATCACCCGGCGACAACTACATCACCCGGCGACAACTACATCACCCGGCGACAACGACATCACCCGGCGACAACGACATCACCCGGCGACAACTACATTACCCGGGCGACAATTATCACCCGGCGACAAACTACATCACCCGGCGACAACTACATCACCCGGCGACAACCTACATTAACCCGGCGACAATTACATCACCCGGCGACAACTACATCACCCGGCGACAACTACATCACCCGGCGACAACCTACATTAACCTGGCGACAATTACATCACCCGGCGACAACGACATCACCCGGCAACAACGACATCACCCGGCGACAACGACATCACCCGGCGACAACTACCACAGAACCTACGTCAGGAGGTCAAGCTACGCTCATTGGTGTCTAACCCACTGTCACCGACAGTCCCCGAAAATGTTTCAACATGTTGAAAATCCAGCGGCAACCAGAAAGCCGCTACGCCTCTTTGGGCGACTGAGGAGACGACTAACAACTGTACAGGTGACACCCCGGCGACCACGTGGCAACAGCCTGGTCACCTGTAGTCGCCTAAAAAATAGCCTAAGTGGGACAGGCCCGTAACACATTGTATTAAAATACTTGTTTTTTAAACGGGTGCAGTGGTAGAGTTGCTGCCTTACAGCGCTAGCAGCGTCACACACCCAGGTTTGATCCCACCTACAGGTGCTGTCTGTACGGAGTTTGTACGTTCATTCGGTCGGTTTTCTCCGGGATCTTCAGTTTCCTCCCACACGCCAAGGACGTACAGGTTTGTAGGTTAATTGGCTTGGGTTTGTGTACTTGGTATAAGTGTAAATTGTCCTTAGTGTGAGTAGGCTTGTGTGAATGTGCGGGGATCGCTGGTCGATGCGGACTCGGTTGGCCGAAGGGTCTGTTTCCGCGCTGTATCTGTAAAATTAAACAGCGGTTAGTCCGCAGGGAGTTGCTGTGTGTGCTGGTCTGCTCATCACACCACAGGGAGGATGTGGTGGCCATGGAGAGAGTGCAGAGGAGATTCTCCAGCATGTTGACTGGATCCATGGAGAGAGTGCAGAGGAGATTCTCCAGCATGTTGACTGGATCAGAGAACTTTGCTTATGGGGACTATTTGAACAGGCTGACCTTGTTTTCCCCGGAGGCTGAGTGGTGAGCTGATGGGTATGTATGAGATTATGTGAGGCATAGACAGTATAGGTGATCAATGTCTTGTTTCCCATGGTAGGGGTATCATAAATAAGAGGCAAAGGCTTAAGGTGAGATGAAGTTTTAATGGGGATTTGAGTGGAAGGTGTTCTGCACGTGGGTAGCTGATATCTGGAGCACATAGCGAGAGGAGGTGATGGGATTCAATAGGACTATGTTTAAAAGATATTTAGACAGACACAAATAGACAATGCCTAGAAGAGAACAATCCAAATACAGGCAAATGGGACCGTTGCAGCTGGGCAACAGTTGGCATGGATGTTGTGGGCCAAAGGGCCGTTTCCATGATGAATGGCCAAAGTTCAAACGTGGCAGATCCTAATCTGTCCATACCAAACTCTCTCTGGATTGCATTTTCTAAACTCAATCTGATCGCCAGGCTGGCCGTTCCTACGCGGGGTGAAAGCATCTTGCCCAAGAGCTGATGCTTCCTCAGTACAACTGGACAGTGAGCGCATGTGTGGCACCAACACTCTCCTCCTGCCAGAGGGAGCGGATCAGCTCACCCTCTTGTATAACTGGCTCCATAGAAACATAGACAATAGGTGCAGGAGTAGGCCATTTGGCCCTTCGAGTCTGCACCGCCATTCAATGTGATCGCTTGCAGGATGGTGTGGGCTAAAGTTTCACTTCGCTGAGTCTCCGTGCTGAAACTGCAGATGGGGGAGTGGGGGGGGTGGGGGGGGGGGGGGGGGGGGGGGGGGTGGGGGGGGGAGTGGGGGGGTGGGGGGGGGGGAGGGGGGGGGGGGGGGGGGGGGGGGGGGGGGGGGGGGGGAGGGGGGGGGGGGGGGTGGGGGGGGGGGGGGGGGGGGGGGGGGGGGGGGGGGGGGAGTGGGGGGGGGGGGGGGGGGGGAGGGGGGGGGGGGGGGGGGGGGGGGGTGGGGGATGGGGGGATGGGGGGGGGGGGCATCAGCTGGGGTCCTGGTGTAGCTTCAAACATTTCTGAATGTGTAGAACTCCAAACACTGGCCAGACACAAAATGACTCTGACTGCTACACTGACACACACAGACCACACTCACAAACACACACACACATTTAGAGACATTCACAGATGTCATCGGCACAGACAGGAAACCAATAGGTGATCAGGAATTGTACTGTGATATTTCAACAGAACAGGAGCAGAAGATTGCGCAGAGATCCAGCATGGTTGTCCTGGGCCTGGTCATCTCAGTGATCAGAGCAGCCCTCTCTGTCCTGCATCAGACCTGGGCTTCACACCCTCTCCTGTGATGCCCCAGTGCTGCATTGTCTCACGGTGCCTGTAGATATAGAACAGTACAGAACAGGAACAGGCCCTTCGGCCCATAGTGTCTGTGCCGACCATGATGCCTAGTCACATCTCCTGCACATGGTCTATATCCCTCCATTCACTGCCTGTTCGTGTGTCTATCTAAATGCATCTTAAATGTTGCCATTGTGTCTGCTTTTAGCACCTCCCCTGCAGAATGTTCTAGTCTCCCACCTCACCTTAAGGCTGTGCCCTTTGGTATTTGGCATTTCCACCCTGGGATAAACACTCTGCCTGTCTACCCTATCTATACTTCTCATTGTTTTATATACAGGTCACTCCTCAGCCTCTGACCATGGAAAACAATCAACGTTTGTCCAGTCTCTGCTCAGAGCTTATAGCCCCCCCCCCCAATACAGGCAACATGCTAGTGAACTCTTCAACACGCTCTCCAAAGTCTTTCCCACTATCTGCTGTCTTCAACGAACAAGCCAATTTTGGATCCAATATAGTAACTCACCAGTGCCGGGTTTAGATGAAGAGAGGCCCTAAGCTGTTCCACTTGTGAGGCCCCCAACGACCGGACAGCCATGGCGGCCAAATCTCCCACAATTCAAAGCGAGGGAGAAAGTGCCCAGCGCCGACCAGTTGCCGTTGCAGTGCGCATGCATGCGCAGGGCGGCCGATGATGTGCTGGCCGTGGTTGTGCGCATGTGCAAGGCGGCCTGCTGTGCCGGCGGATGAGGAGCGAGCGGAGCCCGGCGGCCCGGACACGGATAACGGGGGGAGATGGAGAGAGAGAGAGAGAGAGGGGGGCCGCCCAGAGTTGAACGGTAGGTGTCCTGCCTTGGCCGGAGGCCCCCCTAGACCTCGAGGCCCATCAATTTTTTCGGGGGGTCCCCTAGAAAATGGGGGCCCTAAGCTATAGCTTGTTTAGCTTATACGTAAATCCGGCACTGTAACTCACCATGGATCCCATGTGACTTAATCTTCTGAATCAGTCTACTATGAAGGATTTTGTCAAATGCTATATTTACTAAAGCCCAAGGAGACAACATCTGCTGCCCTCACCCCACCAAATATCTTCATCACCTCCTCACAGGACTTGAATTAAATTAGTGAGACAGGACCGTCCTCACATATAGCCATGCGAATAATCCCTACTAGGTCCATGCTTTGTGATATTGAGTTTGGTTTATTCATACCATGTGTGCTGAACTTTGTTTAGCCAATGCTTGCTAACCAATCATACTACACGTACAATGAAACCAAGACAACACCCGAGTGTAGAATATAGGATTACACCGTCACCGTTACAAAGTTTAGATCAAAACTAAAAGTGCAAGAGCTGTAATGAGATAGTTTGGGAAATTGGGGTTACATCCTCACTATGGGAGGACTTTTCAGTAGCAGCAGGGAAGAAGTGGGGAAGAAGCGATCCCTGAGCCTGGTGGTACATGGTTTCTAGCCTTTAAATCTTCTGTCAAGGCCCCAACAATCTCCTTCCTCAGTATCTGAGGACAGATCCCATCGGTCCCTGGGGAATTATCCACCTTAATGTTTCCCAAGACGCTCATCACCAGCATTCCAATCTCCACCGTGCCTAACCCTAAATCTGCTGAGACATTATCCTACATGATGCAAAATAAACCCTTGGCAGGATTCCATAGGGAAGGGAGCAGCATCCAAATCAACATTTATGACTGAATAAAGACTGTAAAACTAATGGTCAGGTCACCTTTACGAGTGTGAGGAGTTTTACAATGTTGTTTCATGAGTTTTCAGCATTTTCCATTTTCCACAGAGGCCACTGTCCTATGGTGCAAAACCCCTGTACTGATCCTGAAGCGGTGAGATGCAACGCCTCACCATTCTCTCAGTCCCCAGTTGTAAGAAGCACTCTGTACTCTCCCACACACTTCAGCAAGGTCATGAATGGAAGAGAGAATTCAGAAACTAACAGGCTGTGCTCCAGTGATGAAGAACAGTGAGGGGCCGGGGAAAATAATTCGAGAGAGATGAGAGAGATGACTGGGCCATTACAAACCTCTTCACACATGGGGTTGTCGAGGTGAGTGAATGAGGCAGAACCCAAGGCAGAATCAGACTGGGAAACAAGGAACTGCAGATGCTGGTATTACACAAGTGTTGGAGTTACTCAGCATGTCAGGGCAGCGTTTCTGGAAAACATGGAGAAGTGACAGTTCGGGTTGAGCCCCTTCTTCAGGTGATCTGTGCAAAGTCAGATGGGACAAGGGAATGTCCCTGGGATCTGGGAGGTAAATGTGATGAAGATTCCCAACTCGTGTGGAAGGTAAATATGGAGTGCGGAATGACCAGTTTCTACTTTGTGAAGTCTATATGTTCAAACTAAGTTAATATTAAGTATGGGGTGACTACTTCATCATGGTGTCAGTGATCAGTTTAAACCAGTGTTCACCATGAAGGGCCTGGATCCTTGGTGAGCTGATGGTGGGCTGATGTTTGTGGTTTGTGTTAGCACCAGCAACGTGCAAACTATCTTGCTCCTTCTGCTGTAACCACACACAAGAGAAACAAGTGTATTAGCAAACTCTCCACCAGAGATGTTTGCAAGAGACGGCAGATGCTGGAATCTGAAGCAAAAAAAGACTGCAGGAAGAACTCAAGTGATCAGGCGGAGGTACACAAAAATGCTGGAGAAACTCAGCGGGTGCAGCAGCATCTATGGAGCGAAGGAAATAGGCAACGTTTCGAAGGGTTTCGGCCCGAAACATTTCCTATTTCCTTCGCTCCATAGATGCTGCTGCACCCACTGAGTTTCTCCAGCATTTTTGTGTACCTTCGATTTTCCAGCATATGCAGTTCCTTCTTAAACACAAGTGACCAGGCAGCATCTGTGGAGGGAGTGGACAAGGGTTCAGGTCGGGACCTTTCTCTAGACTGATGTAGCTTGTAGAATGAGGCAATAGGGCAAGGGCAGGCAAGTGATAGGTAAATCCAGATGGAGGGTTTGGGTCAGCTGGGGGCGATAGTAACTGAGGCTGGAGGTGATGTGAAGTATCGAGCAGGTAACCATATAATATAACCATATAACAATTACAGCATGGAAACAGGCCATCTCGACCCTTCTAGTCCGTGCCGAACACGGATTCTCCCCTAGTCCCATCTACCTGCGCTCAGACCATAACCCTCCATTCCTTTCCCATCCATATAACTATCCAATTTATTTTTAAATGATAAAAACGAACCTGCCTCCACCATCTTCACTGGAAGCTCATTCCACACAGCCACCACTCTCTGAGTAAAGAAGTTCCCCCTCATGTTACCCCTAAACTTCTGTCCCTTAATTCTCAAGTCATGTCCCCTTGTTTGAATCTTCCCTACTCTCAGTGGGAAAAGCTTATCCACGTCAACTCTGTCTATCCCTCTCGTCATTTTAAAGACCTCTATCAAGTCCCCCCTTAACCTTCTGCGCTCCAAAGAATAAAGCCCTAACTTGTTCAACCTTTCTCTGTAACTTAGTTGCTGAAACCCAGGCAACATTCTAGTAAAGCTAGGATTGGAGGTATTCAAGAGAAACTCAAGGGACTACAGATGCTGGAACCCTGAGGTGAAAAATCAAACGGTTAATAAGCGGGGATCGCTGGTTGGCGCGGACCTGGTGGGCTGAAGGGCCTGTTTCTGCACTGTATCTCTAAACTAGATGAAAACTAAATAGCTGGCGCAACTCAGCTGGTCAGCTAGCATCTGTGGAGAGAAATGGACAGGCAATGTTTCGGGTCTGAAGAAGGGAACTGAGCTGAAACATCATTTGTCCATTCTTCCACAGATGCTGGTTAACACACTGAATTACTCCAGCACTTTGATTCTTGGTGTTTTCACATTTCATACACTGTTATTCACTGGGCTAAATAAGAGTAGAATTTGAAAGGATTTCCTTATATATGTTTTGAGATGTTAGACATTGTGTAGAGAGTATTATTCATATTTAGAATGTTTTCCTGCAAGGTCACTGTTAAGATAGCCCAGTGTATGAAGGAACTGCTAGTTACACCAAAGATAGATACAAAATGCTGGAGTAACTCAGCGGGACAGGCAGCATCTTTGGAGAAGGAATGGGTGACGTTTCAGTTTGAAAGCCTTCTTCAGACCCATGTTTATGGTCGAGACCCTTCTTCAGTCTGAAATATCCAAATGTAGGAATGTTAGAGGAAGGGTCCCGACCCAAAATGTCACCTCTTCCTTTTTTCCAGAGATGATGCCTGACCTGCTGAGTTACTCCAGCATTTTGTGTCTATCTGAAGGAATCTAAAGCTGTGGACACCGACATTGACTGCAGATTTTCCAGTGACACAGAATTAAATCACATAAATTGTATCGAGCTTGGATGAGCAGAGGAAGAGGCCGGTTCCTATACACACGTGGGGCTGCTGCTGTTTCCGAGGGGTGGGGGGGGGGGGGGGTGTTAGACCCTGCTAAGCACACTCTCAATACTGTGAACAGCCCACCCTGCCTGTGAAGTAGCAGCCCTGCCATAGCTCCCCACTCCCTCCCCACTACAGGTCTGCCTTTTGTTTGTGATGTACACGCTGCAGGGAAAACCCTGGCCACCCTCCATAAACAATGTTCCCAACACAAAGATGAGATGAAGGACCCACATCGTTACTGCATATGGACAAAATGTTGACCAGGGAACATTACAGTGAAATAGTCATTCATTTATTTTGGCAAATGAAACTTGCGATTGAAATATAGAGAGTAATACTAATAGACAGGCAGGTGCATCAGTGGCAGTGAATGAATCTGACATTCAGCACAGAATCATTAAGCTCACAAAACTATGTCAGAAGTGGAGTGGGGGAAGGGAAGGAAGCTGCTTCACTGACAATTAAACTGTTTGGTTTCCTGCAAATATTTCACTTCAGTTTGGTAAATGGTCATCACAGTGTTGGTTACTAATTGCTGGTTTCATTCCCTTGCTATAGATCAGTTAGTGATAGATGAGTTTGTTAAATTAATTACTCTTTAACATTTTGGAATTAAATTGCTGTCTCCCTGGGCCCAGGCCAGCACACGGACATGTCCTATCTTCACTCTTGTTATGAATACTTCCTTGCCAGGTTAAGGCCATGGCCACTGTTTAGCCATCTCTGAGGTCTCTGCACCGCCAATGGGTTGCCATCTACAGCCCGCTGCTCCACAAAATCTGCACTTTCCCACTTAGGTTTGTGAATGGCCGTGCTGTACGTTCCCCAGTCAGAAACACCAGCTCTTTGAGCAATAAAGGCATTCTAAATGTACCCACACATAAGTGTAAGTATGCATGTACACACAGGTGCACCATACATGTACGCTACACATGTAAGTATGTTTTATATGCGCACACACAATAGACACACATACATTCAGATACATATAAAAATGCAGACTCACACATTGGGATCCATATGTGTTTAAGAAAGAACTGCAGATGCTGGGGAAATCGAAGGTTAGATAAAAATGCTGGAGCAACTCAGCGGGTGAGGCAGCATCTATGGAGCGAAGAAATAGGCGATGTTTCGGGTCTCGAGCCGTAACATCGTCTATTTTTTTGCTCCATCGATCCTGCCTCACCCGTTGAGTTTCTCCAGCATTTTTATCTACCTTGAGATCCACATAGCTACATACACAACCACAGGCTTGGTTCATCACTGAAAGAAACAATACTGTTTCAATTAATATCTGTCCAGTAAGTTTATCACCAGCATTGGTTCCCCCACACCGAGGTC
The DNA here is from genome assembly GCF_028641065.1 of Leucoraja erinaceus. NCBI lineage: Eukaryota > Metazoa > Chordata > Chondrichthyes > Rajiformes > Rajidae > Leucoraja > Leucoraja erinaceus. The sequence continues at coordinate 800,315 of NC_073397.1, forward strand.
TGTCTCTCCTCCTCACTCCCCCCACATCCTTACAGCTCCCTTCTCATTTATGATTTCTGAACATCTCCCTCTGGGATCAAATGTCTGGTCATCCATCAGGATATTTTATTCTACTGATAGTGTCAACTTTGTAGAGCCATGAAGCCACGAAGCCCTCTGGCCCACCCTGTTCATCACACCCATCATTGATCAAACTCCACTGATGTTCCTTGCGGTGTTTTGTTGCCATAAAGGCTTGTTGTTCGTGCAGCTGTTGGTGTTTCTTAGGTTGAATTAATACATCTATTTAAATAATTCATTCATATAGCGAAACAGTTTCTAGATGTGCTGTTTTTTTCTGTTTAGAGTAGGAAGCACAGTCCACATCACCAAGATAAACACAGAAATATAGCTATTGAAACAAAGGCCTCGACTGGAGTTTAATCTCCTCCCTGAAGTCTATGGACAAACAAACAGGCAAGTGGCCCCAGTGAGCATGTGGTGGGGAGGAGGCAGGACAACTAAAGGATGCATCACTGTGAGAAAGGTCAAACACTTTCAAACATTCATTCACTTTTCATTACACTTGGACTTTTGCATTTATTGGAAATGGGAAAAATAATTCTCCAGTCACGTTTCAGATAAAAATGACCCAGCCTCAACTCAGATACTGTGAGATTGGCTTTCTATCATTTGTGCAAATAATTGGACAAGTCCTTGTCATCTAATGTATTTCCAAATGAACAGAAATGGAAGTTTCTCCTGCTGCACATGTTCTGAGCTTGCCTACGGCCCTCCAACTATAACCGTAACATGCAGCAATGCAACCAAACACCTTTGCTGAACAAAACCATTGTTATTTAACTTGGGAGCAGGAGTGTGTGCTCTCGGCTCACCAGGGACTGCTACTTCACAGAAGGTTTTCCCAGGGATAACGTTGGCCAACATCTCAGCATATTTTTAAAAAGCTGCCATAACGAAAGACACTGTTCTTTAAACCTCCCCAAACGGGTTTAACTTTCTCCTGCACCTTGGATTATCTGGCTGTCGTCCTGTGCAACCGTGAAACAGTATGCAGCTTGAGTGATGAAGGATATTGTCAATGGCTTAGGTACCTCAAAGGAAACATCAGCCCATGTGCAAAAATACATTTCATGTCTACTTTCAAAAGCACCATTTCACATGCTACCGTTGATGCAGGGATGTCCACTAACTTTACAGAAATGCATCTTTCACTCTATGGAAATTCTACAGGACAACTGCATTTATTGTTGCCCAGGGAATTCCTGCATGTACAGATAAGTAGAAGCAGATAGCCACCTGCAAGTGGTAATCACACGCAGAAAGCTACACATTGATATCATGCATGGTTTTGCACACACAGATGTACAGAGCAAATATCCGGCGAGAAATCCACACACAGCTTGCCTCAAAACAATGTTACAAAGCGGGTCAGGCAGCATCTCCGAAAAATGTTTGCCGATGTTTTGGGTCGGGACCCTTCTTCAGACTATTCTCATATAGATATCTGCATTGATATGCAAATACAGATATGCATATATAATGAAATCCATCTAAAAATATTTACACACAAATATTTCTCATCAAAACAGGCCCCCTTCAGTCATGGCTGACCATGGGTGTCTCCAGGGTGCTATTCCCTACATGGAAACGCCTGTGCGTGACTTTGTTTAACGTGGGGAGACTGGTCCACAGACAGCCACCCCACGGTCCTTGACAGATCTGGGTCAGGATCCAGTGGCATGGAGTCCTAGACGACCGGAGACCCTTTTCTGCTGCAGCCTTCATCCATCCGCCTTCCCAGCCGTTGTGACCCTCCTCTAAGGTCAGCCATTGTCCTCCGCCTGTTCCACTGTTGAGGTCTTGGTTCTCCTACACCTGTAGTTATATATTCACCGTGAAGTAGCCTCCATGTGTTGACCCATTGTTCACTTCAACACATGGACAATTTTTGTATCTGGAGTCTCTGGACAATACATACATCTCTCTCACAAAAGCAGATGTGATGCTGTCTGTCATGCAGCTTCACCCTTGTTCATAACACGCTAGAGGAACATGAAATATTCTGAAGATAGACACAAGATGCTGGTGTAACTGACGTTTCAAGTCGGAACCCTTCTTCAGACACATGAAGAATACATGCTTCAGTCCGAAGAAGACACCCCAAGGTATGTTATATGGTTATATGGTTATAAGGGTTCCAACTCGAAACGTCACTCATTTTTCTTCAGAGATGTTGCCTGACCTGCTGAGTTACTGAGCACCAGCATTTTGGGTCTATCTTTGGTATAAACCAGCATGTGCAGTTCCTTCCGACACATGAAATATTCTGAGACTTATTTTGTATTTGGCTGCAGGAAGTACTGTGTCTTGGTCAGTGATCACACGTTGGTTGAAGAACGCACAAGTCTGTTGGTCAAAGTATCGCATCAATCTGCCATCTCCAGGCACTGCCTACTGTGTGATCTGTTATGTGCCAATGTTACTGCTGGTGCCAACATCACCTACGTGAATGACTTGTATTTGTGATGATGTGACCAAGATAGTTCCCCGCTGCCTGCACCCTACAACAGGGCTGTCAGTGCAGCACCTCACGTCCTCAGCAGGACAATAGCTTACAGTATGCAACTGGACAATGCGACTGGCTGGCACTAACATGCTTTGCTGGCAGGAACAATGCACTGCTGTGCACATTGGGAAGGTTTCATACCATCATAGGGCATAGGAGCAGAAATAAGCCATTCATAGGCCATTGAGTCTGTTCTGCCATTCAATCATGGCTGACCTATTTTTTGCTCTTATGAGTGCCCGATGGGCTACCACACACTCCAGGAATAATTGCACCAACCTCCACATATGTTTCACCCCAAGGTATGTCACCAGAGCAATTCTCAATTAACATTTGGCGTAGAATGCCTGAGATATCAGAGCTGGTAGCCAAAGGCTTTCTCTGCACCAAGAGCCCGACCAAACTCAGACCGGTCCCTAACACTCACATCACACCGGCCCTCAACATGAGAAGCTGTCTCCATCACTGGCAGAGCAAGGAACAGCTGCCCAGGGACAGAAGGAGAGGACAGAGGGAGAAAGCAAAGAGGAGAGAGGAGGGCGGCAACACGAGAGAGATGGAGAGAGGCCAAGGGAGGGAATTGCTGAGCTTGCACAGAGGTAGATGAATGGGATGAATCTAGAGTTTAAACCCATAGACTGACACAGGAAGGGATGAGGCACGGAAGGAGAACGTTGTTGAACCAATGCAAGATTTGCTTTGTACCTGCAGCTCACCAGCCTTGTGTGTTTGACAATAAACTCAACGACTTGGGTCAGTGTAGATGATGGGAGTCGGTCACGGTGTGTGAGGGGAGGATGACACAGGGCGGGAATGTGTGGGAACTGCCAATACTGGAGGTAACAGGGAGGTGAGAGGGTGAGAGGAGGTATTAGTGTCAGGATGGAAGTCGAGCAGCTACAGAGGGAGAAACTAGCAGACTTAGTGTGGCCATGTGGGTCAAACATGGCACCGAGGTTACAAACTAATCAACACACAGGACTAGTGCAAATCACACTAACACACACGGTCACACACACACACACACGGTTACACACACACACACACGGTTACACACACACAGTCACACACACACACGGTACACATACACACACGGTTACACACAAACACACACACACACACACACACACGGTTACACACACGATCACTCACACACACACATACATGATCACACACACACACACAAACACACACGGTTACACACACACACGGTTACACACACACGATCACACACACACACACACACACACACACACACACACGGTTACACACGCGATCACACACACACACAGACAAAACACGAGACATACAAACGCAGACACACATATATACATATATGTGCCTACACAAAAACATAGACATACTCATATACAGATGCACACACACACACACCGACACATCAGATATACACACACACAGACAATACACAGAGATACACACGCAGACACACTATAGACACACCTACACACAGAGACACATATACACACGCGCATTAAAGGTACATCAGATACACACACAAACACAGCAGACCCACAGACCCACACACGCACACAATACACCTGTCCTCACCCCTTCTCTTCCCTTCTCAGAGACTATTTTTGCTAAGGTTGAAAATAGAAAGCACCATCTCCTGCGCATATTTTCCAATTGCACGGCCAGATGCAAACACTTGGCACACGGGCTTTGATTAATATTGCAAATGGCCTCACTTTACAATTGCCTGTATCCCGGAGCGCTCAGAGTGCACGCGTGGCTGTCTGGATCGATGACACCGGCATAAACTCTTGCTTAAGACATTTTTTAACAGTCCCTCCTAACGGGCTGCTGATTGATCCAGTCAATGCGAGCTCATAAACAGGCAGCTTACAAACCCACCACAGACAAACACTTCACGGAGACTGCCCTTGCCGCCTGCCTGCCTGCCTGGCTAGCTAGCTCACAGCTCAGCCCATCACTGCCGCTCTGAGAGGGACTGGCCAGACACAGGGGTAGGTGTAGAGGTGAGAGCAGGGGTAGGGCAGGGGCTGGGAGAGGGGCAGAACTAGGGGTAGGGGCAGGGTGCAGGGGAAGGAGCAAGTGTAGAGATAGATGTAGAGGGGCACGGGTCGGGGGATACAGAGGTAGGAGGGGGCAAGGGTAAGAGTTGGGATAGGGGGCAGTGGAAGGGGGAAGGGGCAGGAGGGGTAGAAGGGGCAGGGGATAGGAGGTAGGGGGCAAGGGGGATAGGGGGCAGGGGGAGAAGGGACAGAGGTGAGGCCACTCTGGGAGTTGGGGGGGGGGGGGGAGAGCAGGGCAGTGTCTGCAGGAGGGTCAGTGTGGCCGTTTCACCCAGCTGAGGTGTTACTGCCCCCATCGAGTTTGTACACTGCAATCCACACACAACACAACATCAGGCACAGTCCCACTCTACAGAAACACGCTCTAAACTTCACACACACACAGCACCCTCCGTTCCAAGCACCACTTACACACACACAGCAAACACCAGAACACACTCTTGCATAAAGACATAAACACTCACAAAATAAAATCAATATTTTACACAGAACACACATTGATGCAAACTCTAACACAATTGTACACATTCACACACAAGCACACTCAATAACTAACTGCACGGATACTGTACACACACTTGCACACTCAAACCACAGCTATACTCAAGGATGTTCACAGACCACAGGCACACATACACACGCGTGCACACTATTTCTCTGATTCAAGACACAAACCAAGTTCCTCAGCCTGGGAATTCTCTTGCTTGTAGCGTCAGAACAAAACCTCGGAAACACACTTGCAGCATGAGGAGGAAGCAAGCTGTAAGAAGTTTAAATGATAAAGCCTTTTACCTTGTTGGAGTAGTAATGTTCCAGGCAAGAGCCAGTGCCCAAGCAGTTCGGGTCAGCAGCTAGGGCAGCTGCCGTCGCTGGTGCTGAAGGATAAAATCTCACATCCATCTTTCTGTGGCCACAACACCAAGGGCATGGAAGCAGGTTCTTGATTATTATTCTCACTCTTCCTCCGTCTCTCTCTCTCTCTCTCTCTCTCTCTCTCTCTCTCTCTCTCTCTCTCTGTTGTTGAATGGAACAGATAGAGAGAATGGAGTGAGTTTCAATGCATCCTTGTTTCACATCCGTTTGTGGTCTGCAGTAGTTCAGCCTTCTTGCAAGATGCACACTTTGAACAGCCTTGCCATTACAGGCTGAGGAAAGTGACACCAAATAAAGTCTCAGCAAGAAACTGTTGCAACAAAATGCTGATGAGATTTTCTCGACGGATTCGTGTGTCTGTTCCCTTTGTCTTTCTCCCTGTATCTCTCACACACTCCCTCTCAGTTTCTTTCTCCGCTGTCTGTTCTCAGCATGCCTGAGAGTGTTTACCCATGCGTTTAAGCTGAGGGTATCATTTGCTAGCTTTCTCCACACTGAAAGCCAAGCGACCTCTGTTGATAATAGAAGGGATATGGATGAGCTGGGGGAGGGGAATATCAGGCTGTACCACACTTCAGGCAAAGCAGCCTGATCAAACTGCAATGCCTGCCTGTACCAACACACAGCAAGGACTGGAGAGTTCTCTGTCCCCTCACATTGCTTCCATGAGTAACACTGGAGTAAGTAACCCAGTGAACCTGGTGGTCTGCACTAGTTGCAGTCAGATAGATCAGGGCACAACAAGACAAAGTAGTAGAGGATTAGTAGAGTGTTTAGCAACTCAGCCCAGTGAAGGTGTCGAATCCACAAGTATAACAAGTGAACACACCATTCTGCACACATCCCACACCAGGCAGCAAGCAGCCACATTCTTTGAGGAGGGGTGTGAAGTGTAGACTGTGTTCTTGTTGTAGCCGGCTGTAGGGGAACACGAGAAACTGTTCCCTGGCCTGGCAGGGAGAACAAAGCTTCTGATTTAACAGGCAGCAACTTACCCTAAGAAAGGGGTGCACTTTGGCCAGTGCAGGTGATGCAAACAACATGTCATGTTGACCACTGCCTGGTGTGGAGAACAAAGCAAGAATCCCAACAGGAACACACACCCCACCAGGACCACATTGTGCAGTCCTGGTGCAAGGATAACAAACATGCATATAGCTCAGCTCAGCACAATGCTCACAATCCCAGGAAAAGGTTGGATGAAATATTTAGAAAGGATTTGTGTTTTTTTTAATTCTGCGACACACATACTGGCTCTGTGCGTGGGGGAAGGGCAGAGATGGGCTGTGAAAGTCAATGACTACGGTTACACAGAAAAGCTGGAGAAACTCAGCGGGTGCAGCAGCATCTATGGAGCGAAGGAAATAGGCAACGTTTCGGGCCGAAACCCTTCTTCAGACTTCTCCAGCATCTGCAGTTCCCTCTTTAACACGAAAGTCAATGACTTGTTGATAACAGTGCACTGCTTTTGGTTCTAGGCTGCAAGGTAGAGGTAAGGATGCCTTGTATAATAACATGAATGTGGGCTCGAGATAAGATAATAAACCCACACTTCTTTGTGTTTTAAATAAATTATTTATATGGATATTCAGTTTAGATTTCCATATCATACTGTGTGTGGTGGGAAACATGTTTTTGAAGATGACTTAATCTCAGGCATGTTTTTTACAGCAGTGGTCATCTCCACCAGTGTCTCAGTCCACTCTGTCCAATGTTAGTCTGGCCAGGCTGCCTTTTTGACTGAGCTAATGAGAAACTTAAAAATAAACTTGGGATTAACCACAGTAATTTCTCCCTGCATCTCACAATCAGTTTTCAGTACACTTTAATTTTATGGGAAGTCCAAGGTACGCAAAATGTTTTTACCAAAGAACCATCCAGAAGGTTCCTGGGATAAACAGGTGTCAGTCCATCAATTCTCCTTCTTATCGAGTCCACACACAAGATTAGAAGTTGTTCCGTCAGAGCTGAAACACACATCTCGTCATCTGCATACAATGGTGTCTGTCTTGCACTTAGACAATAGACAATAGGTGCAGGAGTAGGCCATTCGGCCCTTTGAGCCAGTACCGCCATTCAATGTGATCATGGCTGATCATCCCCAATCAGTAACCCCGTACGGGAGAGGAGAAGGATTGTGGATATGCCTTCTCCCCATATCCCCTGACTCCACTATCTTCAAGAGCTCTATCTAACTCTCTCTTGAAAGCATCCGGAGGACCTGCCTCCACCACCCACTGAGGCAGAAAATTCCACAGACTCACAATGCTCTGTGTGACGAAGTTTTTCCTCATCTTCGTTCTAAATGGCTTACCCCTTATTTTTAAACTGTGGTACCTGGTTTTGGACGCCCCCAACATTGGGAACATGTTTCCTGCCTCTAGCGTGTCCAAATCCTTAATAATCTTATATGTTTCAATAAGATATCCTCTCATCCTTCTAAATTCCAGAGTATACAAGTCCAGCCGCTCCAATCTATCAACATATGACAGTCCTGCCATCCCGGGAATTAACCTTGTGAACCTACGCTGCACTCCCTCAATAACACAAATGTCCTTCCTCAAATTTGGAGACCAAAACTGCACACAATACCCCAGGTGTGGTCTCACTAGGGCCCTGTACAACTGCAGAAGGACCTCTTTGCTCCTATACTCAACTCCTCTTGTTATGGCCAACATGCCATTTGTTTTCTTCACTGCGTGCTGTACCTGCATGCTTACGTTCAGTGACGTGCTTCTTGTGTGTGGTGGTGGAAACAGGGCCGTGACGTGAACACTCTTTCCTTGACCCCTATCCGTCACTCAACAACCACCACTGAACCTTTAACAAAGTCCAACATGCCAACGCTTCATAGGAGCCCCTTCAAATAAAACCAGCTGTGCTCTTGCCAGGGGTATTAGGGCAGATGACCAGCAGGCAGGTTTAGTGGCTACCTCAGGGTAAATATGAGGAGACAGAGTGGGAGTTCTGATGCTTTGGGCTTGGGCGATGGGGACAGGGTCAGTGGTTTTTATTTTATTTTATTTTTTTATTTTGATAGAATTTATTGCCACACAACCAAGGTCGGTGGAATTTTGGGTTGTCAGCAGCAATAATAAAGAACACACAACCACAATAAAAATGTAACACAAACATCCATCACAGCATTGATCACTGTGGTGGAAGGCACAAAAACTTGGCCAGACCTCCTCCATTTTCCCCCGTGGTCGGGACCTCCACCCTCCGCAGCCGTTGCTGCGGGCGTCCAGATGGTAACGGACAAAGTCAAAGGCAAGGTAAGTCCAGGATCGGCTCTTCCCCACCGGAGACCATGGCTTCAGGCTGGTGTAGGCCGCAGGCCGGCGGTCGAAGATTTAAGGTTCCCGCCGCGCCGCAGCCAGAAGTACCGCAGACCGCAGGGCCGATGGTCGAAGCTCCCCTCCAGGGGTGATGGTAAGTCCATGCCAGGTCCGCGGTAGAAGTTGGCCACGGGCTGGCAGTGATGGCTTCTTCTTCCCCCGGGATCTCCACGAGGGATCCCGGGCTGTAGACGCCGCGCCAGCTGGAGCTGTGCAGGCCGCGGCTTCAGGCTACCGGCTGCCCCGGGCCAGCGAAATGGAGCGCTTCCCTCCTGCGAGCCCCAGCGAGGGCTTACCCGCTGGTGGAGTGATAAGAACCTGACAGTATCAATAGGAAAGAGCAGGAGGAGAACACAGATCTTAGAGGGATTACGCAGGAGGGAGAGACCAGTAACTATTTGGAAAAACATTTGATCATAGGCAGAAAGCTCTGGCTGGTGGGTGAAGAGTGTTGGCTGTGGGTTAAGAAAAAAGGCACCAATGTTTCCGATGACCTCAAGCTTCTGGAGGGGGCATGTGCAGGAATTGACACACATGAACGTTGGGGAGAGGAGTGGTGTCCCTCATTCCTGAACCACTTTGTTCAAACCACATAAGAGATTAGTATACAAACTTAAAGCACACGGCATTGGGGGTTCAGTATTGATGTGGATAGAGAAATGGCTGGCAAACAGGAAGCAAAGAGTAGGAGTAAACAGGTCCTTTTCACAATGGCAGGCAGTGACTAGTGGGGTACCGCAAGGCTCAGTGCTGAGACCCCAGCTATTTACAATATATATTAATGATCTGGATGAGGGAATTGAAGGCAATATCTCCAAGTTTGCGGATGACACTAAGCTGGGGGGCAGTGTTAGCTGTGAGGAGGATCCTAGGAGACTGCAAGGTGACTTGGATAGGCTGGGTGAGTGGGCAAATGTTTGGCAGATGCAGTATAATGTGGATGAATGTGAGGTTATCCATTTTGGTGGCAAAAACGGGAAAGCAGACTATTATCTAAATGGTGGCCGATTGGGAAAGGGGTAGATGCAGCGAGACCTGGGTGTCATGGTACACCAGTCATTGAAGGTAGGCATGCAGGTGCAGCAGGCAGTAAAGAAATCGAATGGTATGTTGGCTTTCATAGCAAAAGGATTTGAGTATAGGACTAGACAGACTTGGTTTATACTCTCTAGAATTTAGGAGATTGAGAGTGGATCTTATAGAAACTTACAACATTCTTAAGGGGTTGGACAGGCTAGATGCAGGAAGATTGTTCCCGATGTTGGGGAAGTCCAGGACAAGGGGTCACAGCTTAAGGATAAGAGGGAAATCCTTTAAAACCGAGATGAGAAGAACTTTTTTCACACAGAGAGTGGTGAATCTCTGGAACTCTCTGCCACAGAGGGTAGTTGAGGCCAGTTCATTGGCTATATTTAAGAGGGAGTTAGATGTGGCCCTTGTGGCTAAAGGGATCAGAGGGTATGGAGACAGGGCAGGTACGGGATACTGAGTTGGATGATCAGTCCATGATATGAATGGCGGTGCAGGCTCGAAGGGCCGAATGGCCTACTCCTGCACCTAATTTCTATGTTTCTATGTTTCTCCTCACTGCCTGATGACTGACATCCTGCTTAGGGTGGTGGCCAGAACCCAACAAGGTGTTCTGAATCTGTCACCGGGTGTTGTGAAAGCTGTGTGGTTGTCCTCTACGGCTCTGTACACAATATGTCAATATTGATAAGATGGTCAACTTGGTAAGATGTTGATCAGATGGAGGAATGGGCAGCAAGGAGTCCATTACAATGGGTGTGCTATACCAAGGTGAAGAAATGTTCCCGTGGCTTCAGGTGAGCGCAATGCTGGTGACTGCGGCTCGCATGATATTAAAGGCCAGCTCAGGTCAATAAAGAGTCAAGTGTTTAATTGCCAAATGCACTGGGATTAGAGGATTGAAATTCCTACTTGCTGCAGCTTCACAAACACATTAAATGCAGCAACACATCAAATAAATGTGTAGTAAATGATCAGTTATTCCAGATAAACCAGGCATGATTGTTCAAGATAAATACATAATGCAACCTCAGTAGTGTCCATAGTGCATCGTTGCTGAGGTAGAATCGTGCTTAGTGTTGGATGGTGTTCAAGTCTGATAGTTGCTGGGAAGAAGCTGATCTTGAACCTGGTGGTCACGGTTCTCAGGCTCCTGTACCTTCTTCACAATGGGAGCAGCATTGTGTGGTCTTTGCTGACGCTTCCTTCCTGAAGCAGTGCTTCGTGTATGATGGTGCGTTGGTCAGTACAAGTGGTGGACCAGGCAAAGCATTGAGGGTTTGGGCTTTATCCAAAACATCACAAACATAAACAGCAACAATTATTCTCATCAATCATCCATTGGATTAGTGAATCATGTCCAATCCACTCATGTGGGGAGCCTAGTGGAGATGGGGCATGTTGGTTAGCCCGGGCAAGTTGGGCCGAAGGGTCTGTTTCCACGTTGTATGACTCTATGACACATCACAACATGCAGTATAGAAATCTGGTTCAGAAATGGTGAGGAAACTTGGTTAATGTCTGGCATCAGGTCACAGCCACTGCAGTGTTTCATTCTCAATTATTGAAAGGAACATTCACTTTAATATTGAGTGTTCCCATTGAATCTTTCCCTTCAAAAATCAAATCAAAATGCTACAAATGCAGCTCAGGCAGCATCCGTGGAGCGTTTCTCAGCTGTTGTCAGACACGGGCAGCTGACAATTCCTCAACAGATGCTGCCTGACCTGCTGAGATTTTCTGGCATTTCCTGTTTTTATTTCAGATTTCCAGCATCTGCAGTTTTTTTGTTTTTGGATGCTGGTTTACACAACATTCCATCATTTCAAAGCCTGGATTGGGCAGAAAGTTCAAGACTAGGAAAGAAAATACAGACTCTTGTGTCTGTGGCCACATTGACGATTCCGTTGTGCCCAGGACAGAGGCTACTTTATTGCAGGGCCCAGCAGTGGGGTACTCACAAGACACTACAGACTTGCACTAGGACAGCAAAGATTCAGTCGCCCTAATACCGTGTCCTTGAGATTCCTCGCATCCCCTCAAAACACTGGCACTAGCATTGGGGCTGGAGCAGGGGCGGGGTGTATGAGTGGGAGGGTGGAAGATGTGGATCAGGCTGCCTCTTATTGATCAGGAGTGGCTGTATCCTCAGATGGAATGGAAACTGCAGCCAAGCAGGAATCGGGTTTGAGGTTGCACGCTCCGAGGCTGCCTCTCAGAGCAGCAGGAGAGGACAGTGGTCGCAACATTCCACAAAACTGTCCCTGCAAACAGGAAGCATATCTGCAAAAAGCTGACCATCCCCTTTGTTAAAATATTTTAAAAGGGAATCCAATTATTAATTACTATTGTAATTAGTTCTTAAGGAAGTCAAACTAGGGTAGGACTTTCACCTGAAACAGGGACCTCGGGAGTGCTGCAGAGAAGCAGTACCGAGTACAAGTATATAATTCTCTTAAAGTGGTGACATAGGTAGAAAAGGTGGTGAAGAATATTTTTGCCACATTGCCTTCATTAGTCAGGGCATTGAGTAAAGAAGTTGGGGTGTTACATCAGGGCTGCCAACATTGGGTGAGAGTTGGGAGTGAGAAATTGCGAGAGACCAAGCCCGAGGGAGCGTAGCAACCAAGGGGGGGGGGGGGGGGGGGGAGAGAGGGGTGTCCCCCCCTCCCATTGGTACGGAAACTTTTGCATTTTTCGGCTTGAAATTGTGCAATCTGGTGCATACTGTAGCGAGTCTTTTAACCAACACTTGAATGCAATATTTGTGCTTTAAATTGGATTAGCTATTGGATTAGGCTAAATTACATTCCTAATTACATTCCACAGTAGAGTCAGGCTCTGATCAACAGGTGCAGCACATGAATGATCTTAGTGTATTCATGTAAGGATATCAGATTATAATCAAGCATTTGGCCCATGTTGACCAACCTGGGACTTACTGTACACCTGGTACTACTCCTGACCCTGACTCCAGTTGCATACCTTCTCTCTTTCCTGACCCTGAGTCCAGTCTTACACCTGGCCCCCTATTCTACCCTGATCATAGCTGCTTACCTGCTTAGGTTCCTAGTGTTGAACACTCCCATTGTCCCAGCTTTTACTGCACACCTGGTACTATTCCAGACCTTGACTCTGGATGCACACTTGGCCTTGCTCCGAGCCCCTCTGCACTGACAATATATCTGGCCCACACAGAAAGCCCCATATCTGACTGCCTGGACTTAACCTATTATGTTCAAGTCCACAGGCAGTAATCTTTTATGGGGCACTTTACAGACCAAATTTTGTATAACTAAATTTGCTACATCCATTGGCTTGCTAGTTACTTTGTCAAAGAAGTCATCAATTGGTTGAACACAATTTCTCATCCATAAAATTATACTCACTCAGCTGTATAAGTATTCTGTAACCATTTCCTTCATTTTCCTAACAAACTGTCCTGAAGTCATTTTCACCCCCAATATTTTCAGTATTTTGCTGTCTTCCTCTCAGCTGGGACTTTTCCGAAATGCAAAGTCCAATAACTATATATTTAAGCAATAATATTCTATTTAATGTGATCATTTTTTTCTGTGGTATTCATAACACAACAATGTTAAAAAGATCTTTGTTTTGATTGCACCTACCAACATGCATACATTATTATATTACAGTTAATATGTACCGAGGGTACATTTGTTCCAATGCTCCCCATTCCCAATTACTTTTACATTGAAGTGATTGAAATCCAAGTGAAGTTTAAATGGCATCAGAAAAATAAAACCTCCGGAATGGATGATATTCATTACGTGGTTGATTGGAGTCAGTATCAGCACAATAACTATATTAAACATTGAATCTTCAGATGTCCTGGTTCAAGCTAAAACTAAAGGCAAATAATAACCTCCTCACACATTCCCCTGGAAGTATCTCTGTCACTCCTTTAAAATATGCCCCTTCTTTGAACAAGCCCTTAAACATCGCATCTGAATCCGTTTCCATCTGATTACACTCCTTGAGGATGTTCATCTACGTGTTCAATTAATAAAACAATGAGATTGGGGACATTTCTATTCAACCTGTCAAAGGAATTTGGGGGAGGGAGAGTTTAAAAATAGTCAGTGAGATAAACAAACATAATAGTTCAGTGGCAAATGACAACAGTGCTACCTTCCCAATATTTATCTGAAGGAAATAATGGGTTATCGGGGCTGTATGTTGTGAGACCTTGCATGTCATTTTAATATTACACTTATCGCATCCCCCTGGATATTCCGGATTATTAAATTAAGGTTTTGTCAACTAATTACAAATCAGTAACATTAGCCAACTCCAAAACACGAAATGCTGAACATTGGGATCTAGACATCACGGACAATTGGTCTCAGTCCCCCGCTCACATCTGGCAGTGCTCTCTGTCTGAACCAGGGGCTACGTAGTGTTTTTGTAAGTGGGGAGGCTGAGTGATCACTGATCACTGGCCTTGGGGGTACCCGGCGAGGGGGTGGAGCAACTGAGTGGGGGGAGGATGTGGGGGGGGGGGGGGGTATCCCCAAGGTACCCCCCCTCCCACGGTAGGGATCTTTTGCAATTTGATGTATTAAAATCAATCAATCAATCAATCAACCTTTATTGTCATCTTGCAAGCAACAGTTGTACAGTGCAAAATGAAAAGACGTTTCCCAGTGAATAGCGGAGCATCGCACATGAAATTTAAAACATTTCACACATAATAACACTAAAAACAATCCAGTCCCTGATGGAACAGTATAAATAGTTAAAAGCAGGTAAAACACAATGTTAAAATACAATAAACCAATCATAAAAAAAAAATGTCCGGGGCAGCTGATTTGAGTGGCCGGTGCCAGTTATTAAAGTGTCCGTGCCAGCCGCAGAATCAGGTGACTGTGAGTACAGAGTGACTGTTTAGCAGCCTCACAGCCTGTGGTAGGAAGCTGTTTAGCAGTCTTGTAGTCATGGCTTTGATGCTTCGATATCTCTTGCCTGATGGCAGGAGATCCAGGTGTGTGTGGAGGGGGTGCAGTTTGTCCTTAGCAATTCTCTGAGCTTTTTTCAGACAGCGGCTCTGGAACAGTTCTTGTACCGAGGGTAGGGAGACGCCAATTCAAAACAAAATCATGTTTTAGTGCACTGTAGAAGTATGATTTCAATGTTTTTTGTTTGAAGTATTTTAAGAGGTAACTTTTTAAGGGGTAACTTTATCCACACAAAGGGTGATGGGTGTATGGAACAAGCTGCCAGAGGGGGTAGTTGAGGCAGGGACCATCCCAACATTTAAGAAAAAGTTAGACTGATACATGGATAGGACAGGTTTGGAGGTATGGATCAAAAGCAGGTAGCGTAGCTGGGACATGTTGGCGGGTGTGGGCAAGTTGTGCTGAAGGGCCTGTTTTCACACTGTATCACTCTATGACTACATTATACCTCCACCATGCATGAATGCTTCAAAATCAAGTGATCAAGTTTTATTGCCATATACTCAAGCTTAGAAACATAGAAAATAGGTGCAGGAATAGGCCATCGGCCCTTCGAGCCAGCACTGCCATTCAATATGATCATGGCTGTTCATCTAAAATCAGTACCTCTTTCCTGTTTTTTCCCCATATCCCTTGGTCGTTAGCCCCAAGAACTAAATGTAACTCTCTCTTGAAAACATCCAGTGAATTGGCCTGCACTGCCTTCTGTGGCAGAGAATTCCACAGATTCACAACTCTCTGGGTGAAGAAATTTGTCGTCATCTCAGTCCTAAATGGCCTACCAATTATTCTTAAACTGTGTGACCTCTGGTTCTGAACTCCCCCAACATCGGGAACATTTTTCCTACAGTTACAGTAAGTGAAAATCTAGCAGACAAGCAGGATGCTTTCTCCAACCACCCCCATTTGAAGTCCACTATCTTCCACCGTTTCTACCCAGTGCTTGGTACTTACTTCCAGCAGCCACTGGTTGTCCTCCAGGATGCACCGAGCCACAGCCTGGTTCATGCCGGTCACCTGGGCGAATTCGGCACAGGGACTCTCATGGCAGCGGAGCAAAGCTTCCGACGCGTCCGACGGCCCGGGACTCTTGCACTGAGGCTGCTTCATGGCTGGAGCTGTAGGGAACGACTCACCAGCGCTGCAAACATTCACCAGCCCCGGCTCCCCATCCGTATCTGTCCCTGACGCTGCTTCTACTTCCATAAGCATCTGGATAAACAGGGTCTGATTAGGAACAGTCAACATGGATTTGTGCCTGGAAGGTAATGTTTAACTAATCTTCTTGAATTTTTTGAAGATGTTACTCGGGAAATTGATGAGGGTAAAGCAGTGGATGTTGTGTATATGGACTTCAGTAAGGCCTTTGACAAGGTTCCTCATGGAAGGTTGGTTAAGAGGGTTCAATGGTTGGGTATTAATGGTGGAGTAGCAAGATGGATTCGACAGTGGCTGAATGGGAGATGCCAGAGAGTAATGGTGGATGGTTGTTTGTCAGGTTAGAGGCCAGTGACGAGTGGGGTGCCACAGGGATCTGTGTTGGGTCCATTGTTGTTTGTCATGTACATCAATGATTTGGATGATGGTGTGGTAAATTGGATTAGTAAGTATGCAGATGATACTAAGATAGGTGGGGTTGCGGGTAATGAAGTAGAGTTTCAAAGTCTACAGAGAGATTTATGCCAGTTGGGAGAGTGGGCTGAAAGATGGCAGATGGAGTTTAATGCTGATAAGTGTGAGGTGCTACATCTTGGCAGGACAAATCAAAATAGGACGTACATGGTAAATGGTAGGGAATTGAAGAATGCAGGTGAACAGAGGGATCTGGGAATAACTGTGCACAGTTCCCTGAAAGTGGAATCTCATGTAGATAGGGTGGTAAAGAAATCTTTTGATATGCTAGCCTTTATAAATCAAAGCATTGAGTATACAAGTTGGGATGTAATGTTAAAATTGTACAAGGCATTGGTGAGACCAATTCTGGAGTATGGTGTACAATTTTGGTCGCCTAATTATAGGAAGGATGTCAACAAAATAGAGAGAGTACAGAGGAGATTTACTAGAATGTTGCCTGGGTTTCAGCAACTAAGTTACAGAGAAAGGTTGAACAAGTTAGGGCTTTATTCTTTGGAGCGCAGAAGGTTAAGGGGGGACTTGATAGAGGTTTTTAAAATGATGAGAGGGATAGACAGAGTTGACGTGGAAAAGCTTTTCCCACTGAGAGTTGGGAAGATTCAAACAAGGGGACATGACTTGAGAATTAATGGACTGAAATTTAGGGGTAACATGAGGGGGAACTTCTTTACTCAGAGAGTGGTAGCTGTGTGGAATGAGTTTCCAGTGAAGGTGGTGGAGGCAGGTTCGTTTTTATCATTTAAAAATAAATTGGATAGTTATATGGATGGGAAGGGAATGGAGGGTTATGGTCTGAGCGCAGGTATATGGGACTAGGGAAGATTATGTGTTCGGCACGGACTAGAAGGGTCGAGATGACCTGTTTCCGTGCTGTAATTGTTATATGGTTATAATATATGGTTATCCCTCCCTCAGCCCCAGCTCTCCAACACCCACGGCCCATGCAGTTGATATTAGTTTTGAAATTCTTGTTGATCACAGAATTTCTCATGACAGAGCGTGAGATATTTGTGATCAGCGTGAGAGCGTGAGAATTTGGCGAAATGCGTGAGTCTCACGTTCAATGCGTAAGAGTTGGCAGCTCTGCTGTTACATTGCAGTTATACAATTCCATGGTAGACCACACTTGAGGTATTGTGACCTATTCAAGTTCTACAAAGATGCTGTCTGACCTGCTGTTACTCCAGCCTTTTGTGTAAACCAGCACCTACAGTTCCTTGTTTCTCCTTCTAGATATTGTGTTCAGTTTCGTTCACTCTTTTATGGGAAAGATGTCATTAAGTTGGAAAGAGTATAGAAAATGTTTTAGCAGATGTTGCTAGGACTTGAGGGATGGTGTTATGGGCAAGGTTGGGATTCTGTGGCGCATAAGGGTGATCTTACAGTGATGCATTAAATCATGTAACATATATAGTCTTTTTCCCAGGGTAGAGGAATCAAGAACAAGTGGACATGGGTTTGTGAGAGGTTTAATGGTAACCTGAGGGGGGACTTATTCACACAGAGGGCGGAGTGATAAATGGAACGAGCTGCCACCATAAGTAGCTGACCCAGGTACAATAACAACATTTAAAAGATATCTGCAGTGCATTCAGAAAGTATTCAGACCCCTTGACTTGTTCCACATTTTGTTACGTTGCAGCCTTATTCTAAAATGGATTAAATTCTTAAACATTTTTTAAATCATCAATCTACACACAATACCACATAATAAAAAAGCGAAAACAGGTGTTTAGAAATGTTTGCAAAGTAATTAAAAATAAATAACTGAAATAACACATTTACATAAGTATTCAGACCTTTGCTATGACACTCAAAATTGAGCTTAGGTGCATTGATTATCCTTGAGATGTTTCTACAACTTGATTGGAGTCCACGAATGGTAAATTAAATTGATTGTACATGAAAGGAAAGGCACACACCTGTCTATATGAGGTCCCACAGTTGACAGTGCATGTCAGGGCAAAAACCAATCCATGAAGACACAAAAATTGTCCGTAGACCTCCGAGACAGAATTGTGTCGAGACACAGATCTGGGGAAGGATATAAAACCATTTCTGCAGCATTGCAGGTCCCGAAGAACTTTGGAACCACCAGGACTCTTCATAGAACTGGCCGCCCGGCCAAACTGAGCATTTGGGGGACAAGGGCCTTGGTCAGGGGGGAGACCAAGAACCCGATGGTCACTCTGACAGAGCTCCACAGTTCCTCTGTGGAGATGGGAGAACCTTCCAGAACGACAACTATATCTGCAGCAACTCCACCAATCAGGCCTTTATGGTAGAATGGCCAGACGGAAGCCACTCCTCTGTAAAAGTCACATGACAGCCCGCTTGGAATTTGCAAAAAAACACCTAAATAAGATTCTCTGGTCTGATGAAACCAAGGTTGAACTCTTTGGCCTGAATGCCAAGAGTCACGTCTGGAGGAAACCAGGCACCACTCATTACTTGGCCAATACCATATCTACGGTGAAGCATGTGGTGGCTGCATCATGCTGTCGGGGTGTTTTTCAGTGGCAGGAACTGGGAGACTAGTCAGGATTGAGGGAAAGATGAATGGAGCAAAGTACAGTGAGATCCTTGATGAAAACCTGCTCCAGAGCGTTCAGGACCTCAGGCTCAGGAGTGGCTTTGTGACAAGTCTGTGAATGTCCTTGAGTGGCCCAGCCAGAGCCCGGACTTGAACACGATCAAACATCTCTGGAGGGACCTGAAAATAGCTGTGCATCGACACTCCCCATCCAACCTGACAGAACTTGAGAGGATCTGAAGGGACAAATTGGAGAAATTATCCAAATACAGGTGTGCCAAGCTTCATACCCAAGAAAACTTGAGGCTGTAATCACTGCCAAAGGTGCCTCAACAAAGTACTGAGTAAAGGATCAGAATACTTATGTAAATGTGATATTTCAGTTATTTCTTTTTAATTACTTTGCAAAAAATTCTAAACACCTGTTTTCGCTTTTACTATGGGGTATTGTGTGTAGATTGATGATAGAAATAATGAATTTACTCCATTTTAGAATAAGGCTGTAACATAACAAAAGGTGGAAAACGTGAAGGGGTCTGAATACTTTCTGAATGCACTGTATGTGTGGGAAGGAACTGCAGATGCTGGTTTAAACCGAATATAGGCACAAAATGCTGGAGTAACTCAGTGGGACAGGCAGCATCTCTGGAGAGAAGGAATAGGTGATGTTTCGTTTCGAGACCCTTCAGACTTCAGACTTAAAAGAGTTCTAGATAGGTACATGGATACATGGAACAGGACAGCACAGGAACAAACCCTTCCGCCCACATTGTCTGTACTGAATATTAAAGATCCTAGAGCAGAGCAAGATGGGTTACTCTCACGCAAACGTGTAGTACGCTCATGGGCGGATTCATGGGTGATTATAGGACCCATTTTAGCGACCAGTCCCCGCCATCTTGTTCCGCCATCTTGCTTCCGGCCAAAGATCGGATCTTTGTTTCCGCAGCGGGGAGAGGGGGTGCGCGGCCCGGGGCAGCGGGGAGAGGGAGTGTGGGGCCCGGGGGAGAGGGAGTGTGGGGCCCGGGGCAGCGGGGAGGGGGGGTGTGGGGCCCGGGGGAGAGGGGGTGTGGGGCCCCCGGGGCAACGGTAGAGGGAGTGTGGGGCCCGGGGCCCGGGGAGAGGGACATAGGTGGGGGGGAGACATTGTAGTGTGGGGGCAGGCGAGGGAGTGTCGGGGGGGGAAAGAGTTGAGGGGTGGGATAAGGCCTAGTGTGTGTGAAGTTGCGGGGAGGTTTACAATGTTTATTATTTAATGTCCCTTGTCTAGTCTGAAATATTCATCATTGGATCAGAAGAAATATAATTGTGTGTGTTATATGATTATATACATTTATATTATTTTCATGTATGTGTGTTTATAAACATTTTATTCTTTAACAAGAATTAACAGAATTATCTGACCGACACAAACTGTTGCCCCGCAACATTGATTACACTGCGAGTCGGGTCGGGTCAGGTAGGCTCCGGTTACTAAAATGGGCGGGGAAAAATGCCCAGGATCCCCTCCGTAGGTACTACACGTCAGCCCATTGTATTTCGCAGGAGTTGCCCATCTTGCTCTGCTCTAAGATCTTCGCTGAATATGAAGCCATGTTAAACTGATCTCTGCCTGCACATGTTCCAAAGCCTCCAATCCCTGCCCAGTCATGTTCCCATCTAAAAGCGGCATAAAAGCCTCTTGTCGTATCTGTACCCCCACCCCCGACAGCATGATCCATGCCATGCACCCCCACCCCCCCCACCCCCACCCCCGACAGCACGATCCATGCACCCCCACCCCCCCACCCCCACCCCCGACAGCATGATCCATGCACCCCCCACCCACTGTGATGGAAGAGGTTTGGAAGGATACGAATCAAACGTGTAAATAGCACAAGTTTAGGTGGGCATGTTAGTTGGCATGGGCGAGTTGGGCTGAAGGGCCTGTTTCTGTGTTGTACAACTCTAAATGCATCCTTGGACTCTGTGCTGTTGCTCCTGTACATCATCAGGAAGACACACCTCATAATATAAGAGTGTATACAAAAATGCTGGAGAAACTCAGTGGCCAATTTTGTTAGCCCTTGCTGTCTCCTCCCATCCCTCGGCCCTCGGGCTCCTCCTCCTTCTTCCTTTCTTCTCCCCGCCACCCCCTATCAGTCTGAAGAAGGGTTTCGGCCCAAAACGTTGCCTATTTCATTTGCTCCATAGATGCTGCTGCACCGGAAATACCTCTACCTCATAATATAAGAGTCCTGGGCTGGAATCCAAGACTGTAGGCTTTGTCTGTTCCTCTCTTCTATGTTGTGTCCAGTATTGTTTAGATGAACTGAAGAAGAGTATAATTTAGTGTGGATTTTACTGCTGGCTGTGTAAGAGGCGAGGGGTCACGGCAGGGATGAATCTTTCTCTTTCTGCATGCTATACACTAAACAAGCAAATGCATGCCATCGTTGTTGTAAGAATAACAAAACCTCTATTCACAAGGTCTGAAGATTAGCTTTAAGAGAAAGGAATTTGGATAGGTGTATCTCAACAGCATTAGTTGTTTTCCACAAAGAATCATGAAAAGACTGCATTGTAAGAAATGTTCTTATTCCCGATTGGATGTCTATTTTGGGTGGTTTGAAGTGGCCCCACTGATAAATGTAATCCTGAAAGCAAAGTCTTCATGAGATTGGAATGTCAAGTGTGGTTAAGTGGCCCTGCTGCCATCATCCTGTACTGGGAGAATAAAACACAACATGATTGGCATGAGGAGAGAATGCTAAAGAACACTGTGTGATTCATCATGAAATAATCAGAGGAAAAAGGGAATGTTTGCGTGTTGGGAGTGTAGAATGAAGGGGGAGGGTGGGGACGGAGTATTCTGCACTAGTTCTTCCACCTGCATCTGAACATACAGTGCCCTCCGTAATATTTGGGAGAAAGACCCATCATTTATTTACTTGCCTCTGTACTCCACAATTTGAGTTTTGTAATAGAAAACATCACATGTGGTTAAAGTGCACTTTGTCAGATTTTATTAAAGGCCATTTTTATACATTTTGGTTTCACCGTGTAGAAATTACAGCTGTGTTTATACATAGTCCCCTCATTTCAGGGCACCATAATGTTTGGGACACATGGCTTCACAAGTGTTTGTAATTGCTCAGGTGTGTTTAATTGCCTCCTTCATCTTCATGAGAGAGCTCTCAGCACCAAGTCTTTCCTCCAGTCTTTCCATCACCTTTGGAATTGGACCAGCAGTCTCTCAGTCTGCTATGGCAGTTGCTCTGCTGCTGACCAGAAAGCCCTACAGTGAATGGTGAGGACAGCGGAGAAAATCACCAGATCACCACAACCAGCAATCCAGGACTTATACCCATCTCGCTGTCGCAAGAGAGCAACCAATATAAAGAATGTAAAAAGAATCTTAAGAAAGAAATTAGAAAAGCTAAAAGAAGATATGAGGTTGCTTTGGCAAGTAAGGTGAAAGTAAATCCGAAGGGTTTCTACCGCTATATTAATAGTAAAAGGATAACGAGGGATAAAATTGGACCATTAGAGAGTCAGAGTGGACAACTATCTGCAGAGCCAAAAGAGATGGGGGAGATATTGAACAGTTTCTTTTCTTCGGTATTCACCAAGGAGAAGGATATTGAATTATGTGAGGTAAGGGAAACAAGCAGAGTAGCTTATGGATACTATGAGGATCAAAGAAGAGGAAGTACTGACACTTTTGAGAAATATAAAAGTTGATAAGTCTCCAGGTCCGGACAGGATATTCCCTAGGACATTGAGGGAAGTTAGTGTAGAAATAGCAGGGGCTATGGCAGAAATATTTCAAATGTCATTAGAAACGGGAATAGTGCCGGAGGATTGGCGTACTGCGCATGTTGTTCCATTGTTTAAAAAGGGGTCTAAGAGTAAACCTAGCAATTATAGACCTGTTAGTTTGACGTCAGTGGTGGGAAAATTAATGGAAAGAATACTTAGAGATAATATATATAAGCATCTGGATAAACATGGTCTGATTAGGAACAGTCAACATGGATTTGTGCCTGGAAGGTCATGTTTAACTAATCTTCTTGAATTTTTTGAAGATGTTACTGGAAATTGATGAGGGTAAAGCAGTGGATGTTGTGTATATGGACTTCAGTAAGGCCTTTGACAAGGTTCCTCATGGAAGGTTGGTTAAGAAGGTTCAATGGTTGGGTATTAATGGTGGAGTAGCAAGATGGATTCAACAGTGGCTGAATGGGAGATGCCAGAGAGTAATGGTGGATGGTTGTTTGTCAGGTTGGAGGCCAGTGACGAGTGGGGTGCCACAGGGATCTGTGTTGGGTCCACTGTTGTTTGTCATGTACATCAATGATCTGGATGATGGTGTGGTAAATTGGATTAGTAAGTATGCAGATGATACTAAGATAGGTGGGGTTGCGGGTAATGAAGTAGAGTTTCAAAGTCTACAGAGAGATTTATGCCAGTTGGAAGAGTGGGCTGAAAGATGGCAGATGGAGTTTAATGCTGATAAGTGTGAGGTGCTACATCTTGGCAGGGCAAATCAAAATAGGACGTACATGGTAAATGGTAGGGAATTGAAGAATGTAGGTGAACAGAGGGATCTGGGAATAACTGTGCACAGTTCCCTGAAAGTGGAATCTCATGTAGATAGGGTGGTAAAGAAAGCTTTTGGTGTGCTGGCCTTTATAAATCAGAGCATTGAGTATAGAAGTTGGGATGTAATGTTAAAATTGTACAAGACATTGGTGAGGCCAATTCTGGAGTATGGTGTACAATTTTGGTCGCCTAATTATAGGAAGGATGTCAACAAAAAAGAGAGAGTACAGAGGAGATTTACTAGAATGTTGCCTGGGTTTCAGCAACTAAGTTACAGAGAAAGGTTGAACAAGTTAGGGCTTTATTCTTTGGAGCGCAGAAGGTTAAGGGGGGACGATAGATGTTTTTAAAATGATGAGAGGGATAGACAGAGTTGACGTGGAAAAGCTTTTCCCACTGAGAGTAGGGAAGATTCAAACAAGGGGACATGACTTGAGAATTAAGGGACTGAAGTTTAGTTGTAACATGAGGGGGAACTTCTTTACTCAGAGAGTGGTAGCTGTGTGGAATGAGCTTCCAGTGAAGGTGGTGGAGGCAGGTTCGTTTTTATCATTGGAAAATAAATTGGATAGTTATATGGATGGGAAGGGAATGGAGGGTTATGGTCTGAGCGCAGGTATATGGGACTAGGGGAGATTATGTGTTCGGCACGGACTAGAAGGGTCGAGATGGCCTGTTTCCGTGCTGTAATTGTTATATGGTTATATGGTTGTATGGTTAATATCATCAAAGACACCACCCACCCAGCACACAAACTGTTCAACTTCCTACCATCCGGCAAGCGTTATCGCAGCATGTGGAGCAAAACCATCAGATTCAAAAACAGCTTTTCTCTCAGGCCATCAGACTACTCAACACACTCAAGAAAATTCCATGAACATTACACAAAGACCAACTGACTGTCAAAATAACTTTAACTCAATGTCTGCAGTATGCTATTTGCACTTTTCTATATTGCACCTTTATTATTGCACCTTAATAACATACCTTAAATTTTTACTACACTCTGGCACACTGTGAATATTTTATATAATGTATATATCCATTGTCTATCTTTATTGGTATATAGTCTGTCTGTGTTATAAATATTACTTGCACATTTGGAGTATGGGGAAACGCAATTTCAATCCTCTGTGTGAGACTTGTTGCATTATTTGAATTGGCAATAAAGTTTACTTTCACTTTGAAACTTTATTGCTGTTTATCAACATGAGGACCAAAGTTGTGCCAATGAAAGGCAAAGAAGCCATTATGTGAGAAACAAGATTAAAACTGTTAGAGAGTCATCAACCAAACCTTAGGCTTACCAAAATCAACGGTTTGGAACATCATTAAGAAGAGAGCACTGGTGAGCTTACTAATCGCAAAGGCACTGGCAGGCCAAGGAAGACCTCCACAGCTGATGACAGAAAAATTATTTCTATAATAAAGAAAAAAAAACTCAAACACCTGTCCGACACCCGCTGAGTTTCTTCAGCACTTTTGTCTACCTTCGACAGATCAGAAACACTCTTCAGGAGCCAGGTGTGGATTTGTCAATGACCACTGTCCGCAGAAGACTTCATGAACAGAAATATAGAGGCTACACTGCAAGATGCAAACCACTGGTTAGCCACAAACATAGGATGGCCAGGTTATAGTTTGCCAAGAAGTACTTAAAAGAGCAACCACAGTTCTGGAAAAAGGTCTTGTGGACAGATGAGATGAAAATTAACTTATATCGGAGTGATGGCAAGAGCAAATTATGGAGGAGAGAAGGAACTGCCCAAGATCCAAAGCATACCGCCTCATCTGTTATGGCCTGGACATGTATGGCTGCTGAAGGTACTGGCTCACTTATCTTCATTGATGATACAACTGCTGATGGTAGTAGCACAATGAATGTGTATAGACACATCCTATCTGCTCAAGTTCAAACAAATGCCTCAAACCTCATTGGCTGGGGTTCATTCTACAGCAAGACAATGATCCCAAACATGCTGCTAAAGAAACAAAGGAGTTTTTCAAAGCTAAATAATGGTCAATTCTTGAGTGGCCAAGTCAATCACCCGATCTGAACCCAATTGAGCATGTAATTTATATGCTGAAGAGAAAATTGAAGGGGACAAGACCCCAAAACAAGCATAAGCTAAAGATGGCTGCAATACAGGCCTGGCAGAGCATCACCAGAGAAGACACCCAGCAAATGGTGATGTCCATGAATCGCAGACTTCAAGCAGTCATTGCATGCAAAGGATATGCAACAAAATACTAGATATGACTACTTTCATTTACATGACATTGCTGTGTCTCAAACATTATGGTGCCCTGAAATGGGGGGACTATGTATAAACACTGCTGTAATTTCTACTTGGTGAAACCAAATTGTATAAAAATGGCTAGTATTAAAATCTGACAATGTGTACTTTAAGCTCCTGTGATATTTTCTATTACAAATCTCAAATTGTGGAGTACAGAGGCAAATAAATAAATGATGGGTCTTTGTCCCAAACATTATGGAGGGCACTGCAATCAGTCTAGTGGACAGAGTCACTGACTAAATCTGCCCTATATTAAAGTAATTGGCGATTTTGTTCAGTAGGTCCAACAGAGGGCCATTGCCCCATCTACATGTTACACTGCCTTGGGAAAAGCAGCCTACATAAAGCAGCCTACATAATCGATGACCACTCACACCCTGGTCATTTCCTCTTCTGCCCCTTGTCGATGGGCGGAACATCTAGAAGCATGAACTCACATACCATCAGATTCAAGAACAACTTCTTCTCTGCTGTTATCAAACTCTTGAACCAACGTCTCATAAACAAAGGCTGAATTTCTGATCTTCCAATCAACTAGTTGCAGCCCATGCACAATATTTATCTGAATTTTCTCTGAAGCTACAACACCATATTCTGCACCCTGTAGATTTTTGCTTTCGCACCACCTGATCATAAGTGATAGTAGTAGAATGAGGCCATTTGGCCCATCGTCTAGAAACATAGAAACATTGAAAATAGATGCAGGAGGAGGCCATTCGAGCCAGCACCGCCATTCATGGCTGATCGTCTCCAATCAATAACCCGTGCCTGCCTTCTCCCCCTATCCCTTGATTCCACTAGCCCCTGGAGCTCTATCTAACTCTCTCTTAAATCCATCCAGTGACTCGGCCTCCACTGCCCTCTGTGGCAGGGAATTCCACAAATATTGCTATTCAATCATGGCTGATCTATCTCTCCCTCCTAACCCCATTCTCCTGCCTTTCCATAACCTCTGACATCTGTACTAATCAAGAATCTATCTATATATGCCTTAAAAATATCCACTGACTTGGCCTCCACAGCCTTCTGTGGCAAGGAATTCCACAGATTCGAAATCCTCTAACTAGAGAAAATTCTCCTCATCTCCTTCCTAAAAGAATATCCTTTAATTCTGAGGCTGTGACCTCTAGTCCTAGACTCTCCCACTAGTGGAACAATCCTTTCCACATCCATTCTATCCAAGCCTTCCACTATTCTGTGTGTTTCAAGTAGATCCCCCCTCATTCTTCTAAACTCCAGCGAGTACAGCCCAGTGCCGACAAACGCTCATCATAGGTTAACTCACTCACTCCTGGGATCATTCTTGTAAACCTCCTCTGGACCTCCAGAGCCAGCACATCCTTCCTCAGATATGGTGCCCTAAGTCCAAATGCGGATTTACCAGCAACGAGGGTTCTGAACTTAAAGAAAGGTGACTTTGAGGGTATGAGACGTGAATTGGCCAAGATTGACTGGCAATTGATTCTTAAAGAGATGACGGTGGATATGCAATGGAAGGCATTTAAAGACTGCATGGATGAACTACAACAATTGTTCATCCCAGTTTGGCAAAAGAATAAATCAGGGAAGGTAGTGCATCCGTGGATAACAAAGGAAATCAGGGATAGTATCAAAACAAAAGATGAAGCATACAAATTAGCCAGAAAAAGCATTTAAGAAGGAACTGCAGATGCTGGAAAATCGAAGGTACACAAAAATGCTGGAGAAACTCAGTGGGTGCAGCAGCATCTATGGAGCGAAGGAGATAGGCAACGTTTCGGCCCGAAATCCGTCTCCTTTGCTCCATAGATGCTGCTGCACTCGCTGAGTTTCTCCAGCATTTTTGTGTACCAGCCAGAAAAAGCAGCCTACTAGAGGACTGGGAGAAATTCAGTCCAGCAGAGGAGGACAAAGGGTTTATTAGGAAAGGGAAAATAGATTATGAAAGAAAACTGGCAGGGAACATAAAAACTGACTGGAAAAGCTTTTATAGATATCTGAAGAGAAAAGATTTGTTAAAGCGCTGGAGTAACTCAGCCGATCGGACAGCATCTCCGGAGGACATTGTTTCCAGAGATCCATGTTCTCCAGAGATGCTGCCTGACCTGCTGAGTTCCTCCAACACTTTGTGTCCTTTGATTTATTAACTAGCAGCTGCAGTTCTTTGTTTCTTCTCTTTGCCTGTGTTTGACTACAACATGCAGAATAGGCAGTGCAATAACTTTTATAATAAAAACGTCCACAAACTTCTGTGTGTTCATAACTGGAAAACTCCATCAGAGATAGACACAGACTGAAGAAGGGTCTCGATCAGAAAAGTCACCCATTCCTTTTCTCCACAGATGCTGCCTGTCCCGCTGAGTTACTCCAGCATTCTGTGCCTATCGTCGATGTAACCCAGCATCTGCAGTTCCTTCCTACACATGTGAACATTGAGGATGGACACAAAATGCTGGAGTAATTCAGTGGGTGTGACTGAGTGTGAAGAAGGGTTCCAACTTGAAACGTCACCTATCCATGTTCTCGAGAGAAGCTGCCTGACCCACTGTGTTACTCCAGCACTTTGTGTCTAAGTTCTGTTAGACCAGCATCTGCAGTTCCTTCCTACAAACGGCATCAAAGACAGTGTCGCGATTTGCTCAAATGTCCCATTTGGTGTTCATTGGCTAATCTCTTCTATTCCGCTGCTTTCATTGGCCAACTGTGTGGTGAGAGTTGACCATTGGGGGAGCAGAACCCCAGTTCGGCCGCTGTGATTGGCCGGCGATGGGGCCTCGGTGATGGCACAATGTACTTGTTGCAGTGACGTGGGCGTGGCTGTGTTGGTTGGCGGCTGCTGTCAATCACAGGCCTGCCTGCATGTTGTTCCCGGCAGCCACCAGAGCATCTTGAGGCTACACATTATGAAACATGTCGAGCCAAAAAATAGTCAATAGTCCATTTTGTTTGTCACAAGATGGCAGTAATGGTGGCACGTCGGTAGAGTTGCTGTCTGACAGCAAAATGCAGCGCCAGAGTCCCGGGTTCGATCCCGACTACTGGTGCTGTCTGTATGGAGTTTGTACGTTCTCCCTGTGATCTGCATGGGTTTTCTCCGAGATCTTGGGTTTCCTCCCACACTCCAAAGATGTACAGGTTTGCAGGTTAATTGGCTTGATAAAATGTTAAATTGGTCGTTGGCGATATGCAGAGTACTGCCCTGCCGACTACAAAATTCAGAAGGTTCAGAAGGGGCAGTGAAATGAATTTGCCAGCAGCAGTACAATTAAAAAGGAACACACAATACACAATAAGATTTAACACAAACATCCACCGCAGCATTCTTCACTGTGGTGGAAGGCACAAAGTTCAGTCAGGCCTCCTCCTTGTTCACCAGTGGTCGGGGCCATAAAACCCTCTGCAGTCGCTGCTACGGATGGCCGGATGTACAGGCCCTCTTGTCGGGACAGTCGAACACACTGCGTGGCCTGGAGGTCCATAATCGGCACTTTCTTACCAGAGACCGCGGCTTCAGGATGTTGTAGGCCATAGGCCATAGGCCGGCAATCGGAGCTCTTCTCCGGGTATCCCCGGTGAGGGATCCCAGGCTCCGGACAGCGTGTCTGCGGCTAGAAGCTCCGCAGGCCGCAGCTTCAGGGTGTATCAGCCAGCGATTGGAGCACCCCCTTCGGGCGACCCATGGCAAGGGCTCGCCCGCTCCGCGATGAAAAGTCCACGCTGCGCCCGCGCTGAAACTCCAGGCCTGACTCCAGGAAAGACCGCTCCAATTCATGCTGTTATGCCGCAAGGGAGGCGACATGGAAAACGCCGCTTCTCCGTCGAGGAGGTGACCAAAAGCGGTTCCACCCTCACCACCCACACAACCCCCCACAAAAGACACACCGAGAGACACTAAAGCAAACATTTGGACATACTAAAAAAAACAGAAAATGGTGAAATAACGAACACGCTGCTGGCAGGGCAGCCATCTCACAACGCCCCCATCAACTCCCCCTCTCCCTCCCAGCCCCCCTAGTTCCGCAGCCCTTGCTCTGTGCAGATGCTGCCTGACCTGCTGATCTCCATGTCTCTCCCAGTTCTGTACGACTTACCATGCCAACCAACATCTGTCCACCACTGTAACACCCAATGTGTTGCCCAATCAACCACAGCCAACGCTCCTTTCATATCTTTCTAGTTTCACTTTTTTCGATAGATGACTCTTGTTTCTTGCTGATCCACATCACTCTTGAACTATTATGGTCACCATTACCCATATTAATCAGTGCTTTTCAGTATACAGGATAAGATCCAAAATGTCCTTTTCCCAGTGCATTGTTTGTGACTGCACACTATGAAGCATCCTGGACCTGGTAAATAATGGAAAACTTCATTATATTGTTTGGCAACTATATGACGCATGTTTATTAAAGGTACACACCTCAAAAACAGTAGACTTTTCTCCAGTTAATTCCTCAACATATTGATCCAGAAAGGCATCTTGTATTTATTCCATGAATTCAGTGTCCTCCTTATTATAAAGAATTTGATTTGTCCAATGTATATGTTCACTGAAATGCCCCATGATTACTTTATGACACCAGATACATGTTCCTGTAATTTCTTGAATCACAACACTCTCCCCTCTATCACAACTGCCGTTTGATCGCCATCAATAACCGCCGCCAATATTTTCTACCCTTTGTCATTTTTATGCTGGACCAAATTGATTCTAATTCTACACTGTGAGCTGTCATGCCTTTAGGTATTTACTTTAAAATATCTTTTTTTGGTACGCTCTTCAAAATCAATACTGGATTTTTCTTTCGTGGAAGGTGTATGTCTTACTCTGGGAAATTACAGTTCCTTCATGTAGCAGCGATTATACTGAACTCTGCAACATGTTGCTGGGTGACCCTCCCAGCGGTAAAACACCATCCCTGGACATGACCTTTTAAATGCTGCCGGTTGTTCAACACACAGTCATCTCTTATAGACAAGGAAAAAACATGGAGACAGGAAACTACAGATATGCTGGAACCTTGAGTAAAACACAAAGTGCTGGAGGAACTCATCAGGAAGTTAGACGCAAAATGCTGGGGTAACTCAGAGCAACAGGCAGCATCTCTGGAGAGAAAGAGTGGATGATGTTTTGGGTCGAGACCCTTCTTCAGACCTGAAACATCACCCATTCCTTCTCTACAGAGATGCTGCCTGTCCCGCTGAGTTACTCCAGCATTTTGTGTCCATCTGCGATTTAAACCAGCATCTGCAGTTCTTTCCTACACATTTTTACTTTTCTCTAAATTCGATTTTGCAGGGAAGATGGCATTATACTAAGCTGCCTAACTTGGACACTGAACACATGGCTGCAGACAAACGTCAGAGAGTTCAGGGTAATTCACGTTCTTGGAGATGACCCCCAAAGATTGTTGATGTCATTTCTGTGTATTATGTCATAGTCATAATCCCAGCTATCTCTTCACACATCTACCACCACACACTGAGAACCTCATTTAGAAGCTTGACTATAATAATCAAATTAAAGGCAGACCAATCTAACTATGGTGCCAGAATATTTTCTTTCCATATCTTCATTAGCATCCTGGTAACGATAAACCTTGATTCTTCCTGAGCAGCCATATGATGTGGATGTGGCCCTTGTGGCTAGGGCGATCAGAGGGTATGGAGAGAAGGCAGGTATGGGATACTGAGTTGGATGATCAGCCATGATCATATTGAATGGCGGTGCAGGCTCGAAGGGCCGAATGACCTACTCCTGCACCTAATTTCTATGTTTCTATGTTTCTATGATGCTGTTTTTAAATGAGCAATAGTGAAGCTGGAACTTAATTGAGAAATGGAAGTAACCACACCAGGCCAGTCCGTGATCAATAAGAGTCACACACAGGGAGGTTAGTGGAGAGAAGATCCGTGAAATACGGTTACAACAGGATCAAAATCAACTGGGTAAGTGAATGGATGATGGGATTCAACTCACAATGGAAAGTAATTCCGCCTTTGGGGAAGTTAAACCAGGGCAGGACATACATAATGAATGCCATCCCCAGAGAGATCTGGGGGCAGAGGTACCTGGCTCCCTGAGATAAGTGATGCGTTCCCACGCTGGTCAGGGCATTGAGTACGGCCATTGGGAAGTCATGTTAGAGCAGTACAAGACATTGGTGAAACCACACCTGGAATATTGTGTGCAGTTCTGGTTGCCATCATGCAGAAAGGATGTCATTAAGCCAGAGAGGGTGCTGAAAAGATTCACATGGATGGTGCTGGCACTGGAGAGTTTGAGTATTGGCTGCAACTATTTTCCTGGAGTGAAGATTACAATGGGTTATAAAATGATGAGAGGCACAGATAGTGCAGATAGTCATAATATTCTTCTGTGGATAGGGCATTCCAAAACCAGCAGGTTTAAGCTGAAAGGAGTATGATTACAGCAGATCTAGGTAAGTAAGTAAGTAAGTTTATTGACCAAGTATTCACATACAAGGAATTTGCCTTGATGCTCTGCCCACAAGTAACAACATGACATACAGTGACAGTTAAGAATGACTCAGAAAACACTAAACATTAATAATAATAAAACATTAATGATAAAACACCATTGATCAAGCATGTGAACCAACAAAATACCAGATCAAAGGGAGGCTACAGATTTTTGGCTGTTGAGTAGAGCAACTACTCATGGATAAAAACTGTTTTTATGTCTGGCTGTGGCAGCTTTGACAATCCGGAGTCGCTTTCCAGAGGGAAGTGATTCAAAGAGTTTGTGGCCAGGGTGAGAGGGGTCAAAGAGGATCTTTGCCGCTAGCTTCCTGGCCCTTGCAGTGTACAGTTCATCAATGGAGGGAAGGTTGCAGCCAATAATCTTCTCAGCTGATCGGATGATTCGCTGCAGCCTCCAGGTGTCGTGCTTGGTGGCTGAGCCAAACCAGACCATGATGGAGAAGGTGAGGACAGACTCTACGACGGCCGTATAGAATTGGACCATCATTGCCTGTGGCAGATTGTGCTTCCTCAGCTGCCGTAGGATGTACATCCTCTGTTGGGCCTTTTTGACTGTGGAGTCGATGGTAGCCCCCCACTTAAGGTCCTTGGAGATGATGGTTCCCAGGAACTTAAAAGACTCCACAGATGTGACTGTGGTGTTGTTGATGGTGAGTGGGGTGAGGGGAGGGGGAGCACTCCTAAAGTCTACAATCAATTCCACTGTCTTAAGAGCATTGAGCTCCAGGATGTTGCGATGGCACCAGGACGTCAGCTGTGACACTTCCTGTCTGTAGGCAGATTCCTCCCCATCCTGGATCAGTCCAATCAGGGTTGTGTCGTCCGCAAACTTGAGCAGCTTGACAGAGGAGTCTGAGGAGGTGCAGTCGTTGGTGTAGAGAGAGTAGAGGAGAGGAGAGAGTACGGGAGTAAATTTGAGGGACATTTTTTCACACAAAGAATATTGGGTATGTTTAAATGTTTAAAAGACAATTGGACATACAAAGATAAGAAAGGAATTGAGGGATATGGGCCAACCGCATGTAAGTGGGGCTACGCAAATAGGTAGACAAAATATGAAGGAAGGTGGAAAATTTCATGCAGATGCTGGTTTATACTGAAGATAGGCACATAATGTTGGAGTAACTCAGCGGGTCAGGCTCTGGAGAAAAGGAATAGGTGACATTTTGGGTCAGAACTCTGCTTCAGACTGAAAGATAGAGAAGGCCAGAACACGGCCAGCAACAGATGAGCTCAGGAAGGATGAAGTCCATAATGGCCCATTGTTGACAAGTGAAGATGTACTAACAACAGGAATACAAGGATGTGAATAATGGAACTAGTAGGATGATTAGGGTGGGGGGGGGGGGGGGGGGGGGGGGGGGGGGGGGGGGAGGTGGCCTGTTTCCAATGCAGTATAACTCTTGACTCTGAGAAAGCATTCTCTACCAAGAGCTATACACCTCCAACCTTTTCTTTCACATGTGATCATTATTTTTGAGCTGTCATTTACTTGAGTTTGTGATGGGCAATTTATTCAAGTTATGCCTAGAGGTCGCATGCCGTTCCCTTCATCACGATGCGAGTGATTTAGTCCTGAGAAGAAAGATGAATATTTCCTGCCATTGGGATGATGTTTCACAAAGGGAATGGCAGATTACGTGTGGATTTTACCATTACTATAAATGAACCAAACATTCCACTACTTTTAGACAGTGTGGCTTTTGGGCTTCCCTCCCTCAATCCACCAATACTAATTCAGGGTCCCCAGAATCTCCTCACAACAGTCGATGACTTTCTATTCAAGACTTGAATTTCCTTTAAACAGAACAGAACAAACAAGAACGCTACAGAAAGCAGCAGATGTACAGTCATTGCAAAACAGAAACTAAAATGGATATTATTTTTAACATTCAATGCTCAACTTGAAAACCTCCAGGCAGACTTTGAAAGTGAACCTGATTACACTCCTTGAGATCGAAAACCAACACAAGCAGAAACAGAAGCTCTC
Source organism: Leucoraja erinaceus (assembly GCF_028641065.1). Taxonomy (NCBI): domain Eukaryota; kingdom Metazoa; phylum Chordata; class Chondrichthyes; order Rajiformes; family Rajidae; genus Leucoraja; species Leucoraja erinaceus. Next base: position 834,685 of record NC_073397.1, read on the forward strand.
CCAACAAGGAGAACCACCAGCCACACAGAAATTAGAATCTCCAAAACATACTGACACCTCACAAAACAGAGTTAATCTTAAAATGTACAACACAGGATATCCTACAGGATAGATGAAACGCAGCAAAAACATTTCATACCACCAGGCACTCATTGAAATGAAACTGAACCTGATGCAACAGATAACTTACCGAGATGTTCAAATCAACAGCCATCACATCTAATTCACACCCACACAATCTGCCCCATCACTCTTTTCCTTCATTTGAGATTAAGAAACTCTTGTCCTGGTGTTGAGACAATAACCTTTCTCTCAATGTCAGCAAGACAAAGGAGATAGTGATGGACTTTAGGAAGTGATGTGGTTCACAAAGCCCAGTTTGTATTGACAGCGCTGAAGTACAGATGGTTGAAAGCTTCATATTCCTAGTAGTCAACATGGCCAACAACTTCTCCCGGGCCACCCACATTGAAGCAACGACCCAGAAAGCACATCAACGTCTCTACTTCCTTAGAAGGCTTAGGAAGTTTGGCATGTTCCCTACAATTCTCACCATTTCTACAGATGCGCCAGAGAAAGCATTTTATCAGGATGCATCTCAGTTTGGTTTGGGAACAGCTCCATCCAAGACTGCAAGAAAATGCAGTGAATTGTGGACGCAGCCAAGACCATCACACAAACCAACTTCTCGTCCAGTCTCAACCCGAAACATCACTCATTCCTTCTCTCCAGAGATGCTGCCTGCCCCTCTGAGTTACTCCAGCATTTTGTGTCTACCCTCACTTCCATTGACTCCATTTATACGCCGCACTGCCTTGGCAAGGCCAGCAGCATAATTAAAGATGAGTCGTACCCTGGCCACTCCCTCTCCCATCGGGGAACAGATATAATAGTGTGAAACACACACCTCCAGATTAACGAGCAGTTTCTTCCCAGATGTTATCGGCAACTGAATCATCCAACCACAACTGGTCCTGAACTACTATCTACCTCATTGTGGCTCTCGGACTATCTTTGATTGGACACTACTGGCTTTACCTTGCACAAAATGTTATTCCCTTATCATTTATCTACACACTGTAAACGGCTCGATTATAATCATGTATTGTCTTTCTGTTGACTGGTTAGTACACAACACAAGCTGTTCACTGTACCTTGGTACACGGGACAATAAACTAAACTAATCACTACTGAACAAGTCATTTATGCTTGGGTTGTAGGCACTGCTGGCAAGGCCAGCATTTATTGCCTTCACCTCACTGCCCTTGAGAAGATTGTGGAGCTTTCTGAGCCATCATTGTCCGTGGTGAAGGTGCACCAACACTGCTCATTGGATTTAGACTCAGCAACAACTCAGTATAGACTGGGAGACAGTGTCACGTATTGTGCAATGCATATTCTTTCCATGGGCAGGCAGCTTCCAACACACAGTGCATCCACCACATTCACAGTTCTACAAGATTTTTTCCTGACCCTCAAAGGTAATAGACAAGGATGCTGCATATTTAACCCTGATACAGCTTCTATTGTGGAACCCAACCTTTCCTTGTGAAAAAAATGTTCATCTATAGGGAAGGTTAGAGAACAAAAGCAGCATTAATGCATGGCCAAACATGCACTCTCACTATCAGTTACACACCATTAACACACTTACATCATCAAATATCAGTAACATCAACGGCATTTCATCATCACCCTTACAGCAGTGAGACTTCATCATCTTCCGTACACTGAAACCATTAAAGAATTGATGTCTGCTGACATCACCATTATCACAGGTGATGGGGATCAACATTGTCAGTATGATGCCAAAGCCATCAGTGGCATTATCACTACATCAGAGTACATGAGTAGAGCATCATAGGGGATAGTGGCAAGGGTGGGGCTCATGGACTCGCAGCTAGACTTCTGCGTCATGATTGCAGGGACATGAAATAGAATTCCACCCTGGTATCAGGAGGACAAAAATGACCACCACTTGTCAACAGTGGACAATTGAATAAAACACGGCCAGCAAGTGCACGGTTATGGCATGCAGTTTGTGCAAAGGATTAATAAATGGAAATGCTGTTTGGTGAATATTTTGCATCTCTCTTTGTAGTTGAGAACAGAAAGATGATTGCAAAATTGTAGGGACCTCCTAGTCTTATGAGGAAATCACAATAAATGCTCATCGGTAAAATGTAACAGAAGGTGAATGGGACAGAGAAATGTTGGTGTCTCCCAGCGCCAGAGACTTGGGTTTGATCCTGAGCAAGGGTGTTGTCTGTATGGAGTTTGTATGTTCTCCCTGTGACCTCGTGGGTTTTCTCCGGGTGCTCCGGTTTCCTCCTACACTCCAAAGACATAGTTTGTAGGTTAATTGACTTTGGTAAAACATTTAAATTGGCCCGTGTGCGTAGGATAGTGTTAGTGCACAGGTGATCGCTGATCGGCGCGGACTCAGTGGCTACAAGGCCTGTTTCCAAGAGTTCAAGTTCAAGAGACATTTATTGTCACATGCACCAATTGGTACAGTGAAATTTGGGTTAACATACAGCCATACGAATAAAAAAGAACACAACACACGTTAGACTTTAACATAAATATCCCCACACAACGGAATCAAAGTTTCCCACTGTGAGGGAAGGCACCAAAGTTCAGTCATCTTCCCCTTTATTCACCCGTGGTCGGGGCCTCCCAAGCCCCCCGCAGTCGCCGCTACGGGCGACCCGATGTTCAGGCCCTCTTGCCGGGATGATGGAACTCCAATGTTGGAATGGAAGAACATTCTCAGTGGCTTGGACTTCCGAATCGGCCACTTCCTACTGGAAACCGCGGCTCCCTAAGTGCACAGGCCGAGCTGGGCGGAGATTCACGCTGGCGGCCCTCGGCAAAGGAACCAAGGACTCCGCGATGTTGAAGTCAGCGCCGCCTGCGGCTGGGAGCTCCACAAACCACAGCTCCGCGATGTAGAAGTCAGCGCCGCCTGCGGCTGGGAGCTCCACAAACCACAGCTCCGCGATGTAGAAGTCAGCGCCGCCTGTGGCTGGGAGCTCCACAAGGCACAGCTCCGCGATGTTGAAGTAGCAGGCCCACACTCTGGAGCTTCAAACGGCGATCCCAGGTAAGACATCGCCTGCTCCGCGATGAACCCAGTGCTGCGCCGCTGCTGAAGCTCTGGTCGGTCTCCGGCAGGAAAGGCCGCGCCAATCCAGTTGGTAGGCGGCGAGGGGGGGAGGCGAAGATGCGACTCAGAGAATAGTCGCATCCTCGCCAGGAAGTGACTGAGAAATGGTTTTCCCCTTAAACTACCCACCTCCCCCACATAAAAATACTAAGTGACCTCCAAAACACACTTTTTGAAACAGACTAAAAGTAACAAAAAGATGGAAAAACAGACAGACTGTAGGCAGAGGCGCCCCTAGACACATGTTGTATCTAAAACTCAAACTAACCTTGAGTCCATATCCAATGAACCCAAATGAAGATCCCATTGAGATTCTATTCTATTGAGATCCCAATCACAATACTTGAGCGTAAAACAAACAGCCGGAGGGACTCAGTGGATCAGACAGCAACTGTGGTGAGAAATGAACAGACACCATTTTGGGATGGGTCCTTTCTTCAGATTGATGGAGTAGAGGGGTGATTGCCTGTAGAAATAGGTATGGGGAAGCAGAGGGACAAGAACTAACAAATGTTTCCATTTTACTGCTCAACAATACATGAATTTACTTTATTTCTAAGAAGGTCCAGACAACCGTTACTGGATCTAATCCATGCTGCCCTTTCTTTTGATGTCCATACCTAAGATGAACGTTAACAATATGCTGTCATATAATTAGTATTCTGATGGGATTTGGGGCTTCTGGTATATGTAACATAAAAAAGCTAGAGGTACAGCAAGTAACAGGAAAGAAACAAGTCTTTGGTCCACCATACCAACCTCATCATTGTACCTAGTCTTTGGTCCACCATATCCAGCCTCATCATTGTACCTAGTCTTTGGTCCATCATATCCAACCTCATCATTGTACCTAGTCTTTGGTCCATCATATCCAACCTCATCATTGTACCTAGTCTTTGGTCCACCATATCCAACCTCATCATTGTACCTAGTCTTTGGTCCACCATATCCAACCTCATCATTGTACCTAGTCTTTGGTCCACCATATCCAGCCTCATCATTGTACATAGTCTTTGGTCCACCATATCCAACCTCATCATTGTACCTAGTCTAATCTCACATATCCGATTTGGTCTATAATCTTCTACGTCTTTGCAATTCAATTCTTGTCTAGATGTTTCTGAAATGTGAAAGCACGGGGCAGCACCACCTGCTCAGACAGCCCTTCTAGACTACAACCACTTTCCATATGCAAACTTGTAGCCCAGCTAAATCTCTACCTATCCCCAAACCCATTTCAAGGCAGAGATGGATAAACATTTGAACTACAAGGGAGTCAAGGATCTGAATAGAAAGAAGGAGAGTGGTGTTGAGGCCACATCAGGATCGGATATGCTTTTACACAATCATGATCAGGATTCTAGTTGTTTTCCCAGTGTGAACATTAGATGACCATTGCACAACAGAAATCATGGTCAAGTCAATGATTTGTGGGCACATCTATTCCCCTGTGCTTGCTTTGTGACATTAGGGATGGATAAAGGTGCCACTTATGATCCAGTCAATTAGCAAGTCTGTGTTCCAGGCAACGGTGCCCTGTGGATGGGAAGGGTCATTGCATTGGCATTGATTAGGATTGCGTTGTGTAGAAAAGAGGAAATATGAATAAAACTTAAATCTTCTGGTTCTGTTTGATGCAGGCAATTGCATGTTTTGAATGCTGTAAGGTTATGCAACTGCAAGTGAAAAATAAAAGTTACCACCAAAAACAGCAGTTCTTATGTCTCTGTTTTAATTTCTTTTGGAAATAACAAGACACTACACTGATAAGTGCGAGCCTCCCAGCGATCCACCTGCACGCTGACCACACTTTCTAAAGAGGCTTGAATGAGCAATAGAGCTGGTTTGCCGATGTTATGAATGGGTTTCATTGGCCTTTTATAACTGAGAGACCACTCCAGTTACATCAAAGGGATGAAGCTCTTCAGGGGACTGAGGCACATAAACCAGTCGCCAAATTAAAAAAAAATGTAAATTCTGCTTGAGTAAGCACCCCACATTCACCATTGAAGTGAAGCGCAAGATGCAGAAAACAAACAAGAAATGGAAATGTGTCAGTGAACAGCCATGAGAGGAAAGCTAGGTTGACAATGGTGAACTGCTGAAATCATTCTCATCAATTGCTGCCTCTGACAAGATTTATTCAAATACTGGCTGACGTAAGGGAAAAGACCACTGGGGGAGGGGGGATGGAATAAATTATGTAGAAATGCTCTTTGAGAAATCCCACTTTGACATGATGTAGCAAATGCTTTTTCAAGGCCATTTTATAGCTATACGACCTCACTTTAACCCTATATTTACAGTCTAGTTTATTTGGGTACGGAGGACAAAGGGGAGGACAGCATGGTGGAGGTAAGAGGACATTTTATGCTCATCAATGGAAAATGGAAGGTTGATCCACTCGGCAAAATGAGGGGGTTAAGGTTTCCTTTGTATCTGCAATGCTGGAGAGTAAACTGCCCACTCAGTATCAAGGCTGCGGAGTGAAACAGTGAAAGAGATGGCATTGTTATCAATATGTTGGATTCAATTAAAATCAAATTATTAAGAAAACTAAACTTCAACTAACACTTTTAGAAAAGTAATTACAATCTAATGTCCAGGATAGTGATTGGTAGATTATCATTTCACTTGTGCATTTTGTTTTGCTTTAGTCTCTCAACTTATCTTATCTGAAACTGATCTCGATTTTGATGCGTGCGTTGTACATTGCAACAGAGAGGAGTCAACAGGTGTGCGTTAGTTTGTGCTGCTACATGCATCTGCTTCACAAACGGTCCCTGAGAAATGAGTACCTATGAATCTGAAGAAACCCATTTCCCTTTGGTTCGGGTGAGACTGAATCTCATTGATCACATTTCTGTCGTTATACTTGAACATTTGGCTCAATTTCCATTCCATTAGATCATGACTATTGGGCATTATTTCCCATATGATCAAGATTTGACAGAATGTTATCTTAAGATTGAAAAGTAAATTGGTTCAATCAGAAAACGTAGTCTTAAATCAAACAAGTAAGGTATGAGGAGTGAGATGTGAAACGTTATTAACAGGACGGGGACCGGTAACAGCTGGTAGTTACAACATACGTCGCTTAAAGACGAAAATAACTCAATGTAAGAATTGGATCTACTGTGGCTAACAAGATAAGGGGACATGACATGAGAATTAAGGGACTGAAGTTTAGGGGTAACATGAGGGGGAACTTCTTTACTCAGAGAGTGGTAGCTGTGTGGAATGAGCTTCCAGTGAAGGTGGTGGAGGCAGGTTCGTTTTTATCATTTAAAAATAAATTGGATAGTTATATGGATGGGAAGGGAATGGAGGGTTATGGTCTGAGCGCAGGTATATGGGACTAGGGGAGATTATGTGTTCGGCACGGACTAGAAGGGTCTAGATGGCCGTTTCCGTGCTGTAATTGTTATATGGTTATATGGTTATTATATGGTTAAAGATGGTATTAGATGTAAGGAAAAGGATTAAAGTAGTGGCAAAAAGAACAGAACATCTGAAGACTGGGGGCACTAGCAGATTGTCATAAATACCCTTTGTCAGATTTGTCACTGACCTAGTGTGACATATAAATGACTCCAGCAATGTGCTTGACTGTGAAATAACCTCCAACCCGGCCCCAACTCTAACGGTTATAAGTGCAACTGAATGTTGTGCAAGCATCAACTAGCATCCGGACTTCTGACCTGATCATGGCCATTACTGAAGCAGCTGCAGAAAGTTGGGCTTGGATACTACACAGAGGAACACAGTCGTGATGTTCTAGGCAGAGATATTTGGCCTATAACAGGCAAATCACCTTCCTTTCAGTGTAAACCATAAAACACAACAGCACAGGAACAGGCCCATTGTCCCACATTAACTGAGCCCAACATGTTGCCAAGATCAACTCATCTTATCTGCCAGCACATAATTCATATTCCACCATTCCCTATATATCCCTGGGCCTATCTGAAAGCCTCTCCAACGCCACTATTGTATCTGGCTCCATCACCACCTTTGACAGAGCGTTCCCGGCATCCACCACCATTTGTGTTAAAAATTGCCCCACACATCCTTTAGCTATGTCCTCTAGTCTTTGATTATAGAAATATAGAGTATATAATCATTAAATACCCTGGAATAAAAAGAGAACTCCCCCAGTGTTGCCTATTTCCTTCGCTCCATAGATGCTGCCGCACCCACTGAGTTTCTCCAGCACTTTTGTCTACCTATGAAAAAGACCATCATTGTCTTTAGTTTCATGTTTAAAATGAAAGATAAAAAGGGTAGTTATGAAACAGAGTTTAATGCCAACACAGCAGCACAATAGCAGTAGGGCTACTGTCCTACAGCACCAGAGTCCTGGGTTCGATCCTGATTATGGGAGCTTGCCTGTATGGAGTTGTACGCTCTCCCCGTAACCTGCTTAGGTTTTCTCCGAGATCTTTGGTTTCCTCCCACACTCCAAAGATCTACAAGTTTGTCGGCCAAATTGTCTTATAAATGTAAAATTGTCCCTAGTGTGTATGGGATAGTATTAATGTGCGGGGATCGCTGTGTTGGTGTGGACTAAGTGGGCCGAAAGGCCTGTTTGCCGCACTATATCTCTAAACTAAACTGTAAGTAGACAGCATACAAGATTCTATAAGTGATTATTCAAGCATTTTAGAACATACAATTGTGGATGGTGAATTGGACAAGGTGGTGAGGGAGAGAGGAATGGGGTGGTTTTCGAGTAGGTAGCATGTCCTCAGCAGCCACAATCCAGAATTAAACGTTGCCTATTTCCTTCGCTCCACAGATGCTGCCGCACCTGCTGAGTTTCTCCAGCACTTTTGTCTACCTATGAAAAAGACCATCATTGTCTTTAGTTTAATGTTTAAATGAAAGATAAAAAATCCCCTGCATGTGCAGTGTCTGTCTGCTGCCTCCAATTGTCAGGTCTGCATGAACAAGCAAAACGTTTTAAAATCTACCTGGAGTTGAATCATTACACTGCAATCAAACTTTCCAAATCGTGGCCTTTCCTTCTATTTCAATAACTTTTACAGAGACGAATAAAAATGGATAAGAGTTGCCACAGTTATGGCTGCAGAAGGTTTGCCTGTGAATGTTGAAGAAGTGGCTCGACATAAATCACTGGTTTGTTTTGATCACCGCAACTTTGGAAATGATGAAGCAGAAAAAAAAAACATTTATTCTTGAGCATTCCAGATTTTATTAGTTCGGAATAGATTTGCCAACAATGGCGTGTTGCTCAAGCTACTTACATGAGGAAGTAGAAAAACACAGCTTGAAAACCATGAAGACTGCAGACTTATAGCCCATAAATAGTTAATCCAATAGAAGCTGCAAGCTTCACACTGGATACTGGCCAACAGAAAACACAGCCTTCACAGCAGATAAAGATCATTTCTGTTTCATAAAATTTGCTGTCACTTATTAGAAAGAAATGTGTTCTTCCATTCAGTGATGATGAGACATGTTGATTACAGAGAGTCATGTGATTTATGTAAAATGGGCATATATTTATTATATTGCAGGATTATTGCTGTAAATAGGACATATATTCAGCATACATCTTGTGATCTAAAATTGATTGATTAGTGTAAGTTTACTGGGTAAAATAGACCTAGACAGACAGTGTTAGATAATTAGAGCAATATTGATGATAATCTTATGGGTGTCAATTGGTCGTGTAATTCTCACAACATTGACATTGTGGTAAACTGATGACATTGCCATATTTATTGAGTAATTCGTGGCAATGGACAACTGGTTTTGCAGTGTGAAAATAATAGTCAGAAAGCTCAAACTCAAACTGGATGTTGAATTATTGGTGACGAATGATTTGGGTAATTGCTACAAGAGTCTGCCCCATTTATTGGTGTTTGTACATGAGGTTGAATGGACCTTCTGCCGCATGGGTGGGATATCTCCGGTGCAATATCATTGCTCATTGAAGGCAGCCAAATGTAAACAGAGTGAATATTCAAAATGCTGTTCAGGTGATGATTTTAGCGTGAAGAGACAGACGTTGGCCTGGCTGATGGACATCTTTGTTTGCTGCACAATTCAAATGGAAAGATCAGGGTCAAAAGGAACATTTTGGACTCTCTGCAGGATTCACAGAGTAATTTTCCTTTCTAACCTCCATAGACAATAGACAATAGACAATAGGTGCAGGAGGAGGCCATTCGGGCCCTTCGAGGGAGCACCGCCATCACTGTGATCACGGTTGATCATCCACAATCAGTACCCCGGCCCTGCCTTCTCCCCATATTCCTTGACTCCACTATCTTTAAGATCTCTATCTAGCTCTCTCTTGGAAGTATCCAGAGAATTGGCCTCCACTGCCTTCTGAGGCAGAGAATTCCACAGATTCACAACTCTCTGGGTGAAAAAGTTTTTCCTCATCTCCGTTCTAAATGGCCTACCCCTTATTCTTAAACTGTGGCCCTTAGTTACGGACTCCCCCAGCATCGGGAACATGTTTCCTGCCTCTAGCGCAATCAATGTCATAATAATCTTATATGTTTCAATAAGATTCCCTCTCATCCTTCTAAATTCCAGAGTATACAAACCCAGTCGCTCCATACTATCAACATATGACAGTCCCGCCATCCCGGGAATTAACCTTGTGAACCTACGCTGCACTCCCTCAATAGCAAGAATGTCCTTCCTGAAATTTGGAGACCAAAACAGCACACGATATTCCAGGTGTGGTCTCACTGTACAACTGCAGAAGGACCTCTTTGCTCCTATACTTAACTCCTCTTGTTATGAAGGCCAACATGCCATTAGCTTTCTTCACTGCCTGCTATACCTGCATGCTTACTTTCAGTGACTGATGAACAAGGACCCCCAAATCTCATTGTACTTCCCCTTTTCTCAACTTGACACCATTCAGTTAATAATCTGCCTTCCTGTTTTTGCCACCAAAGTGGATAACCTCACATTTATCCATATTAAACTGCATCTGCCATGCATCTGCCCACTAACCCAAACTGTCCAAGTCACCCTGCATTCTCATAGCATCCTCCTCACAGTTCACACTTAGTTACAGATAGTAACCATGGCTGGAGGTGATGAGTGAAGCCACAAGGGTGAAAATGGTGCAATCTGATAAGAAAACGTGAGGAGTAAAATGTTGAACTAAAGGGAGAGATAGCAGGTAGAAGGGAACGGGGGGGGGGGGGGGGGGGGGACTGGAGTAGAGAGAGATGGGTGATGAGTAGATGGAGGAGCTGGAGGAAAGGGAAGGAACAGGTCGAGAATCAACTTGAGGAAGGTCTACACTTCACCATGTCGATCTTCCTTACTTGGTGTGCTTTTCTCTTCGCAACAAGGGATAGGTGGGGAGTGAAAAGAGGGTTGTTTATGAGGAGGGAGTGATGGAGAGCTGGATAAATGAAAATGAGGAGGGGTGGATTTAGATGTAACTGGAGAATTCACTGTTCATCCATTGGGGTGTAGGTTGTACAACTAAAGCTACCCAAGTGAAGCATGAGGCTTCAAGTTTGAGTTGTGTGTGGCCTCACTGGCAAGAGGATGGGGGGGAGAGAAGCTCAAGCTGGCCCTGGTGGACAGATCACGGGTGTTCAGCTTGGTCATTTGCTCAGTATCTTGGCCACTGATTCCATCCACTCCCTATCTCGCTTGTATTAACCATATAACCATATAACAATTACAGCACGGAAACAGGCCATCTCGGCCCTACAAGTCCGTGCCGCCACAACTTTTTTCCCTTAGTCCCACCTGCCTGCACTCATACCATAACCCTCCATTCCCTTCTCATCCATATGCCTATCCAATTTATTTTTAAATTATACCAACTAACCTGCCTCCACCACTTCCACTGGAAGCTCATTCCACACCGCTACCACTCTCTGAGTAAAGAAGTTCCCCCTCATGTTACCCCTAAACTTCTGTCCCTTAATTCTGAAGTCATGTCCTCTTGTTTGAATCTTCCCTATTCTCAAAGGGAAAAGCTTGTCCACATCAACTCTGTCTATCCCTCTCATCATTTTAAAGACCTCTATCAAGTCCCCCCTTAACCTTCTGTGCTCCAGAGAATAAAGACCTAACTTATTTAACCTATCTCTGTAACTTAGTTGTTGAAACCCAGGCAACATTCTAGTAAATCTCCTCTGTACTCTCTCTATTTTGTTGACATCCTTCCTATAATTGGGCGACCAAAATTGTACACCATACTCCAGAATTGGCCTTACCAATGCCTTGTACAATTTTAACATTACATCCCAGCTTCTATACTCAATGCTCACACATTGGCACAGAATTCAGTTACAGGCATTTCTAGTAACCACATCAGCAGCACCTACGCAACACAAATTAACCCACAAAGAAATCTAAAATAATTGAAGGGTATTAAATTATTAACTGCTACTACTTTATAAGTGTATTCGTCTGGGATATTAAGCCTGTTATTCACTCCACAGCTGCTGCCTGACGTGCTGAGTTCCTCCAGTAACTCTCCTTATTTTGCCTGACATGCTGAGTGTTACCAGCATCTGTTTTCATTTTGTTATCATTATTATCTTTAGAAGACAATAGATCATACTGAGAACCATTCAATATGTGCGATCTGTACTACAGCAGGAGCTGTGAAACGGTGCCATTTGGGAAGCAACGTGCAGAGTTGCTTTCCTTCCATTCTAAGCGAGTGAAAATTCAGAGAGAGGAAGATGTAACCAAAGTTTCCATTCTGAAGCCTATCGACAAACGGAACCACAATAAACTGGCTAATATAATCACACATTCTGTAGATAGCTAATGTCCATAAGTGGGAGCTCAATGAGAATCGATTCAATTGTTGTAATTTGTTGATGAAAATTAAAGCATAAGATTTAAATTTGCATAACATTTTTCACATCTTTCACAGTCAATAACGTACTTTGGAGAACATTTGTTGACAGCCCTTGGACAGCGATGAGATTAATTAGCACCATAACTGGAGAGGAAGAGGAGGGAGTGGGTCACGTTGTTAGCCACTGCACTAGGGAGCAGTGTGATATACATATGAATAGAAAGCAACTGTGGCAACCTTTGTGTGAAAGTAATGTAGACCGTTGGCATTGTATGTGACCTGGAATTGAGTCTTGGCACACACATCTCTATCATCATGACGACTGCCCATTCGTGGCCTTTGTACCTGCATTCATTTGCCTGTCTCAGCTTATGGAACTTCCATTACCTCCAGGCGATTATTCTAAACGTGGCCAACCTCCCTCATTCTTTGAAAAGTTCTTTGCTCTTCCTTCTCCTGACTTCACATCCTTGCTTAAGCCAGTTTAATGTTAAAAACACAATGTCCTGGGGGAACTGACGGGGTCTGGTTGCAACTGTGGAGGGAGTAGGGTTGTGTCATGATCTTTCTTCACACTGATGGGATAGTGGGGAGAAAGCTGGAAAAGTGGGTAGAACAGATATGAGCCACTCATGGTTCACATATAACAACCACTGGCTTTTGTTGATCCATGTCTTGCTTTGGTGTTGCCACAGATCGGCCCCCTGGCCCCCCCTTCACCGCTCTCCCATCAGGCAAGAGGTATAGAAGTGTGAAAAGTGTGAAACCTCCAGATTCAGGGACATTTCTTCCCAGCTGATATCAGGCAACTGAACCATCCTAACAACAGCTAGATAACTATCCTAAGCTACTATCAACCTCATTGGAGACCCTAGGACTATCTTTGATTGGACTTTACTGAACTTGATCTTGCACTAAACATTATTCAAGTTATTCCCTTTATCATGTGTCTGTACACTGTGGATGGCTCGATTGGAATCATGTGCTGTCTTTCTGCTGACTGGTTAAGGCACATTAAAAGGTTTTCACTGTACCTTGGTACATGTGACAATAAACTAAACTTAAACTTAGACATGGGTCTGGGTCCTTTAAACTGGCCCTACGAGCCAGCCCTCACTCACTGGAGCCACAAGAAACTGCAGATGTTGAAATCTTGAGCAAAGAATAATCTGGTGGAGAAATTCAGCCACTTTGGGGTTGTGGGGGGGGAAGGAACTTTTGACGTTTCAGATGTCCTGGTGCAGGGTCTTGACCCAAAACGGTAGCAATTCCTACTCTTCCCACCCCCAACCAGACGCTACTCCACCCTCTGTGGCTGTTTTACCTAGGCTGCACAGTATTTGAGAACTCATGATATCACAGATGATCTCTTTGTCATATCATCCCTTCCCCATCCTCGCTGCACGATCTCATCCCCTTTGCTCAAGATTCCAACATCTGTAGTCCTTTGGTCAGAAGTAGCGGTACTACTGAACTGTAAAGTGTCTGTCACTGCTGAAGCCCACCAATATTCCAACTATCAGAATCAATCATTCCAGCACATCGTACACTAACTGGTATAGACATTGTGTTGCTGAAATCTCTTACTCCCAACCATTCTTTTAAACTAAACCTTCAAAACAAACATTACGAGCTGAGCATTCATTACTGGGCAAAAGATCGAGTTAACCTGGGCTGTTGAATCTGCTTCATGTCATCCCACAAAAAGTGTGAGAAAACTTCACCTTGTATCATTCCACCCTGTTGAGAAACCCTTGTGCTACCAACTCCTCAAACCTCCCAATCCTTCTTCCTTCTTGTATCTAACTAGTTTCTCAGTGCCCAAAATAATTGGAAATTAAATGAATTTGTTACTTGTACTGTAAGAGTAAATACTCAATGACAACAAATCATTTTATAGGCAAAGTGGTTGACGAGCTGGAACAGTGTGAGCATTGTTTGTAATACAGCTGCTGATGAAATGACTCATTCATGTTAATATTAATATTTAATGACCTGATCTTGCTCTTTATAACATATTAACAATTCCAAACTACTTATTTGAGAAGGAATCACTTAGTTTATTTGATCCTCAGGAGAAGTGTAGCAGGTATTTGAAGCTAAGTATTTCTTCTGTCTTTACACTTTAGCTATGTTTTTCATTAAATTGAACATTTTTGCTTAAAAGCCAATATCAATAACAGTGATCCTGATTCAGACCATCGGCAATGCTCATCTTATTTACTAATGATAGCAATGTTACAACATTTTGAGATTTTAAAAATCAAGTCTGCAATTTATCCCATCAGATAAAGCATAAAAGTAAGTTTAATTTGACACCTAATTCACTTTCATATCTTCAGTATTAAAAAGGTTATGGCCATTTTCATACTCTGAAATTAGCATATTGTTCCCTATTGCTTTTCCATTGACTTAACTCAAAAGCTGTGATCAAGGACAGTCAAAAGCCCGTAACTTTCTTAAAAATTAAGAGAACTGAATGAAATTTTCAGTTATTATAGATTGAAGAATTCTGAAACAAATATGAAACAATCTTACTTGGATGACCTGAAATTAAAGCATATAATTAGTTAGTTACCCAATTGTAGCTAATTACAAAATTCAATTACTAGATCTAAACGTCTATCCATTTCTTAAGAAAAAGTTAACATTTTTAAATAGCCTAAGTGTCCAAATAACATTCACACAAGAATTCACAATATAACATGATTTTTAAATCTCATTGTCATTAATTTATAGGCCAAATGGAAGGAATTTAGTGTTTAATTCCCATAAATTAATGGCCATTTAAATCATCTTGCGAGTGGGATTTTGTGGAACGCGCTGGTTTGGAACGTTGCGGTTGCGGTGAATTTAAACCTCATATCGGCAGGTAAAATACTGCCGGTTCGTATATTTACATAATGACATTTTCGCAACGTGAAATTTTGATTAAAGGCATCCTTAGAAGCAAGTTTATATATAAAAGAAACGGCTTTCCTTTACCTGTCCCGTACATGAAATCCATCCCCGTTGTCGGCGTTGACGGCTTTAGAAGATTATTTTTAATTTACTCCTGTTCGTAAAATATCTAGTGCAGTTTAAAAGAAACTTAATAAAACGGCAGTCTTTAGCAGCTAAACAGCCTGACAGACATCGATTTGATCAGGCTGGAGAAACAAGGCATTTTAAACTCGCCCCCCTCTCAAAGGCGCCAAAGTCGCGCACGCGGGCAGCGACAGATCTGCAGCGCCGCTGAAGGTAAGTTTTGTAACATACCTATTAATGAGAAGGAAATCTGCCTTAATTCCCAGGTTTGGGCTCCATGTGACCCAAGACCCACAGCAACATGCTTGAGCGTTATCTGCCTTCCGGAATGGTCCAAGTCACGCAGTTTGGGGGACAATTCAGTGGGTTCTATGTGTATAGATGAGGCTTGGCAACTGAGATTGTTGGGGCCTCTTGCTGAACAGAGTGTTTCACCATGGACTCCCCTGCTCACTGCTTATTCATTGCTCCACGTCTTGTGTTACCTTCTTATCTTCAGATTCTCAATCTGCATTTTCTCCATGTGTGTTTATAATATTATCAAAAGATCTTGTGAACAGCACTACTGAAAAGATGTTAATTCAAATCCAATAATTTTGTATCTTCAGTAATGACGGTGTATACAAGCCCAAGATAGTTCTTCAACAATCGCAGGCCTTCCCTTGAGGGGAGAAGAAACATGATGCAAGATGCTCTAACTTAATATTTAAGTTCATTATTGACTGGCAAAAAGAGTCACTTGTTGAACTGCCTGAGCAATAATCCAAGATGCAGTATCCATTTGGGAAAAGGGCCACTAGGGGCCTCATTTGAAGTGGTTCCATCTGCTTTGTAACAGCCTGAACTGACCTCAGATGTTGCCATAACATCAGGTACCATTAGTTCCCTTGATGTGTTGTGATGTTTGCCGTGCTGACAGGAGTCTGAATGATTGTTGGGCAGAAGGCTGTACACAAATAACATCATCAAAATAATACTAAATTAGGCTATCGATCAAATCATTTCTCGTTTGAACATTAAGTTATTGTTTTTTTCCTGCTTCATTGACTATCAGATTGAGCCATTTACTGGGCATGTGAATAATGCCAGTGGTGACCAGAATCAGTGAATCAGGATACAGATTGTATGGGGTGATTCAAAAGCCATGGGCTTTGTCTGTATCTGTGGCCAAATACAGCAGTTGCGTTCAATGGCAGTCCGGTGTGGCTTACGGTAATGTTTAGTCATGATTATGCCTCAATGTGAAAGCTTCGCCCTCCAGAAATATTTCAGTCTCCGTGGTCCTGTACTCCGATCTTCTACCTGTGCTGCACAACGTTTGAGCCAGAGGTGAGTTAAATAACAGCCAATGAAGTAAAGCTCACATGGTGATTGGAAATAAACACTGGTGGACTCTATTCAATGTGGCCAGCAAGTGCTGTAAGCTAAAGTTCACCTGCCCTGTGAAAGGGTATGACCTCTGGTGATGTCTGCTAACTCACTGATGCAGGCTTCCAGTTTGCTTGAAGTCTTGCCCATCGCACACAGGCTCACTAACAAAAACTACAACAATTGACATCATCAAACTCAATGGTCAACTGACGAGTCTCAAATCTCTGTCGTGTGGGCAAATCCAAATTGCTGATCAGAAGCAAGAGAATCACAAATGTTTCTTACACAAGTCACACGCATGCAGGGGAGCTGTCTAATAACTGCTCATGATGAGAAGGTTAGATCGCTTGAGATCCAAGGAGAGATAGCAGAATGGATAGAAAATTGGCTCCATGGAAGGAAGCAGAGGGTGGTGGTGGAAGGTTGCTTCTTGGACTGGAGACCTGTGACCAGTGGTGTGCCTCAGGGTTGGGTGCTGGGCCCATTACTGTTTGTCATCTATATCAATGATTTGGATGAGAATATACAAGGCAAGATTAGTAAGTTTGCAGATGATACAAAAGTGGGTGGTTTTGCAGATAGTGAAGATGGCTGGGAAAAATTGTAGCAGGATCTTCATCAATTGGCCAGGTGGGCTGAGGAATCATTGATGGAATTTAATATAGAGACGTGTGAGCTGTTGCATTTTGGGAGGTATAACATGGGCACGACCCACGCAGTGAATGGTAGAGCTCTGGAGAGTGTTGTAGAGCAGAGGGATCTAGGAGTGCAGGTGCATGGTTCCTTGAAGGTGGAGTCACAATAGACAATAGGTGCAGGAGTAGGCCATTCAGCCCTCTGAGCCGGCACCGCCATTCAATGTGATTATGGCTGATCATCCCCAATCAGTACCCAGTTCCTGCCTTCACCCCATATCCCCTGACCCTGCTATCTTTAAGAGCTCTATCTAGCTATTTTTAAGAGCCCTATCTAGTTCTCTCTTGAAAGTATCCAGAGGACCGGCAGAGAATTTCACAAACTCACAACTCTCTGTGTGAAAAAGTGTTTCCTCTTCTCCGTTCTAAATGGCTTACCCCTTATTCTTAAACTGTGGCCCTTGGTTCTGGACTCCCCCAACATCGCAAACATGTTTCCTGCCTCTAACGTGTTCAAACCCTTAATAATCTTATATGTTTCAATAAGATAATAATAATAATAATACATTTTATTTATGGGTGCCTTTCAAGAGTCTCAAGGACACCTTACAAAAAAATTGCAGGTAGAGGAAAAACATGTAAGGGGAATGAAATAAATAGTAGAGACCCCATCTCATCCTTCTAAACTCCAGAGTATACAAGCCCAGCCGCTCCATTCTCTCAGCATATGACAGTCCCGCCATCCCAGGAACTAACCTTGTAAACCTACACTGCATTCCCTCAATAGCAAGCATGTCCTTCCTCAAATTAGGGGACCAAACCTGTGCACAATACTCCAGGTGTGGTCTCACTAAGGCCCTATACAACTATAGAAGTATCTCTTTGCTCCTATACTCAACTCCAGTGAAGGTCAACATGCCATTTGCTTTCTTCATTGCCTGCTGTACCTGCATTCTTACTTTCATTGACTGATGAACAAGGACACCCAGATCCCATTTCCCAACATGACGCCATTTAGATAATAATCTGCCTTCCTATTTTTGCTACCAAAGTAGATAACCTCACATTTATCCACATTAAACTGCATCTGCCATGCATCTGCCTACTCACCCAATCTGTCCAAGTCACCCTGCATTCTCATAGCATCCTCTTCACAGTTCACACTGCCACCCAGCTTTGTGTCTTGTGCAAATTTGCTAATGTTACTTTGAATCCCTTCATCTAAATCATTGATGTATATTGTAAATACAGTGGCTTGCAAAAGTATTCATACCCCTTGAACTTTTCCACATTTTGTCACGTTACAACCACAAACGTAAATGTATTTTATTGGGATTTTATGTGATAGACCAACACAAAGTGGTGCATAATTGTGAAGTGGAAGGAAAATGATACATGGTTTTCAAATTTTTTTACAAATAAAAAACTGAAAAGTGTGGCGTGCAAAAGTATGAATACTTTTGCAAGCCACTGTAGGTGTGGTCCCAGCAACGAGCCTTGCGGTGTTGCGACTGGTAGATAGGGTGGTCAAAAAGACTTTTTGCCTTCATCAGTCAATTGAGTATTGAGTATAGATGTTGGGAGGTCATGTTGCAGTTATATAAGATGTTGGTGAGGCCACATTTAGAATATTGTGTTTAGTTCTGGGCACCATGTTATAGGAAAAATGTTATTAAGCTGGAAAGGGTTCAGAGAAGATTAACAAGGATGTTACCAGCACTAGAGGGTGTGAGCTATAGGGAGAGGTTGAGTAGACTGGGACTCTATTCCTTGGAGCGCAGGAGGATGAGGGGTGATCTTATAGAGGTGGATAAAATCATGAGAGGAATTGATCGGGTAGAGGCACAGAGTCTCTTGCCCAGAGAAGGGTAATCAAGGACCAGAGGACATAGGTTCAAGGTGAAGGGGAAAATATTTAATAGCAATCTTTTATTTTTAAAGCAAAAGAGGGAGAGA
This sequence comes from Leucoraja erinaceus, assembly GCF_028641065.1. Classification (NCBI taxonomy): domain Eukaryota; kingdom Metazoa; phylum Chordata; class Chondrichthyes; order Rajiformes; family Rajidae; genus Leucoraja; species Leucoraja erinaceus. The sequence goes on from NC_073397.1 coordinate 853,667, forward strand.
GTGGATGTGCTTGGGATAGAACCCCTAGACTACCAAAGAGTGAGTAAGTAAAAGAAATAAGAAAGACGTAGAGAAATAAAAAGACAAAAACAGAAAGTAAAACAAAAGGTGATGATATACCTGCCTCGTATCCCTCCCCACCCATCACCCAACCCGGAATTAGATTTAATTCCAAAGTGGTGTTGGACCATACTATCCTTGTAATAAATCAATGAATGGTGTCCATGTCTTCAGAAAATGCTCTGGTTTTTCTGCTAAGACGCCTCATATTTTCAAGATGTAGCGTCTCAGACATGTTTGTAATCCATATTTTGAGAGTAGGGGCAGATGTATGTTTCCAAAACAAAGTATTAGTTTTTCCAAAATTTGAGTATTAGTTTTTTCGCCGTTATCAGACCATAATTGAGGAACGGGGGAAGAGATTAACGCTTTCCCCCACACATACACAGCTAAAGAAAAATAATACAAACTAGGGTCAAGACATACATTTAACAAGACAAAATTAAACAAAAGACAGATGGACTGGACTGTAGTAGAGCTGCTGCTGATAGGCACCGCCACACCGCACTGATGGTGCCCAGTTAAACCAGGACCTGGTGTGAAGGCTTTCTCTCTCCACAGATGCTACCTGATATGGTGAGTGTTGCCAGCATTCTCTGATTTTAGTTCTGATTTTCAGTATCTGCAGTTTTTAAAGTTCTCTCTCCCTGCCAAACCCACTCAATCTGCACAAAGAATAAGGCAGCATTGCAAACTAGTGTTCACTAGTTTTGTGAAGCTTGCAAACTTTATGTTAAATTGCTTCATTGAAGATAATCACCACAATAGTTCCAAAACAATGAAGGTGCTAAAGCCATGTTAAACATTGCCAAGATAGATCACAGCAGGAATTTCTAGTTTGCAAAGGTACAAATTGTTGACAATATCAGCCTTTTAATAACCACATCTGTGTGCTGGAAATCCTAATCTTAGCTCGTCTTTTATCTAAAGCATGTCCAGGTGCTGGTGAACTCAGCCAGAGAAAACATTAATGTTGCTATGGTTTCCAGTCAAGCATTTTCTTGTTCCCAATAAAATGGGTTTCCATGGAGCGCACTTGTCCAGGTTGAAAATGAGGCTGAACTCTGCTGTTACTAAGAGTAAGATTTATGTGCACAGAGAATCCCTTCAGGGAAACAGCTGCTGTTGCCACATTGTAAAACAACATTTTAAACATGAAGCCAATGTTAGTTCAAGACAGAAAAACAATATTGGTAAATGTCAAAGAGGTTCCTTTTCGAATTGTATTCACAGTTCTGCTTGTATTTGATATAGAAGCAACAGCAGAAATTGAAGAGGTCTGTTTTTTTGTTTCCTTGCACAATGTTTCAGACGATAATTTCCAACCACTTTTGGATTGAAAGGACTTAAAAATCAGACGCTGGAAACAAACAGAATTGCTGCTGCCTTTCACTGCAAATTATATCCTGCAGCTGCATGCTTTGTTGTGGTGGCATTGTAGCATACAGTTGGGTATTTTGGTATCACCGTAACAGCACTAAATCTGCTGACACTGCTCTGAAACTGCCGTTGATGAAATGGCCAGATTAACTTTGGCCACGACCCCACCCTCACTCACTCCCAGTCCACCCACACTTTCACCCCTACCTATCCCTACATCCCTGTAACCTTGTACCTTTAGGTTGTATTTGGAGGATGAGGCCGTGTTCTGGTGCTAGCTGATCCAGTGTGAGACTTGCAGCATGATGTGCAAATCTGTTTACATTAAGATATGAAAACCAGATTGCAGGTTTAAATGTAGAAACAAGGAACTGCAGATGCTGGCTTACAAAAAAAGGACACAAAGTGCCGGAGTAACTCAGAGGGCCAGGCAGCAACTCTGGAGAACATGGATAGATGACGTTTCGGGTTGGGTCTGAAGAAGGGGCCCAACCAGAGACTCCCACTGATCAATGATGTTCTCATGAGACACTGACTTAGTTGAGCGTTGCATCGAAGATTTTCTCCCACGTTTTTGTTCCCACCGTCTGGCTATGAAAGGGTTTAAAAGCAAATTAAATCAATCATGCTCAATTTCCTTGGATCAATTTGCTAATGTAACTTTTGATACATATTTGAAATCAACTCATGAACTGACCTGCAGGAGGATTTTTTTTTCATCAAATTTAATGGGATGAGAAGAATTAAAGTGGAATGACATCGAGCACAGCAAATCCAAGTGCCTTTGGTGAGCTTCAATTGATGCTTTAATCCATTAGTTGCCTTCATCACCACTGATGGATAGGGACCTCCTAGCTGAGCACACCTCAACTAATGAAAACTGCATGAGGTGATTGGTCTGGAATTAATCTTGGCTTGGTCTAATCCCTTCCTCAGACCGCTGATATACGGCTATAACTGGATGCAGTGTTTCACCAGATGCAGATTCCATCTCTGAGCTCAGCTCCACTGCTGGACAATCATTAGATAAAATGTGTAAGAAGGAACTGCAGATGCTGCTTTAAACTGCAGATAGACTCAAAAAGCTTGAGTAACTCAGAGGGACATGCAGCATCTCTGGAGAGAAGGAATGGGTGATATTTTGGGTCGCGACCCTCCCTCCTTCCTGTCCTGCTACTCAGACACCTCCTGCAGGCAGTGGCCCACTGGACTCTCACTAGTCTGTTGCTGAGTTTATACGCCTCTTTGTTCTGCAAGAGAGAGCCATGTCAAGCAGCTTGTCCATGGGACATTGATAGACTTTCTACTGTACTCATCATGGTTGAAGAGATGGCTCAGAGAATGGGGCATGTGGCTTGGGACAGTTGTTGTTGTATAAGAGTGTTATGGGACACATGACAATTAGGTCACAACTTCATCCATCAGCACCTCAAGTGCTGCACTGGAAAATCTGTGATAATCACAACTTCCATATGCTGCAAAGGCAGATTCAAAGCTGCTGGCCTGAACCCAAGCATCCCTACCAGCTCCAAGTGTCATCCCGTCCCAAAACTGAAATGTACTTAACAGTACCAAGGCTGGCACTGGCAAGGCATTCTAACCATGATAAAAACAGGCTCAGATAAATCCCATGCAAGTCCTGAGTTCATTTCAGCCGTATCCTATTCCCACCCCCACTGATGTGAATTCCAGGTTCTGGAGAAAGGTAGGTAAACGTTTGTTTGGTAATTAATCTGGCATATACAATGTGCAGAGAGAATGGAATGTTAGATATACCACTTATATTCTTTCCCCTATCTAGTCATATCCATTTGTATGTTAGTAAAATTCTGGAAGTCCTACTTTGTAGTTTATTCTGGTCACAAGTCCAGTTGGTCTGACTCACTCATCAATATGTCAACAAAGGTTCAAAGGTTATTATTTTTTTATTAATTGGTCACATACACCTAGGTGTAGTGAAATGCTTCTTGCCAATGCAGCACATAAAGAAAGAATACAGACATAACAGTAATAAGAGATTTAAACATAGAAACATTCCCCCACAATGGTTCCCATTATGAGGGAAGGCACAATGTCCAGTCCCCATCCCATGTCCACCCATAGTCAGGCCTATTGAGGCCTCCACAGTCGTCTTTACGGAGGCCCGATGTTCCAGGCCGTTCTCGCCGGGTGATGGTGCTCCGGCGTCGGGAGAATCCTCTCAGCGGCGTGGGAATCCTGGAACGGCCGCTTCCCTTACTGGAGACCGCGGCTTCCGAAGCCAACAAGGACTTATATCCAATGACAATGAAGGACCAGCGATATATTTCTAAGTCAGATGTACCTGTGGCCCTTGATGATGGTAGTAGAGACTGTGGTCTGTAAGAGCAGTTTAGACCTTTGATAGAGAGAGTACATAGGAGATTTACTAGAATGTTGCCTGGGTTTCAGCAACTAAGTTACAGAGAAAGGTTGAACAAGATAGGTCTTGTTCCCCGTGCATGTAGTGTATACTGTATGTTGTCTGTGTTTTATGTTATTTTATGTTGTTATGTTCTGCTTACTGTGCTCTTCTCTACCACAAACTGTATGTCTGCATGACTCGAATCAACTTATTGTGTAAAATCCTGTACTGAATATGAATTCCACCAGCTTGACTGTGTGGCCATTAAATAATCTTGAATTCTTGAATCTTGTCTTTATTCTCTGGAGCGCAGAAGGTTAAGGGGGGACTTGATAGAGGTCTTTAAAATGATGAGAGGGATAGACAGAGTTGACGTGAATAAGTTTTTCCCACAGAGTAGGGAAGATTCAAACAAGAGGACATGACTTGAGAATTAAGGGACAGAAGTTTAGGGGTAACATGAGGGGGAACTTCTTTACTCAGAGAGTGGTAGCTGCGTGGAATGAGCTTCCAGTGGAAGTGGTGGAGGCAGGTTCGATTTTATCATTTAAAAAGAAATTGGATAAGTATATGGATGGGAAAGGAATGGAGGGTTATGGTCTGAGTGCAGGTAGATGGGACTAGGGGAGAATAAGTGTTCGGCACGGACTAGAAGGGCCGAGATGGCCTGTTTCCGTGCTGTAATTGTTATATGGTTATATAGATGGCTCACAAAGCATAGGTAGCTGGTTGTTGTACTTTCTCTTGAATGGCATAAAGGTTTTTGAATACTGTTGGAACTACACTCATCCAGGTGACTAATCCATTCCACTTGTGCCTTGTATATAATAGACACTAGCAGAAAATGTGAGTTAGAAGCCACAGAATGTAGGATTATCACAGGTTATAAGTGAATGAATGTTATTTGAAAGCATTGTTGATGACAATTAGATTGCTTTTTGTGAAGAGGACATACTTGGAAGATTGTCCACATTGTGATTAGTTGCCAGAGCTTTAAAAGGATGTAACAGCTTCACTATTCGGTATGTCAGAGGGAACTCTCTTAAACTACTGCAGGTTTACAGTAGAGAGCAAGCATATTGGCGGGTTGCATCACAGCCTGGTTCGACAACTCAAACACCCAGGAGCGAAGACTGCAGAAAGTGGTGAACACTGCCCAGTCCATCACGGCTTCTCACCTCCCCACCTTCAAAGGGATCTCCTGGAGTTGCTGCCTTTTTGAGAGCATCATCAGGGACCCACACCACCCTGGCCACACACTCACTTCACCCCTGCAATCGAGAAGCAGGAACAGGAGAATGAAAACTGTAACGTCCAGGTTCAGGAACAGCTTCTTCCCTAAAGCCATCAGGCTATTAAACACTACAACCTCCAAATACGCTCTGTACTACTTAGACTTGGGGCCATTGGTGTTGTCTTTTTGCACTATTATTGTGCATATGTGTATGTGCGTGTGTATGTATGTATGTATGTATACTGAATGTAGGTATGTTACAAAACGTACCTGAATCGTGGCTGAGCATCTGCCCCACCCCTTGTGTGTGATTTTGGCGCTGTTTATAGGGGGTAGGTTTAAAACGCGATTTTTACTAGGCTGTTCCAATCGAAAATGTTCAGCCTAGTAAATCATTAACGGAAAATCGCTGAAAGACCCCGTCGCAAAAGGTATTATTAGTTTTCATGGCCTTGTATAATATTTATAGTAGTTTAAAAATCACTCTCTCACTCCGCAACCTCTCGCAGCCCCAGGGTTTTATAAAGCAAACAATTAAAGGTATGTACCTTATTTTTACATTAAATGAGGCTTGTATATAACCCTGTATATAAAGTTTTCTATAGCGAGTAGTTCATTTTGGGCTCTTTATATCCCGCAGTATTTTTCTGGGCAATTGAGGGCACAAATCCAGCGCAATGTGAACGTTCTAAACCAGCGCGTTCACAGGAACCCACTAGAAAGCCGATTTAAATTGACTTTAATTTACAGCAAATGAACACTAAATTCCTTCCATTTGGCCTATAAATTGATGTAAATGAGATTTAAAAAGCATGTTTTATTGTGAATTATTTGTGAATATTATTTGGACACTTGGGCTATTTTAAAATGTTAATCATTTATTAAGAAATGGATAGATGTTTAGTTCGGTAATTGAAGTTTGAAATTAGCTACAATTAGGTAACTAACTAATTATATGCTTTAATTTCAGGTCATCCAAGTAAGATTATTTTATATTTGTTTCAAAATGCTTCAATCTATGATAACTGAAAATTTCATTCAGTTCTCTTAATTTTTAAGAAGGTTATGGGCTTTTGACTGTCCACGATCACAGCTTTTTTGTTATGTCCATAGAAAATCAATAGGGAACAAGATGCTAATTTCCGAGTATGAAAATGGCCATAACTTTTTTATTACTTGAGATATGAAAGTGAATTAGGTGTCAAATTAAACTTATTGTTATGCTTTATCTGATGGGATAAATTGCAGACTTGATTTTTTAAATCTCAAAATTTTGTAACATTGCTACTGAATGTATGTCTGAAGAAGGGTTTTGGCCCGAAACTTCGCCTATTTCCTTCGCTCCATAGATGCTGCTGCACCCGCTGAGTTTCTCCAGCATTTTTGTGTACCTTGTATGTATGTATATGTGTTTGTATTTGTGTGTATATGTATACACACACTGACATTTTTTTTCTCCTTTATCATATTGTTTACAGTGTACTATGTTTGCATATTCCGTTATGCTGCAGCAAGTAAGAATTTCATTATTCTATCTGGGACATCTATCTATCTCCAGTGCATTCAGAAGTATTCAGACCCCTTCACTTTTTCCACATTTTGTTACGTTAAAGCCTTATTTTAAAATGGATTTTTTTTTAAAATAATCAACCTATACATAATACCCCAGAATGAAGAAGCAAAAACACATGTTTAGAAATGTTTTTAAAAAGAAATAACTGAAATATCACATTCACATAAGTATTCAAACCTTTTGCTATGACACTCAAATTTGAGCTTAGGTTCATCCTGTTTCCATTGATTATCCTTGAGATGTTTCTACAACTTGATTGGAGTCCACCAGTGGTAAATTAAATTGATTGGACATGATTTGGAAAGGCACACACCTGTCTATATAAGGTCCCACAGTTGACAGTGCATGTCAGAGCAAAAACCAAGCCATGAAGACAAGGGAATTGTCCGTAGACCTCCGAGACAGGATTTTGTGTCGAGACACAGATTGAAGAGCACAGTGGCCTCCCTCATTCTTAAATGGAAGAACTTTGGAACCACCAGGACCCTTCATAGAGCTGGCCGCCCGGCCAAACTGAGCAATTGGGGACAAGGGCCTTGGTCAGGGAGGAGACCAAGAACCCGATGGTCACTCTGACAGAGCTCCAGAGTTCCTCTGTGGAGATGGGAGAACCTTCCAGGACAACTATATCTGCAGCACTCCATCAATCAGGCCTTTATGGTAGAGTGGCCAGACAGAAGCTACTCCTCAGTAGAAGGCACATGACAGCCCACTTGGAGTTTGCATAAAGGCATGAGGAACAAGATTCTTTGGTCTGATGAAACCAAGATTGAACTCTTTGGCCTGATTTCCAAGAGTCACGTCATCACCTGGCCAATACCATGTCTGTGGTGAAGCGTGGTGGTGGCAGCATCGTGCTGTGGGGATGTTTTTCAGCGGCAGGAACTGGGAGACTAGTCAGGATCGTGGGAAAGATGAACGGAGCAAAGTGCAGAGAAAAGCTTGATGAAAACCTGCTCCAGAGCATTCTGGACCTCAGACTGGGGCGGAGGTTCACCTTCCAATAGGACAATGACCCGAAGCACACGACAATGGAGTAGCTTTGTGACAAGTCTGTGAATGTCCTTGAATGGCCCAGCCAGAGCCTGGACTTGAACCCTATCGAACATCCCTGGATGGAGCTGTGCATCGACGCTCCCCATCCAACCTGACAGAGCTTGAGTGGATCTGCAGAGACAAATGGGAGAAATTACCCAAATACAGGTGTGCCAAACTTGTAGCATCATACCCAAGAAGACTTGAGGCTGTAATCACTACCAAAGGTGCCTCAACAAAGTACTGAGTAAAGGGTCTGAATACTTATGTAAATGTGATATTTCAGTTATTTCTTTTTAATTACTTTGTAAAAACCTGTTTTTGCTTTTTTATTATGGGGTATTGTGTGTAGATTGATGATTTAAAAAAAATGAAATGAATCTATTTTAGAATAAGGCTGTAACATAATAAAATGTTGAAAAAGTGAATGGGTGGGCAAATTAATGGAAAAGATACTTAGAGATAATATGTATAAGCATCTAGATAAACAGGGTCTGATTAGGAAAAGTCAACATGGATTTGTGCCTGGAAGGTCATGTTTGACTAATCTTCTTGAATTTTTTGAAGAGGTTACTAGGGAAATTGACGAGGGTAAAGCAGTGGATGTTGTCTATATGGACTTTAGTAAGGCCTTTGACAAGGTTCCTCATGGAAGGTTGGTTAAGAAGGTTCAACTGTTGGGTATAAATGCAGGAATAGCAAGATGGATTCAACAGTGGCTGAATGGGAGAAGCCAGAGGGTAATGGTGGATGGCTGTTTATCGGGTTGGAGGCAGGTGACTAGTGGGGTGCCTCAGGGATCTGTGTTGGGTCCTTTGTTGTTTGTCATGTACATCAAGGATCTGGATGAAGGTGTGGTAAATTGGATTAGTAAGTATGCAGATGATACCAAGATAGGGGGTGTTGTGGATAATGAAGAGGATTTCCAAAGTCTACAGAGTGATTTAGGCCAATTGGAAAAATGGGCTGAAAGATGGCAGATGGAGTTTAATGCTGATAAATGTGAGGTGCTCCACCTTGGCAGGACAAATCAAAATAGGATGTACATGGTAAATGGTAGGGAATTGAAGAATACAGTTGAACAGAGGGATCTGGGTATAACCGTGCATAGTTCCTTGAAGGTGGAATCTCATATAGATAGGGTGGTAAAGAAAGCTTTCGGTATGCTAGCCTTAATAAATCAGAGCATTGAGTATAGAAGCTGGGATGTAATGTTAAAATTGTACAAGGCATTGGTGAGACCAAATCTGGAGTATGGTGTACAATTTTGGTCGCCCAATTATAGGAAGGATGTCAACAAAATAGAGAGAGTACAGAGGAGATTTACTAGAATGTTGATGGGTTTGAACAACTAAGCTACAGAGATAGGTTGAATAAGTTAGGTCTTTATTCTCTGGAGCGCAGAAGGTTAAGGGGGGACCTGATAGAGGTCTTTAAAATGATGAGAGGGATAGACAGAGTTGATGTGGACAAGCTTTTCCCTTTGAGAATAGGGAAGATTCAAACAAGAGGACATGACTTCAGAATTAAGGGACAGATGTTTAGGGGTAATATGAGGGGGAACTTCTTTACGCAGAGAGTGGTAGTGGTGTGGAATGAGCTCCCAGTGGAAGTGGTGGAGGCAGGTTCATTGGTATCATTTAAAAATAAATTGGATAGGCATATGGATGAGAAGGGAATGGAGGGTTATGGTATGAGTGCAGGCAGGTGGGACTAAGGGGGAAAAAAAATTGTTCGGCATGGACTTGTAGGGCCGAGATGGCCTGTTTCCGTGCTGTAATTGTTATATGGTTATATGTTATATGGGTCTGAATACTTTTCGAATGCACTGTATCTATATATTACTAAAAGTCTCGTCTCAAGGAACTATGCCAAAACAGTACAAACAGTGAAAATGTTTACATCACCTTACTCACCATTGACCTGTGGTTGTTCGTGTCAAGATTTATTCAGATTGATTTAATATTTCATAAGTTATCACATTTTTAAGTTTATTAAATCCACTTTGATAATCACTTCAATACTTCAGTGCTGGCATTTGCAGCTATGACGTCACAATGGGATCTCACAGTCCTCCATCCGCCATTTGCAACAATGTTGCCATCATGGAACACTTGTGGTCCTGGCAGCAAGTGATTGAACAGGAGGGGGAGGGGGAAGTGGAATTGGAAGTGCTAGGGGAGGCAGGGTAAGTGCAATTGGAATTTCTTTTTAAGTCCAATGCTGGGGGAGGCAGCGAAGTGGTGGAATCTTACGTTGTGGAACGGGTTGCGTTGGGGGAACGCGGTACGTTGAACCGGCCTCCCGTCGGGGCTGTGGGTGAGTGGTGGAATATTGCGTTGGGGGAACGCGGTACGTTGGGGGAACAGGTGAATGGTGGATTCTTGCATTGGGGGAACGGGTGAGTGGTGGATTCTTGCATTGGGGGAACGAGGCCCAACGGGTCCCACTTGGTCTAGAATAACACAAAGTCTATATGTATGTGATAACAGACCTATGCCAAAACAGTACACGGTGGCGCTAAAATATTTGCACCACTTCACTCACCTTTGTCCCGCGGTTGTTCCAATAAAGTTTTGTTCAGATTGTCCTTATAATTCACAAGTTATTCATAGTTTTTAAGTTGAAAAATTCAAGTTTAAGAAGAATTTTGCAATGGAGCAACACTCAGCAAATTTGTAGCGCCACTGGAGAGGGAGCGGGCAATTGCATTTTTTTTTAAAGCCCTCAAAGCAAGACGGGGAGGCAGTGCTGAGGATACGCCCCTGCACAGTTGGGGGCTATGGGTGAGTGGTTGGAATATGGGGGAACGGGAGAGTTATGTAATATTGCGTTGGAGAATGGGTTGCATTGGGGGACCAGGCCTCCCATGTTGGTCTAATCTGTCTTGTCTGTCTGTCTGTCTATCCCACTTCCGGTCTGCGATGTAATTAAATTTGCGCAAAACGCTACCCTATATCGCTAGGATCTTTTCACCAACTTACTCATCGTTCTCTGTTCCAAGCCACCAAGTTTTGTTCCGATCGGTGAAATAATAGAACAGTTAAGAAGGTTTATAAAATCATGACATCAGCAGATTGGTTTTCTCGCCTGTCACCATGAAGGTAACGCCCCTTCCGGGGGTGAGGAGAATAAAGCCCCAGAGGCCGGGTGGGAGTCGGTCAGCCTGGAAGCCGTGAGTGAGAGTTGCGTCCAGAACTGTGAGTCCACCAGCCGTTAGTGAGTGAACTGTGAGTCTACAAGCCATACTGAGTGAACTGTGAGTCTACAATCCATGGCTTAGTCCGGAGGTTGCGCTTAGTCCGGAGGTTGCGCTTAGTCCGGAGGTCGCGCCTGAGTCCAAGGCCGCGCTCAATCCAGAAGTCGGGAGTGACTATAGTTAGTAGAGTTTTACTGTCATATGTCCCGGATGTGTGTGTGTGAGAGATGGAGGCTGTGTGTGTGAGAGAGATGAGGGTGTGTGTGAGATGGGGTGTGTGTGTGAGAGAGAGAGATGGAGGATGTGTGTGTGTGAGATGGAGTGTGTGTGTGTGAGATGGAGTGTGTGTGTGTGTGATGGATGAGTCCACCAGCCGTGAGCGTCTGAACTGTGAGTCCACCAGCCTTGAGTGACTGAACTGTGAGTCCACCAGCCGTGAGTGAGTGAACTCTGAGTCCAAGAATCCATTCGGCCCACAATGTCCATACTAGCCCCCTGGAAACCAGTCCCTTTGGCCCACAACACTCATACTAGCGTTCCAGAAAGCACCCCCCCCCCGCCCCCCCATTGGCCATCAATATTGGAATTGGTGGAGAGGTGGAATATTGCGTTGGGGGACCAGCCCCCCCGTGTGAAAATGGAACCCAACGGGTCCCACTTAGTTTAGTAAACCTTAAACACAAGGGTTTCACACATCAACTATCTTCAAGTTGCCACTTGTAGCATAATGTATCGCTTGTGTCCTTTGCTGCAGAGGTTATCTGAAGTTATACTTATTTAAATAATTTCTCAGATGTAGAATTTCTCTTCCACACTTCCTCACAATTAATCCTATTGTGCCATTCTAGTACACTTACTTGTTTGGAGATTTGGTTCAGGCTATCTATCAAATCTTCTGATGAATACATGATAGTTAAATACCATTTTTAATAATTTATTGTAACTATCTCCTTAGAAAGGAATAAAGAGCTAACTGTAGATACCGACACTGAATTGTGTATGGAATCTGCACATTAAAAATTCAGCGGTTTTACTACATTTCAGACACATTAAAAGTCTTCCTGGATGAAAGTGTGAAAAAACAACAATCTATCTTTTAATATTTGTTAACCAAAGATATTGTCAGCTCCGACTGGAAAATTAACTATTGACCCAACATGACTTAGAATAAAAGGGAGGCCATTTAAGTATGAGGTGAGAAACTTTTTCACCCAGAGAGTTGTGAATTTGTGGAATTCCCTGCCACATAGGGCAGTGGAGGCCAAATCACTGGATGGATTTAAGAGATAGTTAGATATAGCTCTAGGGGGTTAGTGGAGTCGAGAGGTATGGGGAGAAGGCAGGCACGGGTTATTTTCTATGTTTCTATGAACCATGTTGTTTGACCAGTCGTAATAGGGGTGATAAATCCCTGGCCAGGAGAACTTGTTGTGGCCTGGTGGTGTCAATGATAAATTCCCACTAGCATGGATTGCTGGCAAATATGGTTTATATTCTGCTAAACATTAAAACATCTACATGGTAGCAGTTGTCCTTTAAAACAAATGAATTCAATCTTAACTTTAAGTCTGTTCTTGACAATTATGAATGCAGTCAGCAAAATGTTGTAATAGAATTATCAACTGGCCAGGGTGGCAAATTTGATGCTGTTCTAATCAAATATTAATTCATATTGAGTTCCCATTCAAATAAAAAAAAACTATAAATGAGCACAAAAACATGATTTTTTTTCAAGGCAAATATTACTTTTTGATTGATGCAACATAAATATTTGATTGAGCCAATTAGATCAATGGCTGAGAAAACATTATGGTAAGTGTATTTCCACTAGCAGCAAAGAGCTATTAGCAGCAGTGAAGAATCAGGCTGCTGAGGCAGTAATTAAGTCTAGCAAGGCATAACTAAATATTTCTGACATTCCTCTGGCCAGGAGTTAGCTGTTACTTGAGAGTGAAGACACTACATTTGGCATCTGATGAAATAACAATGTGTTTTTGGACTGCGACTCTGTTTAATAATTTGAATAAAATCTTATTAATCACATAGGAGAAAATGTTTTTGCGAATTAAATTGAGTTGTTTGGATGTTTTTTGTATAGTAACTGAAGAATGATAACATTTTTACATTTGATGTTGTGTTCTCCACAACCATCCCCACTATATCCCTCACACAACCTGGAACAGAATAACAAAGGGTCTCCGAGCCAGCACCATCATTCATTGTGATCATGGCTGATCGTCCCCAATCAATAACCCGCGCATGCCTTCTCCCCATATCACTTGATTCCACTAGCCCCTAGAGCTCTATCTAACCCTCTCTTAAATCCATCCAGTGACTTGGCCTCCACTGCCTTCTGTGGCAGGGAATTCCACAAATTCACAACTCTCTGGGTGAAAAAGTTTTTTCCCACCTCAGTCTTAAATGGCTTCCCCTTTATACTAAGACTGTGGCCCCTGGTTCTGGACTTGCCCAACATTGGGAACATTTTTCCTGCATCTAGTTTGTCCAGTCCTTTTATAATTTTATATGTTTCCATAAGGTATCCCCTCATCCATCCAAACTCCTGTGAATACAAGCCTAGTCTTTTCAATCTATTCAATGTTTAGCTATTTCCCATATTTGGTAATTTCCCCAGAAAAGTCGAACATATTGTCAAAAGTTGATAACAATCCATTATCCCCTCCCAACAAAAATTACAAGATCATTTGGTAACACATGACATAGAAATAGTCAGTGAGGTTAATAGTTGAGTGGCAAATGACAATAGTGCTACCTTCCCAATATTTAACTGAAGGAAATAATGAGGCTGTATGTTGTGACAGACAGACTGACATAGAAACATAGAAAATAGGAGCAGGAGTAGGCCATTCGGTCCTTCGAGCCTGCACCGCCATTGAATATGATCATGGCTGATCATCCACCTCGGTATCCTGTACGTGCCTTCTCTCCATAGCCCCTGATCCCTTTAGCCAAAAGGGCCACATCTAACTCCCTCTTAAATATAGCCAATGAACTGGCCTCAACTACATTCTGTGGCAGAGAATTCCAGAGATTTACCACTCTCTGTGTAAAAAATGTTTTTCTCATCTCAGTCCTAAAAGATTTCCCCTTTATCCTTAAACTGTGACCCCTTGTTCTGGACTTCCCTAACATCGGGAACAATCTTCCTGCATCTAGCCTGTCCAACCCCTTAAGAATTTTGTAAGTTTCTATAAGATCCCCCCTCAATCTTCTAAATTCTAGCGAGTACAAGCCGAGTCTATCCAGTCTTTCTTCATATGAAAGTCCTGACATCCCAGGAATCAGTCTGGTGAACCTTCTCTGTACTCTATGGCAATAATGTCCTTCCTCAGATTAGGAGAACAAAATTGTACGCAATACTCCAGGTGTGGTCTCACCAAGACCCTGTACAACTGCAGTAGAACCTCCCTGCTCCTATACTCAAATCCTTTTGCTATGAATGCGAACATACCATTCGCCTTCTTCACTGCCTGCTGCACCTGCATGCCTACTTTCAATAACTGGTGTACCATGACACACAGGTCTCGTTGCATCTCCCCTTTTCCTAATCGGCCATAATTCAGGTAATAGTCTACTTTCCTGTTTTTGCCACCAAAGTGGATGACCTCACATTTATCTACATTATACTGCATCTGTCATGCATTTGCCCACTCACCCAGCCTATCCAAGTCACCTTGCAGCCTCCTAGCATCCTCCTCACAGCTAACACTGCCCCCCAACTTCGTGTCATCCGCAAACTTGGAGATGTTGCATTCAATTCCCTCGTCCAAATCATTAATATATATTGTAAATAGCTGGGATCCCAGCACTAAGCCTTGCGGTACCCCACTAGTAACTGCCTGCCATTCTGAAAAGGACCCGTTTACTCCTACTCTTTGCTTCCTGTCTGCCAGACAGTTCTCTATCCACATCAATACTGAACCACCAATACCGTGTGCATTAAGTTTGTATACTAATCTCTTATGTGGGACCTTGACGAAAGCCTTCTGAAAGTCCAGATACCCCACCTCCCCTGCATCTCCCCTCTCCGCGCTACTAGTTACATCCTCGAAAAATTCTATAAGATTCGTCAGACATGATTTACCTTTCGTAAATCCATGCTGACTTTGTCCAATGATTTCACCACTTTCCAAACGGGCTGCTATCCCATCTTTAATAACTGATTTCAGCACGTTTCCCCCTACCGATGTTAGACTAACTGGGTCTGTAATTTCCCGTTTCCTCTCTCCCTCCCTTTTTAAAAAGTGGGGTTACATTAGCTACCCGCCAATGCTCAGGAACTACTACAGAATCTAAAGAGTTTCGAAAAACTATCACTAATGCATCCACTATTTCTGCGGCTACTTCCTTAAGTACTCTGGGATGCAACTTATCTGGACCTGGGGATTTATCGGCCTTTAATCCATTCAATTTACCTAACACCACTTCCCGGCTAACCTGGATTTCACTCAGTTCCTCCATCTCATTTGACCCCGGATCCCCTGCTATTTCCGGCACATTAATTAAGCCTTCTTTAGTGAAGACAGAACCAAAGTAGTTATTCAATTGGTCTGCCATGCCCTTGTTCCCCATGATCAATTAACCTATTTCTGACTGCAAGAGACCGACATTTGCATGTCATTTTAATATTACACTTATCCCATCCCCCTGGATATTCCAGAATAATAAATTAAGGTTTTGTCAACTAATTACAAATCAGGCTAATTACAAAACCATCATAACTTAGCCAAATTCAAAGAAGAACTAACCAAAAAGGATTAACGCGACCTGCACTTGAAAGACTGTTATTCCTGTCGCATGTCATTCGAAACCATACACCTACAAAGAAAAAAAAAGAAATCCCACCCCTGGACACTCCAGAACTAACCTAAAAAAAAAGTAAGGTGTTTTTTGTCACTAAACAATTACATAATCAGACAAACAAAACCCTTATCCCACCCCAAATTTACTAGAAATAACAATAGCCAACCGCCGAACACTGATAGGCCTGAGCATTGGGAGCCAGACAGTATACGGGACAAACGGCCATCAGTTCCCCGCATCACGATCTGGCAGTGTCTCTGTCTGAACAACGAGTCCTCCGGAGGCGTTTTTTGAAAGTGGGGCGACGGCCTGAAGCGAAATCACGGATCACTGGCCCTTGGGGGTACCGCGGCGAGTAAGTGGTAGCAACGGACTCTCCCCGTGGGGAGCGAGTGGTGGAAAGGAGGGTTTCCCCCCCCCCCCCCGCCCATCCACCCCCCAATGGTTAGGAACATTTTTGAAAGGCTTGATTTTTTTGAGTTAAAATCAGACTTTGTTTTTGCATTGTAGAAGTTCTTAGATTTCAATGTTTTTGTTATGAAGTATCTTTTAAGAAGTATTTATTAATCGGGTAACTGTTTCCACACAACGGGCGTGTGGGTGCACGAACTAGCTGCCAAGGAGGTAGTTGAGGCAAGGGACCAGTATCTCCCCCATTGGAACTACAACAGAGATGATATAGGATAGGACAGGTTTGAGGTTAGACCAAAAGCCAGGATAGAGTCTAGTGGAATTTCTTTTTTGGTTCCCCTCCGGGTTTGTGGTGGGGCAATTTCGCTGATTAGTGGGCCTTGTTTTCATACACTGTTTGTCCACTCTAGTTATCTACAGTATACCGTACCACCATGTCATGAATGTGATTTTTCAATAAACCCAATTTCTTTTCCCCCCCCCCTTGTGGTTTGGACACTGCCCAGTTTTATTGCCTATCACTCAAGTTGGAAATAGAAAATTAGGGTGGCAGGAATAGGCACTCATCGGCCCTTGACGGAGCCCCCTTTTTCAGCAACTGCCACGCCTAAAATACCCTGAGCATGGCGTTCACCTAAAGCAGTATACCTCTTTCCCCTGTGTTTTTCTCCCACACTCCCATGATGCGTTAGCCCCCACAGCTAAATGTAACTCTCTCTTGAAACATCCCAGTGATGACCCTTGCCGCCTCACTGCCTCCCTGTGGCATGTACAGAATTCCACAGGTCACAAACCACTTTCTTGTCTCGACCCGTGCAGAAAGTTGTGCCTCACTCAGTCATAACTGGTCCCTACTCCAATCTTAAACTGCAGACCATGGTTGAACGCCCCCAATCTCCATTGGATCTTATTACCAGCCCATTTTTTCTTTTGCAGTTACAGTAAGAACAAAAATGTCTAGCACGCACATCCCTTGCAGGGAGATGATCTCATTTTTTTTACATACCCCTCCCATTTGTAAGGAAATAATTTCCCAGGGTCTACACACCCGTACCCTCCCCCCCCGTTCTAATTGGTCAGCCAGCCGTACTGGGTGTTATCTCACGGTGTTTATTGCATCCGTTTTCCTTTTTTTAGTAAGCACCACGCTACCTCGAACATGTAAGACACTTCTTTCGTCTGTTTGAATCCCTGGTCGCCATTCGTGTTGTTTTTAGAGATTTACTCCTTTTCGCCCGTCTTTCAGCACCTGCAAGTTTTTATTACCCGCCTTTGCTGTGCCTTCGCCACCTTCCGGGACTCTCTGCACAGAGGCCCCTTGTCTCCACTCTGTGTGACCCCTGTGATTTTTCGACAACGCAACGCCACAACGCCCCACCCCACTGCCAGCCCCCCGGCAAAACACCCGCCCTGTAGCCCAGCAAACACTAGCCAGGCTAGGCCAAACGTAGAGCATATTTATTCGATTCTCAGCCCCAGCTCCCCTGTCCTGCATCTGTTACCCTTCAGCTGCTGCCGTCTGCTTTCCATCACTCCGCTCTTAGCCCCTGCCCTGTCTTCCTCTCCGAACAACCACGCCGCCCTGCAGTTATGGAGTTTTGAAATTTTCCTTGATCACGGAATTATCAATGACGAGCGCCGAGATACAACCCCTGTAGTTCCAGTGTTCCCACTGCCCTTTGGCACACAGCTAAAGGCTGTTCGAGCTCTCCCCCATTCACGATCTTGTCTTTTTCTTTTTCTTCCCCACTGCACACACCCCCTTTGTGTCTTTGTCCTTTCCCATTGCTCGTTTTTCTCTATTTGTCTGATGAGTTGGTTGCCCGTACCCCCCCTAACGCATAATACTCCCAGGACATGACGCTGGATTGTCACCCGCAAGAGGCCCCCCCCCCCCCACCCAGATTCACACCCAACCCGGGCCCACCCGCAAACCCTAAATCCCCTTGGAGGATTGGTTGATGCAGGATGGGGGTGGGTTTCTTGCCGGGAATGTGGACGCAACGGGAACTGATTAATCACATACATACCACCCCAGTGTCTGGTGATTCCTGGCATTGAGCACAACTTTCTTGTTTCGGCGTCCAGTAAGAGAAAAATAAACGCTCTGCCCACGAGTTGTTAGCCGACACGTGATCAGTTCATATAGTGTTCACTTAGCTTCCTTGTTTATGTTGTCACTTCTTCATCGGTCATCAAGTTTCTTCCACCTATTAGGAGTAGATGAAGCAAAGGGACGCTGCCCCATCGAATCATCCTGGATCGCCACTCTCACTTGCGTCATAATCATATTTGAGTTGTCATGTGTCTTCTCCCATGGACACCTTAGTTCTAATCCCGAAATGTTTAACCTGCCGTTTTAAAAATTCTATAGTAATGTTAATCGGCCTCCACCAGCCCTCTGGGACAATGATTCTGTTAGAAGGAACTTGCGAGGTTAGGAAAGAGATTAAATACCTCTCTGACAAAGACGTTCTCCTCACTTCTTCTGAAAAGAGCACACTTTAATTCTGAGGGTCGAATGGGACTCTTCCCAAAGTGACACAGCCTTTCCACAGCCACTATTCATGACTTTCATTAGTCTGTTAAGTTTCATGAAAGTCCTCCCTCAACCTTCAAATCTCCGAGGCAAATTAGAAGGCACTATGGCTGGTTAAAACGCAATAATATTGCTAAAATGATATACTCATTCCTGGACCATTATTGTAAACCGCCAGGGGGAAAGATACAGAGAATAAAGTTTTTGTATACATCACGCGCTATGGCAGTACGCACCCGCCGATCTACATAATACTGATCTTATACATCACTGTCTGCCCAGTGCCCCGAGTTGTCTATTGTAGCTCGCTGCCATTTTAGGCCTGATTTCACCTTCCCCCTCTTTTCTTTCCTTTTTTCTCCCGCCCATGGCGGCCCAATTGCTTGTCCCTATTTCACTCTCTCACCGCTGGCGATTGTTGTACTTATAGCTGAGTAAGCATTTACATCTGATCTGTGTTTTGTCTTTGTATCTATTGATGTTGCTCCACGCCCGATTGGACTCTCACTTCACCCCGGTCGTCGGTATCCGTTACACTAATTTATTTTTGTCATCCCACACCTTCATCCTTTTGTACACCTGATCCTGCCCCCAATTTGGTTATCGCCCGTAGCCAAGTTGGATTACGTGCCCCCTTTGAGTCCCCATACAAAAGGCGATTTTTCTCTACTTTGCTATATGATTATTTTCTACGCGCCTCCAATTTTCCAAGTCACATTGTGAGGCCGGCTCTCTTCCCTTGTTCACTTTTTTTTTGTTCTTATATGATATCAATTTTCGTTCATTGGGTCCAGTGGCTATTCTTCAGCCCTTATACACCTAATTATATTGAATGTTTGTTTCCAATTTGTTTCACAGCGCTCCCTGCGAGTTTTTTCAGCTAGACTGAGTTTGTTGTTTTCCCTAGCACACGGCGCCCGCCTGTGTCAGCCCACCCCGCACCATAGTGCTCCTTATTTACACCCCTCCAGTCCCATTTCTTCTGCCATAGCCAATTCTTTCTTCCAGTTTGTATCCGCGGTTTTGTGTCCCGCCTAGTCTGATGTACATATTCCCCCTCCTATGGGGGCCTTTCCCCTATGGATATTAGCCAGCCGTCCCTTGTCTGCGCTTCGGTAACTCACACTTTTCCATATTGCTTTCGCCCCCCTTTCTCTTAGTTATTCTTTGTTCATCCCATTGCCCCATCTCTCAGATGCTCTCTTGTTCGCGCTGTTTATTCTGAAAGTGTCTTAGCAAGTTATTTTTTTAGGTCTTGCCCTCCCCTTTCTTTTTGCCTTTTTGGCGTACAGCTTTTCACTCTAGTCACAACATACTGCTGACAGCTTTTCGAGTTATGGTGCACCATCGAGTATGTTGGAACCTCAGTGTTGTGTCTTAATGATCTATAATCTCACCACCACGAAGTCAGGCTAACCGGCCTATAGTGACTTATATGATGGTTGATCCCATTATGTAATTAGCCGGGTGAATTCACAACATTCAACTATAGTCGTGTCTTGGCAATATACCAACAATTCTACAACTTGAGGCCTCTTCAGAACCCTGAGCTGCAGCCATTTTTGGTCCCCAGGTTTTTTTCACCCCCTTTTTTTTTCCTGTCACCTTACTAGCTCAGTCTTTGTGTCCCCACCTCCCTTTTTCTCTTTTTCCTACTTTCCCTGCCTGTTGCCCCCTTTTTCTCTGCCCTTTCCCCCTCTCCCCAGCCCCTGTGTCACAACACATTCCACTTGCATTAGCTTCATGCGCCTTCACATTTGTAATTGACCTTCAACCCACTTATTCCCCGGCACGTCTAGGTAGCATTGGCATATTTAGTGTTCACATTCCACTTTGCCTGTAGAGGTATTTCAATACGGTTTTTATCAACGGTATTGTGCGATGTAGGCTTTCATCGCGTGGTGCATTTCTTTTTGTTACCCTCATCAGGGTCCACCACGTGTTTTCTGCTTTGCACTTTTGTATATTTCTCTAGATATGTTGACTTTCCAACCCTCTTGCTGTGGTAGGCTAGTATGTATTTATTGGTCCCAGCTCTTTTTTTGAGCCATTTCTGTATTCTCTCTTCTTAACTCTCCCGCGTGACCTTTTCTATTGGCTCAACGGTCTCCACCTAACCGGATCACATCTCCTTGATAGTGGTCTTCACACTGGACTGATTTATTTTTGTGGCCACCCAGTTCTAGGCTACAGTCAGTGTTAAGCATGTCCCTTTAGTGAGCCACCCCCTTCTCCCCCCAACCACGAAACCGCTACGCTCCTCTTGCCACGTTTTGGTGGTGAGGGTCTATTTGGTTATTTGGTTTTACCCCTTTGGTTGTCGTAAACCCTTTTCTTCCTAACACCCAGTTGATGGTTCGTATATCCCCACTGCTTTGCCATCACCGCCTGGTCTTGTCTTAGGACTTATCGGGCCATGGACCCAGGGGTTTGTGGTATCAGCACCAGATGGTGTGTCAATGTTCCCCCCAACAGTGACGAGCAGACCACGGCTATGAAAGGACAATACATCTCCATACTTGTATGGTGGACATCATGGCAGCCTCTGGTTTTAAACGTGCGTCATTTCCACAAATGGCTGCGTGTATACACGTCAACTGATTCAATATTCCATCGATGGCAACCTGACCACGTGAACCTCCTTCATACGCCCCGGCACGATGTACCCTACATTAAGTAAACCCCCACCCACCCTTCAGCCTCTATTCGGTTTACCTCCGCGACCTGTGTCGCCGTTCGCGCTCCCTTGGCACAAGATTGAATGTTGTTACCAGTGCCATGCTCTCGAAAGCCCTTTTTTTCTCTCCCCCCCACACTACGTTCGGGCAGCCTATCACAACCCCCTGAGAGTTTGTGTTGTTCTTGCCTCGGTCCTTATTGGACTTCAAACGCACCCCTTCGTTGTTTTGCTTCATCTGCCCCCCACTTCACTCGCTATGATGCCTCCATTGCGCTACACGCACGCGTAGTAAGATTGGCTTCTTTTACCCCATCCCCCCCCCTCTATCTACTCTCTAAGGGAACTAGCACACGAGAGTCTGTAAACGCCCTATTTTTCTAATGTCAACACAACCCGGGTGAGACAATCCACCTATTCATGCCTGTATTCTCCACCCCCTCAACACTGCCAGATTATGCTGTGTATTCATTCTTGTGCAGACAGTAGTTTTGATTAGAGCTCCTGATTCTCATTATGATAATTCTTATTGAACGACAGCCTTCCCCCGCCCCCGGGCAGTGCATCCACACCCTCCCACCCACCACAACCTTGTATTGGTTACTTTTTTGGACCAGGTGGCAAAATTTCCTGAAGGCAAGATATTGCAGTTTGTACTAAATGTCATCAAAGGTTATCAAGTCAACTCCATGAACTCTCAAGAATATCTTGGGTTTACATACAAGTAATGGTGACATTTCCCAATACAAATAAGTATAGCCTGGATAAGTCCATCATTAATAAAACCAAGTTCTGCTTATACAATGCTTGACAATGTAACAAAGCCCTAATACGTTGTTAAACAAAGTCATTAACTCAATTTCCAGCTGCTCAATAAACTAGAATGTTGAAGGCTTTACTCAAACTCTTTCTATCTTCCATGAAGCTCAGATGGATGTAAAATATTCCACAGCAGTTTTGAATGAAATGTATTTCTTCCCATACTTCCCCATCATTATTCCACCATAGTTGCCATTACAAATAATTATTTAGGATTTGAAGTTTATGTAACCTTTCTGTACTTAATAAAGACGATGATACTTGCAAAACAATTCGCTATCTGCAAAATCCTGTGGGGTGATGTACGAATATTTGTAGAAATACAAGTACATCTTCTGACTCCTAGACTGAATTTAGTGAAGGTGAGGTAACGCACAGTCAGTGAAGCAACTTGCTTAGCTGCCTGTTGTAGAGTTCTATCTGTTACTATCGCTGTAGAAAGTGAAATGACATTCACATGCCACCACCAACTGAACCTTCTCAAGTCTTAAACCCCCCCCTCCCTCCCCTCCCCCCCCCCCCCCCCCCCCCCCATTGTTTTTGAGCCAAATTCTATTCAACACCACAGTTCCCTTCAACTAGCTATAATGTGAATATTTAATGTTAATTGCACCAATCAGATCAGGTAGATCTGATCACCTGTAACATATGCTATTTTTCCACTAGGAACATTTATCAGTAAGATATCAGATACTGTATTTAACAGGTGCTTGAAATTAAGTCTTCTAAACAAACTATCCATTTCAGCCACCTTGGTTACCTGCTGTTGCAACAGCAGCAAAAGCACCTCATGCATCTACACCCAAATGACCGACTGACCTGATCATAAAGCTGATAATACAAGTGGCACAAAAAGGGAGAGCAGCTGGAGGAGCTCTGCAGCTCAGGCAACATCTGTGGAGGAAGATACTCAGATGGCATTTTGGTCGGGTACCTTCATCTAGACTAGATCAGTCTGGATCAGGGATCTTGACCCGAAACATTGACGATCCATTTTTCTTCACAGATGCTGCCGGGCCCGCTGAGTTTCTCCAGCTGTCCTTTTTTTTTACATAATTCTAGCTGTCCCTTGTGCCTGGTAATACCAGTTAACTTTAATTAATTGGTATAATGAATGAATGAATGTATAAGTTTATTGGCCAAGTATTCACATACAAGGAATTGGCCTTGGTGCTCCGCCCAAAAGTGACAATGACATACAGTGACAGTTAGGAATGACACATAAAACATTAAACATTAATAATAAAGCATTATTGATTAAACATGTGAATTAAATAAAATATCAGAGGAAAAGGAGTCTACAGATTTTTGGTTATTGGGTAGAGCTACAACTCGTAGAAAAAAGATGTTGATTCAAAGAGTTTGTGCCAGGGTGAGAGGGGTCAGAGATGATCTTACCCGCTCGTTTCCTGGCCCTTGCAGTGTACAGTTCGTCAATGGAGGGAAGGTTGCAGCCAATCGGACTTCTCAGCTGATCGGACGATTCGCTGCAGCCTCCAGGTGTCGTGCTTGGTGGCTGAGCCAAACCAGACCAAGATGGAGAAGGTGAGGACAGACTCTACGATGGTGCTATAATTTGTGTACTATCGTATCTGAAGTGACACTCTTTCCAATACTTACAATATTTCACTTGCCTCTAGGTTATTGCCAATATCTCTTTATCATACAAAGTAGGAATTTCATGATTTGCTTTGTCAGTGTTGGACATCAATATTGCACATGTCAGGTGAACAAAGCTCAACAGAGATGTTCATATAATCAGTCTGACGAAGGGTCTCAACCTGAAATGTCACCCATTCCTTCTCTCCAGAGATGCTGCTTGTCCTACTGAGTTACTTCAGCATTTTGTGTCTATCATCTGTTCATATAACCATAAGGGCAACACATTAACATAAATAATAAGACTAAACCTTTTCTTCAAACTGCTCCTATATGCAAACAATGAAGACTTTAGCCCTTTGGTGTTTGTTTCCAGACCTTCTTCCACTGGTTTCAACTAAACATGCTTTCAAGGGACCGAATTTCAGAATCATATCTCAACACACTTTCATTTGAGTTTCATGCATGAAGCATGGGCAGTAAGTGACAAATTTCTGCACAACATTATTTAAAAAATAGAATATAATTAAAGAATTAAATGTCTAGTATTGGACTTAAGGTGTCATAATATTGTGACTCTCACCTGAGCATCAAGAGTCGATAAGTTCATACCATATCCAGTACTAGATCACATCTCAGCAGACACTCCTACACAATGTTGAGAGAGAGCACCTCTAGTACAAGAGACATAGGTCAGATGAGGCGCTAAATGGAGGTTTACTGAAATCTCCAAGTGGACATGGAGATTTCAGTGAAGAGCAGAGATTTGATCTGTTCAATATTTAGTCCTCAATGAGTATCAATTAATCTGCTCAGTGGTCACCTGTCTGTTGATGTTGTGAGATCTTGCTGTGTGCTAATTGCCTGCTGCGATTTCCCACTAAACATTTTTAAATCCTTAATTGATGGAGGGCATTAAATACACTATATAAATGAAAATTCTTCCTGTACATGTGCATGACTGTGTGCATGTGAACATGCATAAAAATATAAACATATATAACAGTCCCTGGAGTAAATATTGTTGTGTATCCCTGGCGGGATTCTACAGCTGATGTCCATTACTCACAGTCATTAGTTGTGTATGATTAATTACAATTATAATGAATAGAGTAAAAGATCATTTTTCTTGGCAAGAGCTAAGCATTAATCATACTGCAACAAACAAATAGAATCAACAGGACTTTTTTTTCAATAAACTGGGAGGAAATAATGAGAGGGGTTTGAATTCTGATGGTCTGACACAATATTTCTTTGTACCTGTCATTGCAGAAACACAAAAAACAATTTAACCATAGATTTTCACACACGACAGCCAATGCTCAGATGGGACACCTACTTATGTCCATCTGTGAATGTTTACTGTTGGTTTTAATGGAAGGTTAACAGTTGTATTCCAAGTGTTGTGATGCTGACATTTCTTTATGGAGTGACCATGGTTTGTGCATGTGGAAAACAGCCAGCATGAGGCCTGGAAGTCAAGTCAAGTTTATTTGTCACATACACATAGAAACATAGAAACTAGGTGCAGGAGGAGGCCATTCGGCCCTTCGAGCCAGGCCATTCATTGTGATTATGGCTGATCGTCCCCAATCAATAACCCGTGCCTGCCTTCTCCCCATATTCCTTGACTCCACTAGCCACTAGAGCTCTATCTAACTCTCTCTTAAATCCATCCAGTAACTTGGCCTCCACTGCCCTCTGTGGCAGGGAATTCCATAAATTCACAACTCTCTGGGTGAAAAAGTTTGTTCTCACCTCAGTCTTAAATGACCTCCCCTTTATTCTAAGATTGTGGCCCCTGGTTCTGGACTCTCCCAACATTGGGAACATTTATCCTACTTCTAGCTTGTCCAGTCCTTTTATAATTTTATATTTTTCTATAAGATATCCCCTCATCCTTCTAAACTCCAGTGAATACAAGCCTAGTCTTTTCAATCTTTCCTCATATGTCAGTTCCGCCATCCCAGGGATCAATCTCGTGAACCAATCACAAGGATGTCCTTCCTCAAATTAGGAGACCAAAACTGTACACAATACTCCAGATGTAGTCTCACCAGAGCCCTATACAACTGCAGAATAACCTCTTTACTCCTATACTAAAATCCTCTTGTTATGAAGGCCAACATTCCATTAGCTTTCTTCACTGCCTGCTGTACCTGCACGCCAACTTTCAGTGACCGGTGTACAAGGACGCCCAGGTCTCGCTGTACCTCCCCCTTACCTAACCTAATCCCATTGAGATAATAATCTGCCCCCTTGTTTTTGCCACCAAAGTGGATAACCTCACATTTATCTATATGATACTGCATCTGCCACGCATCTGCCCACTCACTCAACCTGTCCAAGTTACCCTGCAACCTCCTAACATCCTCTTCACAGCTCACACTGCCACCCAGCTTTGTGTCATCTGCAAACTTGCTAGTGTTGCTCCTAATTCCCTCTTCCAAATCATTAATATATATGGTAAACATTTGTGGCCCCAACACCGAGCCTCGCGGCACTCCGCTTGCCACTACCTGCCATTCTGAAAATGACCCGTTCACTCCTACTCTTTGCTTCCTGTCTGCCAACCAATTTTCTATCCATGTCAACACCCTACCCCCAATACCATGTGCTTTAATTTTAGTCACCAGTCTCCCGTGCGGGACCTTATCAAAGGCTGAAAGTCTAGATACACTACATCCACTGGCACCCCTTCATCCATTTTACTTGTCACATTCTCAAAAAATTCCAGAAGATTAGTCAAGCGTGATTTCCCTTTCATAAATCCATGTTGACGGACTAATCCTTTTACTGCTATCCAAATGCCCCATTATTACCTCTTTAATAATTGACTCCAGCATCTTTCCCACCACCTAAGTCAGGGTAACTGGTCTGTAATTTCCATGTTTTCTCTCTCGCTCCTTTCTTGAAAAGTGGGATAACATTAGCTATCCTCCAATCCACAGGAACTGATCCTGAATCTATTGAACATTGGAAAATGATCACCAATGCGTCCACTATTTCTAGAGCCACCTCCCTGAGGACCCTGGGATGCAGACCATCAGGTCCAGGGGATTTATCATCCTTCAGTCCCATTAGCCTACCCAATGCTATTTCTCGCCTAATGAAAATTTATTTCAGTTCCGCTACCCCCTTAGATCCTGTGTCGTCCAGTATATCTGGGAGATTGTTTGTGTCTTCCTTAGTGAAGACAGATCCGAAGTACCTATTCAACTCTTCTGCCATTTCCTTGTTGCCCATAATAATTTCACCCGTGTCTGCCTTCAAGGGACCCACATTTGACTTTGCTACTCTTTTTCTCTTAACATATCCTAAAGAAGTTTTTACTGTCCTTCTTTATATTCCAGGCCAGCTTCCCCTCGTACTTCATCTTTTCAGCCCGTATTGCCCGTTTTGTTTCCTTCTGTTGTCCTATGAAAGTTTCCCAATCCTCTGGCTTACGGCTACTCTTTGCTGTGTTATACATCTTTTCTTTTAGTTTTATTATATCCATGACTTGTCTTTCCAGCCACAGTTGCCTCCTACTCCCCTCATACAAGATGTGCAGTGAAATGAAAGTGGCAATGCCTGCGGATTGTCCAAAAAAACGACACAACAGAATAGAACAGAATCAGTATTTACATATTAGAAAAAAAATATGGATGATGTGCCTATCTCTTGAGCCCATTGATAGTATTTTCACAGTTACTCCAGCATTTTGTTTCCACCTTCGATTTAAACCAGCATCTGCAGCCCTTTCCTACACAGCTTATTCCTGTTTCTATTTTCAAGGCAAAAACTCTAATGATTTAAATTCAGTTCTGCAGCTTGCTGTGGCGGGATTTGATTTTATAATCTTTCAGTTTCCGATTTAGTAATCTTGTAATCAAAATTTGGATAGCTCTGTATGTTTTTAAAGGCATTTTAATTTAACCTGACAAGAGACGAGCTCTTTAATAATTGAGTGGATACACTGCCTATTTGCTTTGTATGTGATGTAATTTGGTATAGGACCCTTTCATTTCCCTTTCTCTTCACAATCAAAAAAGTGTTGGAAGTCTCTCTCCTGTTGTGCTTCTCAATCTCACCCTGAAATTGCAGGCCCATTATGCAGATACTGAGTGTGAACACTAAATGCTTTGTCATGTGATGCTATCAGGCCAATATGTTGGCATTCTGAGATTCACTTTACAGTCTTGACAGGGAGGGCAGCAGGGGTGTTTTGGATTACCCCAGCTCCAACATATTCCTCTCACTGGTCTTTGGCTACATTTCAATACTATCCTGCCAGGAATACAAAGTCATTCCTCAAGTTATAAATTTTTTTTACTGTAACAACACTGGCTCTTTAGGCTGCATGACTCCAATTTGCTTACATAATGAACAACATGCCACTCTCCGCATGTTACATTACACTGAACCTGAATATACGCCAACTCTGTTAGGTTTACAAAATTCAGCTTCATAAAACATCTCAATCAATTCATCTCATTCATGAGTTGAGGAATGACTGTAATCATAGAGATACTGTAATCATAGTCATAGAGGTACAGCAAGGTAACGGACCCTTCAGTGAACCAATGTGCCCCATGGAAGCTAGTCCCATTTGCCCGTGTATGGACATTTTCTAACCATGTGCCTGTCCAAGTGTTTATTAATTGGCCATTACAGTACCTGCCTTATCTACCTCCTCTGGTGGCTCGTTCCATATATACACACCACTCTCTGAATCAAAATGTTGCTCCTCAGGTTTGTATTAAATCTTGCCCTTCTCCTGCTGTACTAATAACTTGGCTACACGTCCAAAGTACTTCATTATTAGTAAAACGTTTAGGGTGTTGAGAATTCACAGAAGAAATATTAATCAAAATTCATTCATAGTATTGCTTTTGTAATCTACATCCAAAAATAACTAGAATTTTTAATTTTCATGTGTAAGATGATGATTTTGGGGCCAGCAGACGTGGGAGGTGGTAAGGGAAGGCTGGTATATCTGTACACAAGCATTAAAAGATCAGCAATACTGGAGACACTGAATAAAGATCATGGGTGAACCAAATGTTTTTTCAGCTTTGTTACCACTTATGGTAACCCTTTGAAGACCACATGGCATTCAATTAGCAAGACTCCTACACCAGTGTGTAAATTGGTAACTCTCCTAACTGTTAGCGGTGTCATCAGTTCAGGCTACATTCAGGCCACCATGCTCTCTGCTACACTCCTGTTGCCAAATGATCACTTGCACGTTTAACTGACCCCTCCACTCTTACTATCAGACTCTGACGTTCAGTCAGACAGACTGTCCACTTCACGAGCACTACTGGATAATCTTGTGCTATTGGACCAGATTGACAGCAAAGATTTGTGGTATTTCATTACTCAGCTTATATCTAGACATTAACGATTGCAGTCTCAAGCTGTGTTTTACAAGTTTATTAAACCTTGAAATCTAGGCACCAAGTTTCCCCATGTTGTGTCCTGTTGAAAAAACAAGCAGCTGTAACTCATGCAGGCAGAAAATAGGTTGATGAAAAATGCTGAGGACTTAAGAATGTGTTCCTAAAATTGGACTCTCAAAAGAAGATGTGACATACACCTATTTTTCTACAACAAACCCACTGACTCCCATGGCTATCTGGATCACACTTCTTCCCACCCTGCTTCCTGTAAGGACTCTATCCCCTACTCCAAATTCCTCCTTCCACGCCGCATCTGCACCCAGGATGAGGTGTTCCAAGCCAGGGCATCAGAGATGTCCTCAATCTTTAGGGAACAGGGGTTCCCCTCTGCTACTATAGATGAGGCTCTCACCAGGGTCTCCTCTATATTTGGTTTGATGTGGGTGTGGGGGGGGGGGGGGGGGGGGGGGGGGGGGTTACAGGGGGTTTGGAGGAGTTTAAAGGGGTAGAGGGGGTTAGAGGTGTTTAGTGTTGTTTAGATATGTTTATAGGGGGTTTACAATGGTTTACAGGGGATTAGAGGGATTTAGAGGTGTTCACATGTGTTTACAGGGGCTTAAAGAGGACATATAACCATATAACATATAACCATATAACATATAACCATATAACAATTACAGCACGGAAACGGGCCATCTCGACCCTTCTAGTCCGTGCCGAACACATAATCTTCCCTAGTCCCATATACCTGCGCTCAGACCATAACCCTCCATTCCCTTCCCAGACATGACTTCAGAATTAAGGGACAGAAGTTTAGGGGTAACATGAGGGGGAACTTCTTTACTCAGAGAGTGGTAGCGGTGTGGAATGAGCTTCCAGTGGCAGTGTGGAGGCAGGTTCGATTGTATCATTTAAAAATAAATTGGATAGGTATATGGATGGGAAAGGAATGGAGAGTTATGGTCTGAGTGCAGGTAGATGGGATTAGGGGCAAATATTTGTTCGGCACGGACTTGTAGGGTCGAGATGGCCTGTTTCCGTGCTGTAATTGTTATATGGTTATATCCTGCCCTCAGCTCTCACTCCCCATCCCCCCACTTGTAACAAGGACAGTCCCCCTTGTCCTCATCTTCCACCCTACGAGCCGTCACATACAACATATAATCCTCTGAAATGTTTGCCACCTTAAATGGGATCCCACCACTGGCCACATCTTCCCATCTCCTCCCCTTTCTGCTTTCCGCAAAGCCCGCTCCGTAACTCCCTGGACAATTCGTCCTTTCCCACCATAAACCTGGTACTTTCCCTTGCAACCGCAGGAAATACTACACTTGTCGCTTTACCTCCCCCCTTGACTCCATCCATGGACCCAAACAGTCTTTCCAGGTGTGGCAGAGGTTCGCCTGCACCTCCTCCAACCTCATCTATTGCATCCGCTGCTCTAGGTGTCAGCTGCTCTACATCAGTGAGACCAAGCATAGGCTTGGCGATCGCTTCGCCCAACACCTCCGCTCAGTTCGCAATAACCAACCTGATCTCCCGGTGGCTCAGCACTTCAACTCCCCCTCCATTCTGAATCCGACCTTTCTGTCCTGGGCCTCCTCCATGGCCAGAGTGAGGCCCACAACATATTGAAGGAGCAACACCTCATATTTCGCTTTGGTAGTTTACACCCCAGCGGTATGAACATTGACCTCCAATTTCAGGTAGTCCTTGGGGTCAAGGAAAGAGCGTTCACGTCGCGGCCCCGTTTCCACCAATCTTTCCACCACCACGCACAAGAAGCACAAGAAGCGACAAGGCAGACACTGTCTCCGCCTCTTCCTTTCTTTCCTCCCCCCTCCCACCCCGACATCAGTCTGAAGAAGGGTCTTGACCCAAAATGTTGCCTATTTCTTCGCTCCATAGATGCTGCCTCACCCGCTGAGTTTCTCCAGCATTTTTGTTTACCTCCTATTTTATCTTTAGCACTTTTACTAATTTTATCATGAAAATCCATGGGAATTAAAACTGTACATTAAAACATTATCAACACTGATGCAGAAATGCCATATGGTCCTCAAAGGTTACTGTAAGTGGTAACAAAGCAGAAAGCATTGCTTCACCAAATATCTTTATTTAGTGTCTACAGTATTGCTGGTGATAGTGTATTCTTTTAATGCTTGTATAATGTAATGGATGTTACATTATAGCACTGCAGTCTCTATAGCAATACACATTATCTGCCCTCAGGGCTGCAGTGTTGGTGCTCAAAGGAAGACAGTAATTATGTGTGAAAAATCTTGCTGAATGTAATACTCGCTGTGAAATAACTGCCCAGGGTTCAGTAATATTATCCCCATTCCATATTGTGTCTGTGATCACGCCCTGCCTGCCATCCCTCCAAACCAATTAGCTTTTAGAGTCTACAGATGTGAGGTTGCCATAGCGATAGCTTGCCTTCTGAAAAAGAAGACAAAGGTTGAATATACAATGCCCTCCATAATGTTTGGGACAAAGACCCATCATTTATTTATTTGCCTCTGTGCTTCACGATTTGAAATTTGTAATAGAAAAAATCACATATGGTTAAAGTGCACATTGTCAGATTTTAATAAAGGCCATTTTTATACATTTTGGTTTCACCATGTAAAAATTACAGCTGTGTTTATACATAGTCCCCCCATTTCAGGGCACCATAATGTTTGGGACACAGCAATGTCATGTAAATGAAAGTAGTCATGCTTAGTATTTTGTTGCATATCCTTTGCATGCAATGACTGCTTGAAGTCTGCGATTCATGGACATCACCAGTTGCTGGGTGTCTTCTCTGGTGATGCTCTGCCAGGCCTGTATTGCAGCCATCTTTAGCTTATGCTTGTTTTGGGAGCTAGTCCCCTTCAGTTTTCTCTTCAGCATCTAAAAGGCATGTTCAATTGGGTATCTTGGATCTTGGGCAGTTCCTTCTCTCCTCCATACTTTGCTCTTGCCATGAGGTGGGGTAGCTCTGTTGGTGAGGGATGAAATACATTCCCTTGCGAGGGGTGACATGGGGACTGTTGATGTAGAGTCGCTGTGGATAGAATTGAGGAATTGTAAAGGTAAGAAGTCACTAATGGGAGTTATCTACAGGCCCCCAAACAGTAGCCTGGATATAGGGTGCAAGTTGCAGAAGGAATTAAAATTGGCATGTAACAAAGGTAATG
This sequence comes from Leucoraja erinaceus, assembly GCF_028641065.1. Lineage (NCBI taxonomy): Eukaryota > Metazoa > Chordata > Chondrichthyes > Rajiformes > Rajidae > Leucoraja > Leucoraja erinaceus. The sequence goes on from NC_073397.1 coordinate 885,969, forward strand.
CCACTGGTTATGGGAGATTTCAATATGCAGGTAGACTGGGAAAATCAGATTGGTTCTGGACCACAAGAAAAGGGAATTTGCAGAATGCCTCCAAAGAGGAAGAAAGATTCTAAGGGGAGCAAGAGGCAACCGTGGCTGACAAGGGAAGTTAGGGATGGAATAAAACTAAATGAAAAGATGTATAACACAGCAAAGAGTACCGTGAAGCCAGAGGATTGGGAAACTTTCAAAGTACAACTGAAGGTAACAAAAAGGGCATTATGGGTGAAAAGATGAAGTACGAGGGTAGGTTGGCCAAGAATATAAAGAAGGATAGTTAAAGCCTCTTTAGGTATGTTGAGAGAAAAAGATTAGTAAAGACAAATGTGGGTCCCTTGAAGGCAGAAACAGGTGAAATTATTATGGGGAACAAGGAAATAGCAGAAGAGTTGAACAGGTACTTTGGTTCTGTTTTCATTAAGGAAGACACAAACAATCTCCCAGATGTACGAGAGAACAGAGGATCTAGGGAGACAGAGGAACTGAAAGAAATTTGCATTAGGCGAGAAATAGTATTGGGTCGACTAATGGGACTGAAGGCTGATAAATCCCCGGGGCCTGATGGGCTGCATCCCAGGGTATTCAAGGAGGTGGCTCTAGAAATCGTGGATGCATTGGTGATCATTTTCCAATGTTCTATAGATTAAGGATCAGTTCCTGTGGATTGGAGGGTAGCTAATGTTATCCCACGTTTCAAGAAAGGAGCGAGAGAGAAAATGGGGAATTATAGACCAGTTAGCCTGACATCGGTGGTGGGAAAGATGCTGGAGTCAATTATTAAAGAAGTAATAACGGCGCATTTGGATAGCAGTAAAAGGGTTGGTCCAAGTCAGCATGGATTTATCAAGGAGAAATCCTGCTTGACTAATCTTCTGGAATTTTTTGAGGATGTGACAAGTAAAATGGATGAAGGAGAGACAATGGAAGAAGTGTATCTGGATTTTCAGAAAGCCTTTGATAAGATCCCACACATAATAGTGGGCAAAATTAGAGCACATGGTATTGGGGGTAGGGCATCGACATGCATAGAGAATTGGTTGGCAGACAGGAAACAAAGAGTAGGAATAAATGGGTCCCTGTCAGAATGGCAGGCAGTGGCGAGTGGAGTGCTGCAAGGCTCAGTGCTGGGCCTGCAACTATTTACAATATATATTATTTAGATGATGGAATTAAAAGTATCACGAGCAAATTTGCAGTTGACGGCTGGGTGGTAATATGAACTGCGAAGAGGATGCTAGGAGGTTGCATGGTGACTTGGGACAGGTTGAGAGAGTGGGCAGATGCATGGCAGATGCAGTATAATGTAGATAAATGTGAGGTTATCCACTTTGGTGGCAAGAACAAAGAGGCAGATTATTATATCAATGATGTCAGATTATGAAAAAGGGAAGTGCAACAAGACCTGGGTGTCCTTGCACACCAGTCACTGAAAGCAAACATGCAGGTACAGTAGGCAGTGAAGAAAGCTAATGGCATTTGAGTATCAGAGTAAAGAGCTCCTTCTGCAGTTGTACAGGGTCCTGGTGAGACCACATCTGGAGTATTATGTGCTGTTTTGGTCTCCTAATTTGAGAAAGGACATCCTTGCTATTGAGGCAGTGCAGAAGGTTCATTCCCGGGATGGCGGGACTGTCATATAAGGAAAGATTGGAAAGACTGGAATTTAGAAGGATGAGAGGTGGCTCATAGGAACGTATAAAATTATAAAAGGACTGGACAAGCTAGATGCAGGAAAAATGTTGCCAATGTTGGGGGTCCAGAACCAAGGGCCACAGTCTAAGAATAAAGGGGAAGCCATTTAAAACTGAGATGAGAAAAAAAAATTTCACCCAGAGAGTTGTGAATTTGTGGAATTCTCTGCCACAGAAGGCAGTGGAGGCCAATTCAATGGATGAATTTAAAAGCAAGTTAGATAGAGCTCTAGGGGCTAGCGGAATCAAGGGATATGGGGAGAAGGCAGGCACGGGTTACTGATTGTGGATGAACAGCCATGATCACAATTAATGGCGGTGCAGGCTCGAAGGGCCGAATGGCCTCCTCCTGCACCTATTTTCTATGTTTCTATCACTCTGATATAAGTTAATCCTCGTCTCATCTGTCCACAAGACCTTTTTCCTGAACTGTGGTTGCTCTTTTAAGTATTTCTTGGCAAACTGTAACCTGGCCATCCTAGTTTTATGGCTAATCAGTAGATTGCATCTTTTCTGCGGACATTGGTCATTGACAAATCCACACGACTCCTGAAGAGTGTTTCTGATCTGTCAGACAGGTGTTTGGGGATTTTTCTTTATTATAGAGAGAATTCTTCTGTCTGTGGAGAAGGAAGCTGTGGAGGTCTTCCTTGGCCTGCCAGTCCCTTCGCAATTAGTAAGCTCACCAGTGCTCTCTTTCTACTTCATGATGTTCCAAACAGTTAATTTTGGTAAGCTGAAGGTTTGACTAATGTTTCTCTAACAGTTTTATTCTTGTTTCTCAGTCTCATAATGACTTCTTTGACTTTCATTGGCACAACTCTGGTCCTCATGTTGATAAACAGCAATAAAAGTTTCCAAAGGTGATGGAAAGACTGGAGGAATGACTAGGTGCTGAGAGCTCTCTTATACCTGCATTAAGGAGGCAATTAAACACACCTGAGCAATTACAAACACCCGTGTCCCAATCATTATGGTGCCCTGAAATGGGGGGACTATGTATAAACAAAGCTGTAATTTCTACATGGTGAAACCAAAATGAATAAAAATGGCCTTTAATAAAATCTGACAATGTGCACTTTAACCACATGTGATTTTTTTAATTACAAATCTCAAAACATTATGGAGGGCACTGTAATTAGTAGCTACAACACTGAAGGAAACATGAAGAGCATCTCAACTATACTGGGATTTCTGCTCGCCTTCCAGATGAACTAACCCGGAACCTTTGAATAAATCAGGAAATTAATCAAATCAAAAATAATAATTTTGACTTTGGCACTTTGTGTCACTATCAGACCATGTGGAAGATTTGTTAAACAATTCAATGTGAATGATGGGATATTAGTTTCTCACATGTTTCCAATTTGCTAATCCTAAACACTCCAAAATCAAGCAAAATAGCAAGCTCAAGGACTTTAGCAATGGTTCACTCTTTCCCATCAAAGGGAAGCATCTGTAAGGAGAAACATGGTTTCCGTGGCTTCTCATGACATGTGTCTCTGATTCATGCGTTGGTGCAGAATATGTTTCTCAATCTTAACTATCTTGCTGTACAGCCACTCTCCGTTAAATTTCAACCAACCCATCTTCACTCTCTGTACCATGCTTGTTAAAAAATGGGAAGCTAATACAGAATACCTCAATGAACCAATACTGAGGTATAAATCACTAGTAATAAATGACAACTGGGGAACCGTGTAGAAGACTTCAAAAAGAGGAAATTATAAAGAGTCTAGGACCCATTTCTAGATGATTAAATAACTTGGGAACATCCATCTTGCAGGAATCCTGAAGACTATCATTAAATTATTCTGTTAGCTAAACAATATTCTGTGTCTGTGTCTAACATCTGTAAAATTTACTGGTTACACGGGCTCTGAAATATATCTTTGTAGAGGTTTAATTTACTAATGTTTTGGTGTAGTTTTCAAATACTTCTTCAAGTTGTTCGAAACCAGCAGACTCAAGATGTAATACCAATGTCAGGAAGACATTTTCAGTTTGAATATTAACACCCCTCGCCAATCCCAGAACAAATATACCATCTAGTTAGGCTTTTGGTAATGTTTAGGTGCAGGGAATTGTCCCCTTAATCAGGCCACAAATTTCACCATGTATTTCAACATCACACAATATCTAAAATAAGGTGGAGTTTCATGGAGCAAACCACAAAATATCTGAAAAAGTACGTCATCTAATACCAACCATTGTGGAAAGAGCAGCTTGTTCTACGATTATGTGATTCATGGCACCCACAAAAATATATTTCCGATTAACCTTCCACTCATTTTAAGAGCAATTGAAACCTGATTGACTATTTTCATCACTAAACTTTAGGTTTGTGGATGTAATCCAGTCCATCACTTTTAACAATATTCCTGCCAAAGTGGACATTTTCACACTTTCTGACATTACACACATTCCTGGATCTTTGTCACTCACTTAAACTATCTCTCTCCCTTTATAGTCTCATGTCCACTTCGCATCTCACTTTCATAACTTTCTCAATGTAGTCAGCAGATTTTTCGACACTTATAGAAATTGTAAAAAGTGAGGACTCAGCACTTGTTACTTTTGCCAATTGAAAAAAGTACACAGCTCTCCGTTTCCTTTTAGCCTGTCAATCTATTATCCATACAAATTATTACCATCAGCTTTTATTTTCTGCAATCATTTTTGAAGCAGCACCTTACCAGATACCTTCCGGAAACCTTCTGAGCAATATCTCAGCAAAAGGGTTACATCATATTGGTTACGATAAGGGAGAGATTTCTTCAAATTGAATGTGGCATTTCTTTGGGGTCCAGCCTTGCCTCAGAAGACTATGGATGCTCATCATTTTCAAAGTTAAATGATACATAATCGGAAGCAATCAGAGGATTTGGGGATTGGGCAGGAAAGTGGAACCATGGTGCAGCATCAGCCATAATGTTATAACCATATAACCATATAATAATTACAGCACGGAAACAGGCCATCTCGGCCCTTCTAGTCCGTGCCGAACACTTATTCTCCCCTAGTCCCATCTTCCTGCACTCAGACCATAACAGACCTGCACTCAGACCATAAAAACAAATAGAGAGAGTACAGAGGAGATTTACTAGAATGTTGCCTGGGTTTCAGCAACTAAGTTACAGAGAAAGGTTGAACAAGTTAGGGCTTTATTCTTTGGAGCGCAGAGGTTAAGGGGGGGCTTGATAGAGGTCTTTAAAATGATGAGAGGGATAGACAGAGTTGACGTGGATAAGCTTTTCCCACTGAGAGTAGGGAAGATTCAAACAAGGGGACATGACTTGAGAATTAAGGGACAGAAGTTTAGGGGTAACATGAGGGGGAACTTCTTTACTCAGAGAGTGGTGGCTGTGTGGATTGGGCTTCCAGTGAAGGTGGTGGAGGCAGGTTCGTATTTATCATTTAAAAATAAATTGGATAGTTATATGGACGAGAAAGGAATGGAGGGTTACGGTCTGAACGCAGGTGTATGGGACTAGGGGAGAATACGTGTTCGGCACGGACTAGAAGGGTCGAGATGGCCTGTTTCCGTACTGTAATATGGTTATATTATACGGTTATAACCCTCCATTCCTTTCCCGTCCATATACCTATACAATTTATTTTGAAATGATAAAATCGAACCTGCCTCCACCACTTCCACTGGAATCTCATTCCACACAGCTACCACTCTCTGAGTAAAGAAGTTCCCCCTCATGTTACCCCTAAACTTCGGTCCCTTAATTCTCAAGTCATGTCCTCTTGTTTGAATCTTCCCTACTCTCAATGGGAAAAGCTTATCCACGTCAACTCTGTCTATCCCTCTCATCATTTTAAAAACCTCTATCAAGTCCCCCTTAACCTTCTGCGCTCCAAAGAATAAAGACCTAACTTGTTCAACCTTTCTCTGTAACTTAGTCGCTGAAACACAGGCAACATTCTAGTAAATCTCCTCTGTACTCTCTCTATTTTGTTGACATCCTTCCTATAATTAGGCGACCAAAATTGTACACCATACTCCAGAATTGGCCTCACCAATGCCTTGTACAATTTTAACATTACATCCCAACTTCTATACTAAATGCTCTGATTTATAAAGGCCAGCACACCAAAAGCTTTCCTATTTTGATTTGTCCTACCAAGATGTAGCACCTCACACTTATCAGCATTAAACTCCATCTGCCATCTTTCAGCCCACTCTTCCAAATGGCCTAAATCTCTCTGTAGACATTAACCATATAACCATATAACAATTACAGCACGGAAACAGGCCATCTCGGCCCTACAAGTCCATGCCGAACAAATTTTTTTTCCCCTTAGTCCCACCTGCCTGCACTCGTACCATAACCCTCCATTCCCTTCTCATCCATATGCCTATCCAATTTATTTTTAAATGATACCAATGAACCTGCCTCCACCACTTCCACTGGGAGCTCATTCCACACCGCCACCACTCTCTGCGTAAAGAAGTTCCCCCTCATATTACCCCTAAACTTCTGTCCCTTAATTCTGAAGTCATGTCCCCTTGTTTGAATCTTCCCTATTCTCAAAGGGAAAAGCTTGTCCACATCAACTCTGTCTATCCCTCTCATCATTTTAAAGACCTCTATCAGGTCCCCCCTTAACCTTCTGCGCTCCAGAGATTATCCACAACACCACCTATCTTAGTATCATCTGCATACTTACTAATCCAATTTACCATACCTTCATCCAGATCATTGATGTAGATTACAAACAACACAGATCCCTGTGGCACCCCACTAGTCACTGGCCTCCAACCTGACAAACAACCATCCACCATTACTCTCTGGCATCTCCCATTCAGCCACTGTTGAATCTATCTTGCTACTCCACCATTAATAACCAACAATTGAACCTTCTTAACCAACCTTCCATGAGGAACTTTGTCAAAGGCCTTACTAAAGTCCATATAGACAACATCTACTGCTTTACCCTCATCAATTTCCCGAGTAACCTCTTCAAAAAATTCAAGGAGATTAGTCAAACATGACCTTCCAGGCACAAATCCATGTTGACTGTTCCTAATCAGACCCTGTTTATCCAGATGCTTATATATATTATCTCTAAGTATCCTTTCCATTAATTTGCCCACCACTGACTTCAAACTAACGTCTATAATTGCTAGGTTTACTCTTAGAACCCTTTTTAAACAATGGAACAACATGCGCAGTACGCCAATCCTCCGGCACTATTCCCGTTTCTATTGACAATTGAAATATTTCTGTCATAGCCCATGCTATTTCTACACTAACTTCCCTAAGGAATATCCTGTCAGGACCTGGAGACTTATCCACTTTTATATTTTTCAAAAGTGTCAGTACTTCCTCTTCTTTTAATCCCATAGTTTCCATAACTACTCTACTTGTTTCCCTTACCTCACATAATTCAATATCCTTCTCCTTGGTGAATACCAAAGAAAATAAATTGTTCAATATCTTCCCCATCTCTTTTGGCTCTGCAGATAGCTGTCCACTCTGACTCTCTAATGGACCAATTTTATCCCTCGTTATCCTTTTGCTATTAATATAGCTGTAGAAACCCTTTGGATTTACTTTCACCTTACTTGCCAAAGCAACCTCATATCTTCTTTTAGGTTTTCTAATTTATTTCTTAAGATTCTTTTTACATTCTTTATACTCCTCAAGCACCTCATTTACTCCATTCTGCCTATAATTATTGTAGATCTCTCTCCTTTTCCGAACCAAGTGTTCAATTTCCCTTGAAAACCATGGCTCGTTCCAATTTTTACTATTTCCTTTCAATCGAACAGGGACATAAAGATTCTGTACTCTTAAAATTTCATCTTTAAATGTCCTCCATTTCTCCTCCACATCCTTCCCGTCAAACAAAATGTCCCAATTCACTCCTTTTAAATCCTTTCGCATCTCCTCAAAGTTAGTCTTTCTCCAATCAAAAATCTCAACCCTAGGTCCAGTTCTGACCCTCTCCATAATTATATTGAAACTAATGGTATTGTGATCACTGGACCCAAAGTGTTCCCCAACGCATACCTCCGCCACCTGACCTGTCTCATTTCCTAACAGGAGGTCCAGCACTGCCCCTTCTCTGGTACGTACCTTTATGTATTGCTGCAAAAAGCTATCCTACGCACATTTTACAAACTCCAACCCATCCAGCCCATTTACAGAATGTGTTTCCCAGTCTATGTGTGGAAAATTGAAATCTCCCACAATCACTACCTTGTGCTTACTACTAATATCTGCGATCTCCTTACATATTTGCTCTTCCAATTCTCGCTCCCCATTAGGCGGTCTATAATACACCCCTATAAGTGTTGCTACACCTTTCCCATTTCTCAGTTCCACCCAAATAGCCTCCCTAGACGAGCCCTCTAATATATCCTGCCAAAGCACTGCTGTAATATCTTCCCTGACAAGCAATGCAACACCTCCACCTCTTGCCCCTCCAATTCTATCACACCTGATTAAATGTGAGTGTCGGGTTGAGAAGCCATAATTCCCACATCTGATCCATTCTTGATATCCTCACTGGAATAATACAAATTACCAGGTTTTGATGTGAATCAGAAATATAAAAGCCTAGTTGGTTGCACTCTCTCCCTGAACTAGAAACTTATGGGTTCAGATCATGAGCTGAACCTTGGCTGATGTTACATTTTACACGTGGGGGAGTGCTGCACTGACAAAGTGGCATTATCTGGATGAAATGTTAAACTGAAGCCCATCCTCATCCACAGTTTACAGATAGACCATCAAAGGAATAATATTTAGTGCAAGATAAAGTCCAGTAAAGACCGATTAAACATAGCCCAGGGATCTCTAATGAGGTAAATACTAGCTTAGAACCACTCTCTAGTTGTTGATAGGATGGTTCAGTTGCTCGATAACTGCTGGGAAGAAACTGTCTCTGAATCTGGAGGTGTGCGTTTTCACACCTGTACCTCTTGCCTGATGGTAAGAGGGGAGAAAAGGGAGTGATCGGAATCTTGATCATGGTTCTGATATGATTGATTATGATACTGGTTCTTGATTATGCTGGTGGCCTTGCTGAGGCAGCATGAAGTGTAAACGGAGTCAATGGAAGGGAGGTTGGTTTGTGTGATGGTCTGGGACGCGTCCACAACTTTCTGCAATTTCTTGCAGTCTTGGATGGAGTTCCTTGAATACACTAAACTCGTAGAATATATATTGCTGGTGGTAATGTCAAGGAGGCATGGTACTTACCAGGAGGATAACCTTATAAAAGCTTGTGGTAGAAACACTGATCTGGATTACACGCCTACCTCTATTCATGATGGCTCAGGGCCTGCACTTGTCTCTCACCAACACCGACTGCAACCAGGTAGGACGAGAGGCATCTGCTAAATCCAGTAATAGTCACGTTATCAAGCTCACTGAGCAGCCAATCAGATTGGTTCAAATACATATCAAAGTGGATTGTTAAAAAAAAACGACATTTATGATATCTTAAAACAATAAAGATTGAAAAGTACGACATCTCTGCACAGATCTACGTCGCGTAAAAGATCATCTCGCACCTTGTCATTGAGAATTCCACATACCAGTCTGTCACGAATGAGACTATCACATAAGTTTTCAAACTCGCATCGGCTAGCGATGTACTTTAAGGAACTGATGTAGGCTTCTGGCTACTGATTCTGGCTATTGCTTTTGGATGCGTGCAAATAATCTGTGGCCCTGTACCAGCCACATTGAGGAGGATAGATGCCCGAATATCTGGCATGATGTGCAGCACGGATGCATAGGTTAAAGTCCTCTTCGAAGATACGCCAATGCTTAGCATAGTCACCATCAAACACTAATGGATCGGGCTTGCAAAATGTTCCTGTACTCAACAGGATGGAGACGCTAGGTATGATTGCTCCTGTTGCTGATCCATCAGACTGGGTCTCAACCATGGTCGCACCAACTAAAAAAAACAAGGAAGAAATACGGATTTGCATCAATCCTTAAATACTGATTTACTAATATTAGCAGATTTAAATACTGCTATTAAACAACCACACTATCCCATGCACACGGTGGAAGAGGTTGCAGCGCATTTGGGCAAGGCAACAGTATTCTCAGTTCTAGATGCAAAGAATTCATTCTGGCAGATTCCTTTGGATTACAACTCATCTAAGCTAACAACTTTCAGCACACCCTTTGGACGTTACAAATTCCTATGCATGCTGTTCGGCATCAACTCGGCAAGTGAAGTATTTCAGTGCACCATGGAAAAGTCATATTCTATCACTGTCGATGACATTCTCATCGCTGGACAAGATATCCAAGAACACGACGCAAACTTAAAGAGGGTTCTAGACTGCTCCAAGGAAATTAATCTCAAGTTTAACCCCCTAAAATGCAAGTTCCGGGTGAGTGAGGTGAACAATGTGGGTCATGTATTCACCAGTGACGGTCTCAAATCCAATCCATCAAAGACTATTGCAATCTACGAACTGCCAGAACCCACAGACGTAACCAGCCTCCAGAGATTCCTTGGAATGGTAAACTACTTGAGAAAGTTCATTCCAAATTTCAGTGAACTTTTGGCCCCGCTGCGCCAGCTAACCCACTGTATGGTCCTGGCATGAGCAACAGCAGAGGGCATTTGACATTCTTAAACAACAGATGTCCTATGCCCCCACCCTCACTTAGTTTGACGTCAGGCTGCCGGTCACACTGACTTGCGATGCCTCCCAGTATGGTTTAGGAGCCACCTGCCTCCAAAGCAACGGTAACAGTAACAGGCCTGTTGCCTATGCTTCTTGCACTATGACCGACACAGAACAACGCTATGCTCAGATTGAAAAGGAGCTGCTTTGCCTGCAAGAAATTTAATGACTTTATCTTTGGGAAGAGTCACAAGTGAAACAGATCATCAACCACTAATCAGCATTCTGAATAAACCGATGCTCCTCCACTCCTTCAACGAATGATGGTACAACTACAGAGGTATGACATTACACTGAGTTACAAACATGGCAAAGACATGCGTTTGGCTGACATTCTGTCGCGGGCTCCACGAAAGACCTGCGAGGAACAGTTAATAGATGACAGACAAAATGCTGGAGAAACTCAGCGGGTGTGGGAGCAACTATGGAGCGAAGGAAATAGGCAACGTTTCGGGCCAAAACCCTTCTTCAGTTAACAGATGATGACAGTTTCAGTGTTATAATGGTTTCCTATATTCCTTCTTCATGTTTGGATGATCTAGCAGCCCAGACAGCTGCTGACGACACTTTATGAATACTCTCCTCTGTCATCCAGCGCGGGTGGCCGGACAAGCAATACAAACTACCACGTCTAATCCATCCCTTTTACTCTGTTTGTGCCGAACTGATATTACAAAATGGTATTGTTGTAAAGGGCCACAAAGCTGTGATTCCTGCCTCCCTACATGACAAATACTTTCATGCCGTCCATAGGGGACACCCAGGCACAGAGGCGACCATTCTGAGAGCAAAAAGTATGTTATTCTGTCCTGGAATCACTGATTATATGCATGGGAAATTGGAGTCCTGTGCCGTGTGCAACAGTTTGGCGCCACACCAACTGAAACAGCCACTTCTCTCACACCCGGTTCCTGACCTACCATGGTCCACAGTAGCTACTGACATTTTCGATTGGCATGGCAAACAATATCTGGTCTTGGTCGACTCGTACTCAGGATGGTTTGAAATCAATTTACTACACAGCCCCAACTCTGCAGCGGTAGTCCAGAAACTGGCACGCCACTTCTCGGTCCACGGGGCTCCTTCTCAACTTCTTTCTGACAACGGCAGTCAATTTACCAGCCAGTACTTCAAAGACTTTGCTAAGCGCTGGGACTTTCGTCATATCATCAGCAGCCCCGAATACCCACAGACAAACGGGCTAGCTGAACGAGCTGTGAGTGAGTGAGCTGCCAGCATAACAGGCTTGAGTGACTGAGCCGCTATCCCAAAAATGCATTTGGCCCACAATGTCCATACTAGCCCTCTGGAAACCAGTCCCTTCAGCCCACAACACCCATACTAGTGCTCAAGAAAGCCCCCCCCCCCCCCCTACTGGCCACCAATTTTGGAAATGTTGGAGAGGTGGAATATTGCGTTGGGGGACCAGCCCTCCCGTGTGATGCTGGGACCCAACGGGTCCCACTTAGTCTAGTAGATGACACAAATATCTCTGCCAGGGTACTTGCAATTTTTCCAAGCTCCTCTCAATATCCTAGGATAAGACGAAATCCCGTAGATTTATCTCCCTTTATACATTTTAAGACCTCCAGCATCTTCTTTACTGTACTGTGTATTTTCTGAGAACATCACTGTTAACTTGTCCAAGTTTCCTAGAATCCATGTCTTTCTCCACAGTGAATACGGATGAAAAATATTAATTTAATGCCTCTGCCCTCTCCTATGGCTCTACAAATAGACAACCTTGCTTATCTTTAAGGAATATATTCTCTCCCTATCTCGACCTTCCTTTAATCTTTTACTTATGGGCTCACAATCAAAAGTTTTTTCATTGATAAATTCTTTGTGACATTGTGTTATGATTTGCCTTTAAATCTCTTTCATTCTAAATGAAGTTGCTACATAATAATCAGCAACTAACAATTCAAAAATGTTGACTGAGCAAATAAACAGCTCAAGAAAGACGAAGCTTCATTTTAATTGTTGTTCTGCTGAATAAATTAGAATGATCAACATTGTACTTGTAACCATATAATCCTTTATAAACAGTCAACCACAGGCTGTTACTCTATTAATAATTATCTAAGTGCTGGAATTACCTCCATTCACTGTGGAGAGCACAAAAGTAAATGGCTTAATGCTGTTATTGAATTAATGAAATTTTAGTTGTGTGCCCTGAACCAACTCATGAACTTAATTTCACCTGAAGATTACAATTTGTAGCTTCACAGATGTGTGGCTAATACATACAAAAATACGCTACTCAAAATGTTAACAAAAAATTCATAGACAATTGCAAGCTATTTTGTAAAAGTATTTTCAGTTGGAAATAACATTACTGTTGGTTTGCAGGATGGAACTGCAGATGCTGGATTACACCGAAGATAGGCACAAAATTCTGGAATAACTCGGTGGAACAGGCAGCATCTCTAGATAGAAGGAATGGGTGACATTTTGGGTCGAGCCCCTTCTTCAGACCCTTTCTTCAGACCCTCCTTCAAGAAGTGTCTCGACCTGAAACGCCATCCATTCCGTCTATTCAGAGATGCTGCCTGTTCCACCGAGTTATTCCAGAGTTTTGTGTCTATCATTATTATTGGTGTGATCTTGAGTGCATTAGTGAGCATAGAGTCAACAAGTCATGTTGCAGCTTTCTAAAACTTTTGTTCAATTTGGAATTAGAATAAAGTGCAGTTCTGGTTGCTCTATTGCAGGAAGAATGTGGAAGCTTTGGAGAGGTTTACCAAGATGCTGCCTATGGTTAGTATCTATAAGGAAAGGTTGAACAAACTTGGATTATATTTCTAGAGCATCGGAAGCTGGGGGGAGGTTTGATAGGGCTTACAAAATGATGAGAGGCACTGATAGGGTAGACAATGAGAAATGTTATCCATAGATCCCAATGTCAAAGTGCTCTTGAATGCTGCAGATAAATAAAGAGCAAGAAAGAGGTGAGAGTGGACCGCTGGGAAATGATGCTGCAGACGTGATAATGAAGAATAAAGAAAAGGCAGAAGAATTGAATTACTTTTTTGCATCAGTTTTCACAGTGGAAGACACCAGCAACATGCCTGACATGCAAAAGAGTCAGGGGGTGGAAGTTAGTGGAGTGGCTATTACCGAGGAGAAGGTGCTTGGGAAACTGAAAGGTCTGAAGGTGGATACGTCACCTGGATCAGATGGACATAGTGGAGGCATTAGTAGTGATCGTTCAAGGATCATTAGGGTCAGGAGTGGTTACCCCGCTGTTCAAGAGGAAGCAAAGCAGAAGAGTGAAACCTATAGGCTGGTTAGCCTGACTTATGTGGTTGGTAAGCATTTTAAAGTCCATCATAAAGGATGAGGCTTCTGAGTATTTAGAAATTCATGACAAAATAGGCCGAAGTCAGCATGGTTTTGTGAAGGGAAAATCTTACCGACAAATCTGAGGAAGTAAATAGCAGGACACAGTGACTAGCGGAGTTCCATAGAGATTGGTGCTGGGGCCGCTACTCTTCACATTGTATATCAATGATTTGGTTGAGGGGATTGAAGGCTTTGTGGCCAAGTTTGCATATGATACGATGATAGTGTAGGGAAATCAATGGCTCTGCTGAAGGATTTGGATAGGTTGGGAAAGTGGGTAGAGAAGTGCTAGATGGAATACAGTGTAGCAAATGTGTGGACTTCATGCATTTTGGTAGTAAGAATAAAGGAGAGAATTCAGAAATCGGAAGTAAAAAGGGGCTAGAGTGCAAAATTCCCCCCAAATTTAATTTGCACCTCAAATTAGCAATAAGAAGGCCAACTCATTTATTTTGAGAGGACTAGAATACAAAAACAGGGATTTATATGGCGCTGGTCAGACGGTGTTTGGAATATTGTGAGAAATTTTGGGACCCATATCTGAGGAAGGATTTACTGACGCTGGAGAAGGTCTATAGGGGAGGTTTACGAGAAAGATCCCAGGAAATAGTGGGTTAACATATGCTGTGCGTTGCTGGGCCTCTACTCTCTGGAGGATGACGGCGGATGTCATTGAAATGTATTGAATAGTGAAAGGCCTGAAGTGGATGTGAAGTTGTTTCCACTATTTGGAGAGTCCAGGGCATGAGGTCATAGCCTCATAATAAAAGGATATTCCTTTAGGAAGGAGATGAGGAGGAATTTATTTAGTCAGAGGGTGGTGAATCTGAGGAATTCATTGGCACAGAAGGCTGTGGAGGCCATCAATGGATATTTTTATGGCAGACATAGATAGATTCCTGATTAGTAAGGGTGTCAGGGGTAATGGGGAGAAGGCAGGAGAATGGGGTTGAGAAGAACAGATAGATCAGCCATGATTGAATGGTGGAGTAGACTTGATGGGCAGAATGGCCTAATTCTGCTCCTATCACTTATGAACCAATGTCACTGAAAGCCAATCTTAAAAGTTTGAACTGGCCATTTTCCTTTAAAATAGATAAGTTTTCATTATTCTTTCATAAAGTTAAGAGGTGAGATCACTTGTGAATGGAATCGAAAGTAAGGATCATGATGGTAAAGCATGATGAATCCATGGTACTGTGGTCAAAACATGAAACTCAATGACACTTTTCTGTGCTTAATCTCTTAATAAATTTCCAATAATCACCAAACACTCTCAGATCAGGCTAGCTCATCCAATAAACTGTGAGATCACTTGTGGTTCTGAGCAAATTGTAAACATATATTAAAAAATAACTGCAGGTGCTGTTTAATACACAAATGTTTTGGGTTGTCTCCTTCAGTAGGGGGGGGGGGGGGGGGGGGGGGGGATGTAGAAAGCTAGAAAAGGGGAGAGACAGGAGAAAACGTGGCAGGTAATATGTCGGCAAATAAGTTTACTGTCTAGGGTCAATGGACAACCTTTATACCCTCAACATTGATTCATGTTGCACGAAATCTGTTTTAATCAAGCAAGAGACTTTTTTTTTTTGTCCATTGAAGCAAGTAGATTCATATCCTGGATAATTAAACATAACCTAAACACCACCAAAATATTGCAAGGGACCAAATATCCACCTCAACAGACACTTGGGCTTACTTGCACCTGGGACTCTTAGAAATGGAATGACTATACCACGCTACATTAAAATTCAATTCTCAAACAGTTAATTGCATCCCTCAACCCTCTAACCTGTGTAACAAACATTATTTTAAGTCAAGAGTGTTTTATTGTAATATGTCCCAGATAGAACAATGAAATGCTTACTTGCTGCAG
This sequence comes from Leucoraja erinaceus, assembly GCF_028641065.1. Taxonomy (NCBI): domain Eukaryota; kingdom Metazoa; phylum Chordata; class Chondrichthyes; order Rajiformes; family Rajidae; genus Leucoraja; species Leucoraja erinaceus. The sequence goes on from NC_073397.1 coordinate 901,594, forward strand.
CACAACAGAATATGTAAACATAGTACACTGTAAACAATATAATAAACAAGTTAAAAAGGTTGAGTGTGTGTATATATACAGTGTATTCAGACCCCTTCACTTTTTCCACATTTTGTTAGTTTACAGCCTTATTCTAAAATTGATTCAAATATTTTTTTTTAAATCATCAATCTACACACAATACCCCATAATGAAAAAAGTGAAACCAGGTGTTTAGAAATTTTTGCAAAGTAATTAAAAAGAAATAATTGAAATATCACATTTACATAAGTATTCAGACCCTTTACTCAGTACTTTGTTGAGGCACCTTTGGTCTCATTACAGCCTCAAGTCTTCTTGGGTACAAATCTACAAGCTTGGCACACCTGTATTTGAGTAATTTCTCCCATTCTTCTCAGCAGATCTTCTCAAACTCTGTCAGGTTGGATGGGGAGTGTCGATGCACAGCTATTTTCAGTTCTCTCCAGAGATGTTCGATCGGGTTCAAGTCCATGCTCTGGTTGGGCCATTCAAGGACATTCACAGACGTGACACGAAGCTATTCCTGCGTTGTCTAGGCTGTGTGCTTCGGGTCATTGTCCTATTGGAAGGTGAACCTCTGCCCCGGTCTGAGGTCCAGAACGCTCTGGAACATATTTTCATCAAGTTTCTCTCTGTACTTTGCTCGATTCATCTTTCCCTCGATCCTGACTAGTCTCCCAGCTGAAAAACATCCCCACAGCATGATGCTGCCACCACCATGCTTCACCGTACGTATGGTATTGGCCAGGTGATGAGCGGTGTCTGGTGTCCTCCAGACGTGACGCTTGGCATTCAGGCCAAAGAGTTCAATCTTGCTTTCATCAGACCAGAGAATCTTGTTACTCATGGTCTGAGAGTCCTTTAGGTGCCTTTTGGCAAACTCCAAGCAGGCTGTCATGTGCCTTTTATTGAGGAGTGGCTTCCGTCTGGCCATTCTACCATAAAAGCCTGATTGGTGAAGTGCTGCAGATATAGTTGTCCTTCTGGAAGGTCACCTCCCTGACCAAGCCCCTTGTCCCCCGATTGCTCAGTTTGGCCGGGCGGCCAGCTCTATGAAGAGTCCTGGTAGTTCCATAGTTCTTCCATTTAAGAATGACGGAGGCCATTGTGCTCTTCGGGACCTGCAATGCTGCAGAAATTGTTTTATACCCTTCCACAGATCTGTGTCTCGACACAATCCTGTCTCGGAGGTCTACGGACAATTCCCTTGTCTTCATGGATTGTTTTTTGTTCTGACATGCATTGTCAACTGTGGAACCTTATATAGACAGGTGTGGGCCTTTCCAAATCATGTCCAATCAATTTAATTTACCACTGGTGGACTCCAATCAAGATGTAGAAACATCTCAAGGATAATCAATGGAAACAGGATGAACCAGAGCTCATTTTTGAGAGTCATAGCAAAGGTTCTGTAATGTAAATGTGATATTTCAGTTCTTTTTAATAACTTTGCAAACATTTCTGAACATCTGTTTTCGCTTCTTCATTCTGGGGTATTGTGTGTAGATTGATGATAAAAAAAAAAGAATTTAATCCATTTTAAAATAAGGCTGTAACAATAGACAATAGGTGCAGGAGTAGGCCATTCGGCCCTTCGAGCCAGCACCGCCATTCAATGTGATCATGGCTGATCATCCCTGTTTCTGCCTTCTCCCCATATCCCCTGACTCCGGCTATTTTTAAGAGCCCTATCTAGCTCTCTCTTGAAAGCATCCAGAGAACCTGCCTCCACCTGATAAGGTAGAGAATTCCACCAATCTTTGTGAGAAAAGGTGTTTCCTCGTCTCCGTTCTAAATGGCTTACCCCTTATTCTTAAACTGTGGCTCCTGGTTCTGGACTCCCCCAACATCGGGAACATTTCCTGCCACTAGCGTGTCCAAACCCTTAACAATCTTATATGTTTCAATGAGATCCCCTCTCATACTTCTAAACTCCAGAGTGTACAAGCCTAACTGCTCCATTCTCTCAGCATATGACAGTCCCTCCATCACGGGAATTAACCTTGTGAACCTACGCTGCACTCCCTCGATAGCAAGAATGTCCTTCCTCAAATTAGGGTACAAAAGCTGCACACAATACTCCAGGTATGGTCTCACTAGGGCTCTGTACAACCGCAGAAGGACCTCTTTGTTCCTATATTCAATTCCTAACGTAACGTAACGTAACAAAATGTGGGGAAAGTGAAGGGGTCTGAATGCTTTCTGAATGCACTGTACACATACAAGCGCACACACACACAGATAGATAGATAGATAGATAGATAGATAGATAGATAGATAGATAGATAGATAGATAGATAGATAGATAGATATATTATATATGTATAAATATATATATATATATCTGTGTGTGAGTGTGTGTACTTGTATGTGTACAGTGCATTCAGAAAGTATTCAGACCTCTTCACATATATATTTATACACACACACACACACACATACGTACACGCAAAAAACAATAGTTTTGCAATAATAACAATAATAGTCTATTGTAGTTCAGAGCTTATTTGAGGTTGTTGTGTTTAATAGTTGAATGGTTGTAGGGAAGAAACTGTTCATGAACCTGAATGTTACAGTTTTCTGGCTCCTGTATCTTCTTCCTGATGGCAGGGGTGAAATGAGTGTGTGGTCAGGATGGTGTGGGCCTCTGTTGATGCCGGCTGCATTTTTGAGGCAGTCACTCTGGTAAATTCCTTCGATGGTGGGGAGGTCAGAGCCGGTGATGGACTGGGCAGGTGTTCACAACTGTTTGCAGTCTTTTTCATTCCTGGGTGTTCAAGTTACCGAGCCAGGCCGTAATGTAACCAGTCAATATGCTCTACTATACACTGTAGAAGTTGAAGAGAATCCTCTCTGACATACCGAATCTGAAGGAATTTGAAGTTTTTGAATCTCCACAATAAACAGGATTGTAGGTCCTCATCCTTCCTCTTCCAAAGTCCACAATTAGTTAATTGGTTTTACTGATATTGAGAACCAGGTTGTTGTGCTGGCACCATTGCTTTGGTCAATCGGTCGATCTCACTTCCATACTCTGACTCATCACCATCTGTAATTGCATCCCTATAGTCTATTGTAGTTGAGCTTATTTGAGTTGGCGTTTAATACTTGAATGGTTTGTATCGAGAAACTGTTCATGAACCTGAACGGTACAGTTTATGTCAGGCTCCTGTATCTTCTTCCTGAGTATAGGGTGAGTAGAGCAGGGTGTGAGGCCACAGCCTTGTTGATGCCGGCTGCTGTACTCAATCTGGTAAATTCCTTCGATGGTGGGGAAGTGTTTCTGACTGGGCATTCGAACAGACTGTGGTCTGTGTATCCAATTGCAGAGGGATACGCAGAGACCCAGCTCCACGAGCTTGGTAACCAGCTTGAAGGGGATGATGGTATTGAACGCTGAGCTGTAGTCAATAAACAAGTGTTTTCTTGTCCAAGTGGTCCAGTGTAGAGTGGAGAGCCAGTAAGATCGCATCCTCCGTTGACCTGTTGTGACGGCAGCCGAACTGTAGTTGGTCGAGGTTCTTGTTGAGGTGGGAGTTGATATGCACCATAACCAACCTCTCAAAGCACTTCATCACCACAGACGTTAGTGCCACTGCTCGATAGTCATTGAGGTACGTCACCTTGCTCTTCTGGGCACAGGTATTATTGATGCAGGTGGGAACCTCAGACCTCAGTAATGAGAGGTTGAAAATGTCCACAAAAATTCCAGCCGGTTGGTCTGCACAGCTTTTGATGACTTGACCGGATATACCATCAGGTCCGGGAGCTTTCTGACGGTTCACCCCTGTGAAGGATCTTCTATCGTTGGTCTCTGTAACTGTGACTGCAATACCATCAGGACATATGGGGGCTCGGGAAGGCACATCAGTGTTTTCCATATCAAAGCATGTGTAGAACGCATTGAACTCGTCGGGGAGTGATGCTTTGCTGTTGCTTTATCAGCCCTTGATTTCGCCTTGTAGGATTCAAGCCCTGCCACAGGCGCCGAACATTCGCCTCATCCTCCAGCTGAGAGCAGAAGTCCTTGGCATTTTTGATGGCCTAGTCAAGATCGTATCTGGACATCTTACAGACCTCTGCGTCACCAGACCTGAATGCCCGGGTTCTGGTCCTCAGACGAATGCGGATCTCTTAGTTCATCCAAGTCTTCTGGTTTGGAAACACTTTGTAGAAACACAGTCCTCAACACATTTCTTATGAAGTCTGTAACGACTGTGGCATATTCATTCAGGTCCGTTGCCGCGTCCTTGAACATTGCCCAGTCTACAGACTCCAAGCAGTCCCGTAGCTGTGTAGGGGTTTTGCGTTTCCCTTTATTTCCCTTCGGGCCCAACTGCCCGATTTATTCTCTCCCTTGTCGGAGGGTCAAATGGCCACCACTCCACTCGAGCGGTTTCCAAGAGAGAGAATACAACAAAAGGGATTCCCCTAGGTTCTAGACCTCGGAATTATGGTGGGATATGATAAAAGGTTGAATTGACCAGAGTGTGTTGATGAGGGAAAACAGAAACCAAGATGGACTCAAAGCAAGTCTAAAATTTACAGGCTTTATTAAACAATGAGAAATCGAATCTCACCAACACTACATAATACGTGGCTAAACTTATGCTTTAAACTAAGACTATGGACGGAAAACTATCGGGCACGTCGTAAAACTTACTTTACACAATTTTAACCCCCTTTTATCTTCTTAACCTCTATCCTATTTCGGGAATTTCACCAGGTCACTGGGGTACTTACAGTTGGGCTCACGAGCTGTCCAGTAGAGCAGAAAGAGAGAGAAAGAGTTCTGGCTTGACTCCTGTTTTTATACCTGAGCTTACTTTGAAACCCCCAGGTGGTCCTCTGGATAAAAGGGTTCTTTTGATGATACCCAGTTTCAATCTGGCATGAACAATAGGCTTCCGATGATAAGGGGTTTGCTGATGTCATGATCCCTCAGCCTGATCGTTATCCCATCGCCTGGACGGGCTCCTATTGTCTCGATGGATGGGTCATCCAAGATGGTGATTGAGCTTGGGCTGGCCTGTTTACCACCGTCTGCTGAGGCTTGGTTCCTTCCTTTGTGTATCCAAGATAATCTTGTTATCTCCGTCTCAGCCTTTCCTCCCCACACCATTCGCACAGTTGTTTGATGCCCACAGGCCAGACAGGTTTGTGGATTGGGGGTTTTTCCGTTGCAGCCAGCAAATTTGTCTTTTTAAAATGTCCATGTCCTTATCCAAGTTCTTCCATGATTTTGGAGGATTTGCCCCAATAACTTACAGCTGCTCCACTGCCTCCCCTGATCAGCTTTGTGTCGTCCTCACTGCTGGGGGTGTGCTCTTCAGTTGCTGCCTGTATGCAGGAAGAAGCAGCACTGTTAAATGGTCAGATGGAACGATGTCACATAGCAGTGGTCAAGGGTGTTTAATCCTCTGGTGCTGCAGGAGACATGTTGGTGGTAATTCGGGAGTACCGAATGATCACAGTAAATGTACCAACACTTAAATAGTAGGAAACCACACCAAGCTTAATCAAACTGAAAATTATCTATGATATGGACTTAGTTTATTAGTTTTGCACCATTGTGAGCTATAGCTTCTAATAATGTACCCACTGATTTAGTGCATTAGTGATAACTTAATCCCTCACAAAACTGTACTATAAATGATATATTATTCACTTAACTAGGGGTAAAAAGATTTCAATAAATCTCACCTGAGAAGGTACACAATGGGGTGAAAACAACATACATTTTATCCTTCCTTCATAAGATATTTTATCAGTTAAATTGATCCAACTCAATTCTATACAAATCCTTACAAAGTCTATCTTTCTGCATCGTTCACTAACACCTCAAACATCTTTTCATTGTTCGCCATCCATTCTTCTCATTGCTCCGCTGGGTTTTTGCTATTTGTATGCATGTTGCTGGTGTTAATGGATGAATTCTAGTGGCTAATCTACACTACATCTGTACAGAGTGTAGCTGGTTTGAGGGGGGCATTGGATTGTCGGCAGAATTAACTCAACCACAGCTGAACTGATAACTTTCTGCCCCATTCCACCCGAACAAGCACCAGTTTTTGCCAAAATAAATTAGTAATTACATTGGTACCAGTTACATCCACTCTTGACCCCAAAGCAATACCTAGGTTCAGAGAATGTAATTGTTGATGATAATACTATGGTTAAGCTTGGTGTGTTTATTTATTCTTTTGGGTAAAAATGAGGCATAAGGTAGCTTTGGCAGATAAGAGTACAGAGAATCCAAAGAGATTTTACAAGTATATTAAGTGAAAAAGTAAGTAGGGAGAGAACAGGGGCTTTCAAAGATCGAAGTGGGCATCTATGCGTAGAGCTGCAGGAGATGGGCGAGGTCCATAATCAATACTTCATCTCCGTTATTACCTGTTTAATTATCTACCACCATCCACAATGGGACGTGGTATGATCTGATCCATAGATTGGAAAATTGCTGTATGCGAATGCTTGCACTGCTCTTGGTATGTCTTTCTGCATGCCTCTCATGACCAGTGTTAATACTGGCTGGCTTGATAGTGATAGTAAGATAGGGGATGTAGCAGACCATGAGATTAGATTGAGGTCCATTTTCATTCATGGTGGATACTGAGTTTTAAGCTTCTTCATCTCCCCCATCCTAATTAGTGTAACTGCAGTGTCGCACAACATGATCGAGGATCAGATTATTGGTACTGGTTTATTATTGTCACCTGTACCAAAATGCAGTGAAAACCTGCATGCCATCCAGTCAAATGTAACTACACATGAGTATAATTTACAATCAACTTGTAAAAATGTACAACAGAATGACTAAAACAACAGAGAGCAGAATACACCTATAGTGTTACAGCATTATACTGTTACATTTGCAGAACAAGTGCAGATACAAAACGTTTAAGGGTTGCAATGAGGTAGGTTGGGTGATCTGGACTACACCCTTGGCTTATGAAAGGACAGTTGCAAGTCTGTGAATCTTGTGGTATATACTTCCAAGTTTTTGTATCTTGCCTAACAGGAGAGTAGATGGGTGATTTTACATATATAGAACGTGGGTATATGGAACGAGCTGCCAGAGCAGGCTTAGAGCCAGGCACTATAAAAACATTTAACCATGTAACCATATAACAATTACAACACGGAAACAGACCATCTCGGCCCTTCTAGTCCGTGCCGAACACGTATTCTCCCCTAGTCCCATCTACCTGCGCTCAGACCATAACCCTCCTTTCCTTTCCCATCCATATACCTATCCAATTTATTTTTAAATGATAAAATCGCACCTGCCTCCACCACTTCCACTGGAAGCTCATTCCACACAGCTACCACTCTTTGAGTAAAGAAGTTCCCCCTCATGTTACCCCTAAACTTCTGTCCCTAAATTCTCAAATCATGTCCTCTTGTTTGAATCTTCCCTACTCTCAATGGGAAAAGCTTATCCACGTCAACTCTGTTTATCCCTCTCATCATTTTAAAGACCTCTATCAAGTCCCCCCTTAACTTTCTGCGCTCCAAAGAATAAAGACCTAACTTGTTCAACCTTTCTCTGTAACTTAGTTGCTGAAACCCAGGCAACATTCTAGTTTTTAAGAAATTTAAAAGACATTTGGACAGGTACAGTACATGGATAGGAAGGGTTTAGAGGGATATGGGCCAAACATAGGCAGGTGGAACTGGTGTACTTTGGGCATCTTGGTCGGCATGAGCATGAGGGGCCGAATGTTCTGCTTCCCTGACTATGAGAGAAGAGGGAATAAACGGAGTGTAAATGCTCCTTGATTATGTTGGCTGCTTTCCCTGGGCAATGTACAACGTAGATGAGTTTGATGGCAGGGGAGCTGGTTTGTGTGATGAGTTGGACCACATCCACAACTCTCTGCAATTTCTTGAGGAGTTGGCAGCTCCATTATCAAACCATTTTGTGATGCATCCCGATAAGGTGCTTCCTGTGGTATACCTGTAGAAGTTCAGTTTAGTTTGGTTTAGAGATACGGCATAGAAACAGGCCGAGTTCGCACCGATCAGCCATCCATACACATTAACAATAGATTTACAAGGATGTTGCCACGGCTAGAGGGTGTGAGCTATAGGGAGAGGATGAGCAGGCCTTGGAATACAGGAGGATGAGGGGTGATCTTATTGAGGTGTATAAAATCACGAGAGGAATAGATCAGAGTTTCTTGCACAGAGTTTCTTGCCCAAAGTAGGTGAATCGAGGATCAGAGGACATATGCTTAAGATGAAGGGGAAAAGATTTAATAGGAATCTGAGGGGTAGCTTTTTCACACAAAGGGGGGTGGGTGTATGGAACAAGCTGCCAGAGGAGGTAGTTGAAGCTGGGACTATCCCAAAATTTAAGAAACAGCTAGACAGGTATAATGGATAGGACAGGTTTGGAGTGATATAATCCAAACGTGGGCAGGTGAGACAAGTGTAGATGGGACATGTTGGCTGGTGCGGGCAAGTTGGACCAAAAGACCTGTTTCCACACTGTATTACTCAAGGACTATGACTCTTTTAACACTATTCTACACACACTAGAGACAATTTATAATTTTACAAAGCTAATTAGCCTACAAACCTGTACGTCTTTGGAATGCGGGAGGAAACCAGAGCAACTGGAGAAAGCCCACGTCGGTCACAAGGAGAACATACAAACTCTGCACAAACAGCGCTCAGGGTCAGGATTGAACCTGGGTCTCTGGTGCTGTAAGGCAGCAACTCTACTGCTGCGCCACCGTGCCGCCTGTAGGTAAGTGTAATTGGAGATATGCTGAACTTCCTTAGTATTCTGATGTAATGTTTTCACCATACCTACAAAGTACAACATTGTTGGCAAGTTTACTGTCAGAGTAATAAACTCAGACACACCTTGTGATTGAGGCAGTGCAGCGTAGGTTCACTAGATTGATCTCTGGGATGGCGGGACTGTCATATGAGGAAAGATTGAAAAGACTAGGCTTGTATTCACTGGAGTTTAGAAGGATGAGGGGGTTCTTATAGAAACATATAAAATTATAAAAGGACTGGACAAGCTAGATGCAGGAAAAATGTTCCCAATGTTGGGCAAGTCCAGAACCAGGGGCCACAGTCTTAGATTAAAGGGGAGGTCAGTTAAGACTGAGGTGAGAAAAAAAATTTCACCCAGAGAGTTGTGAATTTGTGGAATTCCCTGCCACTGAGAGCAGTGGAGGCCAAGTCACTGAATGGATTTAAGAGAGTTAGATAGAGCTCTAGGGGCTAGTGGAGTCAAGGGATATGGGGAGAAGGCAGGCACGGGTTATTGATTGGGGACGATCAACCATGATCACAATGAATGGCGGTGCTGGTTCGAAGGGCCGAATGGCCTCCTCCTGCACCTATTTTCTATGTTTCTATGTTTCTATAGTGCAATGAAATTCCATTGTTGGCATGATGTTCACAGTGTAAACAGTATACATACAGTTATAATAAATACAAGAAATAAAATGAGTGCAACATAACAGAATAATGCAAAGATTGTAGTGCAATCTGAAGTATTGCAAACTGAAATACTGTAGCATCTCAGATTCAGATTCAGATTCAACTTTAATTGTCATTGTCAGTGTACAGTACAGAGACAACGAAATGCATTTAGCATCTCCCTGGAAGAGCGACATAGAATATGATTTGAATAAATATTTACATTAGCATATATACATAGTGTTTTTCCTGTGGGAGGAGTGTCCGGAGGGGGGGGGGTGGTGATTGGCAGTCACCGAGGTATGTTGTTGAGTAGAGTGACAGCTGCCGGGAAGAAGCTGTTCCTGGACCTACTGGACCGGCAACAGAGAGACCTGTAGCGCCTCCCGGATGGTGGGAGGGTAAACAGTCCATGGTTGGGGTGAGAGCAGTCCTTGAAGATGCTGCGTGCCCTCCGCAGACAGCGCTTGCTTTGGACAGACTCAATGGAGGGGAGCGAGGAACCTGTGATGCGTTGGGCAATTTTCACCACCCTCTGCAGTGCCTTCCGGTCGGAGACAGAGCAGTTGCCATACCATACTGTGATGCAGTTGGTAAGGATGCTCTCGATGTTGCAGCGGTAGAAGTTCACCAGGATCTGAGGAGACAGATGGACCTTCTTCAGTCTCCTCAGGAAGAAGAGACGCTGGTGAGCCTTCTTGATCAGAGTTGAGGTATTGTGGGTCCAAGAGAGGTCATCGGAGATGTTAACACCCAGGAACCTGAAGCTAGAAACACGTTCCACCTCCGTCCCGTTAATGTGGATGGGGGTGTGCGTGCCGCCCCTAGACTTCCTGAAGTCTACAATGAGCTCCTTGGTCTTCTTGGAGTTAAGGGCCAGGTTGTTGTCAGCGCACCATGCTGCTAAGTGCTGGACCTCCTTCCTGTAGGCCAGCTCATCGTTGTTGCTGATGAGGCCAATCACCGTTGTATCATCTGCATACTTGATGACGGTGTTAGTACCATGTACAGGTGTGCAGTCGTAGGTGAAGAGGGAGTAGAGGAGGGGGCTCAGCACACAGCCCTGTGGAACGCCGGTGTTCAGGGTGAGGGTTGAAGAGGTGTGCTTGTCTAACCTCACAGACTGTGGTCTGTTGGTTAGAAAGTCCAGTATCCAGTTGCAGAGGGAGGGGTCGATGCCCAGGTTACCGAGTTTGGTGATCAGTTTAGATGGTATAATGGCGTTGAATGCTGAGCTGTAATCGATGAACAGCATTCTTACGTAAGTGTCTCTGTTGTCGAGGTGGGAGAGGGCGGAGTGAAGTGCCGTTGAGATGGCATCCTCCGTACTCCTGTTCTTGCAGTAGGCAAACTGATAGGGATCCAGTGTGGGGGGGGGTAGGCAGCTTTTGAGGACTGGTCTCTCGAAGCACTTGGTGATGATGGGAGTAAGTGCATCTGGGCGGAAGTCGTTGAGGCTTGCCGCAGCGGAGTGTTTTGGCACCGGCATGATGGAGGTGGTTTTAAGGCACGTGGGGACAACTGCTTGGGCAAGTGACAGGTTGAAGATGTCAGTCCAGACGTCTGTCAGCTGTGCAGCACAGGCCCTGAGCACGCGCCCGGGGATGCCGTCAGGGCCAGCAGCCTTACGTGCATTAGTCCTACTCAGTGCCACGTACACGTCGTAGGGGGTGAGTGTGAGGGGTTGGTGATCGGCAGGTAGCACAGCCTTGATGGCTGTCTCTAGATTGTCCCTGTCGAAGCGGCCATAGAAGTGATTAAGCTCCTCAAGGAAGGAGGCGTCGCTGGATGTGGGGGTGGTGTTGGAGGGTCTATAGTCCGTGATGGCCTGGATGCCTTGCCACATGCGTCGGGGGTCGGAGTTGTTGTTGAAGTGCTCCTCAATCCTGAGCTTATGGCAGTGCTTGGCCTTCTTGATGCCCCTCTTCAGGTTAGCCCTGGATGAGCTGTAGGCTCGAGCATCGCCTGACCTGAAAGCGTTGTCCTGTGCTTTCAGCAGTAGCCTGACCTCGCTGTTCACCCATGGCTTCTGATTTGGGAATATGGCCACCTGTTTGAGGGAGGTGACACTATTGATGGTGGAGTTTCTAAAGTCCAGAATAGAGGATGTGTAGGAATCAATGTCCGTGTGGGACTCAAGGGTGGCCTGGGCTGCAAACGCCTTCCAGTCAGTGTTTCCAAAACACTGCTGAAGTGTGAAGTCCGCTTCCTCTGACCAGACTTTAACTGTCCTCACAGTTGGTTTAACCCGTCTGAGAAGGAGTGTGAAAGATGATTGGTTCAGGAGTTTGATAACAGCAGGGAAGAAGCTATTCTAAGTTTGGATGTTCGGGTTTTCAAACTGTTGTATCTTCTCTCAGAAGGCAGAAGAAAGAAAAAGAAAGGCCAGGGTGGCAGACATGGTATTCACAAGATTGATTCTCCCAGTACTATAGTGGTCAAATGCATATGGCACAAGTCAATTGGTGAGAATAAGTTAACCTATCCTTCATGTTGGTTGGTTCCCTACCTGCCACAGATCCATTCTGCACTATGTGCTTCAGGTCTCAGCCAGCTCTTATCCTTTGCTGTATCATGCATTTTACATACCAAGGAGAAGGATATTGAATTATGTGAGGTAAGGGAAACTAGTAGAGTAGCTATGGATACTATGAGGATGGATTCAACAGTGGCTGAATGGGAGAACCCAGAGGGTAATGGTGGATGGCTGTTTATCGGGTTGGAGGCAGGTGACTAGTGGGGTGCCTCAGGGATCTGTGTTGGGTCCTTTGTTGTTTGTCATGTACATCAATGATCTGGATGAAGGTGTGGTAAATTGGATTAGTAAGTATGCAGATGATACCAAGATAGGGGGTGTTGTGGATAATGAAGAGGATTTCCAAAGTCTACAGAGTGATTTAGGCCATTTGGAAAAATGGGCTGAAAGATGGCAGATGGAGTTTAATGCTGATAAATGTGAGGTGCTACACCTTGGCAGGACAAATCAAAATAAGACGTACATGGTAAATGGTCGGGAATTGAAGAATACAGTTGAACAGAGGGATCTGGGTATAACCGTGCATAGTTCCTTGAAGGTGGAATCTCATATAGATAGGGTGGTAAAGAAAGCTTTTGGTATGCTAGCCTTTATAAATCAGAGCATTGAGTATAGAAGCTGGGATGTAATGTTAAAATTGTACAAGGCATTGGTGAGACCAAATCTGGAATATGGTGTACAATTTTGGTCGCCCAATTATAGGAAGGATGTCAACAAAATAGAGAGAGTACAGAAGAGATTTACTAGAATGTTGCCTGGGTTTCAACAACTAAGTTACAGAGATAGGTTGAATAAGTTAGGTCTTTATTCTCTGGAGCGCAGAAGGATAAGGGGGGACTTGATAGAGGTCTTTAAAATGATGAGAGGGATAGACAGAGTTGATGTGGACAAGCTTTTCCCTTTGAGAATAGGGAAGATTCAAACAAGAGGACATGACTTCAGAATTAAGGGACAGAAGTTTAGGGGTAATATGAGGGGGAACTTCTTTACTCAGAGAGTGGTAGCGGTGTGGAATGAGCATCCAGTGGAAGTGGTGGAGGCAGGTTCATTGCTATCATTTTAAAATAAATTGGATAGGCATATGGATGAGAAGGGAATGGAGGGTTATGGTATGAGTGCAGGCAGGTGGGACTAAGGGGAAAAAAATTTGTTCGGCACGGACTTGTAGGGCCGGGATGGCCTGTTTCCGTGCTGTAATTGTTATATGGTTATATGGTTATTAATTAACTTAAATATCAGAAATATGCAGAGACCACTCTTACCACATTATTCTAAGAAGCCAATATGTCAATCCACGTAGGTTGTAGGAACACATCCCGTACTTCCATGTTTCACGATTGTGTGATTAAATTGTCCTTCCCTTCGAATCAGCTGGTGTCATCAGCTTGTGGTCCTTTCCCACAATATGGAATCACAGCAGGAGCTGCCAATTGTGCAAACTTCCTGCACCCGTAGCCACCTGTAAGAACGTGAAAAAGGAGGCTTTGATTGTTTCTTTTGGTGGGGGAGAATGAATAGGGCAAAAGAAAAATGATAGGTTGAGGCTAGGGTTGCCATGCTGATTCTATTGCTGAATGTGCCCTCTGGTTGGTAATTTAATGAGACATTAGCAAGAGAGAAAACAGAGAAACTGTGAAAAGCAAGGCAGAGCTGTTGCTAAAACCTGAAACTGAACAAGAGTTCAGTTGGAAATGCTCAGCAGATCAAGAAGTGTCCATGAACTATGAAAAACGGAGTTAATGTTAATAAATAGACAATTGAACAGCAGAACATACAGGGCAAGATTAGCAAGTTTGCTGATGAAACAAAAGTGAGTGGTTTTGCAGATAGGGAAGATGGTTGTGAAAGATTGCAGCAGAATCTTGATCGATTGGCCAGGTGGGCTGAGGAATGGTTGATGGAATTTTATACAGAAAAGTGTGATGTGTTGCATTTTGGGACGTCTAACAAGTGCAGGACCTACACAGTGAATGGTAGGCCTCTGGGGAGTGCAGGTGCATGGTTCCTGAAGGTTGGGTTACAGGTAGATAAGGCAGTCAAAAAGGTTTTTGGCACATTGACCTTCATCAGTCAGAGTATTGAGTATAGAAGTTGGGAGGTCATGTTACGGTTGTATAAGACTTTGGTGAGACCGCATTTACAGTATTATGTTCAGTTCTGGGCACCGTGTTATTGGAAAGATATTGTCAAGCTTCAGAGAAGATTTACGAAGATGTTGCCAGGACTAGAGGGTGTGAGCTATAGGGTTGAGTAGGCTGGGTCTCTATTCCATGGGGCGCAGGAGGATGACGGGTGATCTTATACAGTAGAGGTGTATAAAATCATGAAAGGAATAGATCGGGTAGACGCCCAGAGTAGGAGAATCGAGTACCAGAGGACATAGGTTCAAGGTGAAGGCAATTAAAAAAAAAAAGGGAATCTGAGGGGTAGTGTTTGCACACAAAGGGTGGTGGGTGTATGGAACAAGCTGCCAAAGGAGGTAGTTGCAGCTGGCACTCTCCCAACATATAATAAACAGTTAGACAGCTTCATGGATAGGACATGTTTGGAGGGATATGGACCAAACGCAGGCAGGTGAGGCTAGTGTAGCTGGGACATATTGGCCGGTGTGGGCAAGTTGGGCCGAAGGGCCTGTTTCCACACTGAATCGCTCTATGACTGTGACTCTAACTGGCCAGTCCTGATACAAAAAGAAAAAGCGAATAATCTGAAATTGTTGAAAACAATCTGGAGGCCTGAATACTGCAATGTGCCCAGACGGAAGGGGAGATACTATTAGATGTTACTGCATAAAATATTTGGAAATACTGTGATGAGAGGAAGAGAGAGGTCATTTTAAAAGGTATCATGATAGGCCATTGGCTTGTAATGTTTGTTCTGTTTCTCTTTCCACAGATATTGTCTCTACCAGTATTTTTGGTTTTTATTTTAGAACTCCATTGATATGGGCTTGACTCTAGGCTGCATTTCCAATTACTAAAATTGCTCTATCTTTTCATTGGTTTTAAATAGTGTGCACATCCTCCTTAACTTAAAGGCAAGCAATTCCATTCAACTAAATACATGATTTGTTATGGGGAAATGGTAAAATATTTGACCGTTCCGGATGTTCCAGAAGTAGTGGCGCTGCCCTGCAGTCCGTTTGTCTTTTTTTTTCTTTCTTGTTTTCTTGTGACCTCTTGTTTTAGTTTATTCAGTTTATTTTAATTGTGTATGTGTGTGGGGGGGGGGGAGAAACTTGTTTTTAGTCTCTTCCTTCGGGGGGGGGATGCGACCTTTTCTTGTTGTATCCCCCGTCTCCGTCTGCACTGAGGCCTAATCGCAGAGCTGGCGGCCTCCAACTGGGACCGACCTCGAGGCTTCGGAGGCAGAGCCAGGACTTACCAATGCGGGGCTGGCCGACTTCGGGGCTGTGGTGGCAACGACATGACTTCGGAGCCTTGGCCGCGGGCCCAGTGGACGATAGCGTTGGGAGCTCACGGGTCCCAGGTTGGTGGCTGGTTCTCTGGAGCTCCCGCGGCAACGACTTTGTCCGCTGGACTGGAAGGTGGCGGCTTCGTCCGCCCGGGCCACGGAGTTTGAACCGGCCCATTCGCGGAACTCGGATTCGGCCGCGGGACATACCATCACCTGGCGGGGTTGCAACATCGGAAGCCTGGATCGCCTCAACGCAGAGGGAGAACAAGGAGGGAAGAGGCAAGGACTTTAAGACTTTTGCCTTCCATCACAGTGAGGAGGTGCCTGGTAGATTCACTGTTATTTTATTCTATGCTATGACTGCAAGGCACGAAATTCTGTTCAGACTGAAAGGTCTGAATGACAATAAAGGATACTTTGACTTTTTTTGTTGCAAAAATCCATCTGATCCTTACCCAAGTACAGCCTACATGTGACTCCAGATTCACAACATTGTTGACATTATATGGAGGAACTGCAGAGGCTGGTTTACACCAAAGATTGACACAAAATGCTGCAGTAATTCAGTGGGTCAAGGGCCTGTCCCACTTTCATGACCTAATTCACGACCTCTGCCGAGTTTGCCCGTAACTCATACTTGCAGCATGGTCCTCACGAGGTCGTAGGTAGGTTGTAGCAGGCTGTGGTGCTAGTCGTAGGTGCTCGTGGCATCAAGCAGGTTGGTGCGTTTTTCTAACATGATGAAAAATGTCGACGAGTAAAAAAGGTCGTGAACTAGGTCGTGAAAGTGGGACAGGCCCTTTAGGCAGCGTCTCTGGAGAAAAGGAATAGGTGTCGTTTTGGGTCGGAATCCTTCTTCAGACTGATGTCAGACATTTGATGTTTAACATGGTTCGACTTCACAATCAGAAATGGACATTAAATGCTGACCACATCCTATAATTAAATAAAAATACTGTTGTGGGGACTAAAGAATTCAGCCTCCAGAACAAATCCAATTATGTAAAGTTATGTCATGACCAGAAAATAAGAAGTTAATGTATAATTTAATTCTTGTGTCTGTGGTTGAGTAACAATGCTTTTTCCACTGCATATTAGAGTTCACACATTTCAGTTAATACATATCGATTAATTCTCTGAACAGGAGATGGAAAAACCTTGTAAAAGATGAGTAATAGGAAATAAATAGACTGACATAACTGAGCATAACTCAGCATTGTGTTGGGACATTTTCAGAGTGTTGCTGGCATAACTGAAGTATTTGGCAGGATAGAATAGAGGCAGCACAGTAGCGCAGCAGTAGAGTTGCTGCCTTTCAGCGCCAGAGATCCAGATTTGATCCTGACTACGGGTGCTGTCTATACAGAGTTTGCACGTTCTCCCAGTGACCACGTGGATTTTCTCCAATTGCTCCGGTTTCTTCCCACACCCATAACCGTATGCATTTGTAGGTTGTTTAAGAAGGAACTGCAGATGCTGGAAAATCAAAGGTAGACAAAAATGCTGGAGAAACTAGGCGGGTGCAGCAGCATCTATGGAGCGAAGGAAATAGGCAATGTTTCGGTCCGAAACCCTTCTTCAGACTGAGGTGAGGGTGGGGGAATGGGGTGGGAAGAAGAAAGGAAGAGGTGGAGCCAGTGGGCTGAGGGAGAGCTGAGAAGGGGAGGAGAAAGTAAGGACTCCCTAAAATTAGAGAAGTCAATGTTCATACCGCTGGGGTGCAAACTGCCCAAGCAAAATATGAGGTGCTGCTCCTCCAATTTACAGTGGCCCCACTCTGGCCATGGAGGAGGCCCAGGACAGAAAGGTCGGATTCGGAATGGGAGGGGGAGTTGAAGTGCCTGATTTCCTTCGCTCCATAGATGCTGCTGCACCCGCTGAGTTTCTCCAGCACTTTTGTCTGCATTTGTAGGTTAATTGGCTTCAGTAGAGATTGTAAATTAGAAACATAGAAACATAGAAATTAGGTGCAGGAGTAGGCCATTCGGCCCTTCGAGCCTGCACCGCCATTCAATATGATCATGGCTGATCATCCAACTCAGTATCCCGTACCTGCCTTCTCTCCATACGCCCTGATCCCCTTAGCCACAAGGGCCACATCTAACTCCCTCTTAAATATAGCCAATGAACTGGCCTCGACTACCCTCTGTGGCAGAGAGTTCCAGAGATTCACCACTCTCTGCGTGAAAAAAATTCTTGTCATCTCGGTTTTAAAGGATTTCCCCTTTATCCTTAAGCTGTGACCCCTTGTCCTGGATGACCCCTTGTCCTGGATGACCCCTTGTCCCTAGTGTGTAGGATAGTGCTAGTGTATGGGGTGATCACTGCTTGGCGAAATCTCGGTAGGCCGAAGGGCCTGTTTCGGCGCTGTATCTCTAAATTAAGTTAAAATAAACTAAAGAATGCATCCTAGCGCAAGTGGTTAACTGATTGGACTCATGTTTGGTAATTAATAAGGTAGTCTGAGAAACCATAACATTGGTTTGTACAAATTGGTCCTTGGAGTTCAGTGGTCTTCAGAGCATGGGCTTCAGTGAGCAAAGGTTGACAGAGTAAAATAGATCATTTCTGAATTAAAAGTATGTCAGTGTTACTAGGTCCTACATGCTGTATGGCCTAGGAGGACAAAGAGAGGCCAAGGACAAGTGCCAGCAAGCTAGATAAAGGAACATCTCAAAGCTTTCAAGAAGTATATTAAGTAAAAAAGGGTGACCAAGGGAGGAGGAGGGCATAAGGACTAAACTGCTCATCTGTGAGAGGAGCCAGAGGGCTTGAGTGAGGTTTTACATGAATACTTAACTGTATTCAAGATGGAGAACAGTGTTGTGTGAAGGATTCAGGAAGGGGAACAGTGTGATTCTATAAAATAAGAAGGTATCAATGTCAGTGGGTTAGAGATTGGTAAACCTCCAGGGCCTAGTGAGAGAGGATGGGCAAAAATGCTGAAGAAACTCAGCGGGTGAGGCAGCATCTATATAGAAAAGGAATAGGCGATGTTTTGGGTCGAGACCCTTCATCAGTCTGAAGAAGGGTCTCGACCCAAAACATCACCCATTCCTTCTCTCCATAGATGCTGCCTCACCCGCTGAGTTTCTCCAGTATTTTTGTCTACCTAGAGGACATGACTTCAGAATTAAGGGACAGAAGTTTAGGGGTAATATGAGGGGGACCTTCTTTACTCAGAGAGTGGTAGCGGTGTGGAATGAGCTTCCAGTGGAAGTGGTGGAGGCAGGTTCATTGGTATCATTTAAAAATAAATTGGATAGGCAGATGGATGAGAAGGGAATGGAGGGTTATGGCATGAGTGCAGGCAGGTGGGACTAAGGGAAAAAAAGTTGTTCAGCACGGACTTGTAGGGCCGAGATGGCCTGTTTCCGTGCTGTAATTGTTATATGGTTATATGGTTACCTAGGGATTAGTGAGATGTATCCCACACTGACATGGGAGGCAAGGGAGGGGGATTGCTGCATCAAGACTATTATATCTTCTCTGGCTGAGGAGAAGGTGTCAAATGATTAGAGGACAGCAATGTGGCATCATAATTCAAGACAGACAGCATAGATAAAGTAATTCCAGGCTAGTGAGGAGGATAGTCTACAACTGCACCATTGATGAACAGAGAAATCTTGGTATACATGTTTATGGAATGTTTACGTGGATAAAAAAGTAAAGAAGTCCAAAGATTTACACGTATTCAGTTGCCAGGAAGTAAAATATAAGAACAGAGAGCCAAAGTCCAACTGAATAAACTTCTGATGGGTGGGCATACAGTGGATAGTGTGAAACTTCATAAGATCATAAATTATATCAGTAGAATTAGGCAATTCGACCCATTAAGTCTACTCTGCCATTCAATCATGGCTGATCCATCTTTCCCTCCTAACCCCATTCTTCTGCCTTCTCCCCATAACCTCTGACACCCGTACTAATCAAGAATCTATCGATCTCTGCTTTAAATATATCCACTGACTTTGCTTCCACAGCCTTCTGTGGCAAAGAATTCCACAGCTTCAGCACATTCTGACTAAAGAAATTCCCCATCATCTCCTTCTTAAAAGAACATCCTTTAATTCTGAGGCTATGACCTTTGGTCCTAGACTCTTCCACTAGTGTATACATCCTCTCCACATCCACAGTATCCAAGCCTTTCACTATTCTGTAAGTTTCAATTATATGGTGCTCAAAATTGCTCACACTATTGCAAATGCGGCTTGACCAGCGCCT
The DNA here is from genome assembly GCF_028641065.1 of Leucoraja erinaceus. NCBI lineage: Eukaryota > Metazoa > Chordata > Chondrichthyes > Rajiformes > Rajidae > Leucoraja > Leucoraja erinaceus. The sequence goes on from NC_073397.1 coordinate 921,239, forward strand.
TAGGGCCTCAGCATTACATCCCTTCCCCCTTACAGAGGAACCCATCACCAGTGGATATAGGTTTAAAGGGTAGGTGGTTTAAAATGAAATTGAAAGATGCTAAAACATTTTTTTTAAACTGTTGGAAACCTGAAATAAAAGCAGAAATAGTTGTGATTATCTATCAGACACGCAGCATATGTGCATAGAGAACCAGAAATAATTGACAAAAGGTCACTGCACTGAAACTTTATGGTTTTTTCACCACAGATGCTGCTCAATCTGCTGAGCATTTCAAACATTCTTGATTTTTATCTCTGTGTGTACCTTATCTTTATTATTATAACAGGACTGTTATTTCTTCTGCTTTGTTAAAATTTAATGTGTACCTTATTGTGTTAACCAGGCCACGCCATTTTATGGATTTGAAGGCGGAAAATGGCCACTAGAAAATAGTTAGAAGAAAATAGAGAAGGCTGCAAGAAGGTGAATCTGTGGAAATCATTGTCACAAAAGGCTGTGGAGGCCAATGCATATTATTAAGGTGGAGATTGACAGATTTTTGATGAGTAAGGGTGTCAGGGGTTATGGGGCGGAGGCAGGAGAATGAGGTTGAGAGGGAAAGATAGATCCGCCATGATTGAATGGCGGAGTAGACCTGATGGGTTAAATCGCCTAATCCTGCTCCTACAACTTATAAACTTATGAAGTACTCAGCAGGTCAGGCAGCATCAGCAGATTTTTTGCTTTTCATTTTTTAGACAATAGACAATAGGTAGCAATGGTACAAAATTTTGAGATTTAAAAAATCAAGTCTGTAATTTATCCCATCAGATAAAGCATAAAAAGAAGTTTAATTTGACACCTAATTCACTTTCATATCTCAAGTATTAAAAAAGTTATGGCCATTTTCATACTCGGAAATTAGCATCTTGTTCCCTATTGATTTTCTATGGACATAACAAAAAAGCTGTGATCGCGTGCTGTCAAAAGCCCATAACCTTCTTAAAAATTAAGAGAACTGAATGAAATTTTCAGTTATCGTAGATTGAACCATTCTGAAACAAATATAAAATAATCTTACTTGGATGACCTGAAATTAAAACATATAATTAGTTAGTTACCCAAGTGTAGCTAATTTCAAACTTCAATTACTAGATCTAAACATCTATCCATTTCTTAATAAATGATTAACATTTTTAAATAGCCCAAGTGTCCAAATAATATTCATAAATAATTCACAATAAGACATGATTTTTAAATCTCATTTACATTAATTTATAGGCCAAATGGGAGGAATTTAGTGTTCAATTGCTGTAAATTAAAGTCCATTTAAATCAGCTTTCTAGTGGGTTCCTGTGAACGCGCTGGTTTAGAACGTTCACATTGCGGTAGATTTGTGCCCTCAAATGCCCAGAAAAATACTGCGGGATATAAAGAGCCCAAAATGAGCTACTCGCAATAGTAAACTTTGTATAAAGGGTTCTTAAGAAGCCCTTTTTAATGTAAAAATAAGCTACATACCTTCTGTATACAGCTGCATGCGGCCATGTGGTTGCGTGAGGTCGCGGGTTTAGAGAGTGATTTTTAAACTATTATAACTATTATACAAGGCCATAAAAACTAATAATACCTTTTGCGACGGGGTCTTTCAGCGATTTTTCGTTAATGATTTACTAGGCTGAACATCTTCGATTGGAACAGCCTAGTGAAAATCGCGTTTTAAACCCGCCCCCTCTAAACAGCGCCAAAATCGCGCACACCCGCAACGCCAGATTTTCAGCGACGCTTCAGGTAGGCTTTGCAACATACCTACAATAGGTGCAGGCCTTCGAGCCAGCACCGGCATTCACTGTGATAACCATATAACAATTACAGCACGGAAACAGGCCATCTCGACCCTTCTAGTCCGTGCCGAACACGTATTCTCCCCTAGTCCCATATACCTGCGCTCAGACCATAACCCTCCATTCCTTTCTCGTCCATATAACTATCCAATTTAATTTTAAATGATAAAAACGAACCTGCCTCCACCACCTTCACTGGAAGCTCATTACACACAGCCACCAATCTCTGAGTAAAGAAGTTCCCCCTCATGTTACCCCTAAACGTCTGTCCCTTAATTCTCAAGTCATGCCCCCTTGTTTGCATCTTCCCTCCTCTCAGTGGGAAAAGCTTATCCACGTCAACTCTGTCTATCCCTCTCATCATTTTAAAAACCTCTATCAAGTCCCCCCTTAACCTTCTGCTCTCCAAAGAATAAAGCCCTAAATTGTTCAACCTTTCTCTGTAACTTAGTTGCTGAAACCCAGGCAACATTCTAGTAAATCTCCTCTGTACTCTCTCTATTTTGTTGACATCCTTCCTATAATTAGGCGACCAACATTGTATACCATACTCCAGAATTGGCCTCACCAATGCCTTGTACAATTTTAACATTACATCCCAACTTCTATACTCAATGCTCTGATTTATAAAGGTTATTCCCAGATCCCTCTGTTCACCTGCATTCTTCAATTGCCTACCATTTACCATGTACGTCTTATTTTGATTTGTCCTGCCAAGATGTAGCACCTCACACTTATCAGCATTAAACTCCATCTGCCAACTTTCAGTCCACTCTTCCAACTGGCATAAATCTCTCTGTAGACTTTGAAAATCTACTTCATTATCCACAAACCCTCCTATCATCTGCATACTTACTAATCCAATTTACCACACCATAATCCAGATCATTGATGTACATGACAAACAACAGTGGACCAAACACAGATCCCTGTGGCACCCCACTAGTCACTGGCCTCCAACCTAACAAACAACCATCCACCATTACTCTCTGGCATCTCCCATTCAGCCACTGTTGAATCCATCTTGCTACTCCACCATTAATACCCAACCATTGAACCTTCTTAACCAACCTTCCATGAGGAACCTTGTCAAAGGCATTACTGAAGTCCATACATACAACATCCACTGCTTTACCGTCATCAATTTCCCTAGTAACCTCTTCAAAAAATTCAAGAAGATTAGTCAAACATGACCTTCCAGGCACAAATCCATGTTGACGGTTCCTAATCAGACCCTGTTTATCCAGATGCTTATATATATATATTATCTCCAAGTATCCTTTCCATTAATTTGCCCACCACTGACGTCAAACTAACAGGTCTATAATTGCTAGGTTTACTCTTGGACCCCTTTTTAAATAATGGAACTACATGCGCAGTACGCCAATCCTCCGGCACTATTCCCATTTCTAATGACATTTGAAATATTTCTGCCATAGCCCCTGCTATTTCTACACTAACTTCCCTCAATGTCCTAGGGAATATCCTGTCCGGACCTGGATACTTATCCACTTTTGTATTTCTCAAAAGTGTCAGCACTTCCTCTTCTTTGAATCTCATAGTTTCCATAGCTACTCTACTTGTTTCCCTTACCTCACATAATTCAATATCCTTCTCCTTGGTGAATACCGAAGATAAGAAATTGTTCAATATCTCCCCCATTTCTTTTGGCTCTGCAGATAGCTGTCCACTCTGACTCTCTAATGGACCAATTTTATCCCTCGTTATCCTTTTGCTATTAATATAGCTGTAGAAACCCTTTGGATTTACTTTCACCTTACTTGCCAAAGCAACCTCATATCTTCTTTTAGCTTTTCTAATTTCTTTCTTGAGATTCTTTTTACATTCTTTATACTCCTCAAGCATCTAATTTACTCCATGCTGCCTATAATTATTGTAGATCTCCCTTTTTTTCCGAACCAAGTGCCCAATTTCCCTTGAAAACCATGGCTCTTTCCTATTTTTACTATTTCCTTTCAACCGAACAGGGACATAAAGATTCTGTACTCTTAAAATTTCACCTTTAAATGTACTCCATTTCTCTTCCACATCTTTCCCATAAAACAAAATGTCCCATAATGGCTGATCATCCACAATCAGTACCCCGTTCCTTGCCTTCTCACCATGTCCCTTGAATAGACAATAGACTAATTAATTAAGAATTATAATTGTTTGGCCCATCAATTTTAATTCATTGTTTAAACCATGAATGTTGCTAGAATCATTAGGATGCTGACTCAAAAAAATTTTTACATAATTGTGTGAATTAGAATGAGCAAAGAAATTGCTATTAACCCTGGGTTCATTCTGCAGCAGATGCAGATATACTAATTGAGCTCTCTTCATATCTCAGGCTCACCAGCTCTTCAAAGCCAATACCATAAATGATATCAGCACCCATTCTTGAAATAAAATTAACATAAATGAATAGAACTAAAGTAGTTGGAGATAATCATTGCTTATTCAAACATTGTTTATTCAAAGTATTTCAATGGTGAAACTCTCCGTTTGATGGGCATAGCAGCATTGTGATTAAATTACTGTATCATATCTCAACTGATGGTGAGACGTACATCCACATCCAGCTAACAAGAGTAATAGTGACCATGAAATCATACCCATATCAATACCTCTGTTTCAAACCCGTACGAAGCTTTTCAACAGGATTACAAAAGGTTTAATGTGAAATAGTGTGCGCACTATGCACATCATGAGTGCGAAGCATGAAGTCCCTTGATGCCAGGGTCCAGGGCCTGGGGTTTTAGATGCTCTCTGATGCATTCTGAGCCTTACTTTGGAGCAATTTTGCACCAAATTTATGACCAATATTTCAGAAATTAACAGGAATCTGAGAGGTAGCTTTTTCACACAAAGGGTGCTGGGTGTATGTAACGAGCTGCCAGAGGAGGTAGTTAAGGCTGGGACTATCCTAATGTTTAAGAGACATTTGGACACATACATGGATAGACCAGTTTTAGATGGATATATGGGCCAAACGCGTGTGAGTGGGACATGTTGGTCGGTGTGGGCAAGTTGGGCTGAAGGGCCTGTTTCCACACTGCATCATTCTATGACTAAAAAGTTAAGAAAAAAATTAAAGTAGATAAGTAGAGCAGATTTGAAAGAGGAGTGAAATGTAAAGGCAGAGAGAGGTTTATGGGTGGAAAGGAACATAGGAAAGGAGGGGGGAGAGTGGGCTTGGGCAGATGGGTGAAGGGGAAATAGACACAAAGTGCTGCAGCATCTGCAGAGAATATGAATAGGTGACGTTTCACAGAGTGCTGGAGTAACTCAGCGAGTCAGACAGCATCTCTGGAGAACATGGATAGACGACATGTCACAGAGTGCTGGAGTAACTCAGTGAGTCAGGCAGCATCTCTGGAGATTATATTTTGGGTCAAGACCGTTCTTCAGTAATATTCATGATGTTATGACTCAAATAGAGAAAGCTAGAAGACAGAGTGTGAGGCAAGATGCAGTGAAGGGACCCAAAATCTAGGGGAGAAAGAAGAAAAATAAAATAAACAGAGAATAAGAGGCATTGGGTTTCTTAAATGTGCATATTTTAATGCTAGGAGCATTGTAAGAAAGGTGGATGAGCTTAGAGGCTGGATTGACACCTGGAAGTATGATGTTGTGGCGATCAGTGAAACATGGTTGCAGGAGGGCTGTGATTGGAAACTAAATATTCCAGGATTTTGTTGCTTCAGGTGTGATAGAATTGGAGGGGCAAGAGGTGGAGGTGTTGCATTGCTAGTCAGGGAAGATATTACAGCAGTGTTTTGGCAGGATAGATTAGAGGGCTCATCTAGGGAGGCTATTTGGGTGGAACTGAGAAATGGGAAAGGTGTAGCAACACTTATAGGGGTGTATTATAGACCGCCAAATGGGGAGCGAGAATTGGAAGAGCAAATATGTAAGGAGATAGCAGATATTAGTAGTAAGCACAAGGTAGTGATTGTGGGAGATTCAATTTTCCACACATAGACTGGGAAACACATTCTGTAAATGGGCTGGATGGTTTGGAGTTTGTAAAATGTGTGCAGGATAGTTTTTTGCAACAATACATAGAGGTACAGGTCGAGGAACAGCTTCTTCCGGCGGCTGTCACTCTACTCAACAACGTACCTCGGTGACTGCCAATCACCACCCCCCCCGGACACTTATTATTTTTTATTCAAATCATTTGCTATGTCGCTCTTCAAGGGAGATGCTAAATGCATTTCGTTGTCTCTGTACTGTACACTGACAATGACAATTAAAATTGAATCTGAATCTGAATCTGAGGTACCTACTAGAGAAGGGGCAGTGCTGGACCTCCTGTTAGGAAATGAGACAGGTCAGGTGGCGGAGGTATGTGTTGGGGAACACTTCAGGTCCAGTGATCACAATACCATTAGTTTCAATATAATTATGGAGAGGGTCAGAACTGGACCTAGGGTTGAGATTTTTGATTGAAGAAAGGCCAACTTTGATGTGATGCGAAATGATTTAAAAGGAGTGAATTGGGACATTTTGTTTTATGGGAAGGATGTAGAAGAGAAATGGAGGACATTTAAAGGGGACATTTTAAGAGTACAGAATCTTTATGTCCCTGTTCGGTTGAAAGGAAATAGTAAAAATTGGAAAGACTGGTTTTCAAGGGAAATTGGACACGGTTCGGAAAAAGAGAGAGATCTACAATAATTATAGGCAGCATGGAGTAAATGAGGAGCTTGAGGAATATAAAGAATGTAAAAAGAATCTTAAGAAAGAAATTAGAAAAGCTAAAAGAAGATATGAGGTTGCTTTGGCAAGTAAGGTGAAAGTAAAACCAAAGGGTTTCTACAGCTATATTAATAGCAAAAGGATAACGAGGGATAAAATTGGTCCATTAGAGAGACAGAGTGGACAGCTACAGTATCTGCAGAGCCACGATATCTAAGAGATGGGGGAAAAATTGAATAATTTATTTTCTTCGGTATTCACCAAGGAGAAGGATATTGAATTATGTGAGGTAAGGGAAACTAGTAGAGTAGTTATGGAAACTATGAGATTCAAAGGAAAAGAAGTACTGACACTTTTGAAACATATAAAAGTGGATAAGTCTCCATGTCCTGACAGGATATTCTCTAAGACATTGAGGGAAGTTAGTGTAGAAATAGCAGGGGCTATGACAGAAATATTTCAAATGTCATTAGAAACGGGAATAGTGCCCGAGGATTGGCGTACTGCGCATGTTGTTCCACTGTTTAAAAAGGGTTCTAAGAGTAAACCTAGCAATTATAGACCTGTTAGTTTGACTTCAGTGGTGGGCAAATTAATGGAAAAGATACTTAGAGATAATATATATAAGCATCTGGATAAACAGGGTCTGATTAGGAACAGTCAACATGGATTTGTGCCTGGAAGGTCATGTTTGACAAATCTTCTTGAATTTTTTGAAGAGGTTACTAGGGAAATTGACAAGGGCAAAGCAGTGGATGTTGTCTATATGGACTTTAGTAAGGCCTTTGACAAGGTTCCTCATGGAAGGTTGGTTAAGAAGGTTCAACTGTTGGGCATAAATGCAGGAGTAGCAAGATGGATTCAACAGTGGCTGAATGGGAGATGCCAGAGTGTAATGGTGGATGGCTGTTTGTCAGGTTGGAGGCAGGTGACTTGTGGGGTGCCTCAGGGATCTGTGTTGGGTCCACTGTTGTTTGTCATGTGCATCAATGATCTGGGTGATGGTATGGTAAATTGTATTAGTAAGTATGCAGATGATGTTAAGATAGGTGGTGTTGTGGATGATGAAGTAGATTTCCAAAGTCTACAGAGAGATTTAGGCCATTTGGAAGAATGGGCTGAAAGATGGCAGATGGAGTTTAATGCTGATAAGTGTGAGGTGCTACATCTTGGCAGGACAAATCAAAATAGGACGTACATGGTAAATGGTGGCGAATTGAGGAATGCAGTTGAACAGAGGGATCTAGGAATAACTGTGCACAGTTCCCTGAAGGTGGAATCTCATGTAGATAGGGTGGTAAAGAAAGCTTTTGGTATGCTAGCCTTTATAAATCAGAGCATTGAGTATAGAAGTTGGGATGTCATGTTAAAATTGTACAAGGCATTGGTGAGACCAATTCTGGAGTATGGGGTACAATTTTGGTCGCCCAAGTATAGGAAGGATGTCAACAAAATAGAGAGAGTACAGAGGAGATTTACTAGAATGTTGCCTGGGTTTCAGTAACTAAGTTACAAAGAAAGGTTGAATAAGTTAGGTCTTTATTCTCTGGAGCGCAGAAGGTTAAGGCGGGACTTGATAGAGGTCTTTAAAATGATGAGAGGGATAGACAGAGTTGACGTGGACAAGCTTTTCCCATTGAGAGTAGGGAAGATTCAAACAAGAGGACATGACTTCAGGATTAAGGGACAGAAGTTTAGGGGTAACATGAGGGGGAACTTCTTTTCTCAGAGTGGTAGCTGTGTGGAATGAGCTTCCAGTGGAAGTGGTGGAGGCAGGTTTGATTTTATCATTTAAAAATCAATTGGATAGGTATATGGATGGGAAAGGAATGGAAGGTTATGGTCTGAGTGCAGGTAGATGGGACTAGGGGAAAATAATTGTTCGGCACGGACTTGTAGGGCCGAGATGACCTGTTTCCGTGCTGTAATTGTTATATGGTTATATGGACATGCATAGACATTCCTGAATGTTACCCAAACCATTGTGAGCTATTTTGTTATGATGCTTGCCCTCTCCTATAATGTCTCTGCTGCCTTGGGTGATGCAGGACAGGCACAAGCTTTGGGACACAGTGTGAAGCTGTTGCAGTCTGTCCCAGCCTGGTAAAAACCTGGATGGAGTGGATGTGGTGAGGATGTTTCCACTAGTGGGAGAGTCTAGGAACAGTGGCCACAGCCTCAGAATTAAAATACATTCCTTTAGGAAGGAGTTGAGCAGGAATTTCTTAAGTCAGAGGGTGGCGAACTGTGGAATTCATTGCCACAGACAGCTGTGGAGGTCAAGTCAAAGGACATTTTTCAGGAGGAGCTTGATAGATTCTTGATTGATACGGGTGTCAGAGGTAATGGGGAGAAGGCAGTGTTTGAGAGGGAAAGATACATAGAGCCATAGAGTGATACAGGGTGGAAACAGGTCCTTCGGCCCTGCATGTCCCATCTACACTAGTCCCACCTGCCCACGTTTGATCGATATCCTTCCGAACCTGTCCTATCCATGTACTTGTCTAATTGTTTCTTAAATGTTACGATAGTCCCTGCATCAACTACCTCCTCTGGCAGCTTGTTCCACACACCTACCACCCTTTGTGTGAAAAACATACCCCTCAGATTCCTATTAAATCTTTTGCCGTTCACCTTAAACTTATGTCCTCTGCTCCTCAATTCACTTACTCTGGGCAAAAGACTCAACCATATCTATTCAAATCATGATTTTATACACCTCTATTAGATCATCCCTCATCCTCCTGTGCTCCATGAAATAGAGTCCCAGCCTACTCAACCTCTCCTTATAGCTCTGGCCCTCTAGTGCTGGCAACATCCTCGTAAATCTTCACTGTACCCTTTCCAGTTTGATGACATATTTCCTATAACATGGTGCCCAGAACTGAATACAATATTCTGAATGCAGCCTCATCACCTTCTTATGCAACTGCAACATGACCTCTCAACCTCCATTCTCAGCCTGACCCGCTGAGTTACTCCAGCACTATGTGAAACGTCACAGAACAGGGCAAGATTAGCAAATTTGCTGATGATACAGATGTGAGTGGTTTTGCAGATAGTGAAGACGGTTGAGAAAGATTGCAGCAGGATCTGGATCAATTAGCCAGGTGGGCAGAGGAATGGTTGATGGTTGCATGGTTCCTTGAAGGTCGTGTCGCAGGTATATCAGATGGTCAAAACGTATTTTGGCACTTTGGCCTTCATCAATCAGAGTATTGAGTATAGAAGTTGTGAGGTCATGTTGCAGATGTATAAGACGTTGGTGAGACCGCATTTAGAATATTGTGTTCAGTTCTGGGCACCATGTTATAGGAAAGATGTCAAATTGAAAAGAGTACAGAGATCCCCATCCTGGATCAGTCCAATCCGGGTTCTGTCATCGGCAAACTTGAGAAGCTTGACAGAGGTGTCTGTGGAGGTGCAGTCATTGATGTGGCGAGAGTAGAGGGGAGAGTACGCATCTTGTGGCGCTCCTATGCTGAGCGTTTGCGGGTCCAAGATATGCTTTCCCGTCTCACATGCTGCTTCCTGTCTGTCAGGAAGCTGGTGATCCACCGACAGAGGAGTGCAGGCACTGTCAACTCACAAAGTTTGGAGCGTAGTAGCTCTGGCACAATGGTGTTGAATGCAGAGCTAAAATCAACAAACAAAATCCTCCCATTGGTCCCCTGGCGGTCTAGGTGCTGGAGGATGAAGTGTAGGCCCAGATTGACTGCATCATCCACAGATCTATTGGCCCAATATGCAAAAATGCAGAGGGTCCAGCAGGGGGATTGTGATAGTTTTCAGCTTGGCCAGCACAAGCCTTTCAACGGTCTCCATGACCACAGAGGTCAGTGCGACAAGCCTCTAGTCATTAAGACCAGTAATCCTTACCTTTTTGGGTACAGGGACAATAGTGGAGACTTTGATACATATTTGCTCCCACCCCCCCCCCCCCCCCCCCCCCCCCGATCGCGAAATGGAAATGTTTCATCTGGATATAATGATCCCATTAAAATGTATATTTATGTCACAAACTATGGAATTCATATTTTTCAGTATTATTATCAAGGAAAAGAAAGCAGTTCCAATTGTTTGATTTTATTTGATATTGTTTAAAATTATTCATATGGAGGAGAAAATATAATAGCTCTAAAACCTACCTTAATTTTGCAATCTCACTAAAGATAATCCCCCTTCCCCTCTCTCTCTCCCCTCTGATGATGATGAAAGATGTGAGCCCAGCGGGGGTGGTGGGCCCAGTGGGGGGGGGGGCTTGGGGCGGGGGTGGTGTGGGCCCAGTGGGGGTGGTGTGGGCCCCGGGGCTGGGGTGGGCCCAGTTGGGCCAGCGGGGGTGGGGGTGCCCAGCTTGTGGCCAGGCCCAGTGGGGGTGGTGTGGGCCCCTGCGGGGGTGGCTTGGGCCCAGTGTGGGGTGGTGGGGGGGGGGGAGGTGGGCCCAGCGGGGGTGGCGTGGGCCCAGCGGGGGTGGTGTGGGCCCAGTTGGGGTCAGTGGGGGTGGTGTGGGCCCAGCAGGGGTGGCGTGGGCCCAGCGGGAGTGGCTTTGGCCCAGTGGGGGTGGTGTGGGCCCTGCGAGGGGTGGCTTGGGCCCAGATTTTCTTTTCCGATTTTTTGTTTCCCCTTGGGATTTTTTCTTACTCTGGGGGGGAAAAGGGGTGTGCTGTCGCACCCAACGCACCCCCCCTTCGGACGGCCATGTGTTTACTTACATTAAATACAAATCCCTGAACTAAATGTGTTTCAAAATAATCTTTTCAATTACGGGTTAATAACGGGGAAAAAAGCTTATACTTAAATTCTGGAAAAACGCTCCTATACCAACAATAAATATGTGGATTTCAAATATGTTTGAAACATTACACCTGGAAGATATGAGACTCCTTCTTGCAGGCAAATCAGACCACTTCCAAAAGACGTGGTCTGCATTTGTCGACTTACTACAAGTATAAGGTGCAACAGTACTTTAAAAAGAAATGGTATCAGGATCTGGTAAGGGGGGGGATGAAAAATACGAAGTTGGTATATCCCTTTTTGCGCGGTCTTCATAATAGAGCTTTTGTTTCTTTTTCTTTTTTTCTTTTCTTTGGCCTATTTCTTAACTTTTTTCCCTAACTCTTTGCTTAATGGGTCTTTCTTTTTGATCACTCTTTCACAATATCACGACTTTCTCTCACTTTCTTTACTTTCTTTATTTCTCTCGTTTTAAAGCTTAAAAAATTGTGGTACAATAAATGTAATAAGATATATTTGGCTTGTACTATTGTAATGTACTTCTAATAAATGAAATTATTTAAAAAAAAAAACATATTTTTCAAAATGAAAAATTAGATATGTTACTAGATTTGTAATCCAGAGGGTTGAATTAATAATCCAGAGACTGGGGTTTTGAATTCCTGTTTGAGAGACAGCATTCCATTTTCTATGAAGAACTGGAATAAAATTAGCATCTAGCGAGGAAGCACAGCACAAATACAGAGTACTTCCATACAGATCATGCAGATGATTCTAATCCCACATCAAAGGTGACGGGCAGAATTTGTGGAGAGAAGGAATGAGTTACGTTTCGGGTCAACACCCTTTTTCAGACTGAGAGTCAGGGGAGAGGGAATCACAGGATCGACATGCCGAAACTCCCAACCAAACGGAATTCTTGAAGTACGTTCACTAGAACGATTGCAGTGGTTGAAGGTGGTAGCTAACAACTACCTTCTCACGGGCGGTGTGTGTGTGTGTGAGCGTGAGTGTGTGTGTGTGTGAGTGCGAGAGTGTGTGTGTGAGTGTGTGTGTGTAAAAAAACGCTATGCGGTAGCGCTGAATTTTTTGCAGAATCAGGTTCCCTTCAGATTTGATGCTATATTTCACGTTATTGATATTTAAAGTTTAAAAAAATTCCAATTTTGAGAAAAAAAATTGCCTTTGACAGGGAGACTCAACCTGCAGCTTCCTGTGATGATAGAAACATAGAAAATAGGTGCAGGAGTAGGCTATTCGGCCCTTCGAGCCTGCACCGCCATTCAATATGATCGTGGCTGATCATCCACCTCAGTATCCTGTACCTGCCTTCTCTCCATACCCCCTGATCCCTTTAGCCACAAGGGCCACATCTAACTCCCTCTTAAATATAGCCAATGAACTGGCCTCAACTACCTTCTGTGGCAGAGAATTCCAGAGATTCGCCACTCTCTGTGTGAAAAATGTTTTCCTCATCTCGGTTCTAAAAGATTTCCCCCTTATCCTTAAACTGTGACCCCTTGTTCTGGACTTACCCAACATCGGGAACAATCTTCCTGCATCTAGCCTGTCCAACCCCTTAAGAACTTTGTAAGTTTCTATAAGATCCCCCCTCAATCTTCTAAATTCTAGCGAGTACAAGGTGAGTCTATCCAGTCTTTTTTCATATGAAAGTCCTGACATCCCTGGAATCAGTCTGGTGAACCTTCTCTGTGGCAAGAATGTCTTTCCTCAGATTAAGAGACCAAAACTGTACGCAATACTCCAGGTGTGGTCTCACCAAGACCCTGTACAACTGCAGTAGAACCTCCCTGCTCTTATACTCAAATACTTTTGCTATGAATGCTAACATACCATTCGCTTTCTTCACTGCCTGCTGCACCTGCATGCCTACTTTCAATGACTGGTGTACCATGACACCCAGGTCTCATTGCATCTCCCCTTTTCCTAATCGGCCACCATTCAGATAACAGTCTACTTTCCTGTTTTTGCCACCAAAGTGGATAACCTCACATTTATCCACATTATACTGCATCTGCCATGCATTTGCCCACTCACCCAACCTATCCAAGTCACCTTGCAGCCTCCTAGCACCTCCTCACAGTTAACACTGCCCCCCAGCTTCATGTCATCCGCAAACTTGGAGTTATTGCATTCAATTTCCTCATCCAGATCATTAATATATATTGTAAATAGCTGGGGTCCCAGCACTGAGCCTTGCGGTACCCCACTAGTCACTGCCTGCCATTCTGAAAAATGACCCGTTTACTCCTACTCTTTGCTTCCTGTCTGCCAGCCAGTGTGCCTTAAGTTTGCATACTAATCTCTTATGTGGGACCTTGTCGAAAGCCTTCTGAAAGTCCAGATATAACACATCCACTGATTCTCCCTTATCCACTCTAATAATAATAATAATAATAATAATAATAATAATAATAATAATAATAAATTTTATTTTCGGGCACCTTTCAAATCTCAAGATCACCTTACAAAGATTAAACAGAAGAGGAAAAAACATATAGTCGGAGAAAAATAAATAATGACATCATCAATACACAATTTAAAGATAGAAATCGCTCCAAAGACACAAAAATAAAAAATACACAATGTGAAGAGAGAGCAGCGGCAGCTAAAGCGAGCCAGCGTCCACTCTCTCTTCCGACAGCCATCTTGGACACAGACTAACAAAGTACCTTACACACAGAAAAATCATCCCCCCACAGTGGTTATCACTGTGGGGGAAGGCACAAAAGTCCAGTCCCCAACCCCAGTTCTCCCAAAAGTCAGGCCTATTAAGGCCACCGCTGTTGCCTCAACGGAGGCCCGATGTTCCTGTCCGTTCTAGCCGGGTGGTCTTGCCCCGACGTCGGGAGAGTCCTCACAGCGGCTGGGCTACCTGGAACGGCCACTTCCTAGCAGGGGATTGTCGGCTTCCGAAGCCGACAAGGACGCACCGAGTTGGAGCTCCCAGGCTCCCGATGTTAATGTCGGCGGCGCCCGCTTCGCTCCGCAGACCCGCAGCCTGGAGGTGTTGAACTTGGCGGTCCAGCTCACCAGAGCTCCAGTGCGTTGATCCAGCGCGGCAAACCAGGCAAGCATCGCCCGCTCCGCTCCACAATCCAGCGCTGTGCCGCCACCGAAGCCGAGGTGCTGGGCGGTCCCCACCAGGAAACGGCGCTCCAAGCCCGCCGGTGGGCCACGAGGACGGGTTGACGGGGCAGCCCGGAGAAAAAGCTGCCTCACCGACCAGGTAGGGACCTAGAAGTAAGGTCACCTCCTTCCCCCCACAATAAGAAGTCAATTTCTCCGAAAAAACGACGAACAAAACTAACTAAAAACTGAAAAAAAAAAGAATTAAACGGATGGCTCCACCTCGAGATGGCTCCTCCACTCTACTAGTTACATCCACGAAAAATTCTATAAGATTCGTCAGGCATGATTTACCTTTCATAAATCCATGCTGACTTTGTCCAATTTCACCACTTTCCAAATGCGCTGCTATCCCATCTTTAATAACTGACTCTAGCACTGACTCTGATGTTAGACTAACTGGTCTGTATTTCCCCGTTTTCTCTCTCCCTCCCTTTTTAAAAAGCGGGGTTACATTAGCTACCCTCCAAACCTCAGGAACTACTCCAGAATCATAAAGAGTTTTGAAAAATTATCACTAATGCATCCACTATTTCTGGGGCTACTTCCTTAGGTACTCTGGGATGCAGCCCATCTGGCCCTGGGGATTTATCGGCCTTTAATCCATTCAATTTACATAACACCACCTCTGGCTAACCTGGATTTCACTCAGTTCCTCCATCTCATTTGACCCCGGATCCCCTACTATTTCCAGCAGATTATTTATGTCTTCCTTAGTGAAGACAGAACCAAAGTAGTTATTCAATTGGTCTGCCATATCCTTGTTCCCATGAACCATATAACCATATAACAATTACAGCACGGAAACAGGCCATCTCGGCCCTACAAGTCCATGCCGAACAAATTTTTTTTTTTCCCTTAGTCCCACCTGCCTGCACTCATACCATAACCCTCCATTCCCTTCTCATCCATATGCCTATCCAATTTAATTTTAAATGATACCAATGAACCTTCCTCCACCACTTCCACTGGGAGCTCATTCCACACCGCCACCACTCTCTGAGTAAAGAAGTTCCCCCTCATGTTACCCCTAAACTTCTGTCCCTTAATTCTGAAGTCATGTCCTCTTTTTTGAATCTTCCCTATTCTCAAAGGGAAAAGCTTGTCCACATCAACTCTGTCTATCCCTCTCATCGTTTTAAAGACCTCTATCAAGTCCCCCCTTAACCTTCTGCGCTCCAAAGAATAAAGCCCTAACTTGTTCAACCTTTCTCTGTAACTTAGTTGTTGAAACACAGGCAACATTCTAGTAAATCTCCTCTGTACTCTCTCTATTTTGTTGACATCCTTCCTATAATTGGGCGACCAAAATTGTACACATACTCCAGATTTGGTCTCACCAATGCCTTGTACAATTTTAACATTACATCCCAGCTTCTATACTCAATGCTCTGATTTATAAAAGCCAGCATACCAAAAGCTTTCTTTACCACCCTATCTATATGAGATTCCACCTTCAAGGAACTATGCACGGTTATACCCAGATCCCTCTGTTCAACTGTATTCTTCAATTCCCTACCATTTACCATGTACGTCCTATTTTGATTTGTCCTGCCAATGTGTAGCACCTCACATTTATCAGCATTAAACTCCATCTGCCATCTTTCAGCCCATTTTTCCAAATGGCCTAAATCACTCTGTAGACTTTGGAAATCCTCTTCATTATCCACAACACCCCCTATCTTGGTATCATCTGCATACTTACTAATCCAATTTACCACCACTTCATCCAGATCATTGATGTACATGACAAACAACAAAGGACCCAACACAGATCCCTGAGGCACCCCACTAGTCACCTGCCTCCAACCCGATAAACAGCCATCCACCATTACCCTCTGGCTTCTCCCATTCAGCCACTGTTGAATCCATCTTGCTATTCCTGCATTTATACCCAACAGTTGAACCTTCTTAACCAACCTTCCATGAGGAACCTTGTCAAAGGCCTTACTAAAGTCCATATAGACAACATCCACTGCTTTACCCTCGTCAATTTCCCTAGTAACCTCTTCAAAAAATTCAAGAAGATTAGTCAAACATGACCTTCCAGGCACAAATCCATGTTGACTGTTCCTAATCAGACCCTGTTTATCAAGATGCTTATATATATTATCTCTAAGTAATCTTTTCCATTAATTTGCCCACCACTGAAGTCAAACTAACAGGTCTATAATTGCTAGGTTTACTCTTAGAACCCTTTTTAAACAATGGAACAACATGCGCAGTACGCCAATCCTCGGGGACTATTCCCTTTCTAATGACATTTGAAATATTTCTGTCATAGCCCCGGCTATTTCTACACTAACTTCCCTCAATGTCCTAGGGAATATCCTGTGTCAGTACTTTTCTTTTACTTTGAACCTCATAGTATCCATAGCTACTCTACTAGTTTCCCTTACCTCACATAATTCAATATCCTTCTCCTTGGTGAATACCGAAGAAAAAAAATTGTTCAATATCTCCCCCCATCTCTTTTGGCTCTGCAGATAGCTGTCCACTCTGTCTCTCCAATGGACCAATTTTATCCCTCCTTATCCTTTTGCTATTAATATAGCTGTAGAAACCCTTTGGATTCACTTTCACCTTACTTGCCAAAGCAACCTCATATCTTCTTTTAGCTTTTCTAATTTCTTTCTTAAGATTCTTTTTACATTCCTTATACTCCTCAAGCACCTCATTTACTTCATGCTGCCTATAATTATTGTAGATCTCCCTCTTTTTCCGAACAAGATGTCCAATTTCCCTTGAAAACCAGTGCTCTTTCCAATTTTTACTGTTTCCTTTCAACCGAACAGGAACATAAAGATTCTGTACTCTTAAAATTTCCCCTTTAAATGTCCTCCATTTCTCTTCTACATCTTTCCCATAAAACAAAATGTCCCAGTTCATTCCTTTTAAATCATCTCGCATCGCATCAAAGTTAGCCTTTCTCCAATCAAAAATCTCAACCCTAGGTCCAGTTCTGACCCTCTCCATAATTATATTGAAACTAATGGTATTGTGATCACTGGACCCGAAGTGCTCCCCAACGCATACCTCCGCCACCTGTCCAGTCTCATTTCCTAACAGGAGGTCCATTGCCGGTAGGAGGTCCTACCGGCAATGCCCTACCTTCCCCATGATCAATTCACTTGTTTCTTACTGCAAGGGACCTACATTTGTTTTAACTAACCTTTTCTCTTCACATATCTATAAAAACTTTTGCAGTCGGTTTTTATGTTCCCTGCCAGTTTGCTTTCATAATCTATTTTCCCTTTCCTAATTAAGCCCTTTGTCCTCCTCTGCTGGTCTCTGAATTTCTCCCAGTCCTCTGGTAGGCTGCTTTTTCTGGCTAATTTGTATGCTTCATCTTTTGTTTTGATACTATCCCTGATTTCCCTTGTTATCCACGGATGTACTACCTTCCCTGATTTATTCTTTTGCCAAACTGGGATGAACAATTGTTGTAGTTCATCCATGCAGTCTTTAAATGCCTTCCATTGCATATCCACTGTCAACCCTTTAAGAATCAATTGCCAGTCTATCTTGGCCAATTCACGTCTCATACCCACGTCTCATCTCTGCTGCTCTCGGCTGCGGATCTCTGTTGTAAGGAGAGGGACGTAGTGGGTGGGGACATTTTTAAACGTTTTAAAGTGGCATTTAAAAGTTGCATTTTTCAAATCTTCACTGGCAGTTATGATGTCACAATGCCCTACCGGCTACAATGTTTCTATCCCTGAACAATAAGTCCTTCACAGCAAATGTCCTTCAGGGAAAGAATCTGCCAGCCTAACCCAGCACAGCAAAGTTTAATGATTAGATTTGGACAACAAAAGATGGCCTTGTCGGTGGCACCTACATCACATCTTAGTGCAAATTAATTTTTTTTAAAGTTTAAAATGACCAGCACAGTTGGAGGCTACGGGTGAGTGTTGGAATATTGCATTGGGGGAACGGGTTGCGTTGGGGGAACGGGTGAGTGGTGGATTATTGCTTTGGAGGACAGGGCCCAACTGGTCCCACTTGGTCTGGTAGACAATAAATGACAACTGCGTCAGCACTATTCACTCTCCAGTAATGAATACATGCATTTGCAATTATGTACACAATTTGTTTGCAACAATTACTTCAAGACAAATATCAATCCAAATGATGCACTTTTGGTTATTAAGGAACATGAAATTTCTTGCTAAATAACACCCTTAATGAAAATGTGTGTAATTAGACTAAAAGGTTTAATATATCCCATATATTTTGTCATTCAATGCATGCCAATATTTAATTGAAATTCTTTCATTCTCTATTCCCTGTGCTTCATTAAAGAAATCCCTTTTAAAAACAGATCAAATTGCTTCAGCTCACAGTCCGTCTGATTGTTAATCAACTAATTGACACAACAAAGATCTTAGTTTAATTTGTATATCCTATTAAAGCCTTTATGAAATTTAATCGTTGAAGCTCCTTAATTTAGTGTTAAATTATTAAAAGTTCTTTCAAGTATTAAATGTTTTGTTGCATCAAAAAATTCTACGTCTGCATGCCAATGAAATGTGGTTACAGTATTTTGTTAAGCAAATAGAACTTGATATTCTTCAGGCAGAAAGGAAGGTTGCAAAGTGGTTGCAAATGAAAAAGAAATACCAAAACTTCAATTACCGCAACTGTTAAAATTCATTCACAATATTCTAAATGGCTTGCTCAACGCAATGTCCAGACTACATGTAAGATGAATCTAAAGATGGAGAACTAGTATTTAACATTTCCCTCTATAGTTGCTACCTGATCCGCTGAGTTCTTCCAGCAATTTATTTTTTACTCATATTCCAGTATCTCCTCCGCTCTCCGACAGGAGTTCTGCAAGACCTTCTCTCACTGCTCCCCCTCTGTGACCTAGTCACAAACCTTGGCTCTTTGAACATGTTCTCACCCGAAGGGTCCTGGCTCAAAACGTGTTCTTTGCATTTCCCTCCACAGATGCTGCCTGACCCACTGATTTCCTCCAGCAGTTTCTTTTTACTCATGATTCCAGTATCTGCAGTTTCACGTGTCTCTACATTTCAAGACAAAGGCACTTTATTGATCTGCATTTTTATTTATGTACAACCTCATCAATCACATCTTCTTATCCACAGCTCTGACCAACTTCTACTATGAGCACGAACTCCTTCGATATACAGTAATTGATGAGAAATCCTGATTCGGCACTAGTCATCAGTAAGAGTTAAAAGTCAAGTCAAGTCAAGTCACATTTATTTATATAGCACATTTAAAAAACAACTCTCGTTGGCCAAATTGCTTTACATTTGTTATAAGAATAGTATAGACAAACAAACTAAATACATATATACATGTAGCCCTCACTCAGAGGACGTCAGGAAAGGCTTGGGAGTATAGATAAGTCTTTAGTCTTGACTTAAAAGAGTATATGGAGGGAGCAGTTCTGATGGGAAAGGGGATGCTGTTCCACAGTCTAGGGGCTGCAACCGCAAAGGCACGGTCGCCCCTGAGCTTATGCCTAGACCGTGGGATATTCAGCAACCCCAAGTCGGCCGATCTGAGGGGCCTGGAGGTGGAGTGGTGGGTGAGAAGACTTTTTATGTAGTTGGGGGCAAGCCCATTGAGGGCTTTGTAGACATAGAGGAGGGTCTTGAAATGTATACGGAACCGCACCGGGAGCCAGTGGAGAGAGGCCAGGATCGGGGTGATGTGGTCCCTTTTTCGGGTGCCCGTCAGGAGTCTCGCTGCGGCGTTTTGGACCAGTTGCAGGTGGGACAGGGAAGATTGGCTGATGCCAGTGTAAAGAGAGTTGCAGTAATCTAGGCGGGAGGAGATGAATGTGTGGATGATCTTTTCCAGGTCATCAAACTGGAGGAATTGTTTTATTTTAGCTATCGTCCGAAGCTGAAAGAAGCTAGCTTTTACCACGGCATTGATTTGTTTGTCAAATTTCAGTGCTGAGTCAAATATCACGCCAAGGTTTTTGACGTGAGGTTTGAGTAGTGGGGTAAGGCTTCCAAGGCTGCCTGCTATCATTTTGATTGAGTCCGAGGGGCCGAGAAGGATGACCTCACACTTATTCTCGTTTAGTTGGAGGAAGTTCTGGGCCATCCAACACTTTATATCCTCAAGGCAGTAGGTAAGGTTAAACAGATTAGATTGGTTTTTGGGCTTCAGGGGGAGATAGAATTGTGTATCGTCTGTGTAGCAATTGATGGAAATGCCGTGCCTTTCAATGACTTGGCCTAAGGGGGGCATATACAGGGAGAAGAGAATGGGGCCAAGGATGGAACCTTGTGGAACCCAACAGCAGAGATTAGCTGGGGAGTGAAGTGAAGAGTATTTAATTGTTATATGTACCGATAACAGAACAATTGCATTCTTACTTACAGCAACAGGCTCTCAAATGCAAAAGACTCGCAACATACAGAGAGATATAATAATTAACACATGCAATAAATTACAGCACCCTCCATAATATTTGGGACAAAGACCCATCATTTATTTATTTGCCTCGGTACTCCACAATTTGAGATTTGTAATAGAAAATATCACATGTAGTTAAAGTGCACATTGTCAGATTTTATTAAAGGCCATTTTTATATATTTTCGCTTCACCATGTAGAAATTACAGTTGTGTTTATACATAGTCCCCCCATTTCAGGGCACCATAATGTTTGGGAGACATGGTTTCACAGGCGTTTGTAATTGCTCAGGTGAGTTTAAATGCCTCCTTAATGCAGGTATAAGAGAGCTCTCAACACCTAGTCTTTCCTCCAATCTTTTCATCACCTTTGGAAACTTTTATTGCTGTTTATCGACATGAGGACCAAAGTTGTGCCAATGAAAGTCAAAGAAGCCATTATGAGACTGAGAAACACGAATAAAACTGTTAGAGACATCAGCCAAACCTTAGGCTTACCAAAATCAACTGTTTGGAACATCATTAAGAAGAAAGAGATCACTGGTGAGCTTCCTAATCACAAAGGGACTGGCAGGCCAAGGAAGACCTCTACAGCTGATGGCAGAAGAATTCTCTCTATAATAAAGAAAAATCCCCAAACAACTGTCCGACAGATCTGAAATACTCTGCGGGAGTCAGGTGTGGATTTGTCAATGACCACTGTCCGCAGAAGACTTCATGAACAGAAATACAGAGGCTACACTGCAAGATGCAAACCACTGGTTAGCCGCAAAAATAGGATGGCCAGGTTATAGATTGCCAAGAAGTACTTAAAAGAGCAAACACATTCTGGAAAATGGTCTTGGAAAATGGTCTTGTGGACAGATGAGATGAAGATTAACATATCAGAGTGATGGCAAGAGCAAAGTATGGAGGAGAGAAGAAACTGCCCAAGATCCAAATCATTCCACCTCATCTGTGAAACACGGTGGTGGGGGTGTTATGGCCTGGGCATGAATGGCTGCTGAAGGAACTGGCTCACTTATTTTCATTGATGATACAACTGATGGTAGTAGCATAATGAATTCTGAAGTGTATAGACACATCCTATCTGCTCAAGTTCAAACAAATGCTCAAAACTCATTGGCCGACGGTTTATTCTACAGCAAGACAACTAAAAAATGGTCAATTCTTGAGTAGCCAAGTCAATCAACCGATCTGAACCCACTGAGCATGCCTTTTATATGCTGATGAAAAAACTGAAGGGGACTAGCCACCAAAACATAAGCTAAAGATGGCTGCAATACAGGCCTGGCAGAGCATCACCAGAGAAGACACCCAGCAACTGGTGATGTCCATAAATCGCAGACTTCAAGCAGTCATTGCATGCAAAGGATATGCAACAAAATAATGAACATGACTACTTTCATTTACATGACATTGCTGTGTCCCAAACATTATGGTGCCCTGAAATGGGGGAACTATGTATAAACACAGCTGTAATTTCTACGTGGTGAAACCAAAATGTATAAAAATGGCCTTTATTAAAATCTGACAATGTGCACTTTAACCACATGTGATTTTTTATATTACAAATCTCAAATTGTGGAGTACAGAGGCAAATAAGGTGGTTCCTTGTTCCTGTGCTGTGTTTTTTAAGCCAGTAAGACCATACTAGGAAAAGTATGTACAGTTCAGGTTCATCCCCTAGCTCCCATCTCAAGGTTGCCTAGCTATAGGAAGGGTGTTATTAAGCTGGAAAAGGTATAGGAAAGCTTCACAGGGAGCTCCCACACCTACCCAAGATACCTTCTCTATATTTATATATCCATAGAAACTCTGTAGGAAAGAACTGCAGATGCTGGTTTAAATCGAAGATAGACACAAAATGCTGGAGTAACTCAACAGGACAGGTAGCATCTCTAGAGAGAAGGAATGGGTGACATTTCGGGTCGAGACACTTCTTCAGACTGAACCGTCACCATTCCTTCTCTCCAGAGATGCTGCCTGTCCCTCTGAGAAACTCTTATAGTTCATTTTGATATTACACACAATTTTTCTCTCTAAATCAATTTTCTTCCTTAATTGAACTCTAGGTTGTGAAGATTTCATCTGCACAATAATACATGGAGATAACAATTCTTTGGCAATCTTGTCAAAAAAGTATAACATCCAGAAAATAAAGATAATGTAAATATTAACCTATTGGGAGACTCATCTTAGAGTCATAAAGTGATTCGGCCTACTTACCCACGCCGGCCAACATGTCCCAGCTAGACTAGTCTCACCTGCCCACGTTTGGTCCATATCCTTCCAAACCTGTCCTATCCATTAACATGTTTAACTGTTTCTTAAATGTTGGGATAGTCCCTGCCTCAACTACCTCCTCTGGCAGCTTGTTCCATACATCCACCACCCTTTGTGTGAAAAAGTTACCCACTCAGACACCTACTAAATAATTTCCCCTTCACCTTAAACCTATGTCCTCTGGTCCTCGATTCACCTACTCCGGGCAAGAGAATCTGTGCATTTGAGTATAGAAGCTGGGATGTAATGTTAAAATTGTACAAGGCATTGGTGAGACCAAATCTGGAGTATGGTGTACAATTTTGGTCGCCCAATTATAGGAAGGATGTCAACAAAATAGAGAGAGTACAGAGGAGATTTACTAGAATGTTGCCTGGGGGTTTCAACAACTAAGTTACAGAGATAGGTTGAATAAGTTAGGTCTTTATTCTCTGGAGCGCAGAAGGTTAAGGGGGGACCTGATAGAGGTCTTTAAAATGATGAGAGGGATAGACAGAGTTGATGTGGACAAGCTTTTCCCTTTGAGAATAGGGACGATTCAAACAAGAGGACATGACTTCAGAATTAAGGGACAGAAGTTTAGGGGTAATATGAGGGGGAACTTCTTTACGCAGAGAGTGGTGGCGGTGTGGAATGAGCTCCCAGTGGAAGTGGTGGAGGCAGGTTCATTAGTATCATTTAAAAATAAATTGGATAGGCATATGGATGAGAAGGGAATGGAGGGTTATGGTACGAATGCAGGCAGGTGGGACTAAGGGGAAAAAATTTGTTCGGCATGGACTTGTAGGGCCGAGATGGCCTGGTTTCCGTGCTGTAATTGTTATATGGTTATATGGTTATCTGCCCGATCTACTCCTCCCGTGATCTTATACACATACTAGACCAAGTGCAGACCCGTTGGGTCTGTTTCCCTAACGGCGTTTGCGGGGGGGGGGCTGCGGCATCACACTCACATTAACCACCCCCCAAACACACAGGTGGGGGGAGGGGAGGTGAGAAGAGGGGAGGGAGGGGAGAGGAGGAGGAGGAAACGGGACAGATTTGGGACGGAAAGGAGAGCGGGGTAGGAGGTGAGAGAGGGGGATGGGGAGAGACGTGGGGGAGGGGCGGATGGGGAGGGAGGGGAGGATGGAAAGAGGGGGAGAGGGGTGGGGGAGAGAGGGGAAGGAGTGGGGAGAGAGGAGGGGGAGGGAAGGGGGGGAGAGAAGAGGAAGAGTGGGGAGGGAGGAGGAGAGGGGGTAGGGGGAGTGATGGAAGAGGGACAGAGGGGTAGGGGGAAGGGGACGGGGTGAGAGAGGGAAGGGGGAGGGGGTAGAGAGGGAAGGGGGTGGGGGAGAGAGGGAGGGGGGGGTGGGGGAGGGATGAGGAGAGGGAGAGGGGGAGTGGAGTGGCGAGGGAGGGGTAGAGGGGTAGCGGGAGTGTTGGAAGAGGGACGGGGGAGTGGTGGAAGAGGAACAGAGGGGTAGGGGAAGGGGTGGGGGGAGAGAGGGGAAGGGAAGGGAATAGAGACGGGTGGAGGAGGAAGAGGGGTGGGGTAAGGGGAGAAAAGTGGAAGAGTGGGGGAGGGAGGGGTAGGGGGAGTGGTGGAAGAGGGGACAGAGCGGTATGGGGGGAAGGGGGGGCGGGGGGAGAGAAGGAAGGGGGTGGGGGAGAGAGTGATGGGTGGGAGAGGGAGATGGGGTGAGGAGAGGTAACCATAGAAATTAGGTGCAGGAGTAGGCCATTCGGCCCTTCGAGCCTGCACCGGCATTCAATATGATCATGGCTGATCATCCAACTCAGTATCCTGTACGTGCCTTCTCTCCATACCCCCTGATCCCTTTAGCCACAAGGGCCACATCTAACTTCCTCTTAAATATAGCCAATGAACTGGCCTCAACTACCTTCTGCGGTAGAGAATTCCAGAGATTCACCACTCTCTGTGTGAAAAAAGTTTTCCTCATCTCGGTCCTAAAAGATTTCCCCCTTATCCTTAAACTGTGACCCCTTGTCCTGGACTTCCCCAACATCGGGAACAATCTTCCTGCATCTAGCCTGTCCAACCCCTTAAGAATGGACACGGTACACCCACAGGGTAATGGGGAGAAGGCAGGAACGGGGTACTGATTGGGGAGTATCAGCCGTGATCACATTGAATGGTGGTACTGAAAAGGGCCGAATAGTCTACTCCTGCACCTATTGTCTATTGAACACATTACTCTAAATACAGCCTCACCAACATCTTACACATCTGCAACATGACCTCCCAACGACCATATTCAATAACCATATAACAATTACAGCACGGAAACAGGCCATCTCGACCCTTCTAGTCCGTGCCGAACACATAATCTCCCCTAGTCCCATATACCTGCGCTCAGACCATAACCCTCCATTCCCTTCCCATCCATATAACTACCCAATTTATTTTTAAATGATAAAAACGAACCTGCCTCCACCACCTTCACTGGAAGCTCATTCCACACAGCTACCACTCTCTGAGTAAAGAAGTTCCCCCTCATGTTACCCCTAAACTTCAATCCCTTAATTCTCAAGTCATGTCCCCTTGTTTGAATCTTCCCTACTCTCAGTGGGAAAAGCTTTTCCACGTCAACTCTGTCTATCCTTCTCATCATTTTAAAAACCTCTATCAAGTCCCCCCTTAACCTTCTGCGCTCCAAAGAATAAAGCCCTAACATGTTCAACCTTTCTCTGTAACTTAGTTGCTGAAACTCTTGGGTGAACTCGCATCGTGGGTTCAATCTCCTCTGTACTCCTCTGTACTCTCTCTATTTTGTTGACATCCTTCCTATAATTAGGCGACCAAAATTGTACATCATACTCCAGAATTGGCCTCACCAATGCCTTGTACAATTTTAACATTACATCCCGACTTCTATACTCAATACTGTGACTGATGCAAGGTCAATCATCCAAAAGCCTTTTTAACCACCCGATCTACCAGCGACTCCAACTTCAAGGAACAATGCACCCGCACCCTTAGATCTCTCGGCTCTACAACACTATCCAGAGCCCTGCCATTCACTGTGTAGGTCCTGCCCATGTTAGATTTCCCAAAATGCAACACCGCACATTTATCTGCATTAAATTCCAAGAACCATTCCTCAGCCCACCTGGCCAATCGAGCAAGATTCTGCTACAATTTTCCACGACCATCTTCTTCAGACAAATGTCAGTGTCTAGGTTAAAACTTTTTTGAATTGTTTGCCGCCGGATCCCCATAAACCAGCTGTCTTTACTACTTTGTGCACTCTTCTTTACTATTTAACAGTATTCTTGATCTCTTTTGTTAGTCACTGCTCATACCTCTTTCTTATGGATTCTCTTTCTCATTGGGATAAATTCCTGTCAAATATTATGCACATAAGGGCCTGTCCCACGATGCGAGTTCACCCAAGAGCTTTCCCGAGTTTAAAAAAAACCCAAACTCGTGGTAAGTACATAGAATGTAGGTAGCGGTTACGTCAGAGCTCGTGGATGTCTCGTAACAGCTTGTATTGCTAACGGCAGGTACTCGGGAAAAGCGGAAACTCGTGAAGTTTTTTCAACAGTGTGAAAAATTAAAGAGTAAAAAAAAACTTGTGATGAGGTACCATGAGTTTGATTTGATTTAAACTCGGGCGAGCTCTTGGGTGAACTCGCATCGTGGGACAGCCCTTAACTGTTTGAATATATGCCTCTGTTTATTTACTGACTCGCTTAGCTTATTTTCCCAGTTTACCAAGACATCTCCACATTTATACCATTATAATTGCCCTTAAGAAAGTTAAAGACAGTGGCTTTGGTGTACACCCTCAAATCTAGAATTGTATCATATTGTGGTCACTACCTTCGAGGGGATCTTTAACCATAAGACCTACGGCCAGAAATGCATGCAGCCTTCTCATAGGCAAGATTATTCAATACCAAGATTTTCTCTAATTCAAATGCAAATGATAGCTTTCTCCTTCAGCTGAAATTTAAATCGACTCAAAGAAATATATTTTTGTTGTTGCTGTTGTCAGACAGAGCACTGGATTCAAAAATCAATCATTCTATTGTTCACCAATTGCAAAAGGTAAAACAAATATTAATGTTAAATTTCCTAGTTTTTCGTGTTTTAAGAATGAATTAGCAGCTGACACCATTAACCGTTTCTGCATAGTATATTCCCATGGTTGTTGCTATGGAATCTATGTTGATACTTTTGTTTTGTGGATGGAATTATACATTTATTTGGTTTACGGACAATATAGCGGCAAGATGTGTCTTAATAAATTGTGTCTGAGGTTGGAATTTTCCTTTAAACGACCACATCCCTGATGAAAAATGTTCAAACTTGCAAATGATCGTTGGTGGTACTCGTTGCCACAATAGGGTCATGAATAATACCTTTGTTTCTCAGCCATGGTTTAATAACCAATAAAGATCTCTTTAACTGAGGCAGCATCGCCAAGAGAATAATGCATCCATTTAATATTGACCCCTGTATAAATGGAAAATGGATTTCTATAGCTCCCCCAAATTATTTTCATCTTATTGATTGTAAATAATATATAAATGAAATGCTGTATATTTTAAAAAAAAACAACCTGCACAAAAAAAACAAAAGCACACAAATGCTGCTATTTTTAGAGGCTGGTGAGTCATTTTATATCCATCTTTTAAAGGTTATATGACGTACAACAGCAGTAATTGCTGCAAAAGCTTATAATACTGTGGGCTGATGGATTCATTCAGAAACCACAAAGGGCCATGTCCTTTAAGCTGTTTTCTGTTGTTCCGTGTCCTTGGAAAATTACAATGGCATGTAACAAGCTGGGCGTGCCCAAAGGATACCATATAATCTATACTGATGTTTTCTATAATTTTAGTTATATTCTGTAACTGCTTTTTAACCTAGACACTGATACTTGCCTACAAAAGATGAGCCTCCAGCGGCATCATATTTACATGATGTTGATTTGCTGCTTGTTATTATTTTTGATGAGAGCACTAATGAATTGCTACCTCAATGTTGTAAAGGCACGCCTCGATTTCCGTAATAGGTGAGTTGCGTAAACTCGCACTTAATTCACAATAGGTAGTCCCGTTTCTGAATTCCCTGTGTTATTATGATGGGAGAATGGCAAGTGCTTCCCGACAACTTCTATAGATATATAAAAGCATTGCCTGTGCTCGCTGCTCTTCCAGTTTCGGCCACTTTGGGTGCGACACTGGGAAGGGACGCATGAACGAGGGAACAACTCCCGGCCGAGTTGCCCACATCTTCCACAAGATGCACCAATGAGCCCCTCTTCACCAGTGGCTCACGTTGTAGAGGACATCTGACACTCCGGGGAGGAGGCAGTGGGCCAATGGTGGAGGGGAGTGAACAAAGCAATAGCTGACAGGAAGAATCACCGACATGGAATGGTGAGTGCCTGGGGCACGTTGCCGGGGGTGGTTGCAGAGGCATATACGATGGTAACATTTAAAAGTCTTTAAGGATATGGATTATGTGCAAGTTTTTCTTGGCATCATATTTAGCATTGGTGAGACCAAATCTGGAGTATGGTGTACAATTTTGGTCGCCCAATGATAGGAAGGATGTCAACAAAATAGAGAGAGTACAGAGGAGATTTACTAGAATGTTGCCTGGGTTTCAACAACTAAGTTACAGAGATAGGTTGAATAAGTTAGGTCTTTATACTCTGGAGCGCAGAAGGTTAAGGGGGGACTTGATAGAGGTCTTTAAAATGATGAGAGGGATAGACAGAGTTGATGTGGACAAGCTTTTCCCTTTGAGAATAGGGAAGATTCAAATCAGAGGACATGACTTCAGAATTAAGGGACAGAAGTTTAGGGGTAACATGAGGGGGAACTTCTTTACTCAGAGAGTGGTAGCGGTGTGGAATGAGCTTCCAGTGGAAGTGGTGGAGGCAGGTTCGTTGGTATCATTTAAAAATAAATTGGATAGCATATGGATGAGAAGGGAATGGAGGGTTATGGTATGAGTGCAGGCAGGTGGGACTAAGGGAAAAAAGTTGTTCGGCACGGACTAGAAGGGCCGAGATGGCCTGTTTCCGTGCTGTAATTGTTATATGGTTATATGTTGTTTGCCGGAGTGCCTGTTCCTGTGCGGTATTGTTCTATGTATAACTATCTTCCTATTTATGACCTCATTAGCACATGGTTCAGGCTGTAATTCTAAAATTATAACCTTAGAAATCCACTTCCAACTTTCCAACTTACTCCCTAAATTCTCTGCGAAAAAAAAGATCTCTTTTCCTGTCCATTTCATTGGTACAGGTCAACCACCGATTGTCCGGCAACTGGTGATGTGGCACCTCCTTTAATCCGCACACAACTACGAGAGCACACTTGAAATATTCATGGAAGTCCCTGTGAAGATGTGGCTACTAGGTCGGGTGAAGTGGCCGATCTCGGTGGGTTGAATTTGCCCCCTGTGGCTGGTGAATCTGTTTTTATGGCCAACTTCTGAGGCCGATCTTGTGGGTCTGGGTCTGCACTGGCCCCCTAATCAGACCAGTCTAGTACTGTTCGCCTCCTCTCGGAGATCTGCATCAGAAGGCGGGGGCAGTGGGTATGGCCACCCTACCTCACTCAGATTTGGCAATTCTCAGGTTGGTGATCGTAGGCCTGGTAGTCCTGTCGGGAAAACTGCACCTAGGCAGGAGGTCCCCCATCAGGACATCCGAGGGCAAATCGTTAACTGATGCCTGGGGTGCCTTTGTAGGAAATGCAAGTTTCACTGTAGATTTAATTTACATTTAATACTGGTTTTATTTAAATTTCCAGCTGTCCCAGCTACTTTACAGACACGGGAGGGGTATAATGTGTGTCAGGCGTATATTGTTGTACCATTATTACAGACCTCTGTTGGGCTGGCAAAATGCATCATCATGCAAGGGTGCCAGTAAATCAGCGGTGGATCTGTAGTAATATGGACTATGCTCTCTGGCTGTTTACTCTCTCCTTTCTGAATTCCCTGTACCCGCTCAGAGACATCCTTGACCACACCAGGGAGGTTACACACCATCCTCAAATTTTACATGGGTCCACAGAAACACTTGTTTGTTCCCCTGACAGAGTTCCCCATCACTTCTGCTCACCTGGACTTTGTCCTTCCCTGTTGTTCAACAGATCCAGCCATGCTACCACTGATCTGCCTGCTGCTATTGCTTACCCCTTACAGGCCATTCCTCTACCCCCTCATCAGTTTTCCAAGTTGATTTACCCGTTTGAGAAAGGAATAGCCATAGGGAACTCCTGCACTACCTGGCTACCTCACTCATCTATCTGGCTAAACGTGCGGATGGCCACCTATCTCGACCCACTATCTATGACTCGGCAAGTCCAACTGCTACTCTGACATAACCATACACGGGCGGCCATGGTACCGCAACGGTAGAGTTGCTGCCTTACAGCAAGTGCAGCTCTGGAGACCCGGGCTCGATCCCGACTACGGTGCGGTCTGTACGGAGTTTGTACGTTCTCCCCGAGACCTGCGTGGGTTTTCTCCGAGATCTTTGCTTTCCTCCCACACTCCAAAGACTTACAGGTTTGTAGGTTAATTAGCATGGTAAACGTAAAAACTGTCCCCAGTGGGCATAGGATAGTATTAATGTGCGGGGATTGCTGGTCGGCAATCCAGAAGGGCCTGTTTCCGCACTGTATCTCTAAAACTAAAAAAAACTAAATACAGTTTAAAAGTAGCTGCAGCTGAACACACCTCTTGCAAACTAATCATCAGGGACAACTGATCTCTCCCTGCTCCGTTATTTCACAGGAGCAGCACAACACTCCACTGACTGCCATTTCTACCGCTAAAGTTATCACTGACATAAAGAAAGAAAAGGATAACCGTTCAAACTTTTAGCTGAAGCATAATTCTGCACTTCGACATCAAGCACAGCACTTTCACCTCAAAACATCCACTCTCAAGATGGTTGCCCTGGGAAAGTTCAGTCTCTTTAAATCACACCTTTCCCTCTATGCAGATCAATCACACCTTTCCTTCTATTCAAATAAAGTCAACATATAGTCAGACCATTTTATTATTTTAAACTTTAAAATGTTGACTCTCATTTCATAATAGATTTTTATTTAATTTCAAGCACTAACCATGAATAGGACTAATTAGGCAAAGTAGTAAAATGTGTTTTATTCACTGCTTGCTGTACCTGCATGTTTACTTTCATTTAATCAAATTATTTTTTCTCTAATACGCAATAGACAATAGGTGCAGGAGTAGGCCATTCGGCCCTTTGAGCCAGCACCGGCATTCAATGTGTTCATGGCTGATCATTCCCAATCAGTTCCCCGTTCCTGCCTTCTCCCCATATCCCCTGACTCCGCTTTTTATAATAGTTCTATCTAGCTCTCTCTTGAAAGTATCCAGAAAACTGGCCTCCACCGAGGCAGAGAATTCCACAGACTCACAATTCTCTGGGTGAAAAAGTGTTTCCTCATCTCCGTTCTAAATGGCTTACCCCTATTTTCTTAAACTGTGGCCCCTGGTTCTGGACTCCCCCAACATCAGGAACATGTTTCCTGCCTCTAGCATGTCCAAACCCTTAATAATCTTATATGTTTCATCCTTCTAAATTCCAGAGTATACAAAACCCAGCCGCTCCATTCTCTCAGCATCAGTCCCGCAATCACGGGAATTAACCTTGTGAACCTACGCTGCATTCCCTCAATAGCAAGAATTTCCTTCCTCACATTTGGAGACCAAAACTGCACACAATACTCCAGGTGTGGTCTCACAAGGGCCCTGTACAACTGCAGAAGGACCTCTTTGCTCCTATACTCAACTCCTCTTGTTATGAAGGCCAACATGCCATTAGCTTTCTTCACTGCCTGCTGTACCTGCATGTTTACTTTAATTGACTGATGAACAAGACCCCCAATTCCCGTTGCACTTCCCCTTTTCCCAACTTGATGCCATTTAGATAATAATCTGCCTTCCTGTTTTTGATACCAAAGTGGATAACCTCACATTTATCCACATTAAACTGCATCTGCTATACATCTGCCCACTCACCCAACCTGTCCATGCATTTCCTGCATTTTCATAGCATCCTCCTCACAGTTCACACTGCCACCCTGCATTTTCATAGCATCTTCCACACACTTCACACAGCCACCCAGCTTTGTGTCATCTGCAAATTTGCTAATGTTACTTGTAATCCCTTCATCTAAATTATTAATATTGTAAATAGCTGCGGTCCCAGCACCGAGCCTTGCGGTACCCCACTAGTCACTGCCTGCCATTCTGAAAGGGGCCAGTTAATCCCTACTCTTTGTTTCCTGTCTGCCAATCAATTTTCTATCTATGTCAGTACTCTACCCCCAATACCATGTGCCCTAATTTTGCCCACTAATCTCCTATGTGGGACCTTATCGAATGTTTTCTGAAAGTCCAGGTACACTACATCCACTGGCTCTCCCTTGTCCATTTTTCCTAGTTACATCCTCAAAAAATTCCAAAAGATTAGACAAGCCTCTTTAGAAACCCATGCTGACTTGGACCGATCCTGTTACTGCTATCCAAATGTGCCACTATTTTATCTTTTATGATTGACTACAGCATTTTCCCCACCACTGATGTCAGGTTAACTGGCCCATAATTCCATGTTTCTTCTCTCCCGCCTTTCTTAAAAAGTGGAATAACATTAGCTACCCTCCAATCTACAGGAACTGATCCTGAATCTATAGAACATTGGAAAATAATCACCAATGCGTCCACAATTTCTAGAGCCACTTCCTTAAGTACCCTGGGATGCAGACCATCAGGCCCTGGGGATTTATCAGCCTTCAGTCCCATCAGTTTACCCAACATCATTTCCTGCCTAATGTGGATTTCCTTCAGTTCCTCAGTCACCCCAGATCCTCTGGCCACTAGTACATCAGGAAGATTGTTTGTGTCCTCCTTAGTGAAGACAAATCCAAAGTACCTGTTCAACTCATCTGCCATTTCCTTGTCCCCATAATAAATTCACACTTTTCAGTCTTCAAGGGTCCAACTTTGGTCTTGACTAATTTTATCCTCTTCACATACCTAAAGAAGTTAGAGCCCATAAGTTAGTTCCTTAGGACTTTCTGTGAAACAGGGGATTTACTATATTTGCCATAAATTAATCTGGTCACAGAGTAATTGAGATACTGCACATATACAGGCCCTTCAGCCCACCAAGTGTAAAGTGAGCATCAACCAGTCATTTACACAAAATTCTATAATTCCAGTTTTTATTCTCCCCTAACGCACATTGCAATCAGCCCTGCCCTTACCTCCCCCTGCCAGATTCTGCCATTCACCCACACTCTACGACCAATTAATCAACCAACTCACACATCATTAGAAAGCAGGGAGAAACCCGAGGACTCTTGAGGAAACTCTGGAGTCAGAGGGAGAAGACAGACAACAGTGGAGGTCAACATTGAACCAGGATCTCTGGCACTGTGAGGCAGCAACTCTACTAGCTGCACCACTACACCGACTTCAAATGTGGATTGTTATCTGTATAAATGTGCCTGTTATCTCATTTTTGACAGTCGGGAATTACCCATTGTACTATCTAATATTGCTAGTGAAAGTTAAAATTATAATCTACACAATAGAAAGTTTGCCAAGTATCCTCAATCAGAATTTAACCATATAACCATATAACAATTACAGCACGGAAACAGGCCATCTCGACCCTTCTAGTCCGTGCCGAACACATAATCTCCTCTAGTCCCATATACCTGCGCTCAGACCATAACCCTCCATTCCCTTCCCATCCATATAACTATCCAATTTATTTTTAAATGATAAAAACGAGCCGGCCTCCACCACCTTCACTGGAAGCTCATTCCACACAGCTACCACTCTCTGAGTAAAGAAGTTCCCCCTCATGTTACCCCTAAACTTCAGTTCCTTAATTCTCATGTCATGTCCCCTTGTTTGAATCTTCCCTACTCTCAGTGGGAAAAGCTTTTCCACGTCAACTCTGTCTATCCCTCTCATCATTTTAAAAACCTCTATCGTTCCCCCCTTAACCTTCTGCGCTCCAAAGAATAAAGCCCTAACTTGTTCAACCTTTCTCTGTAACTTAGTTGCTGAAACCCAGGCAACATTCTAGTAAATCTCCTCTGTACTCTCTCTATTTTGTTGACATCCTTCCTATAATTAGGCGACCAAAATTGTACACCATACTCCAGAATTGGCCTCACCAATGCCTTGTACAATTTTAACATTACATCCCAACTTCTATACTCAATGCTCTGATTTATAAAGGCCAGCACACCAAAAGCTTTCTTTACCACCCTATCTACATGAGATTCCACTTTCAGGGAACTGTGCACAGTTATTCCCAGATCCCTCTGTTCACCTACATTCTTCAATTCCCTACCATTTACCATGTACGTCCTATTTTGATTTGTCCTGCCAAGATGTAGCACCTCACACTTATCAGCATTAAACTCCATCTGCCATCTTTCAGCCCACTCTTCCAACTGGCATAAATCTCTCTGTAGACTTTGAAACTCTACTTCATTACCCGCAACCCCACCTATATTAGTATCATCTGCATACTTACTAATCTAATTTACCACACCATCATCCAGATCATTGATGTACATGACAAACAACAGTGGACCCAACACAGATCCCTGTGGCACCCCACTCGTCACTGGCCTCCAACCTGACAAACAACCATCCACCATTACTCTCTGGCATCTCCCATTCAGCCACTGTTGAATCCATCTTGCTACTCCACCATTAATACCCAACCATTGAACCTTCTTAACCAACCTTCCATGAGGAACCTTGTCAAAGGCCTTACTGAAGTCCATATACACAACATCCACTGCTTTACCCTCATCAATTTCCCGAGTAACATCTTCAAAAAATTCAAGAAGATTAGTTAAACATGACCTTCCAGGCACAAATCCATGTTGACTGTTCCTAATCAGACACTGTTTATCCAGATGCTTATATATATTATCTCTAAGTATTCTTTCCATTAATTTGCCCACCACTGACGTCAAACTAACAGGTCTATAATTGCTAGGTTTACTCTTAGACCCCTTTTTAAACAAAGGAACAACATGCGCAGTACGCCAATCCTCCGGCACTATTCCCGTTTCTAATGACATTTGAAATATTTCTGCCATAGCCCCTGCTATTTCTACACTAACTTCCCTCAATGTCCTAGGGAATATCCTGTCCGGACCTGGAGACTTATCCACTTTTATATTTCTCAAAAGTGTCAGTACTTCCTCTTCTTTGATCCTCATAGTTTCCATAGCTACTCTACTTGTTTCCCTTACCTCACATAATTCAATATCCTTCTCCTTGGTGAATACCGAAGAAAAGAAACTGTTCAATATCTCCCCCATCTCTTTTGGCTCTGCAGATAGTTGTCCACTCTGACTCTCTAATGGACCAATTTTATCCCTCGTTATCCTTTTGCTATTAATATAGCGGTAGAAACCCTTCGGATTTACTTTTACCTTACTTGCCAAAGCAACCTCATATCTTCTTTTAGCTTTTCTAATTTCTTTCTTAAGATTCTTTTTACATTTTTTATACTCCTCAAGCACCTCATTTACTCCATGCTGCCTATAATTATTGTAGATCTCCCTCTTTTTCCGAACCAAGTGTCCAATTTCCCTTGAAAACCATGGCTCTTTACAATTTTTACGATTTCCTTTCAACCGAACAGGGACATAAAGATTCTGTACTCTTAAAATTTCACCTTTAAATGTACTCCATTTCTCTTCCACATCTTTCCCATAAAACAAACTGTCCCAATTTACTCCTTTTAAATCCTTTCGCATCTCCTCAAAGTTAGCCTTTCTCCAATCAAAAATCTCAACCCTAGGTCCAGTTTTGTCCCTCTCCATAATTATATTGAAACTAATGGTATTGTGATCACTGGACCCGAACTGTTCCCCAACGCATACCTCTGCCACCTGACCCATCTCATTTCCTAACAGGAGGTCCAGTACCGCCCCTTATCTAGTAGGCACTTCTATGTATTGTTGCAAAAAACTATCCTGCACACATTTTACAAACTCCAACCCATCCAGCCCATTTACAGAATGTGTTTCCCAGTCTATGTGTGGGAGATTTTCAGATCCAAAAATAATTTCAGATCCAAAGTCTTTAAAAACTTCTAAAGTTCAAATTTATCATGTTTTGTTATACCCAGTATCCATTTAGAACATTTAGATAATAAGTTTTTACTCTGCCAGAAAATAATATATATTTAAAAAAAATACAATTGAAGTTGTAATCCATCAGAGTAACCAATCCCAAATTAGTTTACATAACATTAACAACAGATATATGGCCAAGGCTTGATCATTTTATACTGTAGGCTTAATAAGGCACCAACATGCCGTGTTAATTAACTAGAAATTAACATATAATAGGTATTGGGGTCATAGAGTGATACAGTGTGGAAACAGGCCCTTCGCCTTAACTTTCCCACCGGACCGGCCAACATGTCCCACCTGCCCACGTTTGGTCCATATAGATATAGATATGCCATTTATTGTCACTATACATGTACAGTGAAATTGAAAGCTGCTCGTACTCAGTGCATACATATAATTTAGTACAAAAAAACAAGAAACAGAAAAACAAAAAACAGAAGGGAGAAGAAGGGGGGGGGGGGGGGGGGGGAATAGGTGCACAATTCTGCGGTGCTATATACATATATACAGATGTAAGTCCGGGTGTTGAGCTGTGAAGTCAGTGCATGTGTGAATTTGAATTGAGAGTAGTTATAATTTTCAGAAAGCAACTATTTCTGAGTCTATTTGGCCTGGATTTGATGCACCTATAGCGCCTTCCAGAGGGCAGCTGGTCGAACAGTCCAAACGCAGGATGGGAGCTGTCTTTGATGATCTTCTTTGCCCTGCTAAGGCAGCGGGAGGTGTAGATATCCATCAGGGAGGGGAGAGGGCAACCAATGATCTTCTGCGCTGTCCTAGCTACCCTCTGAAGCCTCTCCCTGTCTGCCATGGTGCAGCTGCCATACCATGCTGTAATGCAGGATGTCAGCAGGCTCTCGATGGACGAGCGGTAGAAGGTCAGCAGCAGGTTAGAGTCCAGGTTGTGCTTCCTGAGGACCCTCAGGAAGTGCAGCCGCTGCTGAGCCTTCTTGATGACCGCTGTCGTGTTGTCTGTCCAGGAGATATCAGCAGCGATATGGACGCCGAGAAACCGGAAGGTGTTGACCCTCTCCACACACTCGCCGTTGATGTGTAGGGGGACTAAGTCGGTGCTGTGCCACCTGAAGTCGACAATGAGCTCTTTTGTTTTCCTGGTGTTCAGAGCTAGATTGTTTTCTGAGCACCAGGTTGTCAACTTCAGGACTTCCTCTCTGTAGGCTGCCTCGTCTCCCTTTGAAATAAGTCCGACTACAGTAGTGTCGTCAGCAAATTTGACGATGCGGTTGTTGTTGTGGGCCGGACTACAGTCGTAGGTGTAGAGACAGTATAAGAGGGGGCTTAGCACACAGCCCTGTGGGGAGCCGGTACTCAACCTGCGAGTGGAGGAGAGGTGGGGGCCGAGTCTCACAGTCTGGGGCCGGTTGGTGAGGAAATCTTTTATCCAGGCACATGTGAGAGTGGGGAGGCCGAGAGTGGCCAGTTTACCAATGAGAATGTCCGGAATGATTGTATTGAAAGCTGAGCTATAATCCACAAAGAGCATCCGGACGTAGCTCTGCCCCTGCTCCAGATGGCTCAGCACAGAGTGGAGAGCTACGGTAATGGCGTCTTCTGTGGATCTGTTTTGGCGATAAGCGAATTGGTGGGGGTCGAAGTCTGGTGGTAGATAGTCCTTGATGTGCTGGAGGACCAATCTCTCGAAGCACTTCGTGATTACCGGAGTGAGGGCCACAGGACGGTAGTCATTAAGGCTGGTGCTGGGAGACTTCTTCGGCACTGGGACGATTGTGGCTGATTTTAGGCAGGACGGAATAACTGCCTGGTCCAGGGAGTGGTTGAAAATTCTGGTGAAGATGGCAGTGAGCTGGTGGGCGCACGCTTTGAGCACCTTACCAGGTACTCCATCTGGGCCGGTAGCCTTCTTGGGGTTCACTGCCAGGAGCACCCGTCTGACATCGTGCTCCCTGACAGTGAGTGGGGTAGTACAGGAGCCAGGTGAGGGTGGGAACAGGGCTGTAGCAGGTGAGTGCTGCTGTTGTGATGTTTCAAAGCGGGAGAAGAAGCAATATCCCTCCAAACCTGACCTATCCATGTACCTATCTAACTGTTTCTTAAATGTTGGGATAGTCCATGCCTCAACCACCTCCTCTGGCAGCTTGTTCCATACACCCACCACCCTTTGTGTGAAAAAGTGAACCCTCAGATTCCTACTAAATCTTTCCCCCTTCACCTTAACATATGTCTGCTGGTCCTCAATTCACCTACACTTCGCAAGGGACTCTGTGCATTAACCCAATCTATTCCTCTCATATTTTATATACATCTTTAAGATCACCTCTCATCCTCTGTTCCAAGAAATAGAGTCCCAGCTTAGTCAACCTCTCCCTATAGCTCAGACCCTGTAATCCTAGCAACATCCTTGTAAATCTTCTCTGCACCCTTTCCAGCTTAATAACATCTTTCCTATAGCATGGTGCCCAGAACTGAACACAATACTCTAAATGCGGCCTCACCAACATCTTACGCAACTGCAACATGACCTCCCATCTTCTTTACTCATTAGTGGTGGTGATCTTAGTCTTCTGTTCAGTAACGTTATCATTCAGTCTTGTCTGAATGCCTTATGTACAAGTTTTCCAGTCACACAGTAAATGGAATTTATGAGAAAAGGCTATTTAGGTTACAAAAGAGTTTGTTCTCACTAACAGGTTCAGCATTGTCGAATGAGCAAGTGCAAAGTGGCTCCAATACATCATGTGAATCGCATGCTGACAGTGCCAAATGTATCCAACCAACTCTCTGCCGCCCACACATCGAAAAAAAACATATTTGTTCCCAATAATTCTCGCTAAACCTCTTTAGAGTAGTGCAGGTTATCACTAATTCAGAATTGCACCCTCATTTCTGAGGAACTATTGATTTTGTAATTATAAATCACATAAAACTGAGGACTGATTTCAAGACTATCTTGTCCATGAACTTAAGCAGTATTGGACCGCATGAGCCTAAAAAATACCATCAAGCCTGTATCATTATTATGCTATTTACTAATGTTTCGGTCTGTATAAAATATTTTATTTATTACAATTAATACCTATCTCTAGAAAGTATTTGATCTTCACAAATAATGAAAATCAGAATGTGGATTCTTATATTAAATAATATATATTGGGAAAAATAATATTAAAAGGTCCCAACCTAAAATGTCACCTGTGGTTTAACGTTCGCCAGAGACGCTGCCTGACCTGCTGAGTTACTCCAGCAGTTCATGCCTTTTTTTGTAAACTAGTATCTGCAGTTCCCTGTATCTCTTAACACCTCTAATTGACTGACTTTGGAAATGTACAGCTTGCTGATAACTCGTATTTACAAAAAAATAAAATTGATTGCAGTTATTTTGAGTTGTTGCCATATGCTGAGTGAAACAAGTATCGTCTAACGTGCAATTTCCCTCTAACTTAAGTTTTAGTGGCATTGTTTCCTAAGTGAAGTCTTGCACGTTATTGTTTCTTCTAACTTTCTGTGGTTTAACAAATTTTACGTAACTAAGATCCTGTTATCGAGTTCTACGTTGTAGTGAAATTATTTTTAAATAGATTAAGTGCATATTATGGTCCAAAAAATGTGTACTTAATTAAACATTTAGCAGGAAAGAGTCAATGAATGTGACAAAAAGGAATTTTCTTTGTTTTTTGAAGTTTCAAGTATAAAGAAGCTTCAGAACTTGGAAACACTGTGTCATCAATTTCTCACCAAAAAGACAAAATAATTGTGCAGATGCTGGAATTTTGAGTTTGTGGAGTCCCAACTTAAAATGTTGTTTGCCTATTTTCCTCTGCAGATGCTGCCCGACCCACTATTCCTCCAGCGCTTTGTTTTTTGCTTAACAATTCTGCAACATTACTGAAATTAAAACTTCCTTAAATGTTGCAACAAAAATGACTATTTTTGTATTTAAATGCGACATCCTCTGCTCACAACGGAAGCTCACAAATGAGAAATAATCTTCAGGTTAGTACCTGTAGAATGCTATCTAACATAAAGGGATCCCAGTACAGAAAGAGGAAAGAAAAGTGCGCAAAAGTAACAAACATATAATTACTCAGTTGCTTCAATGAACTTCTATTAGCTTCAGTAAGCACCAGACAGAAAACATTCAAGCAGTTATATTTAGTGTTATAAACAGCAAAAACAAACACTCATACTACAAGGGTGTAGACATCCTGTATCCAGGGACCCGGATATTAAAAATAAATGCTGCAAATGAAATGAAAGAATATATGGGGTCGAGCAGCAAACAGAGAACTTGATAAGAACCTGGGAACACAAAATTGCTGGAGAAACTCAGCGGGCGCAGCAGCATCTATGGAGCGAAGGAAATAGGCGACGTTTCGAGCCGAAACATTCTTCAGACTGATGGGGGGTGAAAGAAGGAAAAAGGGAGGAGGAGGAGCCCGAGGGCGGGGGGATGGGAGGAGACAGCTCGAAGGTTAAGAAAGGGGAGGAGACAGCAGGGCTAGCAAAATTGGGAGAATTCAACGTTCATGCCATCAGGGACCTCGATGTGAGAGACTATTTTCTCTGGTTAGGGAATCTAGGTCTAGGAGTTGTAGTCTCAGAGTACAAGGTTGGCCATGCGGGATTGAGGAGAAACTTTTTCCTTGCACTGCATTGTATTTCTTTATAATTTTACACTTAAGAGATCTGTGGATACTCAAACAATTAGTATATTCAAAGCCAAGGTCAATAGATTTAGGCTTCCAAAAGATTCATAGGATACAAGGAAAGTGAAGCTTGTACAGTCATGATTTTCTCCGATTGGTGATCACAGGAGTGCATGGCCTACGCATGCTTCTATTTTTATGGTCCAGTAAAATCTTTAGAAAGAGCAGACTTAACAGAAGCCTTTCAAACAAGTAAACTAAAACAAAACACTTTAAAAACCTTTAACAACACCCGTACATGAATGTTAATAACAAGACTTCTTCTACAAAAGAGCATGCTGTTTGAGTGGCATGGTGCCATTGAGTGTTGGAGTACCAAGCTATTTATGTACAAATACAATGCCCAAGATTTGACAATACTCCAGCAGAAATTCCCGTCTGGATTCTTCACTGTACTTCATTATCATGCTTATTACAGTAGTCAACTTCCATAGGGAAGCACACACATGGAATGAACCGAAACTCAACCTTTTCTGTAAAATCATTCAAAAACAATCCCACTCAACAAATTATATGGTTTTACTGTTGAGTTGTGTGTAGAAATGAGGTAAGCTACACACTCCATTCTGCTGATTACCTCACTATTAGAATTAACAGCAACAATTAGGGATAGTGTTGGATATATGTTGCAGGAATGGACATCACCACTTTTCTATGAGATTCATCAGATCTTTGATTTCAACAAAACAAACTATTTCCAAATTCAAAGAAGTAGCTTGGACACAATTGTTAAGCACTACAGAGTCTGATTCATCAGCTGAACAGTTCAATCATGTAAAAGTGAACCAATCACTAGTAGCTTTCACATTAATTCCCAGCTACAGGTTTGTTTCTTGGAAGAATTTGACGAAAAATGAAAGCCAAAAGACATCTACCGTGGTATATTGCAATAGGTCCAATTACTTACTCAGAAATGCTGAGACTGACACCACATGCATCCACCCAGCAACACAAACATCTAATTCCCTTACCTGCTGAATTGCCAAATCAAGCAATCTGACCTTTTTCTTGAACGCAGCATGAGACTGCCACGATGACAATCCCACACAACCACTACAGCTGCAGGAGTTCTTCAGAGTCAATTAGTGACACACATATAACCACGGTCGATATTCCTGCAGTCAACAATTTATATCAAACAACCAAAGTATGGGCAGACCCCGAGTTACACAAGGGTTCCATCTCTGAGAACCATTGGTAAGCTGATTTATTGGTAAGTCATTA
This sequence comes from Leucoraja erinaceus, assembly GCF_028641065.1. NCBI lineage: Eukaryota > Metazoa > Chordata > Chondrichthyes > Rajiformes > Rajidae > Leucoraja > Leucoraja erinaceus. The sequence continues at coordinate 963,442 of NC_073397.1, forward strand.
ATGACCATTTTTGAAAGTACCTATGTTGTATTGTTCTATGTGGAAGAAAAGTAAGTCCTTTCTTACTTAATTTGATCGGAATTAAACAAGGTTACAAAAGGGTGTGTGGATGCAGCATTGACATCTCTGACCAGGTGCAGAAGAGGATCGTGAGAATCGGCTAAATAGGAATCAGACGCATTACCTCTTGTCTGGGAATGTGTTGAATGGTGAATGTAAACATAACAAAATTAGGACAGAGATAAGGAAGTTTGTTTTCCTCTGTAGGAAGTTACAGTAGCTAGTAGCATAGAAATGTGGCAGTATCATGACGCGGACAGATCTACATCTCCGAATACAGATTTGAAAAATTCTCTTTTAAGGGGCCTTCTCTTCTATTTCTACTTTCCACTTTCTCTCTTCCTTTTTTTATTTTTTATATACACACTTCACGTTTTTCTACTCTCTACCATCTATTTTTCCACTTTTTCTCCTTTCTATTGTTTTCTTTTTCTTGTCCTGCTTACTTCCTTCTTATAACATAAAACTAGAGGTTGTACATAGAATGGATTACGGTATTACATAGTTGGCACCTAAAATTAGGTTCCACTGTACTGTTTTGTGCTGTAATAACTTCTAATAAAATAAACAAAAAAAAACAAAAAAAGAAAAGAAATGTGGCAGTAAATGGGGGGCGTATGATTGGCTCGGAGAGGGGATGGTGGCGCGGTCCGCCTAAAAGGTGAGATAGAATAATGTAAAAACGCCCTTGTAATATGTTTGACATATTAACAACGGTTATCTATATAACTCAAAGTCTCATCTTGACCACTTCCTGCCTGCGCTGTATATTGAGTTTAGAAAAAATGCTACCATATATCGCTGTGATTTTTGGCCACCTTACTCACAGTCCTCCACCGCTGAAGCAGCCCCGAGGATTTTTCCGATCGATGAAAAATAAAAAAGTTATGAATGTTTTATAAAAATCTTGAGAGCCGATCATAAAACCCATGATGTCTGGACATGACTATAAAACCCATGATGTCTGGACTTGAGTCAGTCACTCTGGAAGATCGCGAGGGAGAGTCCACAACTGTGATTCTAAGCTGTGAATCAACTGAACTGTGAGTCTACAATGTACTTGCAATAAATGATTTGTTAGCCCTTAATGAGTTAGCAATGAGTTGTTTGGGCCTGCCCTGCCTGTGCTTGAAACAGCGATGTGAAAGTAGAAATGAAGTGATGATGCAATAAGTTGTTTAAGAAGGAACTGCAGATGCTGGAAAATCGAAGGTAGACAAAAATGCTGGAGAAACTCAGCGGGTGAGGCAGCATCTATGGATCGAAGGAAATAGGCAACGTTTCGGGCCGAAACCCTTCTTCAGACTGATGTGAGGGTGGGGAATGGGGCGGGAAGAAGAAAGGAAGAGGTGCAGCCAGTGGGCTGAGGGAGAGCTGAGAAGGGGAGGAGTAAGTAAGGACTACCTAAACTTAGAGAAGTCAATGTTCATACCATATAACCATATAACAATGACAGCACGGAAACAGGCCATCTCGGCCCTTCTAGTCCGTGCCGAACACATATTCTCCCCTAGTCCCATCTACCTGCACTCAGACCATAACCCTCCATTCCTTTCCCATCCATATGCCTATCCAATTTATTTTTAAATGATAAAATCAAACCTGCCTCCACCACTTCCACTGGAAGCTCATTCCACACAGCTACCACTCTCTGAGTAAAGAAGTTTCCCCTCATGTTACCCCTAAATTTCTGTCCCTTAATTCTCAAGTCATGTCCCCTTGTTTGAATCTTCCCTACTCTCAATGGGAAAAGCTTATCCACATCAACTCTGTCTATCCCTCTCATCATTTTAAAGACCTCTATCAAGTCCCCCCTTAACCTTCTACGCTCCAAAGAATAAATACCTAACTTATTCAACCTTTCTCTGTAACTTAGTTGCTGAAACCCAGGCAACATTCTAGTAAATCTCCTCTGTACTCTCTCTATTTTGTTGACATCCTTCCTATAATTGGGCGACCAAAATTGTACCCCATACTCCAGAATTGGTCTCAACAATGCCTTGTACAATTTTAACATTAGATCCCAACTTCTAAACTCAATGCTATGATTTATAAAGGCTAGCACACTAAAAGCTTTCTTTACCACACTATCTACATGAGATTCCACCTTCAGGGAGCTATGCACAGTTATTCCTAGATCCCTCTGTTCAACTGCATTCCTCAATTCGCTACTATTTGCCATGTACGTCCTATTTTGATTTGTCCTGCCAAGATGCAGCACCTCACACTTATCAGCATTAAACTCCATCTGCCATCTATCAGCCCATTCTTCCAAATGGCCTAAATCTCTCTGTAGACTTTGGAAATCTACTTCTTTATCCACAACTCCACCTATCTTAGCATCATCTGCATACTTACTAATCCAATTTACCACACCATCATCCAGATCATTGATGTACATGACAAACAATAGTGGACCCAACACAGATCCCTGAGGCACCCCACTAGTCACCGGCCTCCACCATTACTCTCTGGCATCTCCCATTCAGCCACTGTTGTATCCATCTTGCTACTCCTGCATTAATACCGAATAATTGAACCTTCTTAACCAACCTTCCATGAGGAACCTTGTCAAATGCCTTACTAAAGTCCATATAGACAACATCCACTGCTTTACCCTCATCAATCTCCCGAGTAACCTCTTCAAAAAATTCAAGAAGATTAGTCAAACATGACCTTCCAGGCACAAATCCATGTTGACTGTTCCTAATCAGACCCTGTTTATCCAGATTATATATATTATCCAGATTATATATATTATCTCTAAGTATCCTTTCCATTAATTTGCCCACTTTTTTCACTCTCAAGTCAAACTAACAGGTCTTTACTTTTTTCTGTTGTTTTTTTTGTCTTGTTTTGGTTAATTGCTAGGTTTACTCTTAGAACCCTTTTTAAACAATGGAACAACATGCGCAGTACGCCAATCTTCCGGCACTATTCCCGTTTCTAATGACATTTGAAATATTTCTGTCATAGCCCCTGCTATTTCTACACTAACTTCCCTCAATGTCTTAGGGAATATACTGTCAGGACCTGGAGACTTATCCACTTTTATATTTTTCAAAAATGTCAGTACTTCTTTTTCTTTGAATCTCATAGCTACTCTACTAGTTTCCCTTACCTCACATAATTCAATATCCTTCTCCTTGGTGGATACCAAAGAAAAGAAATTGTTCAATATCTCCCCCCTCTTTTGGCTCTGCAGATAGCTGTCCACTCTGTCTCTCTAATGGACCAATTGTATCCCTTGTTATCCTTTTGCTATTAATGTAGCTGTAGAAACCCTTTGGATTTACTTTCACCTTACTTGCCAAGCAACCTCATATCTTCTTTTAGCTTTTCTAATTTCTTTCTTAAGATTCTTTTTACATTCCTTATACTCCTCAAGCACCTAATTTACTCCATGCTGCCTATAATTATTGTAGATCTCCCTCTTTTTCTGAACCGTGTCTAATTTCCCTTGAAAACTGGATAGGCATATGGATGAGAAGGGAATGGAGGGTTATGGTACGAGTGCAGGCAGGTGGGACTAAGGGGAAAAAAATATGTTCGGCATGGACTTGTAGGGCCGAGATGGCCTGTTTCCGTGCTGTAATTGTTATATGGTTATATGGTTAAAACCATGGCTCTTTCCAATTTTTACTATCTCCTTTCAATCGAACAGGTACATCAAGATTCTGTACTCTTAAAATTTCCCCTTTAAATGTCCTCCATTTCTCTTCTACATCCTTCCCATAAAACAAAATGGCCCAATTCACTCCTTTTAAATCATCTCGCATCTCATCAAAGTTGGCCTTGCTCCAATCAAAAATCTCAACCCTAGGTCCAGTTCTGACCCTCTCCATAATTATATTGAAACTAATGGTATTGTGATCACTGGACCCGAAGTGCTCCCCAACGCATACCTCCTCCACCTGACCTGTCTCATTTCCTAACAGGAGGTCCAGCACTGCCCCTCCTCTAGTAGGTACCTCTATGTATTGCTGCAAAAAACTATCCTGCACACATTTTACAAACTCTAACCCATCCAGCCCATTTACAGAATGTGTTTCCCAGTCTATGTGTGGAAAATTGAAATCTCCCACAATCACTACCTTGTGCTTACTACTAATATCTGCTATCTCCTTACATATTTGCTCTTCCAATTCTCGCTCCCCATTTGGCGGTCTATAATACACCCCTATACAGTGGCTTGCAAAAGTATTCATACCCCTTGAACTTTTCCACATTTTGTCATGTTACAACCACAAACGTAAATGTATTTTATTGGGATTTTATGTGATAGACCAACACAAAGTGGTGCATAATTGTGAAGTGGAAGGAAAATGGTTTTCAAATTTTTTTACAAATAAAAAACTGAAAAGTGTGGCGTGCAAAAGCCACACTGAGTCAATACTTTGTAGAACCACCTTTCTCTGCAATTACAGCTGCAAGTCTTTTGGGGTATGTCTCTACCAGCTTTGCACATCTAGAGACTGAAATGTTTGCCCATTCTTCTTTGCAAAATAGCTCAAGCTCAGTCAGATTGGATGGAGAGCGTCTGTGAACAGCAATTTTCAAGTCTTGCCAGAGATTCTCAATTGGATTTAGGTCTGCACTTTGACTGGGCCATTCTAACACTTTAATATGCTTTGATCTAAACCATTCCATTGTAGCTCTGGCTGTATGTTTAGGGTCGTTGTCCTGCTGGAAGGTGAACCTCCGCCCCAGTCTCAAGTCTTTTGCAGACTCTAACGGGTTTTCTTCCAAGATTGCCCTGTATTTGGCTCCATCCATCTTCCCATCAACTCTGACCAGCTTCCCTGTCCCTGCTGACCAGCTTCCCTGTCCACAGCATGATGCTGCCACCACCATTCTCCCACCTGAGCTGTGGATCTCTGCAGCTCCTCCAGAGTTATCATGGGCCTCTTGGCTGCTTCTCTGATCAATGCTCTCCTTGCCCGGCCTGTCAGTTTAGGTGGACGGCCATGTCTTGGTAGGTTTGCAGTTGTGCCATACTCCTTCCGTTTTCGGATGATGGATTGAACAGTGCTCCGTGAGATGTTTAAAGCTTGGGATAGTTTTTTATAACCTAACCCTGCTTTAAACTTCTCCACAACTTTATCCCTGACTTGTCTGGTGTGTTCCTTGGGCTTCATGATGCTGTTTGTTCACTAATGTTCTCTAACAAACCTCTGAGGCCTTCACAGAACAGCTGTATTTATACTGAGATTAGAGTACACACAAGTGGACTCTATTTACTAATTAGGTGACTTCTGAAGGCAATTGGTTGCACTGGATTGTATTTAGGGGTATCAGAGTAAAGGGGGCTGAATACTTTTGCACGCCACACTTTTCAGTTTTTTATTTGTAAAATAATTTGCAAATTAAGACAAGTCAGGGATAAAGTTGTGGAGAAGTTTAAAGCAGGGTTAGGTTATAAAAAACTATCCCATGTATCATTTTCTTTCCACTTCACAATTATGTACCACTTTGTGTTGGTCTGTCACATAAAATCCCAATAAAATACATTTACGTTTGTGGTTGTAACGTGACAAAATGTGGAAAAGTTCAAGGGGTATGAAAACTTTAGCAAGCCACTGTAGGTGTTGCTACACCTTTCCCACTTCTCAGTTCCACCCAAATAGCCTCCCTAGACGAGCCCTCTAATCTATCCTGCCAAAGCACTGCTGTAATATCTTCTCTGACAAGCAATGAAACACCTCCACCTCTTGCCCCTCCAATTCTATCACACCTGAAGCAATGAAATTCTGGAATATTTAGTTTCCAATCACAGCCCTCCTGCAACCATGTTTCACTGATCGTCACAATATCATACTTCCAGGTGTCAATCCAGGCTCTAAGCTCATCCACCTTTCTTACAATGCTCCTGGCATTAAAATATACACATTTAAGAAACCCACCGCCTCTTATTCTCTGTTTATTTTCTTTTTCTTCTCTCTCCCCTAGATTTTGGGTCTGAGTGCTTCCCTTCTCTGCCTCCTGCCTCACACTCTGTCTACTAGCTTTCTCTATTTGAGTCCCTCCCCCCATACCGCTGGGGTGCAAACTGCCCAAGCGAAATATGAGGTGCTGCTCCTCCAATTTACGGTGGTCCCACTCTGGCCATGGAGGAGGCCTAGGACAGAAAGGTTGGATTCGGAATGGGAGGGGGAGTTGAAGTGCTGAGCCTCCGGGAGATCAGGTTGGTTATTGCGAACTGAGCGGAGGAGTTCGGCGAATCGATCGCCAAGCCTATTGCTTGGGTCCTTGAATGGAGTCAAGGAGGGAGATAAAGTGAGAAGTGTAGCATTTCCTGCGGTTGCAAGGGAAAGTGCCCGGAGAGGAGGTGGCACGTGTGGGAAGGGATGAATTGACCAGGGAGTTATGGAGGGAACGGTCTCTGTGGAAAGCAGACAGGGGGGGGAGATGGGAAGAAGTGGCGAGTGGTGGGGTCACGTTGGAGGTGGCGAAAATGACGGAGGATTATTTGTTGTACGTGACGGCTGGTAGGGTGGAAGGTGAGGACAAGGGGGACTCTGTTCTTGTTACGAGTGGGGGGGGGGGGGGATAGGGAGGGAGAGTAGAGTAGTAGAAACCCTGGTGAGAGCCTCATCTATGGTAGAAGAGAGGAACACCCGTTCTCTGAAGAATGAGTATATCTCCGATGTGGCATAGACGGAGGAATTGGGAGTAGGGGATGGAGTCCTTACAGGAAGCAGGATGGGAAGAAGTGTAGTCCAGATAGCCATGGGAGTCAGTGGGTTTATAGTGGATGTCAGTCAGGAGTCTATCACCTGCGATGGAGATAGTGAGGTCAAGAAATCGGAGGGAAATGTCAGAAATGGTCCAGGTGTATTTGAGTGCCGGATGGAAGTTAGTGGTGAAATGGATGATGTCAATGAGTTGTGTGTGGGTGCAGGAGGTAGCACCAATGCAGTCATCGATGTAGCGGAGGTAGTGTTCAGACATAGGGCCAGGGTACGTCTCGACCAAGGATTGGAAATGAAGTGGCAATGCAATGAGTTGTTTGGCCTACCCTGTGCTTGAAATGGAAATGGAATTGAAATTGAAATGAGGTGTTGACCTGCCCTGTGCTTGAAATGAAAAAGAAATTGAAATTGAAATTGAAATGAGGTGTTGGCCTGCCCTGTGCTTGAAATGGAAAGGAAATTGAAATTGAAATGAGGTGTTGGCCTGCCCTGTGCTTGAAATGGAAAAAAAATTAGTTGTTTGGCCTACCTGAAACAACTAATTTCTGCCCACATGGCTCCTATTAGCCCAGAAACCAGTCCCTTTTGCCCTGGTATTAGCCCAGGAGGAGCATTTTGGCCAAAAAGGCCAGTGCCAGGAAAAGTCCAGAAAAAGTGCCTTTCACTGAGATTTCACTCTTTTTTTAAGTCCATTCGGCTCATCAGGCATGAATAGCCCAGGAGGAGTCCCTTTGGCCCATCAGTAAGTATTCCCCCTGTAAGTATTAAACCTCACTCCAGTATTTTTCTCCCTCCCTTCATTGGCTCCCTGTGAGATCCAGGCCAGGATAGACTTTCCTCCTTCATTGCTTTGATCTGCAGAAAAAGATGAAAAACGTCTAAAATTGATTCTCCACCCTCTCCCCCTTCTCTCTCACAGAGTCTCTCACCTGTTTAGGGCAGAATTTCTGGCAGTTTCTGAGCTGCCAGCCCACCAGGCCTGAGTGACTGATCTGCCAGCCCACCAGGCCTGAGTGACTGATCTGCCAGCCCACCAGGCCTGAGTGACTGAGCTGCCAGCCCAATAATCCATTCAGCCCACAATGTCCATACTAGCCCTCTGGAAACCAGTCTCTTCAGCCCACAACACCCAGTTCAGCACTCCAGAAAGCCCCACCCCCCACTGGCCACCAATATTGGAATTGGTGGAGAGGTGGAATATTGCGTTGGCGGACCAGCCCTCCCGTGTGAACACAGGACCAACGGGTCCCACTTAGTCTAGTTGAATAAGATTGACATAAACAAAAAGTATGTTATGACTAACAAAATAATTGGTTCCCATGTCGCAGATAGTAATAACAGGACAAAGTATATTTCGTATAGTTGTATCTAACAAAAAACAAAAGTTGTTTACTGCACAATATAACTCAGCTAATGCTGCTGTGAAGTCAGAGAGCTGGTGAGCAGTTAACTGCCGCCATCTCTCCATGATATCATGCAATGAAGTCACTTGAAGCAAACCTGCAAAATCTCAGTTTTTTATTTTCCTTTAAGTTCCCTGTAAATTAATTTCTTCCACACTCTACATGCACTTGCTACGTCTCATTCATCAAATATTAATCTTAACACCACCAAGAATTCAATCAGTGGAATATATACTGTATCCATGGTTGGTTGGAATCCGTACATCTGCGAGAGATGATGGTACTACTTTGATGTTATCCTGTTTGGAGAGGGGAATTTTTCACCTGAGGTTGCATGTCCTGCTGTGGCTGACGAGGCTTCCCACAGCTTAAGTTGTCTCTGGCGGGTAGATTCACGCCTGGCCTCCAGGGTCTTGAACCACATGCTGTCATAGTACTTCATACCCGCCTAGAGGTCCTTTAGAAACATAGAAAATAGGTGCAGGAGGAGGCCATTCGACCCGTCAAGCCAGCACCACCATTCATTGTGATCATGGCTGATCATCCCCTATCAATAACCCGTGCCTGCCTTCTCCTCATATCCCTTGACTCCACTAGCCCCTAGAGCTCTATCTAACTCTCTCTTAAATCCATCCAGTGACTTGGCCTCCACTGCCCTCTGTGGCAGGGAATTCCATAAATTCACAACTCTCTGGGTGAAAAAGTTTTTTCTCACCTCAGTCTTAAATGACCTCCTTTATTCCAAGACTGTGGCCCCTGGTTTTGGACTCGTCCAACATTGGGAACATTTTTCTTGCATCTAGCTTGTCCATCCTTTTATAATTTTATATGTTTCTATAAGATGCCTCCTCATCCTTCTAAACTCCAATGAATACAAGCCTAGTCTTTTCAATCTTTCCTCATATGACAGTCCCGCCATCCCAGGGATCAATCTCATGAACCTACGCTGCACTGCCTCAATCACAAGGATGTCCTCCCTCAAATTAGGAGACCAAAACTGTACACAATACTCCAGATGTGGTCTCACCAGAGCCCTATACTACTGCAGAAGAACCTCTTTATTCCTACACTGAAATCCTCTTGTTATGAAGGGCAACATTCCATTTGCTTTCTTCACTGCCTGCTGTACCTGCACGCCAATTTTCAGTGACTGGTGTACAAGGACGCCCAGATCTCGCTGCACCTGCCCCTTACCTAACCTAACCCCATTGAGATAATAATCTGCCCCATTGTTTTTGCCATCAACGTGGATAACCTCACATTTATCTATATTATACTGCATCTGCCACGCATCTGCCCACTCACTGAACCTTCCCAGGTCATCCTGCAACCTCCTAACATCCTCTTCACAGTTCACAGTCAAGCATGATTTCCTTTTCATAAATCCTTGTTGACTTGGACTAATCCTTTTACTGCTATCCAAATGCCCCATCATTACCTCTTTAATACAAGATGGCGGCGCTGCCTTAGCAGCTGCGGCTCGTCAGCAGTCCGTCTGTATTTTTTTCTTTTTTGTGTTGTTCTTTTGTCCTGTTTTAGTTCATTTTTGGTTTATTGTGTATGTGTGTGGGTGGGGGGGAGAAAACATGTTTCTGGTCTCTTATTTCGGGGGGATGCGACTTCTCTTGTCGTATCCCCCGTCTTCGTCTCCGCCTGCATCGAGGCCTAATAGCGGAGCTGGCAGCCTCGGAGCTGGGGCTGCGGTGACCCGACCTCGGAGCAGGCAGCGGCTGCGGCGACCCGACCCTGGAGCGGGCAGCGGCAGCAGCGACGAGACCTCGGAGCGGGCAGAGGCAGCGGCAGCAGTGATCCGACCTCGGAGGATCGGCCGCGGGCCCAGTGGACGACATCGTCGGGAGCTTGCAGGTCCCAGGTTGGTGACCTGTTCTCTGGTCACGACATCCAAAGCCTGGATCGCCTCGGCGCAGAGGGAGAATAAGAAGGTAAGAGACAAAGACTTAAGACTTTTGCCTTCCATCACAGTGAGGAGTATTCAACTCACTGTGGTGGATGTTAATTTGTGTTTTTTGTGTGTTTTTGTCATTTTTTACTATATGTAGGAATGCAAGGCAACGAAATTTCGTTCAGACCGCAAGGTCTGAATGACAATAAAGGCTACTTTTACTTTAATAATTGACTCCAGCATCTATCCCACCACCGTAGTCAGGCTAACTGGTCTGTAATTCCCCGTTTTCTCTCTTGCTCCTTTCCTGAAAGCTTCCTTTCTATGCTTACCAACTTGAAAAATACTTTAAAGATGTGTGAGAGAAATTATATGAGCTCGGGTTTCTGTAAAGCCGGTCATCCGTAAGAAAGGAATCCCCTGTACGTACATGTCTGTAGCTGTAACTGCAGCTAACCATTGGTACACGGGAAAGATAACAATCAGGACCCACCCTAAATTATCCTATGCATGCCAGAGAGCTTTTCTGGATCCTTATCTCTGTATTCAGTAGATAGTCTTCAGGGGGAAAATAATGGATACCAACCTATTATTTAATACATACCTATTCATAAATAACAAACACATAGTGCCATTATAAAATATAACAAATTAGAGAACGGTGCACAAATCGTGAATTAACAACTGAAAATGCTTCATTTTGTCAGAGGGACAAAAAAAAACTAATGATGAATTACTAATGTCACAGATGGTTACAGTCTCACCATGAGTTAGATCAAAAAGACAAGTAGAGGGAGGGAACGGAATTTGGCTATTTAGCTCATCTATCCAGAGGAACTTCCATCCCCCTGTTAGAGTTTCAACTACTACTTGAACAATTGCAGATGTTGTTTCCACTACACCTGATCAATAACTCTGTGAGTTAATTATGCCTGAACTCACCTAGTTAAAATACCAAAGGAAAGGAGTGGTTTCGAGTTCTGCATCAGGAATTGAATTCACTTCTTCTTAGGCAGTTCCTCGAGTTCAAGGAAGTCTTGCTTCTATTCTAGTTCAGTAGGCTCTGAGGTTACTAATGTAGGGCTACTAATTCTGCCACAGGGGCAGGATATGTTTCAAGGGATAGGCAGGTGTATAGTTTGCCTGTTCATATTCTTTTTCTGCTGCTTACATACAATATTTATGTGCTCCCAAGGTTGTCACTGACATTTCAAATGCGCTTCCTCCACTTTGTGCAGTCATGAGCCAAGAATTCCCAGTGGTCAAAGGGGAGATTGTAACTGTCTGGGAAATTGAACAATTTCTTGAGTGCATCGACAAATGATCTTTTTCTCTGTCTCTCTGGTAATTTATTCCTGTGACTGAGCAAGGAATAGAGTGTGCTTCTGGAATCTCACATCAGGCGTGTGAACCAATGATGGTGATATGGAAGGATTGCCGAATTGTCAGAACTAAAATGGTAAGACATAGAACCAAATTAGAAAAATGGTTTCTGCCTGTGTTCCTCCCTGATCAACACCATCCCCCTGAAAACATAATCATTCATTTAATTAAAGCTGAATAATCTGCTCAAAAACGCGTGCATATCTGGCATGTACATACATCACTGTTGGCCTTAAATCAATTGATTCTGACATTACAAAATATCTCAGTGCAGCTTAACTATTGTGACCTAATGAATACTGAGCACCAAGAAGAAGAAAAAAGTGTGGAATGTTTGCTAAACTACTTCAACACTGCCCAGTCCATCACGGCTACTGACCTCCTCACCACCAAGGAATCTACAGGAGCCGCTGCCTCAAATGGTAGCCAACAGCATTAGCGACCCACAACACAGTAGCCACATATTAATTTCACTTCTGCCATCAGAAAGAAGGTGTCGGTGCCTAAAGGCTGTAATGTCCAGGTTCAGGAGCAGCTTCTTCCCTACAACCACCAGGCTATTAAACACTACAATTACAAATACGCTCTGACTACATAGACTTGGGGATATTATAGACTTTGCACTATCATCGTTTGTTTTTTAGATATTTATTTATATATCTGCCAACACAGCCACATGGGATGTGGATGATGTATGACAGCCTTTTTCCGAGGTTGCTACCAACACAGGTTACGGGAAATTCTCCACTCTCTACATGACATTAAAAAAGTACGATAAGAAATGATGACGAGGATTAAATGCAGCTAAATCTAGAATCTAGAATCAGACCATAATCAGCAGAGGTGCATCTACTTCACAATCTGTTTATTGCTTAAATACCATAAACAACAGGACAAATCTAATCCTGCTAGTTGGCACCCTGTTGCTTTGCTCCCAATCATCAACAAATTGCTGGAAGACATTTTTGATGGTACCATCAAGCAGTGCTTTGTTTTAGTAATAACCGCTTTTATGGGTGCTCACATCAGGAAATCAAGTTCACTGAGCTCCAAACTTCACCACAGCCGTGACTCAAATAAGGACAAAAGTGCTAAATTCCAGAGATGACGTGAGAGTGATTGCCCCTGTCATCAATGAAGGCGTCCAGGAGACCTGGTAAACATGCAAACAATTGAAGTCAAGGGTAGGATTCCCAGACGTCTATAATCAGGCCCAGTACAAAGAAAAGCATATAACACTGCAGATGTTCAAACCTTCAGCAAACAATAAACTGCTGGAGAAACTCAGTGGGTCAGGTAGCGTCTGGACCTCCATTATGAAAGCTCAAGGTCAATATACAAGTTCACGTTATAGGAGTAGAATTAGGCCATTCGGCCCATTAAGTCTACTCTGCCATTCAATCATGGCAGATCTCTGCAACCTAATTCCATTTTCCTATCTTCTACCCATAACCCTTGACACACATTCTAATCAAGAATTTGCCTATCTCTGCCTTAAAAATATCCACTGACTTGGCCCCACAGCCCTATGTGGCAATGAGTTCCACAGATTAACTACTCTCTGACTAAAGAAGTTCCTCCTCACCTTTCTAAAAGAGCACCCTTTAATTCTGAGGCTATGACTGGTCCTAGACTCTCCCAACAATGGAAACATCCTTTCCACAGCCACTTTATCTATCCTTTCATCTTCTATCTAACTATCTATTCTATTCTTTCTATCTAAACATAACTAAAAGTCTGATCCTGTGCTCTTCCGGTTTGCGTGGTTTTTCTCTTTGCGCAAAAACAGTACATGATGGCATTGCGATTTTTCGCCACCTTACTCAACATTCTCCTGTGCTCAAGTGCAACAAGTCTTGTTCCAATCGATGGTATAGTTTAAAAGTTATTAAGTTTTACAAATCTTTAAAACGTGCATGCGCAGATTGGCCTCCTCCCCTGCCAGTCACCGCCACGCTGATTGGTCTCCTCTCCTGTCAGTCACCTGAGACGGCGACGTCAAGTCAAGTCAAGTCAAGTCAAGTTTATTTGTCACATACACATACGAGATGTGCAGTGAAATGAAAGTGGCAATGCTCGCGGACTTTTGTGCAAAAGACAAACAACAAAACAACCAAACAAATTATAAACACAATCATAACACACATATTATTTTACATAATAAATAATGGAAGGAAAAACGTTCAGTAGAGTTAGTCCCTGGTGAGATAGGCGTTTACAGTCCGAATTGCCTCTGGGAAGAAACTCCTTCTCACCGCATGGCAACGGATGCGTTTGCCTGACCGTAGCAGTTGGAACAGTCCGTTGCAGGGGTGGAAGGGGTCTCCCATGATTTTATTTGCTCTGGAGTTGCACCTCCTGTTGTATAGTTCCTGCAGGGGGGCGAGTGAAGTTCCCATAGAGCGTTCGGCCGAACGCACTACTCTCTGCAGAGCCTTCTTGTCCTTGGCAGAGCAATTCCCAAACCAGATGGTAATGTTCCCGGACACGATGCTTTCCACCGCCGCTGCGTAGAAGCACTGGAGGATCCTCGGAGACACTCTGAATTTCCTCAATTGCCTGAGGTGGTAAAGGCGCTGCCTTGCCTTACTCACGAGTGCTGAGGCGTGTGATGCCCATGTCATATCCTCGGAGATGTGGACTCCCAGATATTTAAAACAGTTCACCCTATCCACAGGATCCCCATTTATCCTCAATGGAGTGTACGTCCTCGGATGATGTGCCCTCCTAAAGTCCATGACCAGCTCCTTCGTTTTTTTGATGTTCAAGAGGAGGCTGTTATCCTGGCACCAGAGTGCTAGATCAGCCACGTCCTCCCGGTAGGCCTTCTCATCGTTGTCTGAGATCAGGCCCACCACCACAGTGTCATCAGCAAACTTAATTATTGAATTGGAGCTGAACCTAGCCACACAGTCATGTGTGTACAGGGAGTACAATAGGGGGCTGAGGACGCAACCCTGGGGCGATCCTGTGCTCAGGGTGAGGGACTCCGATGTATTCCCTCCCATCTTGACTACCTGGGGCCTGGCGGTGAGAAAGTCCAGGACCCAGGCACACAGGGAGGTGTTGAACCCCAATTCCATTAGCTTCCCGGCCAGTCTGGTGGGGACTATCGTGTTGAAGGCTGAACTGTAGTCTATGAACAGCATCCTCACGTAGCCCCCCTTCTGGCTGTCCAGATGGGAGAGAGCGGTGTGCAAGACCTGGGAGACCGCATCGTCCGTGGACCTGTTCGGACGATATGCGAACTGCAACGGGTCCATGTTCCGAGGGAGGAAGGCGCAGATGTGATTCTTCACCAGCCTCTCAAAGCATTTCATGACTACCGAGGTAAGGGCCACCGACGGTAGTCATTCAGACAGGCTGGGGAGGCATTTTTTGGTACGGGTACAATGGTTTTGGTCTCCTCCCCTGCCAGTCACCGCCACGCTGATTAGTCTCCTCTCCTGTCAGTCACCTGAGACGGCGACGTCCAGGCCAGGACGGCGACACCCCTTCCGGCGGAACATTGCTGCACTGATCGGCCGGGTCCACTGTTACTCACCGGCAGGGAGAATAAAGCTGAAGGAACGGAGCGAGCAGAGCATGGCCTACACCGAGGCCGACTCCGATACTGACTCCGAGGCTCTCGAGATCCTGGGGAGGTGACGAGGGAGTCTCTGAGGCTGACTGCGAAGCTGAATGCGGCAACCTCAAGATCCTGGGGAGGTGAGGAGGGAACGTGGGGGATTGAGGGAGAGGAGTGGGTAGGGAGGGAGAGGGGGGAAAGTGGGGGAGTGAGGAGGGAGTGGGGGAGGAGGAGGAATAGAGAGAGGAGGGGGGGGGTGGGGGGGGTAGGGAGTGGGGAATTGAGAGCGAGGAGGGCAGTGGGGGAGGTCAGAAGGGATAGTGGGGGGGATCTCGGGAGGGGAGATTAGTTATGGAGGGAGGGAGTGACTGAGGGTAGGGGAAAGGAAAAGGAGAGGTGAGGGAGGAATTGGGGGAGGGGAGGAGGAGGGGGGAAAGAAGTGGGAGGATGAAGAGGAGGGGGAGGGAGTGCTGGGGGATAAGGGGAAATGAGCCACGTCTGCGCAGTTAAGAGCTATGGGTGAGTGGTGGAATATTGCATTGGGGGAACGGGTTGTGTTGGGGGAATCGGGTGAGTGGTGAAATGTTGCGTTGGGGAACAGGTTGCGTTGGGGTCCCAATTAGTCTAGTTATTCTGTAAATTTCAATGAGGTCCCCCCTCAACATTCTAAACTTCAGAGAGTGTAGGCCCAGTACTGTCAAACACTCATGCTAACTCATTAATTCCTGAAATAATTCTTGTAAACCTCCTCTGGATCCTCTCCAGAGCCAGCACATCCTTCCTCAGATATGGGGCCCAAATTTGCACACAGAACTCCACATAATCTATTTAATCTTCAGGCCACACCTAAAACGGTGCTTCAAGGCAGTATACTTGGTCCAATCATCATTAATAACCTTCCCTCTTTTATAGGGTCAAAACTGGGGAGCTCCCTCATAATTGTATAATGTTCAATTCCATTCACAATTTCCTCACAAAAATAAACAGACCATACCCGGAGCGAAATTCAGTCAGAAATTGATAAGTGCAAGTAACATTTGCACCACATTACCTAGGCAATAGCTATGTCAAATAAGAGACAATCAAACCACTTAACCTTACATGGGCATTACCGTCATCAAGTCCCTCGCCATCTGTCTTGCAAGAATCATCTTTAACCAGAAACTCCAACTATTCAGCTGCATAAATACTGTGGCTCCAAAACCTAGTTAGAGGCAAGGTACAGTGAGGTTTAATTATAAAACGTTACCTGTCACGAATGTGATAGTACACTCTCCATTTGGCAGAATGAGTTATGCCAATGGCTCTTTATCACCAAGGACAAAGCAGCTCACTTGTGTACAAATGTAGCACAAATGTTACATTGTAAATGCTGGTAAAAGAATGTTAACTCTCCCCACAGATGCACAGGAGCAGGGAGGTTCTACTGCAGTTGTACAGGGTCTTGGTGAGGCCACACCTGGAGTATTGCGTACAGTTTTGGTCTCCTAATCTGAGAAAAGACATTCTTGCCATAGAGGGAGTACAGAGAAGGTTCACCAGACTGATTCCTGGGATGTCAGGACTTTCATATGAAGAAAGACTGGATAGAATCAGCTTGTACTCGCTAGAATTTAGAAGACTGAGGGGGATCTTGTAGAAACTTACAAAATTCTTAAGGGGTTGGACAGGCTAGATGCAGGAAGATTGTTCCCGATGTTGGGGAAGTCCAGAACAGGGGGTCACAGTTTAAGAATAAAGGCAAAATCTTTTAGGACCGAGATGAGAAAAACATTTTTCACACAGAGAGTGGTGAGTCTCTGGAATTCTCTGCCACAGAAGGTAGTTGAGGCCAGTTCATTGGCTATATTTAAGAGGGAGTTAGATGTGGCCCTTGTGGCTAAAGGGATCAGGGGGTTTGGAGAGAAGGCAGGTACAGGATACCGAGTTGGATGATCAGCCATGATCATATTGAATGGCGGTGCAGGCTCGAAGGGCCGAATGGCCTACTCCTGCACCTAATTTCTATGTTTTTATGTTTCCTGATTTGTTTTTGACTGCAATCAACATAACCAGGGACCACTCACATCCTGGTCATTCTCTCTTCTCCATCTTCTGTCAGTCAGAAGATACAAACACTTAAAAGCACACACAGTGCCCTCCATATCTGCCACGGGAGTTTACTGTGGTTAGCATTACTGCTGTATACATCCCCCCCGCAGCCAACACTAAGGAGCTCTGCGTATTCTCTACCGTTCCATCAGTGAGTTGCAAAGAAATCATCCAGAGGGCATTGTCATTGTTGCTGGGGACTTTAACCAGGCCAACATGAAGACTGTCCTCCCTCATTTCCATCAATATGTGGACTTCGCTACACGTGGAGAGAATACGCTGGACTGGGTCTATAGTACATCAAGCAGGCTTTCAGAGCAGTACCCCGGCCTCACCTCGGCTCCTCTGACCACCTCTCGGTAATGCTTATCCCAGCCTATAAGCCCCTGCTGATCAGAGATAAACCCACTGTGAAGCAGGTTAGAGTCTGGTCTGAGGGAGCTACAGATGCACTCCAGGACTGCTTTGAGTGCACGGACTGGGACATGTTCAGGACAGCAGCCACTCACAACCAAACCATCAATGTGGATGAGTATGCCATGTCTGTGTCAGGATATATACAGAAGTGCATGGAGGATGTCACTGTCATCAGGAACATCACAACCCGGGCCAACCACAAACCTTGGATTACTGCAGAGGTGCGTGCCATGCTGAAAGAACGAAATGCGGCTTTTAAATCTGGTGATTTGGGGGCTCTGAGAACAGCGAGAGCCAACCTCAACCGCGAAATTAGGGAAGCAAAGCGCGCCCACGGACAGAAAATCCAGGGTTTCTTCCAGGATGGTAACAACAGCAGGAACATGTGGGAAGGCATCCGAGCCATAACAAACTACAAGGCCCTTCAGATGTCTTGTAAAGATGACACAGACTTTCTAAATGAACTAAATAATCATTTCGTTTAAGAGGGAACTGCAGATGCTGGAGAATCGAAGGTTACACAAAAAAGCTGGAGAAACTCAGCGGGCGCAGCAGCATCTATGGAGTGAAGGAAATAGGCAACGTTTCGGGCCGAAACCCTTCTTCAGACTGATCGGGGGCGGGGGTGGGTGGGGACAAGAAAGGGAAAAGCAGGAGGAGCCCGAAGGCTGGGGGATGGGAGGAGACAGCAGGGGGGTTGAGGAAGGGGAGGAGACAGCAAGGACTAACAAAATTGGGAGAATTCGATGTTCATGCCCCCGGGATGCAGACTCCCCAAACGGAATACGAGGTGCTGTTCCTCCAATTTCCGGTGCTGCTCGCTGTGGCCATGGAGGAGACCCAGGACAGAGAGGTCGGAGACGGAGTGGGAGGGGGAGTTGAAGTGCTGAGCCACCGGGAGGTCAGCTTGGTTATTGCGGACCGAGCGGAGGTGTTCGGCGAAACGATCGCCCAACCTCCGCTTGGTCTCACCGATATAGATCTGCTGACATCTAGAGCAGTGGACGCAATAGATGAGGTTGGAAGAGATGCAGGTAAACCTCTGTCGCACCTGGAACGATTGCTTGGGTCCTTGAACGGAGTCGAGGGGGAGGTAAAGGGACAAGTGTTGCATCTCTTGCGGTTGCAAGGGAAAGTGCCCGGGGAGGGGGTGGCACGAGAGGGAAGGGGAGAATTGACAAGGGAGTTATGGAGGGAGCGGTCTTTGCGGAAGGCAGATATGGGGGGAGATGGGAAGATGTGGCGAGTGGTGGGGTCACGTTGGAGGTGGCGAAACTGACGGAGGATTACTTTTTGTATGTGACGGCTGGTGGGGTGAAAGGTGAGGACTAGGGGGACTCGGCCCTTGTTGCGAGTGCGGGGATGGGGAGAGAGAGCAGTGTTGCGGGGTATGGAAGAGACCCTGGTGCGAGCCTCATTTATGGTGGAGGAGGGGAACCCCCGTTCCCTGAATAGTGAGGACATTTCAGATGTCCTGGTGTGGAACGCCTCATCCGTGGAGCAGATGCGGCGTAGATTTCGGCAGGTTTGAGGCACTGAACACCACTACAGTGAGGAAATTAGAGCCACAACCAGGAGAACAGACACTGTCTTTTGAAACTGCTGAAGTCCGCAGAATCCTGGAGGGCATTGACCAGCAAAAGGCAGCCGGACCGGATAACATACCGGGGCGTCTGCTTAGGGGATGAGCCGACCAGCTGGCTCTGGTTCTGACAGACATTTTTAACATCTCCCTGAACCAGGCCATTGTTCCATCATGTTTCAAGACAGCCACCATCATACCAGTTCCCAAAAAGTCCACAATAACCTGCCTGAATGATTATCGCCCCGTAGCACTCACACAAATAATAATGAAATGCTTTGAGAGGCTTATTAAGCAGCACATGGTCTCTAAACTCCCCTCCAGTTTTGACCCGTTCCAGTTTGCTTATCGCCCGAACCGCTCCACAGAGGATGGTATCTCCTCTGCAGTCCACCTGAGCCTACAACACCTGGAGGAGAGGAACACCCACGTGCGGATGCTGTTTGTTGATTTCAGCTCAGCATTTAACACGATAATCCCCCAGCATCTGGTGAGCAAACTGGCACCCTTAGGATTCAATACCAGACTATGCAACTGGATCCTGGATTTCCTTTCTGAAAGACCACAGTCTGTGCGGGTGGGGAAGAACACCTCCTCGGTCATCACACTGAGCACCGGCTCCCCTCAGGGCTGTGTCCTGAGTCCGCTGCTCTTTACATTGATGACACATGACTGTGTCGCCAGGTCCACTACTAATCATATCATCAAATACGCGGATGACACAACAGTAGTGGGCCTCATCCGCAATAACGACGACCAGGCATATAGAGAGGAGGTGGAACAGCTGGTGAGCTGGTGCAGCAGGAACAACCTTCTCCTAAATGTGAACAAAACCAAGGAGATTGTCGTCGATTTCAGAAGGAAAATTCAGCCCAGTCACACTCCACTTTGCATCAACAACTCAGCAGTGGAGCAGGTGAAAAGCATCAAGTTCCTGGGGGTGCATATAACGGACACCTTAAACTGGTCCACAAACATTACATCTCTGGCAAAACGGGCACAGCAGCGGTTGTACTTCCTCCGCAGGTTGAGAAGTTTACACCTCCACCCTCCCATCCTCGCCACTTTCTACAGAAGTACAATTGAGTCGGTCATGACCAGCTGCATCTCTATGTGGTGCGGCAGCTGTACAGCTGCGGACTGGAAGTGCCTTCAGAGAGTGGTGAGGACAGCGTAAAAAATCATTGGGACTTCTCTTCCTTCCATCATGGACATGGGGTACAAGCGCTGTCTGATTAGAGCTAAGGGCATTACCAGAGCCCCCACACACCCACAATTTGGACTGTTTATACTGCTTAACTCTGGGAGGAGGTACCGCAGCGTGAAGAGCGGGACAACCAGGTTCTGCAACAGCTTCATCCCCCAGGCCATAAGATTACTGAACAATCAACAAAACCGAGGCTAGAACTTTTTAAATATCGACACTTTTTAAAAACTTTTTATATATATTTATTTTACAGAACCATGCACATGAGGCATTTTTATGGACGCACCTAGAACTTTTAACTATTACCTAATTTTGGAGAGTAAAATGCAACAACATTTCGTTCAAGGTGCATTGTGTCTAGGTGTATATCTGAATGACAATAAAGTTTTCATGCATTCATTCATTCATTCATTCATTCATTCAAATCATTCATTCATTCATTCATTCATACATAATGTTAGGGACAAAGACCCATCATTTATTTATTTGCCTCCTTACTACACAATTTGAGATTTGTAATAGAAAAAAATCATATGTGGTTAAAGTGTACATTTTGTTGCATATCCTTTGCACACAATGACTGCTTGAAGTCTGCGATTCATGGACATCACCAGTTGATGGGTGTCTTCTCTGGTGATGCTCTGCCAGGCCTGTATTGCAGCCATCTTTAGCTTATGCTTGTTTTGGGAGCAAGTCCCTTTCAGTTTTCTCTTCAGCATATAAAAGGCATGCTCAATTGGGTTCAAAGTACACGATTAACTTGGCCACTCAAGAATTTACCATTTTTTTAGCTTTGAAAAACTCCTTTGTTGCTTCAGCAGTATGTTTGGAATCGTGGTCTTGCTGTAGAATGAACCGCCGGTCAATGAGGTTTGAGGCATTTGTTTGACCTTGAGCAGATAGGATGTGTCTATACACTTCAGAATTCATTATGCTACTACCATCAGTAGTTGTATCATCAATGAAGATAAGTGAGCCAATACCTTCAGCAGCCATACATGCCCAGGGCATAACACCCCCATCACCGTGTTTCACAGATGAGGTGGTATGCTTTGGATCTTGTGCAGTTCCTTCTCTCCTCCATCATTATTCTGATATGTTAATCTTCGTCTTATCTGTCCACAAGACCTTCTTCCAGAACTGTGGTTGCTCTTTTAAGTACTTCTTGGCAAACTGTAACCTGGTAATCTATTTTTTTGCGGCTAACCAGTGGTTTGTATCTTGCAGTGTAGCCTGCGTATATTTGTTCATGAAGTCGTCTGCGGACAGTGGTCATTGACAAATCCACACCTGACTCCTGAAGAATGTTTCTGATCTGTTGGACATGTGTTTGGGGATTTTTCTTTATTATAAAGAGAATTCTTCTGTCATCAGCTGTGGAGGTCTTCCTTGGCCTGCCAGTCCCTTTATGATTAGTAAGCTCACCAGTGCTCTCTTTCTTCTTAATTATGCTTCAAACAGTTGATTTTGGTAAGCCTAAGGTTTGGCTGATGTCTCTAACAGTTTTATTCGTGTTTCTCAGTCTCATAATGGGTTATTTGACTTTCATTGGCACAACTTTGGTCCTCATGTCGATAAACAGCAATAAAAGTTTCAAAAGGTGATGGAAAGACTGGAGGAAAGACTAGGTGCTGAGAGCTCTCTTAAATCGGCATGAAGGAGGCAATTAAACACATCTGAGCAATCACAAACACCTGTGAAGCCATGTGTCCCAAACATTATGGTGCCCTGAAATGGGGGGACTATGTATAAACACAGCTGTAATTTCTACATTATAGAAACATAGAAAATAGGTGCAGGAGGAGGCCATTCGGCCCTTCGAGCCAGCACCACCATTCATTGTGATCATGGCTGATCGTCCCCTATCAATAACCCGTGCCTGCCTTCTCCCCATATACCTTGACTCCACTAGCCCCTAGAGCTCTATCTAACTCTTTCTTAAATCCATCCAGTAATTTGGCCTCCACTGCCCTCTGTGGCAGGGAATTCCATAAATTCACAACTCTCTGGGTGAAAATGTTTTCTCTCACCTCAGTCTTAAATGACCTCCCCTTTATTCTAAGATTATGATTATTATGAAACCAAAATATATAAAAATACCCTAATGCCATCTGACAATGTGCACTTTAACCACATGTGATTTTTTTTCTATTACAAATCTCAAATTGTGGAGTACAGAGGGAAATAAATAAATAAATGACGGGTCTTTGTTCCAAACATTGTGGAGGGCACTGTACCACCAGATGCAAGAATAAATTCTTCCCTGCTGTTATCAGACTCTTGAACAAAACTCTCATATGTAAAGGATGAATTCCTAATATTCCATTTTATCTTGTCGTGGCCCTTGCACTTTTTTATTTGCAAATTCTGTAGCTGTAACACTATATTCTGCTTTCTATTTCTTTTTAGAAACAGAAAAATAGGTGCAGCAGTAGGCCATTCGGCCCATTGAGCCAACACCGCCAGTCAATATGATCATGGCTGATCATCTAAAATCAGTATCCAGTTCCTGCTTTTTTCCCCCATGTCCCTTGATTCCTTTAGCCCTAAGAGTTAAATCTAACTCTCTCTTGAAAACATCCAGTGAATTGGCCTCCACTGTCTTCTGTGGCAGAGAATTCCACAGATTCACAAACTCTGGGTGAAAAATAAAATCCTCATCTCAGTCCTAAGTGGCCTACCCCTTATTCTTAAACTGTGACGCCTAGTTCCCACCAACATCGGGAACATTTTTCCTGCATCTAGCCTGTCCAATCCCTTAAGAATTTTATATGTTTCTATAAGATCTCCTCTTACCCTTCTAAATTCCAGTGAATACAAGCCCAGTCGACCCATTCTTTCATCAGTCAGTCCCGCCATCACGGGAATTAACCTGGTGAATCTCCGCTGCACTCCCATAACTGCAATATTCCTCAAATTAGGAGAACAAAATTGCAAACCATACTCCAGGTGCAGTCTTACCAAGGCCCTGTATAATTGCAGTAGGACCTCCTTGCTTCTAAACTCAAATCCTCTCGCAATGAAGGCCAACATGCCATGAGGTTTCTTCACTGCCTGCTGTACCTACATGCATACTTTTGAAAGAGCTAATAGTAAAAATCTAATAATCAAATCTAAAATGGAGTCGTTCTTCTACAAAAGCATGATCTAGAAGAACAAAAGAATGTCTCGGTGCCGCGTCTGAATGATATTGCAAATTATATGGAACACATTATGGAGGACAGGTTGGCTTTTCAATAAAGAAATTAAGATGGAATTCTGCAGTAATAACATGTGCTTCATTCAAGGCCATAAAGAAGTCAAGATTGAAAAAAAAAATAGCTGACGCTCCAGAGATAAGTAATAACTTGTTATTGGATAAGCTTGATTTGGACTCGGCTTTCCTATATTGTGAAAGGCTAGAGAATCTTTCAGTCATGCCATATTCAGACTTGGTAGGAGTGTTTAGTGATAAGAAAAATGTATAATTGTGCTAACTCTCCTTTGTTCTGTGAGTTTGAGCCCGAGAAGCACTGAGTAATGTTTGTGCTCTTTGTAGATCTTTGCCACTCCCGTCTGACGAATCAATTAAAGATTGCCATGGTTTACCTTTAAGTTTTTGTTGCTATCTGCTTTTTAAGAAACAAACTTTGACACTTTTAGTGACTGATGTACAAGGACACCCAGTCTTGTTGCACCTCCCCTTTTCCTAATCTGACACCATTGTAAATCCAAAGGGTTTCTACAGCTATATTAATAGCAAAAGTATAACGAGGGATACAATTGGTCCATTGGAGAGACAGAGTGGACAGTTATCTGCAGAGCCAAAAGAGATGGGGGAGATATTGAACATTTTTTTTTCTTCGGTATTCACCAAGGAGAAGGATATTGAATTATGTGAGGTAAGGGAAACTAGTAGAGTAGCTATGGATACTATGAGGTTCAAAGTAAAAGAAGTACTGACACTTTTGAAAAATATAAAAGTGGATAAGTCTCCAGGTCCTGACAGGATATTCCCTAGGACATTGAGGGAAGTTAGTGTAGAAATAGCCGGGGCTATGACAGAAATATTTCAAATGTCATTAGAAACGGGAATAGTCCCTGAGGATTGGCGTACTGCGCATGTTGTTCCATTGTTTAAAAAGGGTTCTAAGAGTAAACCTAGCAATTATAGACCTGTTAGTTTGACTTCAGTGGTGGGCAAATTAATGGAAAAGATACTTAGAGATAATATATATAAGCATCTAGATAAACAGGGTCTGATTAGGAACAGTCAAAATGGATTTGTGCCTGGAAGGTCATGTTTGACTAATCTTCTTGAATTTTTTGAAGAGGTTACTAGGGAAATTGACAAGGGTAAAGCAGTGGATGTTGTCTATATGGACTTTAGTAAGGCCTTTGACAAGGTTCCTCATGGAAGGTTGGTTAAGAAGGTTCAACTGTTGGGTATAAATGCAGGAATAGCAAGATGGATTCAACAGTTGCTGAATGGGAGAAGCCAGAGGGTAATGGTGGATGGCTGTTTATCGGGTTGGAGGCAGGTGACTAGTGGGGTGCCTCAGGGATCTGTGTTGGGTCCTTTGTTGTTTGTCATGTACATCAATGATCTGGATGAAAGTGTGGTAAATTGGATTAGTAAGTATGCAGATGATACCAAGATAGGGGGTGTTGTGGATAATGAAGAGGATTTCCAAAGTCTACAGAGTGATTTAGGCCATTTGAAAAAATGGGCCGTCTCCGCGTGGGGAACCCCTGCTCAGGGAAACCTGGCTGCGGAGTCCGCAGGAAATCCCAGCTCTGCTTGGGGAACCCCTGCTCGGGAAAACCCAGCTGCGGAGACAGCGGGAATCCCAGCTCCGCATGGGGAACCCCTGCTCGGGCAATCCCAGCTGCGGAGACCGTGGGGAATCCCAGCTCCGCATGGGGAACCCCTGCTCGGGAAAACCCAGCTGCGGACACAGCGGGAAATCCCAGCTTTACGTGGGGAACCCCTGCTCGGGAGACCCCGGCTGCGGATACCACGGGGAAGCTGGCTCCGCGTGGGGAACCCCTGATCAAGAAAACCCGGCTGTGGAGACTACGGGAAATCCCGGCGCCATGGGAGAAAATCTGGCTCCGGGATACCAGGCTACGGAGACCATGGGAAATCCCAGCTGCATAGGGAGCATTCAGAGATAATTCACTCCAAGGAACGGAGTCACATCAGAGCGGGTCTGAGGGCTCGTGGCAGCACCTGGTGTAGGGCTGCATTATATCTCCCTCTCTGAGGAAGGGAGTGTAGGGAAGAGGAAAGGATTTCCCTCCATGAGCATTCCACGGAGAAGATGATTCATCCTGATATGGTCCGTGGATGGGGCCATATCAGCGCAGGTCTTATCAGGGACCAACAGCAGCGCCTGGTGCAGGGCTGCATTATATCTCCCTCTCTGAGGAGGAGAGCGTAGGCAGTCAGTGTGTGACTGACTCTAAACTCAGGAGTATGTCCGTGAAACATACTGGAGTGCATGCGTGAGGTTCAGGAATTCTGTCATGGCATCAAGGGTTGCGATATCCACGCAAACGGAGGAGCCGCTGCAAGGAAGAGTTGGCTTCCAGCCTATGGCAGAGAACCAGGAACCTTTGGGCTTACCACAAGACCACCGGCAACCATGGAGGTAGGTGGGTCTGTTTTCCGAAACACGGGGTGTGTGGACTAGTTACGAGTTGGTAAAAGATTACACTTAGTTTTGCACAAATGTTGACGGATAAAATTCAGATCCGTTTACAACTGAAAAGATAACTCATTGGACGTCTATTCAGTCCAAACAATAAGGTTTGGACACAGATATCCAAACGAGCGAAAAGATGGATGATATCAAAACACCCTTGGTTAACTCACAATCATATGTGCAGTATAGATTCACAGGCTTCACCGGAGATATTTGAAATTTAGCTGGATGGGCAACGATAGCAGTTAAAGCGTTGCAAAATGGGCTAACTTCAGCTCCCAGGTTATTTACCACATTACCAAGCCAGTGTTTGGGCTGCTCAAAGCTGAAAAATACATATTATGGCTTATCTGGATGATATTCTAAAATTAGAGGAATTGCGTTTCTCATCCATCCAGTTAAATTTAAGTTGATACCAACTAGAGTTACAGATTGCGATGTACCTTTAACTCTATTAATTGTCTGTGACTCTGCCCTGGGGCAAGCGATTAGAATTAATGGAAGCTTGTAACAAGCTTGTTGCTTATTCATCATGTGGCAATTTAGGGGCTATTTCAGCTGCGTTATTGGGGCCTTTGCATTATCAAAACTTACATTGTGCAAAGGAGCAAGCTTTCAAGTACCATGAAGATCATTGTTAACAGACCTATACTTTACCAGCTGAAGCTATGTCACAATGATGGACAAACAGTATTCAGCATTGCTCCAGTACTTTTGGTCATTAAACCTTCAGTTATATATCAAACTGATGCTAGTGCTCAAAGATGGGAAATTGCTATCCCATCTCTAGTCCCAGAGGTGGATGGGATGTGCATGAGTTACCAATCCCTCAGTTATATGGTATCAACTACCTAAAGTCACTAGGTGCGTTTTATGGGTTAAAGGCTTATTGTGCGATTATGCATATCCGCATGCTCAACTACAAGTTGACACACTACAGTGGTGGCATATATTAATCACATGGGTGCAATCAAGTCAATATCCTGTGATAGTTTACTTAACCTCATTTGGCGTTGGTGTGTCATCACGTAAATCAACACATAAATGTTGGATCACAAAGTATTTAATGACATTGTGGCTTGACGGAACACCAAATATCGATTTATTTACAGTTAATCTCAAACACCAGTTGCAAAAATATCTGGCATGGCGGCCTTTCTCAGGGGCAGTGGCGATGGATGCATTCTCGCTACTCTGAGGAGGAATGTTCTTTATGCCTTTCCTCCAGTTTGCCTCATCAGTCGGTGCTTGCCTAAAAATCAGCATGACTCCGCCTCAGGCTTTTGATAGTGCCTGACTGGCCTACACAGCCATGGGTCTATTCACACTGGGAATGATAACAGAGCCTTTATGGCTGTTTTTCCCAAATGCAGAAATCTGCTGGTTTACCACGTGACTGGGGAGAAACATCCACTGCATCAGCAAATCAAGTTGTTGGTTTACAGACTATGAGAAGACCTTTCCTGGGGAATGGATTGGCAGGTTCTCCGGTGGATGTATCACTGCGGCCTGAAGAGATAGTACCAAGAAAACAGTATATCTCCTATATCAAGGAATGGGAAGTGTTCGGTTTACAGTCCAATTTATCGTATGACTCGGTACGTATAACAGATGTCTTGAATTCCTCTCAAAGCTATATTTCACGAGAGATGGAGTTATAGTGCTATAATGATGCCAGAAGTGCCTTATCGTCATACTTCCTGCTGGGGTCGGGACACCACGCTGTCGGGTCTCGACCTCTGATATCCAGATTTATAAAGGGTATCTTTAACTCAAATTCCTCCAGGCCCAGGTCCTCGGTCAAATTCACTTTAAGAGCCTTAGAGGCTCTGAACTAGCAATGTTTGTTAGTTACAATAAACCTCATACGTAGGTATCAGTACAGATCATCCCCAGGTGATTAGAATGGGTTCTGGCTTGTGCAGGAGTGAACACAGATGTTTTCAAATCACACTCCACCAGGGCTGCAACAACATCAGCAGCGAGGGTTGTGGATGTTTCGCTGGAACATATCCTAGCTGCAGGATGGTCAAACAAGCAAATTCCATAATGTGTTATATTTAACCCATTTGCCACTCTATTTTTAGTTTCTGTTTATAATTTCTCCTAGATGAGTGAGATTACTATGATTATCATTTCGTCATTAAAAAAGCATCAGCATGTTTACATTCATACCATGCTTTATTATATTTCACTCATCCCTGGTCAATTGATGCAGTGTGTGACGCATGGACTCATTTTCACGGCATGAAATCACAGAGCTTCAAAATCTTCACGGTCACTCACGTGACTCCGAAGTAAAAGAGTAAGATTAAACGAGAACTTACCAGTTTGAAGTTTGATCTTTATTTTATGAGGTGTTACGATGAGGGAATACGTGCCCTCCGTTCCCAACCCTCTCTCATAAAAATCAGCTGGTAGTTCTAGTTTTCGAATCTTACTATATTCAGTTCATCAACTGTTATCTGTGATTTCACACCGCTGCTTTGAAGATTGGCGCTCATGCAGGCTGATGGCCTTCTTCACGTAATGCCTCGACTTAACTCCTCATAAAATAAAAATCAAACTTCAAACTGGTAAGTTCTCATTTAATCTTACTATTAAGCTGCATTTGCCCACTCACCCAACCTGTCCAAGTCACCCTGCATTCTCATAGCATCCTCCTCACAGTTCACACTGTCACCTGCAAATTTGCTAATGTTACTTTGAATCCCTTCATCCAAATCATTGATGTATATTGTAAATAGCTGCGGTCCCAGCACTGAGCCGCAGTACCCTACTAGTCACTGCCTGCCATTCTGAAACTTACTTACTGCCTATTATGCCTTCTGGCATGTAGGGCAGCAACGGAGGTCCTCCATTCCTGTCTGTTCTGGGCTAGCTTCTGGACACTACCCCAGGACAGGTCCATTGTTTTCATTTCCTCCTCTGCAGTTCGACGGAGGTGGTTTTGGGTCTCCCTCTTTTCCTTTTCCCTTCTGGTGTCCAGTGCAGGGCTATTCTTGGGCTGGGATGCTATCTGGTACATTCATCCTAGCATCTGTCGATAGCCTTGGAAGTCCATCACGCCCAGTAGTGTTGATTCCTTCAGTTACTGTGTCCGTAACATATTTGTTTTACAAGACAGGGTTGTTAGCCCTGTGCTCAACCTCCAACCTGGAGGACCAGTGGATCGCTCTTCGTCTCGCCTCTACCCTTCGACCTGTCCAGCATGGGAGACCCTAACAGGAGACGAATCTCCCGCTGGCATAGCTCTAGGGGTCACTGAGACACACAAGCTCCCCGACCACGACAAGATTGCAATCCAACAGGGAGCCATTCTGAAAGGAACCCGTTAATTCCTGCTCTTTGTTTCCTGCCTGCCAACCAATTTTCTATCCATGTCAGCACTCTACCCCCAATACCATGTGCCCTAATTTTGCCCACTAATCTCCTATGTGGGACCTTATCAAATGCTTTTTGAAAGTCCAAGTACACTACATCCACTGGCTCTCCCTTGTCCATTTTCTTAGTTACATCCTCAAAATATTCCAGAAGATTAGTCAAGCATGATTTCCCCTTCGTAAATCCATGCCGATCTAGTTATTGCTATCCAAATGTACCGCTATTTCATCTTTTACGATTGACTCCAGCATCTTCCCCACCACCGATTTCAGGCTAACTTGTCTATAATTCCCTGTTTTCTCATTCCCGCCTTTCTTAAAAAGTGGAAATAACATTAGCTACCCTCCAATCCACAGGAACTGATTGTGAATCTATAGAACATTGGAAAATGATCACCAATGCGTCCACGATTTCTAGAGCCACTTCCTTAAGTACCCTGGGATGCAGACCATCAGGCCCTGGGGATTTATCAGCATTCAGTTCCATCAGTCTACCCAACACCCTTTCCTGACTAATGTGGATTTCCTCAGTTCCTCTGTAATCCCAGATCCTCTGGCCACTAGTACATCAGGAAGATTGTTTGTGTCCTCCTTGGTGAAGACGGATCCAAAGTTCCTGTTCTACTCATCTGCCATTTCCTTATTCCCCATAATAAATTCATCTTTTTCAGTTTTTAAGGGTCCAACTTTTGGTTTAAATTTTTTTGACTGAAATCCCCTTTAAAACTTACCCTCACCTTAATCCTTGGTTTTGATACTCCTACCACAGGAAAAAAAACTATTCTGAAGATCTACTCTATCAATGCCTCTTATAATGCATACTATATGGCTTGTTTGCATATTAACAGGAATTACATCTGAGTTTATTGTCTCTACAGGAGATATTAGAGCTTCCACACAAATTAGCTGAAGGAAAGAGCTGGAGATTCAAATATAGATTATCCCAATTCATTAGATTCCAACAACCACTGGTGATTTAAGCACAACAGTCCTTTAAGCATTTTGATTTATAAATTAAAACTAATAACCATCAAGTTTTAGCAGTAAATACTGAATCCATTTCAAGCTAATGAAAATCGTAACTAATTAAAACATTATCAGAACTAAGTTAATTATATATTTTTAAATTATTCTGTTTTATATTTTTACATGAGCAACAAACAAATGTTCCGCTTATCATTACTGAAAAATAATGCAGCAGTAGTCTTTTCATTCAAATCTTCTGAAGATTAAAGTGAGCTGGTTATATTATATTAGAACTAGTCTCAAAGATTCCATAATTATGGAAATTACTGAATAACAAGTTCTTTTTTTTTTAATACAAAAAAGACATCCGTAAGTGAGCACTGTCATTTCACTAATGAGGCTGCTTAATGGCAAACATTGATTTCAAATAGAAAATTAAGCCTTTTGAAGTATACATGCAACATGTAATAAAATTGTCACAATTGATTGTCTTTTTAAAAAACACAAAGCAGGCTTTTCACATGAACTGCTACCACAGTAACAACAAAATGCATGTTGCAACTCCCACTACAGACCAGCATTGTAATGGCAGTGAAAGAATAAGGGACTAATCAAAGGAAACTGGATACTACAAGTTATTTTACTTCTCAGATTGTAATTATACTCACACTAAGCACATGAAAATAAATCACAGAAATCTATGGTACTGAAGGAAGCCATTCTGCCCATCACATCTGTGACATACCCTGGCACATTTTGGGTTTGAAATAATGGTGCTCAACTCTCCTGTAATTCAATCAATTAAACAAAGAACAATCTCAAAGCAAGAACATCAATGCCTTTACTTCCTCAGATGTTTGAGGCGATTCAGCATGTTCCCAAATACTCTATCAAACCTTTCCATGTGTACATTGAGAACATACTGTCTAGTTGCATCACAGCCTGGTTCAGTAACCCAAACGCAAGAACGCAGACAGCTGCAGAAAGTAGTGATATTGCTCGATTCATCATGCGAATAACCTATCCACCATCAAATGGATTTATAGGAAGCACTGCCTCAAGAAGGAAGCTAATGTCTTCAAAGATCCACACAACCTGAGCTACACTCTCATCTCGCTGCTACCATAGGGAAAAGCATCTTCCCATCAACCATAATGCCCTTGAACCACACTGCACAATCCAAACCACAATTCTATCTCAGCATCGATCTACTATGGCCTTCATATGCACTACTAACTTTGACTTGCACGATTATGGTCTGGTTACCTAGTCGAATTGATAATTTATTGTATAGGTGCACAACCTTTTATCCGAAGTTCCAAATAACGAAAAGCTCCAAAAAGCGGACATTTTTTCGGTCCTTGAAGAAAGGTCCTTGAAGACTTTCACCGAGGGCGGCCCGCAGAGGTGACAGCGGAACCTCCGGTCGGTCCTCGAAGATAGGGGAACTAAATCCCCATTCATAAAAGAGAAGGTGAGGGTATATTGCGTGGGAGGGTTAATAATTGACAATATGCTGCTGTCTGCCCGCTGAGTTAAAAAG
Organism: Leucoraja erinaceus; assembly: GCF_028641065.1. Lineage (NCBI taxonomy): Eukaryota > Metazoa > Chordata > Chondrichthyes > Rajiformes > Rajidae > Leucoraja > Leucoraja erinaceus. The sequence continues at coordinate 995,327 of NC_073397.1, forward strand.
TTCCCACGGTAGACTCACGATACACAGTGTATCGTGAGTCTTGCGTGGGAACTTTTTAACTCAGCGGGCAGGCAGCAGCAGATTGTCGCTCCCTTCAGTTTCACCCCACCTACACCCCTCTGCTTCCCGGCCATGTGTGTGACCCCTTCCCTCCCCTCTCCAGCTCCCCGCCCATTGCACCGGCGCGGGGGCTTTGCACTGTCTTCACGTCGGAGTTGCCAGCAGGTCAATGCCAGTCACCGGAGACGTCAGGACCAATGGGACACCGGGCCCCAGGCCCACTGCAAGCACGGAGATCCCAGAGACCCACAGCCAGCAGCAGCCCAGCCCCGTTCCAACTCCAGAGGAACACGCTCCCCGTAGGGACAGAAGCCGATGGTGTGCAAGGTACGTCTTGGTCTTGGGGTTGCGGATGAGGGGGCGCAGCTCGGGCTGTGAGGTCTCCGGCCACCCCCCTGTAAAGGAGCTGAGACTGGGAACTGTGGGGTTGTTTGCAGTTGCAGAGGGAGGGGGCAAGGGCGGTTCAGTTCCCAGTCTCAGCTCCATTCCAGGGGGGTGGACGGAGACGTCAGGACCAACGGGACACCGACTGCAAGCACAGAGATCCCAGAGACTCACAGCCAGCAGCAACTCTAGCCCAGCCCCGCTCCAACTCCAGAGGAACCCAGGTTGCGGATGAGGGCGCGCAGCTCGGGCTGTGGGCGAACTGCCACTTGTCGCTGTAGCGGCGCATCGGGGAGCGGGTTCTTGTTGGTCCTGACGTCTCAGGCCATCCCCCTGGACAGGAGCTGAGAGACGTCAGGACCACCAGAAGCCGCTCCCCGATGCGCCGCTACAGCGACAAGTGGCAGTTCGCCCACAGCCCGAGCTGCATCCCCCTCATCAGGACACCGACCCCAGGCCCACTGCAAGCACGGAGATCCCAGAGACTCACAGCCAGCAACAACTCTAGCCCATCCCCGCTCCAACTCCAGAGGAACCCGGGTTGCGGATGAGGGGGCGCAGCTCGGGCTGTGGGCGAACTGCCACTTGTCGCCGTAGCGGCCCATCGGGGAGCGGATTCCTCTGGAGTTGGAGGGACAGGGTGACACAGCGGCTTTTGAGAATGGTGGGCAATCACTTCCAAAGTTCTGCCCACACAGTCAGTACACCTCTCCTACACTTGTCTCCCGCACTAAGATCATCTCGCAGAGAATGATCCCAGCCTAACCCTCCCTATTCTCTCCTATTCTGCAAGAAAAAACTACATTGAAGAATCAAACTCGCGATCGAGTAACTGCCGGGATCGAGGCGCAAACTCGCGACCTTGCGGATACGAGCCGAGCACTCTACCACTGCGCCAGCCGTTAAAATCTACGCTAAAAATCTTCCATTCCGAAAGCCGAAAAATTCTGAATTACGAAAAGTGTCTGGTCCCAAGGCTTTCGGATAAAAGGTTGTGCACCTGTATTATTGCTTATTATATACTATGTATATGATGTGCTACTGGATTAATGTGCACTTAAAAGATGCAACAGCTAAGAATTCCATTGTTTCATTCTTGGTGAACATGCCAATTACATATTCATGATCCTTAACTAAAATTATGTGTCAACAATGTGTCCTTGATTCTTAACTAAAACTATTGATCTCTCTGCTAAATGTAGTGGGAGCTTCTTGTTCAACTTGGCCTGACCTTACCATTTTTACACACTTTAATTAAATAATCACAGTAGATCTCTCCTGCGTTTCCTCAGTTTCAAAGAAAACAATCCCAGCCTGACCAATCACTCCTCACAATTTCACCACCCTGAGCAATATCTTGCTGCATTGCTTCTGCACCCTCTCCAGTGCCACCCTTCTGCAGTGTGGTGGGTAACCAGAACATTACATATTTCTCTAGATATGGCCTAACCAACAACTTACACAAACCACATTGCATGTTTGGAACAAGAAATAAAATGCACTACGAGAATTATTTTTAATTGAGTTTGTACACCAAATCACTTTCTGCACACCATTGATCCCAAGCCTTCCACTGTATAAATGCAAGTGAGGCTATTGGTTGAAATGCAGAATGTCAGGATAAGAAACAGACAAATATAGCCAACATCGATGTTTTAAAATAAGCAAACAAAGTGCCTTTACCTAGAAATTCAATTGCATCTTGTTTTTCAGTACAATGTATTGGGAGTAGATTTTTTTCTGGACTAAAGTGGTATTGAATTGTTTTACATCAATGTGGAAATGTAACTGGGCAGTTCCATGCATGATTCATCTTTCTGCCCCAATTCTTATATCAGGGAAATATGGGGCAACATCATTCTGCATGCATTGCACCCTGTTAAAATAGTGCAGGGGAGTTTGGATCATGTTGACTTGGAGACCACTGTCAACCACTTGTAGGACAACTAGCACTAAATTATTTTACAAAGCGCGAACCAACCACATCCACAGTGTCAACAAGAAGCCGCATTAAAGGTCCAGTGGAAAATAAAATAGTGTAATGTAGGAGGTAACATATTGGCATGTATACTGACTTTGAAGTGTCAACTGTGTTCTTAGTCTTTCTCATCATGTTGATGCTGGTATCGTATTACCATGTGTGATCCTGGTTCCTTCATGCCTTTCAGATATCAGTAAAGGGTGGATCTTTTGAACACCTACAGTCAGAAAATTGGCACAAATAGAACATTGGACTGGGAATGGGGCATTCTGTCCTTCAAGCCTGCTCCCACATTTACATGGTCATTGCTAATCATCCAAATCCAGTTTCCTGCACGTTTTCTTCCCAAAACCCTTGATCTTGCTACCCTTTAAAACTATTCATAGCTCATTCTTGAAAATATTAAACAACTTGGCCTCAAGTGTCTTTTGCAGTAGAATTCCTTTGAGTGAGGCTCGCAGCCCTTCCAATAAAGACATTTCATCTCATCTCAGTACCAAATAGCTTACCACATATCCTTAGGGTGTGATCTGATCCCTGGTTCTGACTTTCCCAACATCGGGTTTCTCTAGTCCCAACAGGATTTTATGTTTCAATTAGGCCATGTCTACTTTTTCTGTACTCTTATTAATTTAAGCACAACATCCCAGACTATTTCATTTATGAGTCCAGACATCCCAGAAATCAATCACTACATTACATTTTAGTAGGAAGAACATACTGTCTCACGTAAAGAGACTAAATCTGCCCTCTCAAAGAGTGGTCTCACCAAGGCCCTGGACAATTTCAGTAAAATCGGTATTCTAATACTCTTGCTATGAAGGCCTATATACTAATTGCCTTCTCAAATACCTACTGCACTTGTACTTTTATTTTCAGCAACTGGTACACAATCAATCAATATTTATTACATGTCATTTGAACCTCAATGAGGCTCAAACGAAACTCCGTTTCCACAGCCATACAAGCAAAGACAATTTCCTACAGACATACACACAATTCAATTTACAAAAACATCCATCACTGTGAACCCACTGTGATGGAAGGCAAAGTCTTTTCTCTCCCCTGCACCGTTTTTCCTCCCGGTCCAAGCCCCAGGCGGGCGATGATAAGTCCCACGGCCATTTTAGGCCGCGCGGGACGATATACGGCCCCGCTCCCGGTCTAAATGTCACAAAGTTGGAGCCCCCGGCGGGTGCTGGAATGTCCCATGGCCATGAAGCCGCGCCGGGTGATGTACGGCCCCGCTCCGGGTCGTTCCAACCCCGCGACACGGGCTGGAGAAGTCGCGTAGCGGGAGCTCCAGAAAGCGGTCCCTCCACCCGGACCCGCGAGCTCCCGGTGTCCCAGTCCAGCGGACCTGCGGCTGCAGCTGGAGCCTCCGAGCTACGTGGTCGGGCCGCAGCAGCGAGTCACCACCGCTCCCCACGCTGCGATGCCGGCCAGCCCCAAGATGGTAAGTAGTCCGCAGCTCCGCAGGCTCCGTGACTGGAGCCTCCAGGTCGTTCAGGCTGGAGGCCGCTCCACGGTGCTAGGCCCCAACGACAACGGAGATCCGACAGGAAAAAGGTCAGGACCCGTACAGGGAAGAGATTTTAAAAAAGTTTCCCCCTTCCCCCCACATATACACAGCCAAAACACTATTAAAAATTACATTTAACTACATTTAACAAGACAAAAAATAAAAAAAAGACAGACAGGCTGTAGGGGCCGCTGCAACAGTGAGTCGCGCCACCACCACAAGGAACACAGGTTGTATTGTCTCCTCCTTTCCTACTTTGTAGCCTTGCTGTTTTTGCCACCAAAATCGGCCACTTCACATTTACCCATAATAGGCTACTTTGGCTTGTATTTGACCCATTCCCTCAAGCTGTCCACTGAATCACACTAGAGCCTCTCTGAATTCACCCCACAACTCACACTTCTACGCTGCTTTGTATCATCCATTTACAGCTATTTAATTTAATTTCCTCATTTCAATTATTTATATATATTATGAAGCATTATGCAAGCACAAGCCCTGTAGTACCCCACTAGTTATTGTCTGACAGAAAAGGATTCTCACTGTTGGTTGCGTGTCAGAGAACAAATTCTTGATCCATGCCTGTACCTTACCCCCAATCCCATGTGCATTAATTCTACTTTTTGCAAGCTTTAGAACCAATAGACATATTTTGCAAGCTTTAGAACCAATAGCCATTTTTTTTGCAAGCTTTAGAGCCAATAGACACTTTTTTTTTTGCAAGCATTAGAACCAATAGACACATTCTGCAAGCATTTTAGAACCACTAAGGGCACTTACATTTGAGTAGACATGTGTTCTGTGTTATTCACAGCTCAGAGAAACGTGACCCTCTGCCTTCCTCCATCTTGAAGAGACTGTGAGGCACACCACTTCCTGGTTTTATAGTCCCTCCCCCCTGCCGCCAGCGGGGGCAGCAGAGAGAATGGGGAATTTTGTAAAAACATGAATATCTCTGTCATTTTTCATCGACGGGAAAAGTCCTCGGCACACATGCGGGCGGCGGAGGGGGGCTCTGAGCAAGGTGGCCAAAAATGACGGCCGTAGGTGGCGGCATTCTCTCGGAAATCGCAGCACAGATGGCCAAAACCGGTCAAGAACAGACTTTTAGTAATATACTAGACCAAGTGCAGACCCGTTGGGGCAGTTTCCCCAACGGCGTTTGCGTGGGGGGGGGGTCTGCGGCATCACACTAACCTTAACCACCCGCCAAACACACAGGTGGGGGGGGGGGGGGGGTGAGAAGAGGGGAGGGAGGGGAGAGGAGGAGGAAACGGGACAGATTTGGGGGAGAGAAAGGAGAGCTGGGTAGGGGGTGAGAGAGGGGGATGGGGAGAGATATGTGGGGAGGGGGAGAGTGGAGGGGGAAGGGGGAGAGGTGGAAGAGTGGGGAGGGAGGAGGAGATGGGTAGGCGGAGTGATGGAAGAGGGACAGAGGGATAGGGGAAGGGGGGTGCGGGGAGAGAGGGAAGGGGTGGGGTAGAGAGGGAAGGGGGTGCGGGAGAGAGGGATGGGAGAGGGAGAGGAGAGGGAGAGGAGAGGGAGAGGGGGAGGGGAGAAGAGGAGAGAAGTGGAAGAGTGGGGAGGGAGGGAGGGGTAGAGGGGTAGCGGGAGTGGTGGAAGAGGGACGGGGGAAGGGTGGAAGAGGAACAGAGGGGTAGGAGGAAGGGGTGGGGGAGAGAGGGGAAGGGAGGGGAAGAGAATGGGGTGGGGGAGGGAGAGGGTGGTGTAAGGGGAGAGAAGTGGAAGAGTGGTGGGGAGGGAGGGGTAGGAGGAGTGGTGGAAGAGGGACAGAGGAGTAGGGGGAAGGAGGCGGGGGAGAGAGGGAAGGGAAGGGGGGGGGGTGGGGGGAGAGAGGGATGGGTGGGAGAGGGAGAGGTGTGAGGAGAGGGAAACATAGAAACATAGAAATTAAGTGCAGGAGTAGGCCATTTGTCCCTTCGAGCCTGCACCACCATTCCAGAAGAAGCATTTAAATATGCACAAGACTTAAAAAAGGATATTAAAGGATAAGTAAAATGTCATGACTTTGCTGATGTATACCTTTTATATATATTTATAGGGGGAAAACTGAGAGAATATGCCTTTTTAAATAAAATTAAGTACAAATGTTGTAGATAAGATGACCGACTAATTCGCATGTGCTTATGTCTAGACATCTTATCAGGTTTGGAATGCAACATAACCGCCTCAAGGACAACATATTTTCGAATGAAAGATTTAATAAAATGGAATTACGCAGCATAGAAAACAAATTAAATGGAGCGGAACGTAATAATCCACTAACAAAACGATATAAATAATTATATACTAACACATAAATGATTGGACTAACTCATGTATTTTAATCTAAAATGCAATATCATAACTGAATAATGATTCACTCCTTTTTAAAGCCAATATTGAATAATCTTTAGATCTATGATCTCTAGTTAAAATTTATTGGATTGATATACTAAAATATATTTAATCGATTTGGGTGGACAAATTCCCAGATATGCCCAGGCCAAACCAACAAAGAATCACCCAAGCTGGAAGGGAGTAAAACAGATGGCAGGCAGGCAGCCAAGACTGAATTATTGGTTAACCCCTTCCAGCCAGCTGATTCTTACCCAAATATATTGGGGTTTGTCTTCCAAGTTAAATACAGCAATTAAACAGTAAATACTTATTCAGTTTAAGATATCAGAGGAACTAATTATAGTACATGCCTTCTTGTTTTCTCTTTGAATATATTATCCGGTTTTGACCTGTTCTTTCTTTTCCATAATACTCGTTCATAGGGAACGGAGCTTAATGTAATTTTACATCTACGGAAGGTTACACTAACTCTTCTTCCACCATTTGGTGGTTTCTTCACACAGTATTTTTAGATACTGTCTTTTCATATCATTTATGTTATTTAGCACTTTTTTTGATTTTTCTTTTTAGGGCACATTTTCAAGAGATATACCTATTATTTCATTAGATGCAGAAAAAGCATTTGACCAAGTTCAGCAACTGGGAGCACTCAACCAACACCCAGAAGGTTGAAGTATTGTGTTGCACCAACTGAAATATAGGAGCCAATGTAACTTACAATGCAAGACGACTCTCTAAAGAAAATTGGAGGAATTAAGTTTTGTAGCTGGAATATAAGGGGCGCTAATGAGCCAATTAAAAGGAGTAAGATTCTTGCCCAATTAAAATCACTCAATGCCAATATAATATTTCTACAGGGAACACATCTGAAAGTTCAAGCTCAGACCAGGCTGAAGGCAAATTGGATCGGTCAAACATATCACTCCTCCTATCTCTCTAAATCCAGGGGTGCCGCAATTATAATTCGTAAAGGCATACCATTTAAACATAAAAATACCATTGCAGACAAAGAGGGGAGGTATGGTATAGTCTCTGGAGAGATACACTCTACCCCACTCACCATGGTAAATATTTTATGCTCCTAATTTTGATAATCCGAAATTCTTTAATAAAATCCTGAATATAATCTCTGAGTCCAATCACCAAAACGTGATAATCGGGGGAGATTTCAATTGCGTTCTGGATGAATACCTTGATAAATCTGCCCAACAAAAGAGACTTAATATAAAATCAAAATCCAGTGAACTTTTAAACACATACATAAAAAATACAAATATAACAGATGTATGGAGGATTGCAAACCCTGCCGGAAGAGAATTCTCCTTTTATTCATCAGTACATAAGACCTATACACGTATTGACTATTTCCTAGTGGACACGAAATTAATCCCCTTAACAACTAACCCTAAATACCATAGTAGTGTCATTTCTGATCATTCTCCGCTAACCTTCTCCTTAAAACTAGAAGGAATGTTCAATAAAAAATCGTTTTGGAGGTTGAATCCTCAAATACTAAACAATCCGGATGGTTGTAAATATTTAAAACAACAGAGACCAATTTTCTTTGAGACCAATTATACCCAGACATCTCACCCTCCCTATTATGGGAATATTTTAAGGCGTTTATTAGAGGTTCTATTATTTCATACCAAGCTTTTCAAAATAAAAAGAATAGGACGGAACAATTGCAACTAGAAGAACAGGTTAGACTTGATTTAGAAAACGCGAAAGATCCAACTATATATAGATAAACACAACAAGATAGCAATATTGAAATTTAAACTAAACCAAACAGGAAAATTTCGAATTTGGTGACAAGCCACATAAAACTTTTGGCACGTCAGCTGAAAAAAGTTGAAAAGGATCAGACTATTCTAAAAATCAAATCAGATAAAGGTGAATTGTTAATGCTGCCCAAAGACATTAACGAAAGATTTGCCCAATTTTATCAAAATTTATATACATCCAAAACATCAACAGAAAGCAGTAAAATTTACAAACTTTCTGCACAACTGTAATCTCCCAACACTTAACCCGCTGGAACAAGAGGAATTAGGAGCACAGGTTTCAATCAAAGAAATAGAAGAGACAATAAATTCGCTGAAGAACGAAAACACCTGGACCAGATGGGTTCAGTAATTAATTTCATAAAAGATTTCACGAGGTAATTTCACCACGTTTACACAAGCTTTATACATATGCTTTTAAAGAACAGACATTACCACAAACACTAGCTGAATCAACAATTACACATACGCAAAAAAGATAAAGGTCTAGAAGACCCCGGTTCATATAGAACAATTGCCCTGCTAAATACAGATCAGAAAATATTAGAGAAAACTTAGGCAAGATTAAGTAAATACGTTAATAAATTAATACATTCGGATCAAATGGGGTTCAAACCCAAGAGACTTTCATTTAGTAATTTGAGACGTATTTTTAATTTAATGTACTCACACAAAATTGAAGAAGGCTAATCAATTATTTCATTAGATGCATAAAAAGCATTTGACCAAGTAGAATGGTAATACCTTTTCACAGTACTGCAAACATTTCAGATGGGAGAGAATTTTATTTCATGGATAAAATTACTATATGATAGGCCATCTGCCAGAATACTGACCAACCACATACTTTCTCCGAAATTTCAACTACCAGGGGCAATAAACAAGGTTGTGCTTATCACCCCTGTTATTTGCCCTTGCGATTGAACCCTTAGCGGAAAGTATAAGAGTACATCCGAACATTCACTAATAATACTAAATATTCCAAAAATAAAATGTCATTATATGCAGATGATGTATTATTATACATCACCAATTTTCGTTAGTATTCCAAATATATTAAATCTTATAGAGATTCCTTCTCAGGATATAGAATAAACTGGAACAAAAGCGAAATTACGGCAATAAAACCTCAAGAGCCGACGCACCTTTTAAAATTCCCTTTTAGAATTGCTACAGAAAAATTTAAATATCTGGGTATCCATGTAACCAAAAAATATAATTCTTTATTCAATGCAAACTTTCCGCCTTTAGTTACTAAATTAAACGCTCTTATTCAATTCTGGAAAACAGTTCTCTAATAGGCAGAATAAATGCCATAAAAATGATTTTCTTCCCACAAATTCTCTATTTATTTCAATCAATACCGATATATCTACCCACATTTTTTTTTTAAATCTTGATTCCCAGATTACAAACTTTATCTGGGATTATAAATCACATAGAATTCATAAACAACATCTATGTAAACCCAAAGAAATGGGCGGATTGGCGCTTCCCAATTTCTTATACTACTATTGGGCAGCAAATATTAAAAATGCAATTTACTGGCTGGATAACGCATGCCAACAGGTAGACTGGTTAGTAATGGAGAGAGAGGATTGCTCGCCTTCTCTCCCCAATAAAGTTGAAGAACACAATATGAGAAAAATCCGATTATTCACAGCACTTTACGAATTTGGAGACAAGTAAAATTTACTTTTAAACTAAGAAATCTATCTCTTCTTTCACCAATAGCTAACAACCCATCGTTCAAGCCATCTATTACAGATAAAACGTTTATATATTGGGAAAGACTAGGAATTAAAAAGGTTGGAGATTTGTACGAGATGGGAAACCTCCTATCATTCCAGAAATTACAGTCAAAATACAGTCTGAAAGATAATCAATATTTTAGATATCTTCAAATTCGAGATTATTTGAAAACATATACCCACGATTATCAAACTCTGCTGCCAGATATATTAGACGAAGGTGTGAATAGAAACTCAGAGTCAAACAATCTAAAATCATACTTGTACAATATCCTTCTAAATATAGAAATTCCATCGTCAGACGCAATTAGAAGAGAATGGGAAGAGGAATTAGGCCTAAAAATCTCCAAAGACAGATGGGGAAAATATCTCCAAAATATACACAATTGTTCGATTAATGTTAGACACATTTTAATCCAATTCAAAATATTCCACAGACTCTACCACTCAAAAACTAAACTGAATAAGATTTTTTCAAATGTATCTCCTATTTGCGACAAATGTCTCTCTCAAAAAGCAACTATAACACACTCCTTTGCCTCTTGCATAAAACTCCATAACTTTTGGAAAGGAATCATTGAAAATTTCTCAAAATTATTAAAAACAAAACTGGACCCCCATACAGAACTGATTATTTTCGGAACAGCAGGAGCCTGCTCTGAGCTATCAATATTTCAAAGACGTTTCCTTAACTATGGCCTGATAATGGCGAAAAAACGTATACTTACATTTTGGAAAAATACATCTCCCCCAACTCTTAAAATGTGGATCACAAACATGTCTGAGATGCTACATCTTGAAGATATGAGACTTGTCTTAGCAGGAAAATCAGAGCAATTTTTAAAGAAATTGTCTCCTTTCATTGATTCATTTAAAGGACAGTATGGTGCTACACAACCATATAACCATATAACAATTACAGCACGGAAACAGGCCATCTCGGCCCTACAAGTCCGTGCCGAACAAATTTTTTTTCCCATTAGTCCCACCTGCCTGCACTCATACCAAAACCCTCCACTCCCTTCTCATACATATGCCTATCCAATTTATATTTAAATGATACCAACGAACCTGCCTCCACCACTTCCACTGGAAGCTCATTCATTACACACCGTTACCACTCTCTCGGAGTGCGAAAGAAGTTGCCCCCTCATATTATTCCCCTAAACTTCTGTCCCTTAATTCTGAAGTCATGTCCTCTTGTTTGAATCTTCCCTATTCCCAAAGGGAAAAGCTTGTCCACATCAACTCTGTCTATCCCTCTCATCATTTTAAAGACCTCTATCAAGTCCCCCCCTTAACCTTCTGCGCTCCAGAGAATAAAGACGTAACTTATTCAACCTTTCTCGAACTGTAAAATGACTTACTGCACACACAAGTCTTTTACTGTAACTGTTTATTAAACTAACTCTTTTACACTATGCTGTAGCTGTCCGTGGTCATCACTGGAGCTAGAGAGCGAGCTAGAGGTGGGGACACTACAATTATACTGGAGACAATGGGGAGTGGTTAGTAATGGGGAGGTCACTATGGTTAAGGGAACATGCACTGATCTACATCCTTCCTCTTAGAAACAAAAGCATGGCAGGTACTATACAGAGTGACCACGGCTCATACGCTACGAACACCAACCGCACCGGCAACAGTACAACACTATGCGAGCTCCCCGTAGCGGACAGGCGGCTTGACCAGCCGGCCAGAGCGGGTGCGTAAGCCGCCCTCCTCCTCATCGTCGGGAACAGAAGGGACAGCAGCCGGGGGATCGGCAGGAGAGGCGGGCGGAGGAGAACGCGGGGCTCCGGGCGGAGAAACAGGCTTGGCAGGCGAGGCAGGTTTGACGGGCGAGGCCGGCTTGACAGGCGAGGCAGGGGAACGGGCGGACAGTTGTGAGGGTAGGGTGCGCGGCATGCGAGGTGTTGTCGGGGCGTGAGGGGCAACGGGAGTTCGAGAAGAAATGGGGGGGGTGGGAAGGATCCGCGGGAGGCGGAGCGGGCTCATTCACAAGCAGCAGGTGCTGGCGGGAGCGACGGTAGATAGCCCCCTCGTAGTCGACGAAGTAGGAGCGCGGAGAACCGGCGTCGCCGACTACGACGGCCAGGCGGTAGTGGCCAGAGGGGGACTGCATACGGACAACCTGCCCCGGGAACAGACGTGGAAGGGGCCGGGCGGATCTGTCGAAGGAGCGCTTCTGGATCACCTGTTTCTTGACAATGCGCTCAGTGACAGTGGCAGGATTCTGTACAGAGGGCTTGAGGGACTGCTGGGAGACCGGCAGGGGAGGTCTGGTGGTGCGTGACATAAGGCGCTGGGCAGGGGAACCGAGCGCGGGGTCGCGGGAAATGTTGCGGAGGTTGAGCAGGGCAAGGTGGAAATCAGCACGGAACAGGCGGCAGTGTTCCAGCAGCTCCTTGGCGCTACGTACGGCCCGCTCAGCAAGTCCGTTGCTTTGAGGAAACTCGGGGCTGCTGGTAATGTGGTGAAAGTTCCAACGGGCAGCAAAGGTTTTAAACTCGTCGCTGGAGAATTGGCTGCCGTTGTCGGACCGGAGGGTCACCGGGGAGCCGAAGGTGGAGAAGTGGCGGCGAAGCTTCCCGATGACAGCGGCAGAGGTGATGGAGGTCAGCTGATCGACCTCGAACCAGCTGGAATAGGAGTCCACCAGGACCAGGAAGTGCTTTCCGCGCCACTCAAAGAGGTCGGTGGCAACGGCCATCCATGGGAGCTCTGGAGCCGGCGGCTGCAGGAGAGGCTGGCGCTGCTGATGGGGGTGCAGGGTGTTGCAGGCAGCGCAGGCGGAGACCCTGTCACGGATGTCCTGAGCCATACCTGGCCAGTAGAATTGGCTCTGGGCATGGGATAAAGTAGCTTCCACCCCAGGGTGGCCGCTGTGAGCAGTCTGGAAGTAATGATCCCGCAGTGCGGCAGGCACCACGACTTTGTGACCCTTTACCACCACGCCGGCGTGAAGCACCAGTTCATCGCGAACGAGGAAATAAGGTACAGCGCCAGCAGGCAGTTCGGAGCGACGGTCAGGCCAACCACGGCGGATAACGTCCGCAAGTTGTTGCAGGGCAGGATCATCAGCAGTGTGTTGCACCAGAGACTGCATCTGCTGTGAAGGAACAATGTTGACGTTTAGTACCAGAAGATCCGAGGATTCGTACGGGTGGCGGACAACGGAAGGCAGCGGAGCACGAGACAGGGTGTCAGCTACAAACATGTCTTTGCCCTTACGGTAGACGATCTGGAACGTGAAACGCTGGAGCTGCAGCATCATGCGCTGCAACCGGGAAGAAGCAACATGGATAGGTTTATTCAGGATTGTCACCAACGGCTGGTGGTCAGTCTCGATGGTGAAAGAGTTGCCGAGGATGTAGTCTTTAAACTTGGAGCAAGCGAAGACCACGGCAAGCAGTTCTTTTTCAATCTGGGCATAGCGCTGCTCGGCAGGGGTCATGGTGCGAGAAGCGTAGGAGACGGGCAGCTGAAGGCCGTCGTAGAGCTGCAGACAAGCGGCACCGAGACCGAACTTGGAGGCATCGCAAGTGAGGATAATGGGTCGGTGCAGATCGAAAAATTTCAAAGTCGGGGTAGCGGCAAGCTTCAACTTCAGAGTCACAAAAGCCGACTGGTGGTGCGGGAGCCAGACCCACGCGGAGTCCTTTTTGATTAGTTCCCGCAGGGGGGCACTCAGTTCACTGAGGTCGGGTATAAACTTACCCAGGTAATTGACCATGCCCAGGAAGCGCTGCAGGCCAGGGACGTCGGTAGGAGCGGGCATATCTGTGACCGCTGACGTTTTCTGGGGGTCGGGCTTGAGACCCCCTGCCGTGAAGACATGGCCAACGTAAGTGACTTCCGGGACCCGGAATCGACATTTCTTCGGGTTAAGCTTGAGGTTTATCACCCGCGCTCTGTCCAGGACTTTGCGGAGGTTCAGGTCGTGCTCAGCAACGTCCCTCCCGTACACCAGAATGTCATCCACGATGATGGCGCACGGTAAGCCGGCAAACAGCTGTTCCATGGTGCGCTGGAAAACCTCGCTGGCAGAGTTGATCCCAAACGGCATGCGGAGGAAACGGAACCGGCCGAAGGGAGTGCTGAAGGTAGTGAGGAATGAGGAGCGTTCGTCCAGAGGGATCTGCCAGAAGGAGCTCTTGGCATCCAGGACAGAAAAGACAGTTGCAGGGCCGACCTGTGCAGCAACGTCCTCCACCGTCCGCATGGGGTAGTGGGGGCGCTTGATGGCAAGGTTGAGGTCCTTGGGGTTGATGCAGATCCGGATCTCGCTTTTGTCCTTCTTGGCGGCGACGACCATGGTGGAGACCCACCTGGTGGGAGCGCTCACCTCCTTGAGGATGCCCATGGTCACCATATCGCGCAGAGTAGACTCCACGCGGCCCTTCATGGCAAAGGAGACGCGGTGTGCCGGCCGAATCACCGGGTCGACGCTCGGGTCGACAACAATCTTATAGTCGCAGGGCAGCTTGCCCAGAACGTCATCAAAGCGGTCGGGGTACTCGGTCAGTGGGTCCATGGGGGCCTGCACCAGGTGAATGCTGTGGTGGAATGAGACTAGCCCCAGGTCCTGACACGCACGGGCGCCCAGCAGGGTGACGTTGTCAGAGTCCAGAAGGTGGAAAGTGAGGGGCCGAGAGGTCTCTAGAACTGTGCAGATAAGAGTTGCCTTTCCCACGGGAACCAGGACGCCCCCCCCCGTAGGCATGGAGGCAGGTGTCGCCAGGAAGAACTTTCTCACCAGATCTGATCTGCTTGAAAAGGCTTATTGACATAACATTGGCGAAAGCGCCAGTATCGACCTTGGCTGAAAAGGAATGGCCGTTCACAGTAACATGCACAGAGGGATCCGTAATCAGAGCAGGTGCACCCAAGAGTGAAAAAATAGTTGGATCTTCATGGGAGGGGAGTGCATCAGAGTCTGGGAGCTCCTCCAGCTCGTACTGAGAAAGCAGAGCGCTATCAGGGAGTGCAATGTTGTTCAGATCGGCGAGGTTGTTTAGACTCCTTCTCGGAGCAGGGACGGGCTTCCCACGGGAACGGCAGGCGGCAGAAAAATGGTTGAGTTTGCCACAGGAAAGACAGGTCTTGCCCTGTGCGGGGCAAACGTTTGAGGGATGTGCTGTAAAATGACAGTTAGGGCAGCGGCGCGGGACAGTCGAGGTGGCGACCTTTATGGGGAGAGCCGCTGGGTTTCGTCGGGTAGTCAGGCGACCGGCTTGACCGGTGAAGTTAATGTCCTGGGAAGCCTGTCTGGACACGGAACCAACGGCTTCGGACATGCGGGCAGCATACATAGCATCCCGCAGTGTCAGATCGGGTTTCACTAGGAGCTGCTCACGCAGTCTATCGTTGCGGAGACCATTAACCAGGACGTCCCTAATTAATTCGTCAGGGGTGATTGTGTCAAGGCGGCAGCGCTGAGCCAGGTGATGCAAGGCGGCAATATAAGCGCCGACATGCTCGCCTGGCAGCTGCTGCCTCTGGAAGAATTTGAAGCGTTCTATGATGTTGTTGGTGGGTATATCACAGAGGGCAGTGAACTTAGCGATGAGACATACCGGGTCGTTACGGTCCTCTCCGGCGGCGAAATGGAACGATGCATATTGATCCATAGCTGCAGGTCCCGCAAGGTTGAGCAACAGGTGAGCCTGTACAGCAGGAGTGGCATCAGGATGGGCAATGGCAATGTAGTGTTCGAAATCGCGCTGGAACACGGTCCAGCGATGGACAATGTCCGTGTCGAAGACCAACGTGTCTGGTCGACGACAGGAGTGGGACATGATAAAACGAACGGAGGGAAGGACTGGGAGAAAGAAATAATAAAACAAAAACCGATAAACAGGAGACGCAGGTCTACCGCTGTGACACCATGTAAAATGACTTACTGCACACACAAGTCTTTTACTGTAACTGTTTATTAAACTAACTCTTTTACACTATGCTGTAGCTGTCCGTGGTCATCACTGGAGCTAGAGAGCGAGCTAGAGGTGGGGACACTACAATTATACTGGAGACAATGGGGAGTGGTTAGTAATGGGGAGGTCACTATGGTTAAGGGAACATGCACTGATCTACAGGAACTATGCACGGTTATACCCAGATCCCTCTGTTCAACTGTATTCTTCAATTCCCTACCATTTACCATGTACGTCCTATTTTGATTTGTCCTGCCAAGGTGTAGCACCTCACATTTATCAGCATTAAACTCCATCTGCCATCTTTCAGCCCATTTTCCAAATGGCCTAAATCACTCTGTAGACTTTGGAAATCCTCTTCATTATCCACAACACCCCCTATCTTGGTATCATCTGCATACTTACTAATCCAATTTACCACCCCTTCATCCAGATCATTGATGTACATGACAAACAACAAAGGACCCAACACAGATCCCTGAGGCACCCCACTAGTCACCTGCCTCCAACCCGATAAACAGCCATCCACTATTACCCTCTGGCTTCTCCCATTCAGCCACTGTTGAATCCATCTTGCTATTCCTGCATTTATACCCAACAGTTGAACCTTCTTAACCAACCTTCCATGAGGAACCTTGTCAAAGGCCTTACTAAAGTCCATATAGACAACATCCACTGCTTTACCCTCGTCAATTTCCCTAGTAACCTCTTCAAAAAATTCAAGAAGATTAGTCAAACATGACCTTCCAGGCACAAATCCATGTTGACTGTTCTGTTTCTAATCAGACCCTGTTTATCTAGATGCTTATATATATTATCTCTAAGTATCTTTTCCATTAATTTGCCCACCACTGAAGTCAAACTAACAGGTCTATAATTGGAATTGGATAGTTGGAATTAAACCGATTTACAGACTGGGTGATGTGTGTGGTGAGAAATGAAGCAGGTATATCAACACATTTTTTTTTCTTTCACATTTTTTTCGGTTTTGTCTTTTTATTTTATTTTTTAAGATTTGACTTACTCACTCTTTGGTTATACTCATTTGGTAGTTTAGGGGTTCTATTCTTACACATTCACTTTCATTTCCTTTCTTTCTTGCCCTTTCTCTCTTTTTCTATTTCAACTTTGTTAAAATGGAAGCTGTACAATAAATGTAATTTGTCATATGCCGCAATTTAGACGTTTTGTACACGGCTTCTAATAAAAATAAATAAATAAATAAAATGTATAAAAAGAATTCCATAGTTTGCAACTTTCATTTTTCATCATATTCTTAATTTGCACACACTAACACAGTCGAACAGTAATAGGTAATCAAATCAACACACAAAACATTTTCTAAAAAAAGGTTTTATTTACTGCAAAAACTTATTATTTGCAGTGTTTGCATGCTCCTTTATAACATTTTACATAACAGATTACAGTACAACTTGATTATTAAAACAAGGAAAGCTTCAATTCTTGATTTAAAAAAATGTATACAACAATGACCTCAATCATCCCATTCCAACCATTACTCGTGACTCAACCAAAAAATAAAAATCGAGCGTGGGGCTTGCTTTCACAGAGGTCCGGGGAGCCGTTACAGCGAGAGGAGGAGTTACCTGGGTGGTGAGTTAAAAATCGAGCGTGGGGCTTGCTTTCACAGAGGTCCGGGGAGCAGTTGGTGAGTGGAGGAGTTACCCAATCTACAGCATTCCATCACACGTCCAGAGAAGGGGTCTGGTGAAAGCCTCTGATTGGTGGAAGAGGACCAGAGGAAGCAGCTGATTGGGTGCAACCCAGGTTTGCATTTCTGCTTTCAGGTTCAGGGTGCAGTGATTTAATGGTACAGTGAGTTAAGGGTACAGTATTTATTAGTAAAGGTACAGTTTAAAGGATAAAGATTTTTATAGTGTGAGGGATATGGTCGGTGTCCCTGGTGACTACCTTTGCAGGAAGTGTGTCCAGCTGCAGCTCCTGGCAGACCGCATTGAACGATTGGAGCTGCGGTTGGATTCATACTGGAGCATCCACAATGCTGAGAAAGTCGTGAATAGCATGTACAGTGAGTTGGTCACACCGCAGGTAAAAGGTAAGAGGACAGAAAGGGAACGGGTGGCCAATAGCCAGCATAGCAGTAGGCAGGTAGTGCAGGAGTCCCCTACGGGCATCTCCCTCCAAAACAGGTATACCATTTTGGATACTGTTGGGGGAGATGGCTCATCAGGGGAAGGCAGCAGCAGCCAAGTTCATGGCACCATGGGTGGCTCTGTGGCACAGGAGGGGAGAAAAAAAGAGTGGAAGGGCAATAGTAATAGGGGATTCAATTGTCAGGGGAATAGATAGGCGTTTTTGCGGCCACAAACGAGACTCCAGGATGGTATGTTGCCTCCCTGGTGCAAGGGTCAGGGATGTTACTGAACGGCTGCAGAACATTCTGGAGGGGTAGGGTGAACAGCCAGTTGTCGTGGTGCACATTGGCACCAACGATATAGGTAAAAAAAGGGATAAGGTCCTACAAGATGAATTTAGGGAGCTAGTAGATAAACTTAAAAGTAGGACCTGAAAGGGAATAATCTCTGGGTTACTACCAGTACCACTGGCTAGTCAGAGTAGAAATAGGAGGATATTGCAGATGAATACATGGCTTGAAAAATGGTGCAAGGAGGAGGGATTCAAATTTCTAGGGCATTGGAACCAGTTCTGGGGGAGGTGGGACCAGTACAAACAGGACGGTCTGCACCTGTGCTGGAATGGAACCAATGTCCTTGGGGGAGTGTTTGCTAGTGCTGTCGGGGAGGATTTAAACTAATGTGGCGGGGGGATGGGTGCAAGAGCAGAGAGACAGAGGGGTGTAAAATGAGGGTGGAAACAATAGGTAGCAAGGTGAAAAGTAAAAGTGGCAGGCAGACAAATCCAGGGCAAAAATCAAAAAGGGCCACTTTTCAACATAATTGTATAAGGGGTAAGAGTGTTGTAAAAACAAGCCTGAAGGCTTTGTATCTCAATGCAAGGAGCATTCGTAATAAGGTGGATGAGTTGAATGTGCAGATAGTTATTAATGAATATGATATAGTTGGGATCACGGAGACATGGCTCCAGGGTGACCAAGGCTGGGAGCTGAACATCCAGGGATATTCAATATTCAGGAGAGATAGACAGAAAGGAAAAGGAGGCGGGGTAGCGTTGCTGGTTAGAGAGGGGATTAACGCAATAGAAAGGAAGGACATTAGCTTGGAGGATGTGGAATCGATATGGGTAGAGCTGCGAAACACTAAGGGGCAGAAAACGGTAGTGGGAGTTGTGTACAGGCCACCTAACAGTAGTAGTGGAGCTGGGGTTGGCATCAAACAGGAAATTAGAAATGCGTGCAACAAAGGTAAAACAGTTATAATGGGTGACTTCAATCTACATATAGATTGGGTGAATCAAATTGGCTGGGGTGCTGAGGACGAGGATTTCTTGGAATGTATGCAGGATAGTTTTCTAAATCAACATGTAGAGGAACCAACGAGAGAGCAGGCTATTCTAGACTGGATATTGAGTAATGAGGAAGGGTTAGTTAGCAGTCTTGTTGTGCATGGCACCTTGGGCAAGAGTGACCATAATATGGTTGAGTTCTTCATTAGGATGGAGAGTGACATTGTTAATTCAGAAACAAGGGTCCTGAACGTAAAGAAAGGTGACTTTGAGGGTATGAGACGTGAATTGGCCAAGATAGACTGGCAATTGATTCTTAAAGGGTTGATGGTGGATATGCAATGGAAGGCATTTAAAAATGCATGGATGAACTACAACAATTGTTCATCCCAGTTTGGCAAAAGAATAAATCAGGGAAGGTAGTGCATCCGTGGATAACAAGGGAAATCAGGGATAGTATCAAAACAAAAGATGAAGCGTACAAATTAGCCAGAAAAAGCAGCCTACCAGAGGACTGGGAGAAATTCAGTGTCCAGCAGAGGAGGACAAAGGGCTTAATTAGGAAAGGGAAAATAGATTATGAAAGAAAACTGGCAGGGAACATAAAAACTGACTGCAAAAGTTTTTATAGTTATGTGAAGAGGAAAAGATTAGTTAAAACAAATGTAGGTCCCTTGCAGTTAGAAACAGGCAAATTGATCATGGGGAACAAGGACATGGCAGACCAATTGAATAACTACTTTGGTTCTGCCTTCATTAAGGAAGACATAAATAATCTGCCGGAAATCGCAAGGGACCGGGGGTTAATTGAGATGCAGGAACTGAGTGAAATCCAGGTTAGCCGGGAAGTGGTGATAGGTACATTGAATGGATTAAAGGCGGATAAATCCCCAGGGCCAGATAAGTTGCATCCGAGAGAACTTAAGGAAGTAGCCCCAGAAATAGTGGATGCATTAGTGATAATTTTTCAAAACTCTTTAGATTCTGGAGTAGTTCCTGAGGACTGGAGAGTAGCTAATGTAACCCCACTTTTTAAAAAGGGAGGGAGAGAGAAAACGGGGAATTACAGACCAGTTAGTCTAACATCGGTGGTGGGGAAAAGTCTGGAGTCAGTTATTAAAGATGGGATAGCAGCATATTTGGAAAGTGCTGAATTCATTGGACAAAGTCAGCATGGATTTATGAAAGGTAAATCATGTCTGACGAATCTTATAGAATTTTTCGAGGATGTAACTAGTAGAGTGGATAAGGCAGAACCAGTGGATGTGTTAGATCTGGACTTTCAGAAGGCTTTCGACAAGGTCCCACATAAGAGATTAGTATGCAAACTTAAAGCACATGGTATTGGGGGTTGAGTATTGATGTGGATATAGAACTGTCTGGCAGACAAGAAGCAAAGAGTAGGAGTAAACGGGTCCTTTTCAGAATGGCAGGCAGTTACTAGTGGGGTACCGCAAGGCTCAGTGCTGGCACCCCAGCTATTTACTAATAAATCAGACCAGGTCTGTTCCCCCAACTTGCGGTTGTGGGGGGGATGCGGCATGCAGCATCACAACCTACCTCCCCTCCTCCCACACCCGCGGTAATGGAGGGGGGGGAGAGAGGGAGGAGGGGGGGGGAGAGGAGAGGGGGGAGGGAGAGGGGGGGAGGGAGGGGGAGGAAGAGAGGGGGGAGGAGAGGGGGGGAGAGAGGAGAGGGGGGGAGAGAGGAGGGGGGAAGAGGAGAGGGGGGGAAAGAGGAGAGGGGAGAGGGGGGAGGGGAGAGGAGAGGGGAGAGGGGTGAAGGGGAGAGGAGGGGAGAGGAGAGGGGGAGAGGGGAGGGGAGAGGGTGGAGGGGAGAGGAGGGGGAGGGGGAGGAGAGGAGAGGGGGGGGGGGGGAGAGGGGGGGGGGGAGGAGAGGAGAGGGGAGAGGAGAGGGGGGGAGAGGGGAGGGGGGGGGGGGGGAGAGGAGGGGGGAGAGGAGAGGAGAGAGGGGAGAGAGGAGAGGGGGGAGGAGAGGAGAGGGGGAGAGGAGAGAGGGAGGGGGAGAGGCAGGGGGGAGAGGAGAGGGGGAGAGGGGGAGAGGGGAGAGGAGGAGGGGGGGAGAGGAGAGGAGGGGGGGGGGAGCAGGGGGGAGAGGAGAGGGGGGAGAGGAGGCGGGGGGGAGAGAGGGGAGGGGGTAGTTAAGGGGGGAGTGAGGGGGGGGGAGAGGGGGGGGGAGACCAGGGGGGGGAGAGGAGGGGGGGAAGGGGGGGAGAGGAGAGGGGGGGAAGGAGGAGAGGGGGGGGGGTAGGGGAGAGGAGAGGGGGGGAGAGGGGAGGAGAGGGAGAGGGGAGGAGAGGGGAGAGGAGAGGAGAGGGGGGGAGAGAGGAGGGGGGAGAGGAGGGGGAGAGGGAGAGGGGGAGAGAGGGAGAGGAGAGGGGGGGGAGAGGAGGGGAGAGGAGAGGGGGGAGGGAGAGGGGGGAGAGGGGGGGGGGAGAGGGGGGAGAGGGGGAGAGGAGAGGGGGGGAGAGGAGAGAGGGGGGGAGAGGAGAGGGGGGAGGAGGGGGGAGAGGGGGGGAGAGGAGAGAGGAGGGAGGGAGAGGAGAGGAGGGGGGAGAGGAGAGGGAGAGGAGGGGGGGAGGAGAGAGGGGGGGAGAGAGGGGGGGGGGGGGGGGGTATAGGTGAGGAGAGGGGAGGAGAGGGGATGAGGGGAGGGGAGAGGAGAGGAGAGGGGAGAGGAGAGGAGAGGGAGAGAGGGAGGGGGGGAGGGGAGAGGAGAGGGGGGGAGAGGAGGAGAGAGAGGGAGAGAGGAGGGGAGAGGGGGAGAGGGAGGGGGGGGGGGAGAGAGGGGGGGAGGAGGAGGGGGGGAGGGGAGGCGGAGAGAGGGGGGGGGAAGGAGGAGAGGAGGGGGGAGAGGAGAGGGGGAGAGGAGGAGGGGGGAGGGAGAGGGGAGAGGAGAGGGGGAGAAGAGGAAGGAGGGGAGAGGTGGAGGAGAAGAGGATGGGAGAGAGGAGGGGGGGGGGAGAGGGCGCAAAGAGGGGAGGAGAGGAGGGGAAGAGGAGGGGGGAAGAGGAGGGGGGGGGAGAGGAGGGGGGGGGAGAGGGGGGGGGGGAGGGGGGAGAGGAGGGGGGAGAGGAGAGGAGAGGGGGGAGGAGAGGGAGAGGAGAGAGGGGGAGAAGGGAGAGGAGAGGGGGGAGAGGAGAGGGGGGAGAGGAGAGGGGGAGAGGGGGGAGGAGGAGGGGGGGAGGAGAGGGAGGGGGAGGAGAGAGAGGAGAGGCGAGAGGAGGGGGGGGAGGAGAGAGAGGGGGAGGAGGGAGAGGGAGGGGGGAGGAGGGAGAGAGGAGGGAGGAGGGAGGGAGGAGGAGAGGAGAGGGGGGAGAGGAGGAGGGGGGGGAGGGGAGGGGCTGAGAGAGGGAGGGTGAGGAGGAGGGGAGGATGAGAGGGGGGAGAGGAGGGGGGGAGGAGAGGAGGAGAGGAGAGGCGGGGGAGAGGGGGGGAGGAGGGGAGGGGGGGGGAGAGGGGGGGGGGGGAGAGGAGAGGGGGGAGAGGAGAGGGGGGGGAGAGGAGAGAGGAGAGGGGGGGGGAGGAGAGAGGGGGGGGGAGAGGAGAGGGGGGGAGAGGAGAGGGGGGGGAGAGGAGAGGGGGGGGAGAGAGGGAGGGGAGAGGGAGGGGGAGAGGAGAGGGGGGGGAGAGGGGGAGCGGGAGGGGGTGAGAGGGAGGGGGAGAGCGAGAGAGAGGGGGGGGGAGAGGGGGGGAGAGGGGGGGAGAGGAGGGGGGGGAGAGGAGAGGAGAGGGGAGAGGAAAGAGGAGAGGGGGGAAGGAGAGGGGAGGGGGAGGAGAGAGGAGGGGGGGAGGAGAGGGGGGGAGAGGAGGAGGGGGGGAAGGAGGGGTGTGAGAGGAGGGGAGGTGGAGTGGGGGGAGGAGAGGGGGTGAGAGAGGTGAGGGAGAGGGGGGGGAGAGGGGAGGGGGGGGGAGAGGGGGGAGGGGAGGGGAGGGGGGGAGAGGAGAGGGGGGAGGGAGGAGGAGGGGGGGGGAGAGAGGGGGAGGAGAGGAGAGGGGGGAGAGGGAGAGGGGGGAGAGGGAGAGGAGGGGGGGAGGAGAGGGGGGAGAGGGGGGGAAGAGAGGAGAGGGGGGGAGGAGAGGGGGAGAGGAGAGGGGGTGAGGGGGAGAGGAGGGGGGAGGAGAGAGGGGAGAGGAGAGGGGGGGGAGGAGGAGAGGGGGGGAGAGGGAGGGGGGAGATGGGAGAGGAGGGGGGGGAGGAGAGGGAGAGGAGAGGGAGAGGGAGGGGGGGAGAAGAGTAGAGGAGAGGAGGGAAGAGTAGAGGAGAGGGGGGGAGAGAGAGGAGAGGGGGGGAGAGGAGAGGGGGAGAGGAGAGGGGGGAGAGAGGGAGAGAGAGAGAGAGGGGAGAGAGAGGAGGGGGGAGAGAGGGGGGGAGTGAGGGGGGAGAGGAGGTGAGAGGGGGGGAGGAAATGGGGGAAGAGGATAGGGTGGAGAGGAGGGGGGTGGAGAGGAGAGGAGGAAGGGGGATGAGAGGAGAGAGGGGGGGAGGGGGGGGCAGAGGAGTGGAGGGGAGAGATAGTGCCTTTTTATTTCAACCCAAACCCCCAAACAACCATTTGCAGGCAGTGCTTTTTTACTTTAACCATATTTTCATTTTCAAATCACATTAAGGGTACTTACTCAGTTGTGTGGACATGTGTTCAGTGTTATTCACAGCTCAGAGAAACGTGACCCTCTGCCTTCCTCCATCTTGAAGAGACTGAATGAGGCACAACACTTCCTGGTTTTATAGTCCCTCCCACCTGCCGCCAGCGGGGGCAGCAAAGAGAATGGGGAATTTTGTAAAATCATTAATATCTCTCTCATTTTTCAGCGACTGGAAACATCCTCGGCACACATGCGGCAGAGTGGGGCTCGGAGCAAGGTGGCCAAAAATGACGGCCGTAGGTGGCGGCGTTCTCTCGGAAATCGCAGCACAGAAGGCCAAAACCGGTCAAGAACAGACTTTTAGTAATATATAGATTCATGATCTGGATGAGGGAATTGACTGCAATATCTCTAAGTTTGCGGATGACATGAAGCTGGGGGGCAGTGTTAGCTGTGAGGAGGATGCTAGGAGGCTGCAAGGTAACTTGGATAGGTTGGGTGAGTGGGAATATGCATGGCAGATGCAGTATAATGTGGATAAATGTGAGGTTATCCACTTTGGTGGCAAAAACAGGAAAGTAGACTATTATCTGAATGGTGGCCGATTAGGAAAAGGGGAAATGCAACGAGACCTGGGTGTCATGGTACACCAGTCATTGAAAGTAGGCATGCAGGTGCGGGGGCAGTGAAGAAAGCAAATGGTATGTTAGCATTCGTAGCAAAAGTATTTGAGTATAAGAGCAGGGAGGTTCTACTGCAGTTGTACAGGGTCTTGGTGATACCACACCTGGAGTATTGCGTACAGTTTTGGTCTCCTAATCTGAAGAAAGACATTATTGCCATAGAGGGACTACAGAGAAGGTTCACCAGACTGATTCCTGGGATGGCAGGACTTTCATATAAAGAAAGACTGGATAGACTTGGCTTGTACACATTAGGATATAGAAGATTGAGGGGGGGATCTTATAGAAACTTACAAAATTCTTAAGGGGTTAGACAGGCTAGATGCAGGAAGATTGTTCCCGATGTTGGGGAAGTCCAGAACTAGGGGTCACAGTTTAAGGATAAGGGGGAAGTCTTTTAGGACCGAGATGAGAAAATCATTTTTTACAGAGAGTGGTGAATCTGTGGAATTCTCTGCCACAGAAGGTAGTTGAGGCCAGTTCATTGACTATATTTAAGAGGGAGTTAGATGTGGCCCTTGTGGCTAAAGGGATCAGGGGGTATGGAGAGAAGGCAGGGATGGGATACCGAGTTGGATGATCAGCCATGATCATATTGAATGGCGGTGCAGGCTCGAAGGGCCGAATGGCCTACTCCTGCACCTATTTTCTATGTTTCTAAAATTATTTCTGAAATATTGGTTATAAATTTGGTGCACAAATGCTCCAAATTAAGGCTCAGAATGTACCATATATAACATATAACAAGTACAGCACGGAAACAGGCCATCTCGGCCCTTCTAGTCCGTGCCGAACACTTATTTTCCTCTAGTCCCATCTACCTGTACTCAGACCATAACCCCCCATTCCTTTCCAGTCCATATACCTGTCCAATTTATTTTTAAATGATAAAATCTAACCTGCCTCCACCACTTCCACTGGAAGATCATTCCACACAGCTACCACTCTCTAAGTAAATACGTTCCCCCTCATGTTACCCCTAAACTTTTGTCCCTTAATTCTCAAATCATGTCCTCTTGTTTGAATCTTCCCTACTCTCAATGGAAAAGGCTTATAGAAACATAGAAAATAGGTGCAGCAGGAGGCCATTCGGCCCATCGAGCCAGCACTGCCATTCATTGTGATCATGTCTGATCGTTCCCTATCAATAACCCGTGCCTGCCTTCTCCACATATCCCTTGACTCCACTAGCCACTAGAGCTCTATCTAACTCTCTCTTAAATCCATCCAGTGATTTGGCCTCCACTGCCCTCTGTGGCAGGGAATTCCATAAATTCACAACTCTCTGGGTGAAAGCGTTTTTTCTCACCTCAGTCTTAAATGACCTCCCCTTTATTCTAAGACTGTGGCCCCTGGTTCTGGACTCGCCCAACATTGGGAACATTTTTCCTGCATCTTTAATAATTTTACATGCTTCTATAAGATCCTCCCTCAATCTTCTAAACTCCAGTGAATACAAGCCTAGTCTTTTCAATCTTTCCTCATATGACAGTCCCGCCATCCCAGGGATCAATCTCGCGAACCTACGCTGCACTGCCTTAATCACAAGGATGTCCTTCCTCAAATTAGGAGACCAAAACTGTACACAATACTCCAGATGTGGTCTCACCAGAGCCCTATACAACTGCAGAAGAACCTCTTTACTCCTATACTGAAATCCTCTTGTTATGAAGGCCAGCATTCCATTAGCTTTCTTCACTGCCTGCTGTACCTGCACGCCAACTTTCAGTGACCGGTGTACAAGGACACCCAGGTCTCGCTGCACCTCCCCCTTACCTAACCTAACCCCATTGAGATAATAATCTGCCCCCTTGTTTTTGCCGCCAAAGTGGATAACCTCACATTTATCTATATTATGCTGCATCTGCCACGCATCTACCCACTCACTCAACCTGGCCAGGTCACCCTGCAAATTCCTAACATCCTCTTCACAGTTCACACTTCCACCCAGCTTTGTGTTATCCGTAAACTTGCTGTAGTTGCTCCTAATTCCTTCTTCCAAATCATTAATATATATTGTAAACAGTTGAGGCCCCAACACCGAGCCTGGCGGCATTCCACTCGCCACTGCCTGCCATTCTGAAAATTACCCGTTCACTCCTACTCTTTGTTTCCGGTCTGCCTACCAATTTTCTATCCATGTCAACACCCTACCCCCAATACCATGTGCTCTAATTTTAGTCACCAGTCTCCAGTGTGGGACCTTATCAAAGGCTTTCTGAAAGCCTTATCCACGTCAACTCTGTCTATCCCTCTCATAATTTTAAAGAACTCTATTAAGTCCCCCCCCCCCTTAACCTTCTGCACTCCAAAGAATAAAGACACAACTTGTTCAACCTTTCTCTGTAACTTAGGTGTTGAAACCCAGGCAACATTCTAGTAAATCTCCTCTGTACTCTCTCTATTTTGTTGACATCTTTCCTATAATTTGGCGACCAAAATTGTACACCATACTCCAGAATTGGCCTCACCAATGCATTGTGCAATTTTAACATTACATCCCAACTTCTATACTCAATGCTCTGATTTATAAGGGCCAGCACACCAAAAGCTTTCTTTACCGCCCTATCTACATGAGATTCCACCTTCAGGGAACTATGCACAGTTATTCCTAGATCCCTCTGTCCAACTGCATTCCTCAATTCGCTCCCATTTACCATGTACGTCCTATTTTGATTTGTCCTCCCAAGATGTAGCACCTCACACTTATCAGCAATAAACTCCATCTGCCATCTTTCACCCCACTCTTCCAAATGGCCTAAATCTCTCTGTAGACTTTGAAAATCTACTTCATTATCCACATCATCTTAGTATCATCTGCATACTTACTAATCCAATTTACAACACCATCATCCAGATCATTGATGTATATGACAAACAACAGTGGATCTAACACAGATCCCTGTGGCACCCGAATAGTCACCGGCCTCCAACCTGACAAACAGTTATCCACCATTACTCTCTGGTATCTCCCATTCAGCCACTGTTGAATCCATCTTGCTACTCCACTATTAATACTCAACAATTGAACCTTCTTAATCAACCTTCCATGTGGAACCTTGTCAAAGGCCTTACTGAAGTCCATATCGACAACATCCACCGCTTTACTCTCATTAATTTCCCGAGTAACCTCTTAAAAAAATTCAAGAAGATTAGTCAAACATGACCTTCCAGGCACAAATCCATGTTGACTGTTCCTAATCAAACCCTGTTTATCCAGATGCTTATATATATTATCTCTAAGCATCCTTTCCATTAATTTGCCCACCACTGACGTCAAACTAACAGATCTATAATTGCTAGGTTTACCCTTAGACCCCTTTTTAAACAATGGAACAACATGCGCAGTATGCCAATCCTCCGGCACTATTCCCGTTTCTAATGACATTTGAAATATTTCTGTCATAGCCCCTGCTATTTCTACACTAACTTCCCTCAATGTCCTAGGGAATATCCTGTCAGGACCTGGAGACTTATCCACATTTATATTTTTCAAAAGCGTCAGTACTTCCTCTTCTTTGATTATCATAGTTTCCGTAGCTACTCTACTTGTTTCCCTTACCTCACATAATTCAATATCCTTCTCCTTGGTCAAACTGAAGAAAAGAAATTGTTCAATATCTCCCCCATCTCTTTTGGCTCTGCAGATTGCTGTCTACTCTGACTCTATAATGGACCAATTTTATCCCTCGTTATCCTTTTGCTAATAAT
The DNA here is from genome assembly GCF_028641065.1 of Leucoraja erinaceus. Classification (NCBI taxonomy): domain Eukaryota; kingdom Metazoa; phylum Chordata; class Chondrichthyes; order Rajiformes; family Rajidae; genus Leucoraja; species Leucoraja erinaceus. The sequence continues at coordinate 1,023,515 of NC_073397.1, forward strand.
ATAGCTGTATAAACCCTTTGGATTTACCTTCACCTTACTTGCCAAAGCAACCTCATATCTTCTTTTAGCTTTCCTAATTTATTTCTTAAGATTCTTTTTACATTCTTTATACTCATCAAGCACCTCATTTACTCCATGCTGCCTATAATTATTGTAGATCTCTCTCTTTTTCCGAACCGTGTCCAATTTCCCTTGAAAACCATGGCTCTTTCCAATTATTACTCTTTCCTTTCAACCGAACAGGGACATAAAGATTCTGTACTCTTAAAATTTCACCTTTAAATGTCCTCCATTTCTCTTCTACATCCTTCCCATAAAACAAAATGTCCCAATTCACTCCGTTTAAATCCTTTTGCATCTCCTCAAAGTTAGCCGTTCTCCAATCAAAAATCTCAACCCATGGTCTGACCTTCTCCATAATTATATTGAAACTAATGGTATTGTGATCACTGGACCCGAACTGTTCCCCAACACATACCTCCGCCACCTGACCTGTCTCATTTCCTAACAGGAAAAAACGAACCATCCTGCATACATTTTACAAACTCCAACCCATCCAGCCCTTTTACAGAATGTGTTTCCCAGTCTATGTGTGGAAAATTGAAATCTCCCACAATCACTACATTGTGCTTACTACTAATATCTGCTATATCCTTACATATTTGCTCTTCCCATTCTCGCTCCCCATTAGGCGGTCTATAATACACCGCTATAAGCGTTGCTACACCTTTCCCATTTCTCAGTTCCACCTCCCTAGACGAGCCCTCTAATCTATCCTGCCAAAGCGCTGCTGTAATATCTTCCCTGACTAGCAATGCAACACCTCCACCTCTTGCCCCTCCAATTCTATCACACCTGAAGCAATAAAATCCTGGAATATTTAGTTTCCAATCACAGCCCTCCTGCAACCATGTTTCACTAATTGCCACAACATCATACTTCCAGGTGTCAATCCAGGCTCTAAGCTCATCCACATTTCTTACAATGCTCCTAGCATTAAAATATACACATTTAAGAAATCCACCACCTCTTATTCCCTGGTCATTATCTTTTTCTTCTTTCTCCCCTATATGTTGGGTCTGAGTGCTTCCCTTCTCTGCCTCCTGCCTCACACACTGTCCACTAGCTTTCTCTATTTGAGTCCCTCCCCCCAACCGTTCTAGTTTAAAGGATGTCAACAAAATAGAGAGAGTACAGAGGAGATTTACTAGAATGATGCCTGGGTTTCAGCAACTAAGTTACAGAGAAAGGTTGAACAAGTTAGGGCTTTATTCTTTGGAGCGCAGAAGGTTAAGGGGGGACTTGATAGAGGTCTTTAAAATGATGAGAGGGATAGACAGAGTTGACGTGGACAAGCTTTTCCCACTGAGAGTAGGGAAGATTCAAACAAGGGGACATGACTTGAGAATTAAGGGACAGAAGTTTAGGGGTAACATGAGGGGGAACTTCTTTACTCAGAGTGGTGGCTGTGTGGAATGAGCTTCCAGTGAAGGTGGTGGAGGCAGGTTCGTTTTTATCATTTAAAAATAAATTGGATAGTTATATGGACGGGAAAGGTAAGGAGGGTTATGGTCTGAATGCAGGTGTATGGGACTAGGGGAGAATACGTGTTCAGCACGGACTAGAAGGGTCGAGATGGCCTGTTTCCGTGCTGTAATTTTTATATGGTTATATGGTTATAAGTCTCCCCACTAGCCTTTGCAAATCTCCCCGCCAGGATATTGGTCCCCCTCGGGTTCAAGTGCAACCCGTCCTTTTCGTACAGGTCACACCTTCCCCAAAAGAGGTCCCAATGATCCAGATACTTGAATCCCTGCCCTCTGCACCAGTCCCTCAGCCACGCATTTATCCTCCACCTCACTCCATTCCTACTCTCACTGTCGCGTGGCACAGGCAGTAATCCTGAGATTGTTACTTTTGCGGTCCTTCTCCTTAACTCTATTCCTAACTCCCTAAATTCTCCTTTTAGGACTTCTCTTTTTCTACCTATGTCATTGATACCTATATGTACCACGACCTCAGGCTCCTCTCCCTCCCATTTCAGGATATCTTGGACACGTTCAGACACATCCCAGACCCTGGCACCAGCGAGGCAAACTACCATCCGGGTCTCCTGTCTGCGTCCACAGAATCGCCTATCTGACCCCCTAACTATAGAGTCCCCTATTACTATTGCCCTCCTCTTCTTTTCCCTACCCTTCTGAGCAGCAGGGCCTGTCTCTGTGCCGGAGACCCGGCGGCTGTCGCTACCCCCAGGTAGATTGTCCCCCCCAACAGTACTCAAACAGGAGTACTTATTTCCAAGGTGTACAGCCACCGGGGTAGTCTCTAGTCCCTGCCTCTGCCACTTGCCCCTCCAAACCATGACCCACTTGTCTGGCACCAAAGAGCATCTAAAACCCCAGAGTTTCCAGGGCCCTTAAGCGGGCCCTGGACCCCGGCCGCAATGGTCTTTCAGCTTTGCGCTTGTGATATGCGCTGCATGCACTTATTTCACATAAAATATTTGTAATCCTGCCATGCCACCCCGCTATTTGAAAAGATTCGTATGGGCCTGGTGTATAATATTTTTGACACTGTCATAGGCCTTTCTTACATATGCTGTCACAATGCACTGTAGTCTCTAAACAACACTTCAGTAATTTTCCTTGCCCTCCATTTCAGAATAATAGTGTCTTAAGCTAATAACTCGACACTAGCGCTGGCAATAAATAAAAAGCGCATCATTCCAGCCTTTATCTCATTGGCCACGCTCGGCTGCACATCGGTGTCAATCTGGTGGACTCTTCCACCTTCCTCTCGTAGTGGGGGTGGGGGATTGGGAGGGCCCTCACAAGTGGAATAGCCTAGGGCCTCTCTTCATCTAAATCCGACCCTGCCTGGGAGCACATCACAGAGGATCTGACATGGACAACACACACTGCCGCACTAGTGAGTTAAGGGCCTGTCCCACTTTCCCGAGCTGCTCATGACGTCTCCCGAGTTTTCCCCTTGATTCAAACTCGGAGAATGTTCGTAACGGGTCCGTAGGAGTCGTAGATATATCGTAGCGACTCGTTATGTCAGCCGTAGATACGGTAAGTCGGGATGTTTTTTCCAGCATGACAAAAAATGTCCACAAGTAAAAAGATAGTCGGGAGGAGAAAAAATGAAACATTTAATGCCCCGAGAACCTACGGCTGTCATAACGAGCCGCTACAATATATCTACGGACTCCTACGAACGCGTTACGAACATTCTCTGAGTTTGAATCAAGGGGAAAACTCGGGAGAATTTGTGAGCAGCTCGGGAAAGTGGGACAGGCCCTTAAGGCAAGGCAGCGCCTTTACCACCTCAGGCAGCTGAGGAAATTCAGTCTCTCTGAGGATCCTTCAGTGCTTCTACTCTGGGGCTGTAGAAAGCATCTTGTCCAGTAACATCTCAATCTGGTTTGGGAACTGCTCTGCCCAGGACAGGAAGGCTCTGCAGAGAGTAGTGCGTTCAGCTGAATGCACTATGGGAACTACACTCACCCCCCTGCAGAAGGTGCAGATCCAGAGCCAGCAACATAATGAAGGACCCCTACCACCCCAGCAAATAACTGTTCCAGCTGCTACGATCAACCAAGCACCTCCACTGTCATGCTGTGAAAACAGAGAAGATGAGACGGAGTTTCTTCCCACAGGCCATTAGGACTGTAAACTCTTATCTCACCAGGGACTAATTTACTGTTGTGTTGTGTCTTTTAAAAAAAAAATTCTAAATGTAAATACTGGTTCTGTTCTGTTCTGTTGTTTTTGCACAATCCGCAGGCATTGTCACTTTCATTTCACTGCACATATTGTATGTGTATGTGACGTGAGAAATAAAGTTGACGACTTGACTGGCCATTAATACATCACTAGTTCAAAAGTTGTTTTTGTTATTCTGAAAGTAGGCAACCTTTTTTCTCTTACCTATATATTGGTTAAGAGAGAATTTCAATTGCCTTGTAGTTGTGACTAGCAAGAACCAAATAATTTCCTGCCTTTATGTTCATGCTCTTTCCTTTATGCTATTTATATATTTCAGTTTTGCACAAACTTTCAGGTTGGTTACGGAACAGGATATCAGATCTTAGCACTTATTGTTAGCACAAGTTCCCTCGTGAAAGTGCCAGCATGGTATTTTCCATTTTTCAGCCATTCTCCAAATATCTAGTGTGGTTTCTAATTAATTTTAAAGTTCATTACTGGGAAATGGAAAATGCGTATCCCAGCTGATATCAGGAACCCCTACAGCTAACCAAGAAATCATTATTACTTCAGTCCAAAGGTTATGATCGGTTATGAAAATCAGTAAGCCGACATTATAGAACAGTATCAAGCATGTTCACATTGTCTGACATACAAAAGGTTATGCAGTATTTTAAAGCTTTAATTTTAAAATTAAACAAATGAAAGATCAAAGTACTATAGGTTCATCCAGTGGTTGGGTTCATGCACTAACCTGTCTTTGATCAATTGTTAAAGTTCCAAAGATTCCCCCATTTTTTCCTTGTCCTTAAAATAAATTTGTTTTGTTATTTTGTAAGTAAACAATAGTTAACTGTAAATGGTCAGTTTCTTGAGGAATATGAGAGTCAAGGCTCGAAGTAAACTCAGTGAAACATGTTACCATGCTGATGGAGGTTGGTAGCAGGAGCTGTGATATCTCCCTATGGATGACCTTAAACAACTACAAACAATGAGGTTGTTTTAAAAAAAGTTTTAATGCCCCTTTAAAGGGCCTGGCCTCTATTAACTAAACATGTTACTTTATCTAGGATCATCCAATCAAGTTGGAATTCATTTTAAAAAAGTAATCTATAGGAAGATGTCAGAGATACTGGTACGAAACTCCAACAGCATGATAACACAATCGTACTTCATTGTATGGTGAGCTCAGCATTTTATAACATTCATGCGCATATTTCTACCCTTTCCTCTAGCTTCATAATTCACAACTCTTCAATCCTTTTGTCTCACACCTTCTGTCTTTTCATCTCTGGCCTTTGGCCACCATCTGCCTATCAAAACCCTCCTCACCTACATCAATATATTACCTGCCAGGCTTTGTCCGGCCCTTCCAGCTTTCTCCCCCCCCCCCCCCCCCCCCCCCCCCCAATACAATAAAACAAAACAATAAATATCACCTATCCATGTTCTTCAGAGATGCTGCCTGACCTGCACTCCAGCTCAACTTGCGTTACTCCAGCACTTTGTGGGGTTTTTTTTAATCACCCTCTCACTATTGTACTGCAGTTTCAATCGACTTTTAGTGCTCTGGGTAGACCTTGAATTTGCAAATTCCTGTCAGAGATATGAGAGTGCTAATAACAATAAACAAAAGTAGAGGATTGGCCTTCTAATCAACTGGCATTAAACTGCTTACAATCTTGGAAAGAACTATCATGTTATTAGTCATTGACAAAACCTTCCATTATTGTAATTTATTCTCCATTATTAGCAGATGTAGTTACAAAAAAATTGAGAGTGAGAAATTATACCAAAGTGAATAAAAGCACTATACAATACAGGTGCATAAACAATGGAAACACCTTGTGAAACACAGCGCTCATCTCTGGTTAAAACCTGTGTGCAGTGGACAGCCATCAATTGAGACCACAAAGGTTTCAGAATTCTAAATGCATTTTAGGTCAGTTAGTCAAACAAAAATTAGCACATATTCTGAATTGGTTACTGCTTTCCCATCTTTACATTAAAGAACACCTTCATCCTTAATTCAGAAAACGCAATCTTTTAAAGTTCCCGGCGAGCTGCACGGCAGAAGGTCACGTCGCCCTCAGCGGAACCGGGGGGGAGGGAAGCCGAGGGCGACATGACCAGGACGCTGGACAAAGGGCCGGGGGTCCTACCTTCTGCGCCATCAAGGCTGGCTGCGGGAGGCGACCCTAGGACACAAGGTTGAAGATGACACAGCAAGAAGAGGGGTGATGGTTCACAGGATGACCTAAAGGAGGCAGCAGCTAAAATGAGCCATTTATGGGCAGCTGCAGATGGGACTGTGAAATGGCGCCAAAACCTGGCAACTGTTGCATATAGACTCAGAGGGCTGTTTCAATGCAAATAATAATAATAATAATGTTTATTTATACAGCACTTTTCAACAAAACCAGTATTTGAACCAAAGTGCTTTACAGAGATTGATTAAATTAATTGAACAGATCAAATGTCAATAAATCCATACAAAACAAAAAAGAGAAAAAGAAAAAAAAAGACACAGAACAGTACACTATAGAAATCAACATGAAACGTCCCCCCACAGCAGAATTCACTGTGAGGGAAGGCACTAAAAATATCCAGTTCTCCCCCTCATAGTCCACCCGAGGTCGGGGCCTATATCTGGCCTCCTCAGCCAACCCGGTGTTTTCAGGCCCTCTTGCCGCGAAGCTGGATCATCGGCGTCTGGTGAACATCCTTCAGCGGCTTGGACTGAAGCGGCCGCTTCCTCCCCGAAGACTGCAATGACCAAAGTTCACAGGCCGCGCCGGCCGGACCTCCGACTCTGGCGATCTCGGATCCCAGGCTCCGCGGTGCTGTAAATCCAGTGCCGCCCGCCCACGGCTGGACGCTCTGCAGCCGCAGCTCAACAATGTCGCAGTCGGCGGTCACAGTGCCCCGGAGCTTACCGCAAGGCGACCCGGTAAGGCATCGCCCGCTCCACGTTGGTGTCCCAGCATCTACACCGCCGGCGAAGCTGTAGTCCCGGCAGGAAACGCCGCCCCAGCGCTGCTCCAGCTCGATAGTAGGCCGCACAGAGAGGACGAAGATGCGGTTCGGAGAAAAACCGCATCCCCGACCAGGTAGGACTGGGTTAAAATAGTTTCCCCCTTCCCCTCCCCCCACCCACCACATAAAAGAAGACCTCCAAGAAACATTTTGTACGGACAGGACTAAAAATAAAAATAAAAAAGGGTGAAAGGACGGACTGCAGGAGGAGCAGCCATACACAACGGCGCATCACCCCCGCAGTCCGCCATCTTCTTTTGTCATGTATATCATAATCATGTCCCCATCTAATGTGCATATCAACATACTTTACAGCAGGAATCTTTGTTGTACTGCTATAACTTAGATCAAAGCAATTGAAGGCTGAAATTAAGTTGTATATTACTGATTTCCAGCTATGTTTCTTTATACAGACCAATGGCATATTATTCGCATCAATTGAGTTATTGAGGACTTTCAAGTCAAGTGTGCTTATTTGTCCTATGCACTGGATATTATTTTGAACAATGAAAATTTTACTGCCTGTAGCTTAACAGACCAATGAGATGCAACCACAACCAAAAAAAATATTTGTTGCTCTAAATAAACTAAATCATGATTGCGCAAAACCAAAATATGTAAAACCAACCAGACAACAATGGAGCAAACTATTTGATTTTCTGTTTAGATTGCAGTTTTTCCCCAATATGCATACTAATATGGCAAATCACATTAACATAGGTAAGTGTAGATCTCATTTTATTTGGGCTTTTATTATTTCATTTTTTTTCTCTGTGCTGTGCATCATTTTTGTTGGGGTAGTCCGTTATAAAAAAATCTAATTTAATGTCTCTCAGTATTCAACTAATGTGTAAGGCTTATTATGTATCAGACAGTGTAGGCACCTCTTAAGCTGCTGGAAATCCATGGAATCACTTTGCAACAACCAAAAAGAAGATACAATATACATTCTGTCTCTTCTTTACAAAAGGTTCATATCAATGTATATTTCGTTCATACAGGTCAGCTAAAACAACTGGCAGATCCAATTTTTGCCAATCAGGATGCAATTGGCAACACTGAACAGAAGTAAACATTTTACACTGACCCTATTTTTGTTTAGATAAAAATTAGAAATACTAAAGTTCTGAAATGAAAACTGTGACTAGTCCGTGAAACTTAGCGTTATATCAAACATAATACTATCGTAATACTAATAACTATCATCATAATCATAATACTAATCAGAATTCAAGTTCAAATAAGGTTGAACCAATGTGAAAAAGTTAGCCCAGCTTTCTCATTCATGTGGTGGTCAATCTGATACATTTTTCTAGCTGCTTCTAGTTTTACATTCCTTTCAGTATTTGCTCACACATGGCAGAAAAATGTGGTCAAACCACTCCTTCAACACTACAGTAGTCAGGTGGTTTCCATCTGTGTCCACAGAGACTAGTGGGACAAGATTAACTTTAAACATCTTAAATCTTCTAATGTTCTTAATAAAAACTAGGGTATAGCCCAATTACATTGGATCTTATCAACGTTTGTTCTTTTCTTTTTAATGTCATGTATCATGAAAGATTAATCAGAATTAATGTATTGTGTACTTATAGTACAATAGACAATAGGTGCAGCAGCAAGCCATTCGGCCCTTCGAGCCAGCACCACCAGTCACTGTGATCATGGCTGATCATCTACAATCAGTACCCTGTTCCTGCCTTCTCCCCATATTGCTTGATTCCACAATCTTTAAGAGCTCTATCTAACTCTCTCTTGAAAGCACCCAGAGAATTAGTCTCCGCTACCTTCTGAGGCCGAGAATTCCACAGATTCACAACTCTCTGGGTGTAAAAGTTTTTCCTCATTTCCTTTCTAAATGGCCTACCCCTTATTCTTAAACTGTGGCCCCTGGTTCTGGACTTCCCCAACATTGGGGTCAGGTTTCCTGCCTCTAGCGCGCCCAAACCCTTAAGGGCCTGTCCCACAGTGGCGACCTAATTTGCGAGTTTAGAAGAGTTTGTTCTCGACTCACTTGCAGCATGGTCAACACGTTGCCCTAGGAGGTCCTAGGAGGTCACTGTAACTCTCCTTCATACTCGAGGGAAGTTCCCGCACACTTGCGGCCTCAGTATGGTTAAGGAACATTTTTCAGCATGCTGAAAAATTTTCCTCGAGTAAAAATTAGTCGGCATGGTTCTTTTGAACTCGTAGTGCAGTGGAGTGGGGTCGCTATGTAGTTATAGGCAGTCAAGGGTAGTCGTAGGCAATCTCCTTTGCGGAGGCATTTTAATTGGCTCATTGGTGTTTTCAGGACCAAGGAAAATCGACCCGGTAATGTTAAATGCCCACTAAACTTTATTAAAAGTTGTCTGGCTTCTTAAAAGTGTCTCCACTCCTCCCCCCCCCCCCCCTTCTCTTCCCCCTCTGCGCTCTCTAAAGGGCTTACCATACACTGTGGCAGCCGTCTTGTACCTTCCTGTTCATCGCGGGTGTGAATTTCAGACAGCGCTCCCCCGCTTTCCTTTCCCCCCGCCTTTGCGATGTGTGTGTGTGTGTGTGTGTGTGTGTGTGTGTGTGTGGGTTGACGGTCGATCCGGCTCACGGTTTCATCGCTAACGGTCGATCCAGCTCGAGGTTTTTAATGTGAGTGCCCTTGAGCTTGAAGGTTGAAGGCAGTCGGTGAAAAGTTGCGTTAGTGGGACAGGCCCTTTAATAATCTTATATGTTTCAATAAAATCCCTTCTCTCATGTTCCGATGGCGCCATGGTGGACTAGCAGTCGCAACTTTTAGCTCCGCTGCTGAAAATTCGCAATTTTTCGCGTTAAAATCGGTCGGGACCGATTCAAAAAACTTACCGGAGCCCCGGGACGTCACGCTGATGACGTCATCAGTAAGCGCTGTGATTTAAACGGAGGATAAAGGCTTTTAAATGAAAAAAACGTCTCCAGAGAACAATCTCAAAACATCTGCTGAAAACCCAGAAACCTGAATAACAGACCTCTGAAGTGGATTTTGGAATGGCTACAAGATCCAAGACTGAGATGGCTACTAAGGAGAAAAATGAAATGGAGGAGATAAAGAACTCGGTAAGAGAACTGAGAAAGGATATTGAGGCTGGAAACTCAAAAATGATGGAAAATATTAATGTTAAATTGATGGAAAATATGTCGAATATCAATGCTGGTAATCAAAAAGTTATTGAGTGCATTGGCATTATACAAAAACGAATTGAGGATGTGCAAGAAGAGCTAACGGGGAGAATTAATAAAGGGGAAGAAGAGTCTACGAAGAAGTTTGAGGCTGTGCATGTAGCTGTTTCTTCACATGTAACTGCAATGAAAGACATGGAAACAGTTGTTGAACAAATGGCTGAAGATATGCAGGGAATTAAGCTAGAACTCGACAGCCTCAAGAGTCAACTGGCGAAAGTCTCGGATAAATGTCTTGATCTCGAAGCTCGCTCAAGACCCCAAAATTTACGAATACTGGGAGTAACAGAGGGAGCAGAGGGAAACAACGCCCGTGAGTTCACTGCCGACTTAATCAAACATGTACTCAATTTACCTGTGGAACAGGAAATTGAAGTGGCACATCGAATACCCAGATTTAAGCCAAGATCACAAGCAGATCCAGCCCACCCACGACAGATCCTAGACAAACTTCGGGACATTTCAGCACTTGAAGAGTTGATGAAAAAAATCAAATATGCAGTGAAGATGACGTTTGGAAACGACTCTATCAAACTCCTCCGGGATTATCCCTATGAGATCGTGCAAAAGAGAAGAAAGTTCTCACAGACAAGACAGATTCTCTATGGAGTTAAAGATGTCAGATGTGGCGTTTTTTATCCGGCCAGGATGCGCATTACTTTCAAGGAAAAAGAGAAAACTTTCACTAATTCGGACACATCTTATAAATATGCCCAAGAGATTGTGGCAGAAACAGAAGATTAATCAAGGCAGCTGGACGGTATGGACAAATTCTTTCCTTTTATTACTTCACAGAGAACACCCGAAGATAAGGGAAGAAACACCATTTTCTAAAAGTTTAAAATGGAAGAGCATTTCCATTGCGCTGGTCTAGACACCTTATCTCCTTTGGATGCTTTGGAATTCAACTCAAGGACATTCTTTGTTGATAAACAACGCAGAGACGAACAGGAGAGCCGAATGTGGAAAACATCGCAAGGACAAATGGCGGTTTAAGATCTTAAAATAGCTTTACAAAATATAGAGAATTAACAATAATTAACAATACTAATATAGAAAAAGAAATGGAAACTAACTTGAACTATATAATGGGCAAAATGTAATAATGTGTTAAAAAGACTGACTATCTCGTATATAGAACGAGGCAGTTTAGCAGGGATAAATAAATAATAAATAACAAATTTTAGAACTAACGTAGATAATACTGAAAGTTTAAGTGCTATGTAGTTTGTGTGGGGAAGGGAGGAGACTCAGGCACCTGGCATAATTCCAGGAGCCTGATTCTGGTTAACCCTTTCAGCCAACAGCTTACTATTATCAAAGGTATAACTAATTATAAATAATTAGTAGATAAAAGTGTTAGATATATAAATTTCACAGTAGCTGAACACACGATTTGATAAGTCTGAATGAAATATATATATATATATATATATATATATATATATATAGTGTAATTGGGTGAAATGTAACTGATTTTGAAATGGTACCGCCCTCCTAGGTTTAGAGTAATAAAGGGAGCGGAGCTAATTGTACAACATCAACATCGGAAGTCGAATAGATGTCGAATCCCACAGTCGGGTGGGACACTCACTACAGTGTCGAATACGCCAGACACTGTAATTTTACTTGTTCAATTTTTTTTTTTTAATCACAATATGTCACAACTATGTGTTTTTTTTTCAAGGACAATCGCAAAAGGGATCTACCAAGGAAGTCAGTAATATAAACGCCCCCCAAATATCCAGAGTCCTGAGGTATGGATGCACCGTAATAAATAAGGATATTAAAATCAGCGAAAATGCAAGACGATAAACAAAAGAAAATGGGAGGAATCACACTGTGTAGCTGGAATATAAGGGGTATTAATGAACCAATTAAAAGGGGCATGATACTAGCTCAGTTGAAATCATACAACACGGACATTACTTTTCTACAAGAAACGCATCTTAAACATCAAGATCAGATGAGATTGAGGGCGAATTGGATAGGCCAAACATTTCACTCCTCACATACTTTGAAATCCAGAGGCACTGCAATTATTATTCGCAAAGGAATACCATTTAAATCAAAGAACATTATATCAGATAAGGAAGGGAGATAACTTATAGTTACAGGAGAGATCAATGCCACGCCAATCACTTTGGTAAATATATATGCGCCCAATTTTGATAATCCTCAATTTTTCAATAAAATCCTGAATACAATCGCAGAATTTAACTACCAAAATGTTATAATTGGAGGAGACTTCAACTGTGTTTTAGACCCGTACTTAGATAAATCGATGCAAAAACAAAGAGGTAATATGAAATCTAAAACTAGTGAACTCTTAAATACATATATAAAAAATACAAATATAGCAGACGTTTGGAGGATCGCGAATCCGACTGGAAGGGAATACTCGTTTTATTCAATGGTACACAAAACATATTCACGTATAGATTATTTCCTAGTGGATACAAAACTAATCCCTTATACTATGAACCCTAAATATCACACCATACGATTTCAGATCACTCCCCGCTAACTTTCGTTTTTAAATTAGAAGGAATATCTACGAACAAATCGTTCTGGAGGTTTAACTCGCAAATTCTGAAAGACCCACAAGGGAGTATATATCTAAAAAAACAGATGGACCTATTTTTTGAGACAAACGATACACCAGATATATCGCCCACTTTACTATGGGAATCCTTCAAAGCATTTATTAGAGGAGTCATTATCTCGTATCAAGCTTTTCAAAACAAAAAGAATAAGAATGAACAAAGACAATTAGAAGAACAAATCAGGCAACTAGATATAGATAATGCTAAAGATCCAACTATGGATAAACATAATAAAATTTTAATACTGAAATTTAAGCTAAATAAATTATTGTCAGAGAAAGTTATAAGACTATTCCAAATTACAAAACAAGAACATTTCGAATTTGGGGATAATTGCCTTTTTACAATCTTCTGGTGCTCTTTAAAAGTTCTCAATCCTCTGACTTGCTGGACATCTTTGCTATGTTATACTTCTCTTTTATTTTTATACTGTCCTTGACTTCCCTTGTCAGCCACGATTGCCTCTTACTCCCCTTAGAATCTTTCTTCCTCTTTGGAATGAACTGATACTGCACCTTCTGCATTATTCCCAGAAATACCTGCCATTGTTGTTCCACTGTCATCCCTGCTAGGCTATCTTTCCAGTCAACTTTGGCCAGCTCCTCCCTCATGGCTCCATAGTCCCCTTTGTTCAACAGTAATACCGATTTTCCCTTCTCTCTCTCAAATTGTAGATTAAAACTGATCATATTATGGTCAATACCTCCTAATGACTCCTTTACTTCAAGTCCCCTTATGAAATCGGGTTCATTACACAACAATAAATCCAGAATTGCCTTCTCCCTGGTAGGCTCCAGTACAAGCTGCTCTTAGAATCCATCACGGAGGCACTCCACAAACTCCCTATCTTGGGGTCCAGTTCTTCTTCTTCTTCTTCTTCTTCGAGTCCGTTGCAATATCAGATGTCATTCTGCCAGTATCTGGCGCAGGTCACAGCTGGTCAGGTCGGTTCAGCCAGGTCCTGGGGGCTGCACTGAGGGGCGTCGTCACACTCCAGTAGGTGGGACATTGTCTGTACTGCTCCACAGCTGCATGTGTCTTCTGCCTGGTAGTTCAATGCTTTCATAAGTGCTTTGCACCTCCCCTGCTCCACTCGTAATCTGTCGACGGTCTTCCAGGTTGGCCATGGGAGGTCGTGCCCGCTGGCGAGGCATTCAGTCGGAGTGATTCCTCTCTCCATCCAGTCGTGGGTTCGTGTGTTGAGCTGGTTCCATTCATCTTTCCAGATGTTGGTCCTCGCTGTTTCTTTGGTTGTCTGGAGAGGTGGGACTGTCATGCAAGAAACTGGCTCTAGATTTCAGTCGGGGTGGAGGTGCTGTGTGTTCGTGCAGGGGGTGCCTGGTATCGATCTCCTGTGCTCTCCGCTCGTCTTGGGCGACGATGGATCGTCTGATATGGGGGAAGGGGGGGCAATACCAGCTAGGGCGTAGAGGCACGGGACTGGCGTCGTCTTTATGCATCCCGTGATGGGGTCCAGTAACAACCTGATTTTCCCAGTCTACCTGCATGTTCAAATCTCCAATAACAACCGTAGCATTGACTTTGTGAAATGCCAATTTTAACACTTGATTCAACTTGCACCCTATACCCAGGCTACTGTTTGGGGGCCTGTATATACAAAGGGTCTTTTTACCCTTACAATTCCTCAGTTCTATCCATATTGACTCTACATCTCATGATTCGATGTCACCCTTCACAAGGGACTGAATTTCATTCCTCACCAACAGAGCTACACCACCACCTCTGCCCACCTGACTGTCTTTTCGATAGGACGTATACCCTTGAATATTCAATTCCCAGCCCTGGTCCTCTTGCAGCCATGTCTCTGTAATTCCCACAACAGCATACTTGTCAATTTCTAACTGAGCCTCAAGCTCATCCACTTTATTTCTTATACTTCGTACATTCATATATACTTTTAATCCATTATTCCCCTCACTTCTGGCTGCAGCGCAGCGGGAACTTTAAATCTTCGACCGCCGGCCTGCAGTCTACACCAACCTGAAGCCGCGGTCTCCGGTGGGGAGGCACCGATTCCGGACTTACCTGGACATTTGCCTTGTCTACTCATCTGGACACCCGCAGTGGCGGCTGCGGAGGGTTGAGGTCCCGACCACGGGGGAAAATGGAGGAGGACTGGCCAAATTTTGTGCCTTCAACCACAGTGCTGAATGCTGTGGTAGATGTTTGTGTTAAAACATTTTTTTGTTGCGTTTTTGTGTGTTCTGTTTCTTTTTCATTATAATGCTGCTGGCAAATTCATTTCACTTGCACTTTATGTGCAAGTGACGAATAAAACTTGCACTCCGTTTGTTAAAACTCCATTTGGGGAGTCTGCATCCCGGGGGCATGAACATCGAATTCTCCCAATTTTGTTAGTCCTTGCTGTCTCCTCCCCTTCCTCAGCCCCCCTGCTGTCTCCTCCCATCCCCCAGCCTTCGGGCTCCTCCTCCTTTTCCCTTTCTTGTCCCCGCCCACCCCCGCCCCCGATCAGTCTGAAGAAGGGTTTCGGCCCGAAACGTTGCCTATTTCCTTCGCTCCATAGATGCTGCTGCACCCGCTGAGTTTCTCCAGCTTTTTTGTGTAACCTTCAATAAAACTGATTGATTGATTGATTGACTTTTCACATCGATTCCTATTTCACTTGGCCATACTCTCCTATCCATTCCTGAGCTTTCTGCCCCATTAATTCTGGTGTCTTTCTTAACTTTTCTTATTCTCTCTTTCCCTTTAACTCCATCCTTATATTTCCAGTTTGTCTCCTCCCCCCCACTACTTAGTTTAAACCCACCGTGTAGCAGTGGGAAACCTGCCTGCCAGAATGCTGGTCCCCCGCCTGTTAAGGTGCAACCCGTCCCTTTTGTACAATTCACCCTTGCCCCCAAAACAGATTCCAGTGGGTCTAAGAATCTAAATCCCTGCTTCCCGCACCAGCTCCTCAGCCACACATTCAGATCCCCTATCTCCCTGTTCATGCCCTCACCAGCACGAGGAACTGGAAGCAAACCGGAGATAACCACCCTGGAGGTCCTGCTTTTCAGCCTTCTTCCGAGTGACGCTGCTGAATGTCTTTCCTCTTCTTCCCAAAGTTATTTGTGCTGACGTGCACTACCACTTCCGGCTGCTCACTTTCAACCTTGAGGATGCCTCTACTCGGTCCGTGGCAATCTGGATCCTGGCATCAGGGAGGCAACACACCATCCTTGAATCCCACCTGTTGCCGCAGAAACCCCTGTCTGTACCTCTCACGATGGATTCCCCGACTACCACGGCTCTGCCTGACATCTGTCTCTTCGGCTTTGCTTCAGCGCCACATTTTGACTCGCAGACCTGTCCGCCGCTCAACTGGCAGTGTCTTCTGTCCCGACAGCTTCCAAGAAAGTGAAACCCGTTTTCAAGAGGTACATCCCCGGGGTCTCCTGTACTCCAAGCTTCCTTCCCTTCCTCATAGTCACCCACCTTCTCTCTTCCGGTATCTTCAGTGTGACGATCTCGCAGTAGGTCTTGTCCAGGAAACTCTAATTTTCCCGGATGATCCTGAGGTCAACCAGTTGCTTCTCCAGTGCCCCAACATGATCCTTCAGGAGCTGAACCTGGACACACTTTCCACAGTTGTAGCAGCCAGAGGCACCATCAGTGTCCCTGACCTCCCACATCCTGCAAGCTTACAAGATACAAGATACATTTATTTGTCACATATCCCAATTGATACAGTGAAATGTGCGGTCACCATACAGCCATACGAATAATAAAGAGCACAGAACACAATAGACTTTAACACAGAGAGTGGTGAATCTCTGGAACTCTCTGCCACAGAAGGTAGTTGAGGCCAGTTCATTGGCTATATTTAAGAGGGAGTTAGATGTGGCTCTTGTGGCTAAAGGGATCAGGGGGTATGGAGAGAAGGCAGATATGGGATACTGAGTTGGATGATCAGCCATGATCATATTGAATGGCGGTGCAGGCTCGAAGGGCCAAATGGCCTACTCCTGCACCTATTTTCTATGTATCTATGTATAGACATCCCCACACAGTGGAATAAAAGTTTCCCACTGTGAGGGAAGGCTCCAAAATTCAGTCATCCTCTTCAGTTGGCCTCTGTTGTTCACCCGTCGCTACGGGCAGCCTGATGTTCAGGCCCTCTCGCCGGGATGTTGGAACTCCGACGTCGGGACGGGAGGACCACCTCAACGGCTTGGACATCTGAAGCGGCCACTTTTTACCGGAGTCCGCGGCTCCCGAAGTCCACGATTCAACGCTGGCAGACCTCGGCGAAGGGTCCCAGGACTACGCGATATTGAAGTCAGTACCGGCCGCGCTGGGAGCTTTTCAAGCCCCAGCTTCGCAATGTTGGAGCAGCAGGCCCAGCACTCCGGAGATTCAAACAGCGATCCAGGTAGGCATCGCCCGCTGCGCGGTGAATTCAGTGCTGCGCCGCTGCCGCTGAAGCTTTGGCCGGTCCCATCCTCATCAACGTTTGGCATAGTCTCATCCCTCAGCCTCCTCACTGAAGACTCTCGAGCCAAAGACTCGCACTTTTCTCACAAGACACTTCCCTCGACAAGGCCGCTCCCCTAGAGCAAACCTTGCTTATATTGGCTGATAAATTAACTCATTCGCTAACATCGATTTGCGAATTAAATTCCTCAGCCAATCCCTGCACTCACTTCTTCACCTGCCGCTTCTCTGCCGACCTTGAAGGCATGTGTTGCAGGCTGGTCCCGGCCGTTTTTTAAATCAACCGCAACGGAAAAAACACTGAAAAAACTCCCAAGAGCTCACCTTCTCAGCCAATCCCTGCACTCACTCTTTCATCTGCCGCTCCTCTGCTGACCTTGAAGGTATACATTAGGTATACATTAATCTCCTGATCGGTATTAAGAAAAATCACTATACGTTGGTACACATGCTAATAAAGGATTGAACCATTCTTAAAAAAATAATTGTGGAGGAAGGAACTGCAGATGCTGATTTAAACCAAAGATAGACACAAAAAGCTGGAGTAACTCAGCGGGACAGGCAGCATCTCTGAAGAGAAGAAATGGGTAACGTTTCGCATCGAGAATGGAGAGAAGGAATGGGTTGAGACAGGAGAGAAGGAAGGGATGAGTTTCGGGTCAAGACAACAAATTAATTGTTGTGATCTTTAACAAGTTGCATTCTTAAAGCACAATAAATTTGGAAAAATGCCTTAGTGCTCTACTGAGGCATATTATAAATGTATAATACGACAGCAGTGGATGTTTTTCAAATGAACTATTCATTCAATTTGTACAAGAACAGTTAATAAGCAGAATTTCTTGTGTTCTAGTTTTGCTCATGTATTACATCATTGCAATGAGTATGCGTATAGTTCTCAATCCACTAGTTTTCTTTGGAATAATGTTGTGAGAATATATGATAACTGCAGCTGTTTCAGAGCAAGAATTTTGTTTTAAACCTGCATTACAGTGCATTCAGAAAGTATTCAGACCCCTTCACGTTTTCCACATTTTGTTTTGTTACAGCCTTATTCTAAAATTGATTAAATTCATTTTTTATCATCAAGCAACACAATACCCCATAATAAAAAAGCAAAAACAGGTGTTTAGAAATTTTTGCAAAGTAATTTAAAAAAAAAACCTGAAATATCACATTTACACAAGTATTCAAACCCTTTACTCAGTACTTTGTTGAGGCACCTTTGGCCGCGATTACAGTCTCAAGTCTTCTTGAGTATGACGTTACATACTTGGCATATCTGTATTTGGGTAATTTCTCCCATTCTTCTCTGCAGATCCTCTCAAGCTCTGACAGGTTGGAAGAGGAGCGTTGATACACTGCTATTTTCAGGGCCCTCCAGAGATGTTAGATTGGGTTCAAGTTCGGGCTCAGGCTGGGTCATTCAAGGACATTCACAGACTTGTCACAAAGCCACTCCTGCATTGTCTTGGCTGTATGTTTAGGGTCGTTGTCCTGTTGGAAGGTGAACCTCCTCGCCAGTCTGAAGTCCAGAATGCTCTGGAGCAGGTTTTCATCAAGGATCTCTTTGTACTTTGCTCTGTTCATATTTCCTTCGATCCTGACAAGTCTCCCAGTTCCTGCCGCTGAAAAGCACCCCCACAGGATGATGCTGCCACCACCATAGGTATGGTATTGGCCATGTGATGAGCGGTGCCTGGTTTCCTCCACCCATGATGCTTGGATTTCAGGCCAAAGAGCTCAATCTTGGTTTCATCAGACCAGATAATCTTTTTTCTCATGCCCTTTGGCAAATTCCAAGTGGGCTGCCTTTTACTGAGGAATGGCTTCCATCTGGCCACTCTACCATAAAGGCCTGATTGGTGGAGTGCTGCAGATATAGTTGTCCTGGAAGGTTCTCCCATCGTCACAGAGGAACTCTGCAGCTCTGTCAGACAGGCTATCGGGTTCTTGGTCACCTCCTTGACCAAGGCCCTTCTCCCCCAATTGCTCAGTTTGGCCAGGCAGCCAGCTCTATGAAGAGTCCTGGTGGTTCCAAAGTTCTTGCATTTAAGAATGACAGAGGCCACTGTGTTCTTTGAGACCGGCAATGCTGCAGAAATTGTTTTATACCCTTCCCCAGATCTGTGTCTCGATACAATCCTGTCTCGGAGGTCCACGGCCAATTCCTTCGCCTTCATGGCTTGGTTTTTGTTCTGACATGCACTGTCAACTGTGGGGCCTTATAGACAGGTGTGTGCCTTTCCAAATCATGTGCAATCAATTTAATTTATCACTGGTGGACTCCAATCAAGTTGTAGAATCTCAATGATAATCAATGGAAACAGGATAAACCCAAGCTCAATTTTGAGTATCATAAGGTCTGAATACTTATGTGAATGTGATATTTCAGTTATTTATTTTTAATTACTTTGCAAAAATTTCTAAACACCTGTTTTTGCTTCTTCATTCTGGGGTATTATGTGTAGGTTGATGATAAAAAAAAAAATGTTTAATCCAATTTAAAATAAGGCTGTAACGAAACAAAATGTGGAAAAAGGGAACCGGTCTGAATACTTTCTGAATGCTATGCTTAAATAATGCAAAGAAAAATATACCATAGTATGGTGTACATAAAGGTCAATTAAAACCTCTAGAGACGCTAATGACCCTCACCCTCTTCGCTCTATGTGTGCTAGTTTGCTTGCTGTGTGTATAAAGCTACAGCTTTTGCATGAATAATACTATTGTTTCAAAAGGATTAAAGTTAAGATGAGGAAAATGATGCATGGGAGCTGATTTATAAAGATTCAATGAACATATCATCGGATCTATTAGCTGCTTAATGTAACTATGTGTTCATTTACCCGTGTTTTCCTTGCATATTTTTAACCATATAACAATTACAGCACGGAAACAGGCCATTCTCGGCCCTTCACGTATTCTCCCCTAGTCCCATCTACCTGCACTCAGACCATAACCCTCCATTCCTTTCCCGTCCATATAACTATCCAATTTATTTTTAAATGATAAAATCGAACCTGCCTCCACCACCTTCACTGGATGCTCATCCCACTCTCTGAGTAAAGACGTTCCCCCTCATGTTACCCCTAAACTTCTGTCCCTTAATTCTCAAGTCATGTCCTTTTGTTTGAATCTTCCCTACTCTCAGTGGGAAAAGCTTATCCACGTCAACTCTGTCTATCCCTCTCATCATTTTAGAGACCTCTATCAAGTCCCCCCTTAACCTTCTGCGCTCCAAAGAATAAAGACCTAACTTGTTCAACCTTTCTCTGTAACTTAGTTGCTGAAACCCAGGCAACATTCTAGTAAATCTCCTCTGTACTCTCTCTATTTTGTTGACATCCTTCCTATAATTAGGCGACCAAAATTGTACACCATACTCCAGAATTGGCCTCACCAATGCCTTGTACAATTTTAACATTACATCCCAGCTTCTATACTCAATGCTCTGATTTATAAAGGCTAGCATACCAAAAGGTGCTATGCGGCACCTCCAAGGGCAGGGAGAATGCTGGAACCAAGGATGGCAGCAAGCATAAACAGACTCTCGAACAAAGCCCTGCAGGAGAAGGTGATTCTAGAGGCACTTGAAACCTACACAGCACCTGAAAACTGCGAGGCGCTGCAGGGAAAAACAGTTAATGGACAAATTTGGAGCCAGCTCGGACAACATATCCGTAGCCAAGAACTGAAGATGCAGCGCATCTTAAAGCTCCACACAGCGGCCATCACCGCCTTTGCTCGGTCCGCTGAAAACACCGACCTCACCACCTGCCAGCAGGACGTACTGGCACTCATGTGCAACACCCAGTATGAGATGAATAATCTGAGGCGGGAGAAAATCAGGCCTGTCCTCAACCCCAAATATGCGGGGCTATGCAAAGCCCCTGCGCCAGAAAAAGAGGCACTGCTGTTTGGGGCTGACCTTGCAAAAAGGCTAAAAGAACTGGAAGAGGCAGCCAAACCTGTGGGCCTCATGAGGGCAGGCCCAGCACCGAGCAGGGCGAAAACACCCAGTTGGCAGCACCCCTCGGCATCCACCAGCAAATACCGACCACGGACTGGTGAAAGCCTGGCGACCGCTCCTCATTACCCCCACAGTTCTTTTTTAGAGAGGGGCCCAGAGCGGAGCCGTGGGAAGATGCGCCGCCCTGTGACAGCACCGTCAACAGCACCATCGACCCAAGCCTACAAAAGAAGACGTTCCCAAAAATAAGAATGAACTTGGAGGTAGGTGGGTCTGGTTCCTGTCAACATACTCTGAACAAGGGTGCTCTATTAACAGGAGGGAGATTACGCTTGTTCAAAAACGTTTGGGGTACTATCACTAACAACAATTACATACTCAACAGTATTAGTGGATACAAAATTGAATTTAAAACAGGCATAATACCGCCGGTTCAGCATACACCCCAAAGGGTATTCCTTCCCACTGAGAAAGAAAAGCGGGAAGGACAAGCTGAACTAGACAGGCTCATGTCAAAAGGAGTCATTGAAAGGACCAGACATGAGCCATTGGAATTTGTATCAAACATATTTACCAAAACCAAAAAAGATGGTGGATGTCGCATCATCATTGATCTAACATCACTAAATGAATCTGTTGAGTATATACATTTCAAAATGGAGACATTTGTCACTGCCAGACAACTGATCTCAAAAGGATACTTCATGGCAAGCATAGATATCAAAGATGCTTACTATTTAGTACCCATTCATAAGGATCATTATAGATACCTAAAATTTATCTAGATGGGGCAACAATGGCAGTACAAAGCATTGCCCAATGGCCTAACGTCAGCCCCCAGATTATTTACCAAAATCCTTAAAGTAGCCATGAAAACACTAAGAGAACAAAAATATATAGTCATGGCATATCTGGACGATATTCTCATATTGGGAAGAACCAAGGAATTAGCTGTGGCAGCAGTTTCAGCTACTAAACAGTTCCTTGAAACGTTGGGGTTTGTCCTACACCCAGATAAATCAAAATTGAAGCCGTCAACTAACATGGACTATTTAGGCTTCACTATTGATTCAATCCATATGACTGTTACTCTGCCAAGGGATAAAAAGGTTGCATTAGCACAAGCATGCAACAATTTAATGGTTAACAAACAACCAATGATCTGACAAGTTGCCAGAGTAATTGGAAGTATTGTAGCAGCAATTCCAGCTACACAATTCGGACCTTTGCACTATCAAAATCTGCAAAGAGCGAAGGTACATGCACTACATCAATGTTGGGGTCATTATGACCGAAAAATGTATTTACCCACTGAAGCTATATCAGAACTACAGTGGTGGTCAGAAAATGTTTGGCACAGTTTCAGTCCCATTGTCATCACTAATCCTAACTTAGTCATCAGAACAGATGCCAGTGCTTTAGGCTGGGGAGCTACTAACTCTATATCCGGCACAGGTGGCAGATGGACTAACTCAGAGTCATCGCTACTACACTCACTGGGCATAAACTATTTGGAAATGCTGGCCGCCTACTATGGGCTAAAAGCATATGCATCTAAGATGTAGCACGTGCATGTTAGGTTACAGATCGACAATACAACGGTGGTGGCTTACATCAACCACACGGGTGGCATAAAATCATTATCATGCGACAAATTGGCTAATGCAATCTGGCTATGGTGTGTCAAGAGACATATTTGGTTATCAGCTGCCTATCTACCAGGTAAGCTAAACACAGTGGCAGACACCAGGTCACGAAAATTCAATGATAACATCGAATGGATGTTAGATCCAAAAATTTTTGCGAAAATTATCAAGCAATATGGAACGCCAGATATAGATTTGTTTGCGTCTAGATTGAATCACCAGTTACCCATGTATGTGGCTTGGGAACCAGACCCAGAGGCAGCAGCGGTAGATGCCTTCACGCTGGATTGGGGAAATTTCTTCTTCTATGCTTTCCCTCCCTTCTGCCTCATCAGTCGGGTACTCCGGAAAATTCAGACAGACTCTGCTTCTGGAATTTTGGTCGTACCCGACTGGCCTACCCAACCATGGTTCCCAGTCTTTCACGACATGGTGGTCGAGTCACCAATGGTCTTTCATAGCGACCCACAACTGCTGACTCACCCAGTATCCGGCATGAGTCATCCATGCCATCAAAATATAAAACTCCTGGTTTGTAGGTTCTAACCAGGCCTTACCAGGGACTGGGGCTATCAGAACGAACAATCGCCACCATGTCGGCAGCCCTGCGGGACTCAACAAAGAAGCAGTACCTGACATACGTCAAGAAATGGGAAAAATACTGCTTGGACGCAGGGACGTCGTATGACACAGCCTCAATCACCGACGTGTTGGAGTTCCTGGCCCACTTATACCATGATCAGAAGATGAGCTACAGTGCCGTGAATGCAGCACGAAGTGCCCTGTCTGCTTACCTTAGACCAACAGGACACCAGAGCATAGGGTCCCACCCGCTAGTGATAAAGCTCCTCAAGGGGATTTATAACAACAAACCCCCTACACCCAGATATACCCATGTATGGGATATTAGTGTCGTATTATCACACCTCAGAGGATGGCCACCAGCGGGATCCCTCAGTCTAGAGCAATCTACTCTTAAGACACTTATGCTTATGGCGCTCGTTTCTGCACAAAGGGTCCAGTCGTTACACAAGCTACGACTGGACAACATGGTAACTACCCCAGACTGCATCACATTTGTCATGCCAGGTCTAGTAAAACAAAGTAGGCCAGGTATGCCCAACTCACCAATTATCTTCCGGGCCTACCCTCCAGAACCTAGGCTATGTGTTGTGACCCATCTCCACAACTATGTAGACACAACCCATGAACTTAGAGGGAGTGAGAAAGCCTTATGGATCAGCCACAGGAAACCTTTTGGACGGGTAACCAGCCAAACCATATCAAGGTGGCTAAAACAGGTCCTGAAAGCTGCCGGAATTAATACTGACGTTTTTAAATCCCATTCCACCAGGGCAGCATCTACATCAGCGGCGGAACGGATGGATGTCCCAATAGACCACATCCTAAATACAGCAGGATGGTCAAGGGAGTCGACATTCCGCAAATTTTACGACAAACCGCTGATGAAACCAGATTTATTTGCAGAAAAGATTTTACAAACTGCAAATTTATAATTTAAGCCCAGGGGAGCTATTTTTGAATTTTGTTAATTGTTAAATAAACATTTTTGTTTTAAAAAACAAACAAGATTCGTTGGTCTTTAGATACCACTTCCTCCCTCAAAAACTTCGGCAGCGAGTGATATAGCTGTTACACGGTTTGAAATCACAGACCTTTGAAATCTTCACGTAGTCACTCACGTGACTCCGAAGTAAAATAGTAAGATTAAACGAGTACTTACCAGTACGAAGTTTGATCTGTATTTTATGAGGAGTTACGATGAGGGATTACGTGCCCTCCGCTCCCACCCTCAGTATATGGATCAAACTAGAAAACCGATGTCTCCTTAATCTTTACTATCTTTACTTCAAATATTGTGTCTACCTGTGATTCCACACCGCTGCTTGGAAGTATGCCGCGCCTGCGCACTGGGTGGGTTCTTCACGTAATCCCTCATCGTAACTCCTCATAAAATACAGATCAAACTTCGTACTGGTAAGTACTCGTTTAATCTTACTATTAATACCTAACAATTGAACCTTCTTAACCAACCTTCCATGAGGAACCTTGTCAAAGGCCTTGCTGAAGTCCATGTATACAACATCCACTGCTTTACCCTCATCAATTTCCCGAGTAACCTCTTCAAAAAATTCAAGAAGATTAGTCAAACATGACCTTCCAGGCACAAATCCATGTTGACTGTTCCTAATCAAACCCTGTTTATCCAGATGCTTATATATATTATCTCTAAGCATCCTTTCCATTAATTTGCCCACCACTGACGTCAAACTAACAGATCTATAATTGCTAGGTTTACTCTTAGACCCCTTTTTAAACAATGGAACAACATGCGCAGTACGCCAATCCTCCGGCACTATTCCCGTTTCTAATGACATTTGAAATATTTCTGTCATAGCCCCTGCTATTTCTACACTAACTTCCCTCAATGTCCTAGGGAATATCCTGTCCGGACCTGGAGACTTATCCACTTTTATATTTCTCAAAAGTGTCAGTACTTCCTCTTCTTTGATCCTCATAGTTTCCATAGCTACTCTACTTGTTTCCCTTACCTCACATAATTCAATATCCTTCTCCTTGGTGAATACCGAAGAAAAGAAATTGTTCAATATCTCCCCCATCTCTTTTGGCTCTGCAGATAGCTGTCCACTCTGACTCTCTAATGTACCAACTTTATCCCTCATTATCGTTTTGCTATTAATATAGCTGTAGAAACCCTTTGGATTTACTTTCACCTTACTTGCCAAAGCAACCTCATATCTTCTTTTAGCTTTTCTAATTTCTTTCTTAAGATTCTTTTTACATTCTTTATACTCCTCAAGCACCTCATTTACTCCATGCTGCCTATAATTATTGTAGATCTCTCTCTTTTTCCAAACCGTGTCCAATTTCCCTTGAAAACCATGGCTCTTTCCAATTTTTACTATTTCCTTTCAACCGAACAGGGACATAAAGATTCTGTACTCTTAAAATTTCACCTTAAATGTCCTCCATGTGTTTCCCAGTCTATGAGTGGAAAATTGAAATCTCCCACAATCACTACCTTGTGCTTACTACTAATATCTGCGATCTCGTTACATGTATGCTCTTCCAATTCTCGCTACCCATTTGGCGGTCTATAATACACCCCTATAAGTGTTGCTACCCCTTTCCCATTTCTCAGTTCCACCCAAATAGCCTCCCTAGACGAGCCCTCTAATCTATCCTGCCAAAGCACTGCTGTAATAGCTTCCCTGACAAGCAATGCAACACCTCCACCTCTTGGCCCTCCAATTCTATAACACCTGAAGCAACGAAATCCTGGAATATTTAGTTTCCAATCACAGCCCTCCTGCAACCATGTTTCACTGATCGCCACAACATCATACTTCCAGGTGTCAATCCAGGCGCTAAGTTCATCCACCTTTCTTAGAATGCTCTTTTCTATGCACATATTTTCGTGTGCTTGTACATGCAGAGAATTGTCAGAAACCTCCGCCTTAAGTTCAACTTCTAGGTTTCAGTGGTTTTATGACTACTTCATTCTAATTTTCAGATGTTTCTTAGCAGTTCATTTCACCCACATTCTTCTCAATCAACCACTCACTGCTGTTTTGACCTAATTCTTTTCATATATTCTAATTTCATTTTTTGTAAATTCAATCCACTACCAAAGATCAATAACTAGTTTTTCCATATTGTCTAAACATCTATCATTTCCCACTCCCTTTTACAAATTTTACAATTCAATTCAACATATTCCCTGCAATCAAAAGAGATTCCATGCCAATCTGTGTTACCAATAATCAGAGCCTGCCTGAGCACTGGTTTACTTCTCATATCCCGTCACTTTTGCACATTGGCAACGCATTCTGTCTATCCATTAGAAACCCAATAGCATAGTGAGATTGAACCTGCTCTCTGCACAATCCTTGTCAGCTGTGGTATTAGTAAAAGTGCAACAAAAATTTGAAAACAATTAAAAGTTCAATAATTTTTGAACTTTTAACTGTGGAGTCCGCTACATTCATTGTCTTAAAAAAAGTTAGATGTAGCATTAACTGCAACTCTCAGAACACCAATAACTGTTCAAAACAATGGTTTATACCATACACAGAAAGAATAGAAAACTGAATGGACGATTATATAGAAATTGGAATCCTGAATCATTCAACAATGCAAAGTACTTACTAATAAACCTGCATATGCAGAGAGAAGTCTGCATTTCCTTATCGGTGAAGCAGACAATTATGTGCACTTCTTCCAATTTAGTGCATTGCATTCAGTGTTCACAATGTGGTATCCTCTGCATGAGTAAAATCAAACACTCTGCTGAATTGAGGAAGCCCTGGCTGAGATAAACAAATCATTGTTAGCCATCGGTGGGCTCCCAGAAGACTGGAGGGTGCCTAATATTGTATCTCTATTTACGTTTAATTTAGGTAGTTTAGTTTATTGTTGCGTGTACCGAGGTACAGTGATAGGCTTTTGTTGCATGCTAACCAGTCAGCAGAAAGACAATACATGATTACAATCAAGCCATTCACAGTGTACAGATACATGATTAGGAGATAACGTTTTAGTGCAAGATGAAGCCAATAAAGTCCAATCAAAGATAGTACCAGGGTCTCCAATGAGGTAGATAGTAGTTTAGGACTGCTTTCTTTTCGAATTTGGCGACAAGCCACACAAACGTTTGGCACGTCAGCTGAAAATAGTTGAAAAGGATCAGACTATTCTAAACATCAAATCAGATAAAGGTGAATTGTTAATGCTTCCCAAAGACATTAACGAAAGATTTGCCCAATTTTATCAAAATTTATACACATCCAAAACATCAACAGAAAGCAGAAAAATTACAAACTTTCTGGCCAACTGTAATCTCCCAACACATAACCCGCTGGAACAAGAGGAATTAGGAGCACAGATTTCAATCAAAGAAATCGAAGAGACAATAAATTCACTGAAGAACAGTAAAACACCTGGACCAGATGGGTTCAGCAACAAATTTTATAAAATATTTCACGAGGTAATTTCACCACGGTTACACAAGCTTTAAACATATGCATTTAAAGAACAGACATTACCACAAACACTAGCTAAATCAACTATCACACTTATACCCAAAAAAGATACGTTAACAAATTAATACACTCGGATCAAACGGGGTTTATACCCAAGAGACATCCATTTAATAATTTGAGACATCTTTTTAATATAATGTACTCACACAAAATTGAAGACTTATCAATTATTTCATTAGATGCAGAAAAAGCATTTGACCAAGTAGAATGGAAATGCTTTTTCACAGCACTGCAAAAATTTCAGATGGGAGAGAATTTTATTTCATGGATAAAATTACTACATGACAGGCCGATTGCCAGAATACTGACCAACCACATACTTTCTCCGAAATTTCAACTACCAGGGGCAATAGACAGGGTTGGGCTTATTACCCCTGTTATTTGCCCTTGCGATTGAACCCTTAACGGAAAGTATAAGAGTGCATCCGAATATTCACGGCTAAAATACTAAACATTCCAATAATTAAATATCATTATATGCAGATGTTGCATTATTATACATCACCAATTCTCAAGTTAGTATTCCAAATATATTAAATCTTATAGAGGAATTTGGTTCCTTCTCAGGATATAGAATAAACTGGAACAAAAGCGAAATTATGGCAATAAAACCTCACGAACCAACACACCTTTTAAAATTTTCTTTTAGAATTGCTACAGAAAAATTTAAATATCTGGGTATCCAAGTAACCAGAAAATATAATTCTTTATTCAATGCAAACTTCCCGCCTTTAGTTACTAAATTAAACGCTCTTATTCAATTCTGGAAAACACTTCCAATGTCTCTAATAGGCAGAATAAATGCCATTAAAAATGATTTTCCTTCCACAAATTCTCTATTTATTTCAATCAATACTGATATACCTACCTACCATTTTTTTTTTCTAATCTTGATTCCCGGATTACAAACTTTATCTGGGATTATAAATCACATAAATTCATAAACAACATCTATGTAAACCCAAAGAAATGGGCGGATTGGCGCTTCCCAATTTCTTATACTACTATTGGGCAACGAATATTAAAATGCAATTTACTGGCTGGATAACGCATGCCAACAGGTAGACTGGTTAGTAATGGAGAGAGAAATGCCTTTTAATATAGGCGCAATCCTTCTCTCCCCAATAAAGTTGAAGAACACAATATGAGAAAAATCCGATTATTCACAGCACTTTACGAATTTGGAGACAAGTAAAATCTACTTTTAAACTAAGAAATTTATCTCTTCTTTCACCAATAGCCAATAACCCGTCGTTCAAGCCATCTATTATAGATAAACCATATAACAATAACAATAAAACGTTTATTTATTGGGAAAGACTAGGAATGAAAAAGCTTGGAGATCTGTACGAGATGGGAAATCTCCTGTTATTCCAGAAATTACAGTCGAAATACAGTCTGAAAGGTAATCAATATTTTAGATATCTTCACATTCGAGATTATTTGAAAACATATACCCACGAAAACTCTGCTGCCAGATATATTAGACGAAGGTATAAATAGAAATTCAGTCAAATAATCTAACATCATACTTGTATATCTTCTAAATATAGAAATGCCTTCGTCAAACGCAATTAGAAGAGAATGGGAAGAGGAATTAGGCCTAAAAATTTCCAAAGACTGATGGGAAAAATATCTCTTGTATATACATGTTTGTTCGATTAATGTTAGACACATTTTAATCCAATTCAAAATAGTCCACAGACTCTATTACTCAAAGACTAAACTGAATAAGATTTTTTCAAATGTATCTCCTATTTGCGACAAATGTCTCTTTCAAGAAGCAACTCTCAAGAAACACACTCATTTGCCTCTTGCATAAAACTTCATAACTTTTGGAAATGAATCTTTGAAATTTTCTCAAAATCATTAAAAACAAAACTGGAGCTATCAATATTTCAAAGACGTTTCCTTAATTATGGCCTGATAATGGCGAAAAAACATACTTAAATTTTGAAAAAATACATC
Source organism: Leucoraja erinaceus (assembly GCF_028641065.1). NCBI lineage: Eukaryota > Metazoa > Chordata > Chondrichthyes > Rajiformes > Rajidae > Leucoraja > Leucoraja erinaceus. The sequence goes on from NC_073397.1 coordinate 1,053,191, forward strand.
TCCCCAAAGATATGGTCTCCCTTCATTGATTCATTACAAGGATAGTATGGTGCAACACAACTTTGGAATTAAACCGATTTACGGACTGGGTGATGGGTAAGGTGAGAAATGAAGCAGGTATATCAACACTTTTTGTTTTTTTTTCCTTTTTTTCGTGTTTGTCTTTTTATTTTTTTAAGTTTGTACTTACTCACTCTTTGACTACACTCATTTGGTAGTTTAGGGGTTCTATTCTTACACATTCACTTTCTCTTTCACTTTCTTTCTTGCTCTTTCTCTCTTTTTCTATTTCATCTCTGCTAAAATTAAAATGGGCTGTAAGCTGTCCTAGCAAAATATGAGATGCTGTTGCTCCAATTTGCATTTAGCCTCACTCACTGACAATGGAGGAGACCGAGGACAGAAAGGTCTGTGTAGGAATGGGAAGGAGAATTAAAGTGTCCAGCAACCGGGAGATTGTAGGACTGGGCTAGAGGACCCGGAACTCGTTGAGGTGGGGGTAGAGGAGAACGAAGGTGAGGCCTCTATTAAGGACAGACCATTCCGTATCAGAAAGGGGAAGGTCAGGGGGATGGTGAAGACAGGGCAAGGGTTGGGGTCAGAGGGGGGCCGGGGAGTGGACAAAGGTCAAGACAAGATCTGATGAGGACTATTGTATGGGTGGGGTGTGTTCAGGGTAACCTGGTTAAGAGGTTAAGAGGGGGAGAGGTGAAGACCCATCACTACTGAGGTACCCTGTTGGAGGGGGGGAGCAGTGGGATTCAGCACAGTCAGACCACGTGCTGTTCGAGTCTGCATCGTGGGGGTTGTGGGCCTGGTGCTGAGCCTCGAACTCAGGTGAGGTGATGGATCTGGCCCGCTGATGGCCGATGGAGAGGTGAAGGTCGGCGCCGTCGCTGGTGGAGGCCCGTGGGGGGCTGGAGTAGAGATACGGGTCAGCGACAGCTGCATTGGTGGCCCCAGAGAGACAGTGAAGGTTGGTGACACTGGCGGCGGTGGCCCCAGGGAGGTGGTGAGAGTCGTCGGCCATGGCAGTTTCGGTGGTCCAGGCCTGGGATCAGCCGGGAAGTCAGTGAAGGCCAAAGAGGTGGTGGATGTTGGTGCTGCTCCTCGTGGTGGCAATCTCGGCCTCGTGGTGTTCGGGCAGGCGGCACAGTCTAGCAGTGGAGCCACAGGCCCGCGAGTCGAGGAGTGTCGGTGGAGGGATGGTCAGGAGGCGGGCACCTTGTGATCCTTGGTAGAGTCCAGGTAAACGAGGAAACGTTTGTTGAGGACATGGATCTGGCGTTGAATGGAGTACAGTCGGGGTCCATTGCAGGTGTAGGTGAGTGAGGCCCGGAGTTGTGGGAGAGTCAGAGTGAGGGTAACACCGTCACATCGCAGCCAGTGTAGAACGCAGGGCACTGAATGAGAACTGTTGCAAAAAACGGCAGATCGACCGTCGTTACCTGTAATCTGGGTTGGGTCTGAACAGGGAGCTGGAATCCACAGGCAGCACCAAGAAAACACACATGACTGTGGTAACGGGTCTGGGTTAAAACGTGGTCTTAGTCGGAGAGCAGGAGGAATCACAGAGGGGGAGCAGCAAGAGAGGATGTTGCAGAACTCTCGTCGGAGAGAGGAGGAGAACTTCTTCAAAGTAGACATACCTTGAGGAGATTTCACGGTGGAGCAGACGAAATGTGTAGGAAGGAACTGCAGATACTTCAGTTTCAACCGAAGATAGACTGTCCCTGAATCTGGAGGTGTGCATTTTCACACTTCTATGCCGTTTGCCCGATGGGAGAGGGGAGAAGAGGGTGTGGCCAGGGTGCAACTCATTCTTGATTATGCTGCTGGCAGTACAGTAAATCACAGGAGGTTGGTTTCTGTGATGGTCTGGGCTGTGTGCACAATTCCCTGAAATGTCTTGCAGTCTTGGATGGAGCTGTTCCCAAACCAAGCTGTGATGCATCCCAATATTTAAGAAGAGTTATTTGGAAAAAGACATGGAACTATGAACAAATAAGACTAACATATGTGATAGGTAATTTATTGGGAAGGAATCTGAGGGATGATATACAGTGCCCTCCTTAATGTTTGTGACAAAGATCCATCATATATTTATTTGCCTCTATACTCCAATTTGTGATATGTAATAGGAAAAATCACATGAGGTTAAAGTGCACATTGTCAAATTTTAATAAAGGCAATTTTTATACATTTTGGTTTCCCCAAGTAGAAATTACAGCAGTGTTTATGCCCCAATTCAGGCCACCATAATGTTTGGGACACAGCAATGTCATGGAAATGAAAGTAGTCATGTTTAGTATTTTGTTGCATATCCTTTGCATGCAATGTCTGCTTGAAGTCTGCAAGTCTGCAGTTGCTGGGTGTCTTCTGTGCTGATGCCCTGCTAGGCCTGTACTGCAGCCATTGTTAGCTTATGCTTGTTTTGGGGGCTAGTCCCCTTCAGTTTTCTCTTCAGCATATAAAAGGCATGCTCAATTGGGTTCAGGTAGGGTAATTGGCCACTCAAGAATTGACAATTTTTTAGCTTTGAAAAACTCCTTTGTTGCTTTAACAGTATGTTTGGGATCATTGTCTTGCTGTAGAATGAACCGCCGGCCAATGAATTTTGAGGCATTTGTTTGAACTTGAGCAGATACAATACGATGGGATGTGTCTATACACTTCAGAATTCATTATGCAACTACCATCAGCAGTTATATCATCAATGAAGATAAGTGAGCCAGTACCTTCAGCAGCCATACATGCCCAGGCCATAACACCCCCACCACCGTGTTTCACAGATGAGGTGGAATGCTTTGGATCTTGGGCAGTTCCTTCTCTCCTCCATACTTTGCTCTAGCCAGCACTCTGATATGTTAATCTTCATCTCATCTGTCCACAAGACCTTTTTCCAACTGTGGTTGCTCTTTTAAGTACTTATTGGCAAACTGTAACCTGGCCATCCTATTTTTGCAGCTAACCAGTGGTTTGAATCTTACAGTGTAGCCTCTGTATTTCTGCTCATGAAGTCTTCTGCGGACAGTGCTCATTGACAAATCCACACCAGTCTCCTGAAGAGTGTTTCTGATCTGTCAGACAGGTGTTTGGGGATTTTTCTTTATTATTATTATCGAGAGAATTTTTCAGTCATCAGCTGTGGAGGTCTTCCGTGGCCTGCCAATCCCTTTGTGATTAGTAAGCTCACCAGTGCTCTCCTTCTTCTTCATGATGTTCCAAACAGTTGATTTTGGTAAGCCTAAGGTTTGTCTGATGTCTCTAACAGTTTTATTATTGTTTCTCAGTCTCATAATGGCTTCTTTGACTTTCATTGGCACAACTTTGGTCCTCATGTTGATAAACAGCAACAAAGGTTTCCACCAGTTTGCGTACAGAGCAAATAGATCCACAGAGGACGCTGTAGCCACAGCTCTCCATGCTGCACTGTCTCACCTGGAGCAGCAGGGGAGCTACGTGCGGATGCTCTTTGTGGACTACAGCTCTGCTTTTAATACCATCCTTCCCCACAAACTGGTGGACAAACTGGGGGACTTGGGACTTCCACACTCCACCTGTACGTGGATAAATAGCTTCCTGTCGGGTCGCAGCCAGAGAGTCAGAGTGGGCCATCACACATCCACGGCCCGCAGCCTCAGTACCGGCTCTCCACAGGGCTGCGTACTGAGCCCCCTGCTCTACACCATCTACACACATGACTGCACCCCCGCCCACCACAGCAACACCATTGTCAAATTTGCGGATGACACTACAGTGGTGGGACTCATCTCCGGGGGGGACGAGTACGCCTACCGGGATGAGGTGGAGCAGCTGACAGTGTGGTGCGAAGAAAATAACCTGCTCCTCAACACCTTAAAGACAAAGGAAGTAATAATAGACTTCAGGAAGAACAAAACGGACATGGTACCATTGACTATCAGAGGGGACTGTGTAGAGAGGGTGGCGGATTTCCGCTTCCTGGGAATCCATATTGAGGAGGACCTGACTTGGAGCGTGAACACCACTGCGCTGCTGAAAAAGGTCCAGCAGAGACTGCACTTCCTGAGGGTGCTCAGGAAGAACAACATCACTCAGAGACTGCTGCTGTCCTTTTATCGGTGCTCCATTGAGAGCATACTAACATACTGTGTATGCGTGTGGTACACCAGCTGCACAGCGGCTCAGAGGAAAGCGCTCCAGAGGGCCATTGACAACGCCCAGAGGATTGTCGGCTGCCCTCTCCTTACCTTGGAGGACTTACACAGTTCCCGCTGCACCAAAAAAACCCAGAATATCATAAAGGACATTTCCCACCCCGGACACTCCCTGTTTGAACTGTTGCCGTCAGGCAGACGGTACAGATCTACAAGGACAAGGACGAACAGACTAAAAAACAGTTTTTACCCCACTGCTATAAAAGCACTAAATGTAGCCGCCAAGGAACGCAGGGGCGATACAGACTAAGGGACTGTGGTAACTGTGAAATCGACAGAAGGATGGAGGGTTGGGTGTGTATGCGTGCTTTGTTCGTGATATTTATTTAGTTGTTTATCTTTATTATTTTACCGTGTATGTATCGTTAGCTTTTAGAAATGTTTGAATGCTGCACTGACTGGCTGACATTTTAAATTTCGTTGTACATGGTCCATGTTACAATGACAATAAAGAAACTATTCTATTCAAAGGTGATGGAAAGACTGGAGGAAAGATTAGGTGCTGAGAACTCTTATACCTGCATTAAGGAGGCAATTAAACACGTCTGAGCAATTACAAACACCTGTGAAGCCATGTGTCCCAAACATTATGGTGCCCTGAAATGTAAAGTAGAAACACAGCTATAATTTCTACACGATGAAACCAAAATGTGTGAAAATGGCTTTTAATAAAATCTGATAATGTGCACTTCAACCACATGTTTTTTTTTCTATTACATATCTCAAATTATGGAGTACAGAGGCAAATAAATAAATGATGGATTTTTGTTCCAAACATTATGGAGGGCACTGTACATGCATTTGAAAATTCAGTGATTGATTAGGGATAGGTAGTATGCACGGGAGATCATGTTTCACAAATTTGATTTGAGTCTTTTGAAGTAACCAAGAAGGTTGATGAGGGCATAGCTGTAGGCGTATTCTATATGGACTTCAGCATGACCTTTGATAAGGTTTCATGTGATAGGCTTCTGAAAGGTTAGATCGCATGGTATCCACGGAGAGCTCGTTTACTGGATACAAAATGGGCTTCATGGTAGGAAGTAGAGGGTGGTAGTGGAGCATTGTTTTTCAGACAGGAGGCTTGTGACATAGATGAGAATGTACAAGACATAATTAGTAAGTTTATAGCTAACACTAAAATAGGTGGTATCGTGGACAGTGAAGATGAAATGCAGCAGCTGGACAAGTGGAGCGTAATACAAATAAGTGCAAGGCATGAAATGAACAGGGGGATTTAGGAATATGTATATAGTTTCCTGAAAGTGGTATCACAGCTAGATAGGGTGATGATGAATGCTTTCAACTCACTCGTCTTCTTCAGTCAAGGAATTGAGTATAGAAGTTGTATGTAGTGTTGTACAAGACATTGGAAAGGCCGCACTTAGAATAAATAGTGTTCAGTTTTGGTCATCCCGTAATAGAAATATATGCCACTAAACTGAAGAGTGTAGAGAGAATTTACAAGGATGCTGACATAAAGTGCTTATCCTCCCAGCTCAAGCTGAAATCTTCCAGAAGACAAAGAGACAGAAATGTTATATTCTTCATTTAAAAAGTAATTAACATCGTATGCAGACATTGCAAATCAGTCAGTTTAGTGCTGGTAGGGGAAAATCAATAAAAGCAATAACTAGGAACAGTGTATAAATTAATAAAGTATGCCTCTTTGAAATTGTTAAAGTCTAACCATGTCTATGTTCTATTTCAACATTTTTAGGTGGAGTGCTGAATATTGCAGAGGTGGAGTGGGGCAAGACTGTGAAGGCTTTGAAAACAACGACGTGAACTTTAGCATCAATTCATTGTTCACCTGGGAGCCAAGAGCCCACGATTTATCTCAGGATGTCTACCCCTACCCAGGACACCTATGGCAGACTCCTATTTGTTGACTATATCTTTGCCTCCAACACCCCAACTCCAACCAAATTCATCTCAATCTCTTGGATTTAGGACTTAGCATCATCCCTCTACAAGGATCCTTGATTTCCTGACCGATGGATCACAATCAGTAAGGATAGGTGACAAAACATTCTCCACAAAATTCTGAGCACTAGTGCAGCATGACTACATTCTCAGTCCTTTACTATACTCCCTTTACACTCATGACTGATTTGGCTTCACTCTCCTCTTATTTCCCAATGGGCAGAAGATCAGAAACCTTGAACACATGTAGCACAAAAAAAAACAGCTTCTTCCTCATAGTTATCAGATTCCTGGATGGACCTCTCAACTACTGAGGATGAATTCCCAATCTTGCTATTTACCTTGTTGCAGCCCTTGCAACTTTTTTTCCTGCACTTTCTCTGTAGTGGTGACACTATATTCTGCAATATATTTCCTTTCTCGTTATGCACTACCTGTTATTCTCATGTATGGTATGTTCTGCCTTTGGTGTACCTCAGTCACATGACAATAATAAATCAATATCAGTACCAATTTGTAACAAACCACATACGAGTAGGGATTCACTGCCTGAGGGCATGGTGGGAAAAGAATGACATTGGCGCCTTTAAAAGGGAATGTGATAAGCACTTGAAATAGAATAATTTACAGGGCTGTGGAGAAAGTATAAGGGACTAGCACTGGTGGGACTGTTAAATTCATTTAATCATTCACTCAGAAAGACAGGGTATTTCTCACCTCAAAGATTTACCACTGAAGATTTATTGTGAATTTGCACACAGCAAGTCCCCCAAAAAGGTAACACAATAATAAGCAAATGATCTGTTTTAGTGATATATTACTTGACGGATAAATGTCAGCCAGTTCGCCATAGGGAACACCCCTACCCTTCTATTCCAAATGCTATAAGATTTGTTTTACATATCCTGATAGGATTAACATGGTTAATGTATATTACAGTAGAAAGCATTACCAACAGGGTGCAATCATTAAAGCCCTTCTAAGACAATAAGTAGCCTCAACAAAAGTTGCAAAGGCATTGGAATAGTTACAAACTCAGTCAAGGCATGCAATGGTGGATTAGGCCAATGTTTTATGTTCACATATGGAGACACCAGGTAGGGAAGCTGTATATCACTTATTGATCATTCAGTCTTAACACAATCGTTCCCATAAAGCCTATATCTCAGAACAGACTAAACATTACAATAATCATGCTGCTGTAATGCTTTGAATTAATAGTCCTGTACAAATATTTTATTACTTGAAAAAGTTTCATCATCATAATCTCATAATGTTAAAAATTGCAGAGCATACTTTTTGGAATATGACTGATATAGGCCAACCACAATTCGTTATCTCAGTAACAAATATTGTTTGTTAAGTAACTAGAGGTGTCACCAAAAAAGCTAAAAACTATATCTGATCTTCACCCACTACAATCCTCTTGACTAAATATACTCAACTTTTAACTTACATTTTGCCCAACCTGTTTGTCACTGAATTAAGCATTATCATTTGGTGATTAACTGAAAACTTGCTTTTAATTAAGTCAAGTAAGGAAAAACAGATCACAGTAATTATTTAAATAAAAACTTGACAAGTGTATACCAGGTTATATTTGAAAATTAATTTGAATTTGAATTTCTGTTTGCAATCTTCCTGGTTTCAGCCTCAGTTTAGTTCACTTGGTACTTGATTGCACTCTCATGCTTGAGTCGAGATTGTAGGCCGAATGAATAATCTAATACCACCTATAAATAATTTAGTTGAATATTGAAAATTCTATACCATTCGGTATATTATTTTTATGATCTAGCTAAATTTACTCTATCAATCACCAGCAAAGCAATTACTTAACAAGATTGAACGTGTTTTATTGTTGTTTGAGGTCATTTGTTATGTGAAAAATACTGCTACATTTTCAAACAGAAAAAAATATTTTCCAACGGTCTGCATGTGAAATGTGTGTAAATATCATCCAATCACACACCAGGCTTTGCCCAGCCCATCCTCCTGTTAATGTCGGCTAAATTAAAGACACCATAAAATGGAGGATCCCTGCACTTGTCAGAATTGCTTAACCCTTGTCAGCTGAACTTTACAGGCTTTGATTGGCATCAACCAGTCTAGGCTCAGACTAATATGCAGGATGGTAAGGGGTCCAGGTGTTCTCCATGTTTCTCCTAAATTGATAACATGTATAGTGGTTTTGCAAACTAACCTTAAATGCATCATTTCTATTGGGTCGCTGCAAAAGCATTGTAAACAGTATGCATAATGTTGCAAGACGGTCATGCTGTTAATTGATGATTAGTCGAACTGTTGAGCATTGGAGAAATTGTTTGAATCTCGGGGCACATGTTTCAATGTTTGTTCCAACACATGTTTCAATTATTGGGTTAGGGAAATGCCTGTTATGTATGGGATTAATCGATATCTGTAATTGGGTTATTAAGAGGCCACCCCCATGTGGTTCGGCCCCTCGAGGTCCCGGGACATACAAAAGTCCGCTATCACGAGGCTCAGTGTCGATTTTCTGGGAGAGCTCTTGGGATGGCGTGAATTTCTGGAGTGTCTCTGTCTGAGCGAGACCTAGAGGGCTTGAACAGGCAGACACGAGGATCAACTACTGTACCTGCGGTGGGATAGGTACAGTAGTTGAACTGTAATGCGCTATTGGTAAAATAAAATGTAGTTGTTTCAAGTGCTTGATTCAACGTTTTTACTGAAACTAGACTGGGGGGAAGCTTAGAAATGAGCAATTTACACTCACTCCCAGCTTTCTCCCCCCTGCCCCACCACAATCAGTGTGAAGAAGGGTCCTGACCCAAAACATCACCTATCCATGTTTACCAGACATGCCGTCTGACCTGCTGAGTTATTCCAGCACTTTGTCCTTTTTTAGTATATACAAATATCATTACATGTTATGTTCATTTACATATAGCTTTAAAAAAATTAACTTTGAACAGCTTCTTCCCCCCACCGTCAAACACCCAAAGCAAGGAATTTTTGTATTTGTATTTTTGCAAAAAAATACGCAAAATATTTGTATTTGTATTTTGATGTACACCACTTCAGATTGCACTACAATCTTTCACTATTTTTGCATTCATTCTTGTGTTTATTAGTGGATCTATCATTACTATATACCATTTTGTAGATGACCTTCATGTGAACAAGAAATTTCACCATGGATGTCTAACCTTAAGGGAATAATCTTAAGGGAAGAAAATATACTGCTCCGAATCAATTTGCCAAAGTTGCGAATCCAGCCCACTTCAGACACACATCTCCTTTCTGAAATGCCAGAGTACACAACTTAATTCCTTCAAACTCTTAATAGTAGAAATTCACAAGCAAGGACGTTTCAGTTTGAAATGATATAAAGATTACTTTTTTCAGTTTCTGTCTAAATGCATGGGAGGCATAATTTTTATTTATAGTTCTACCACAATATGAAGAATGTGCAGCAGGAATTGCTGTTAGTTTTTCTTTTGAACTAGATCATGGCAGGTTTCTTGGTCCTCCAAAATATTCCAAATGGAATTTAAACTGGAGGTGGTGAAGGGAGGTTTGATTGCAACTTCACTTTATTACTTTTGCTCCACATCCCATGAGAACATTATGTTACAAAACATTTAACCATCAACATGCAGACATCTCTATCTTTTTTTAATTTTCCAGGATCTGGGCCTAGACAGCAAGGCTAATATCTATATAAACCATATAACAATTACAGCATGGAAACAGGCCATCTCGGTCCTTCTAGTCCGTGCCGAACACTTACTCTCACCTAGTCCATCTACCTGCACTCAGACCATAACCCTCCATTCCTTTTCCGTCCATATACCTATCCAATTTATTTTTAAATTATAAAATTGAACCTGCCTCCATCACTTCTACTGGAAGCTCATTCCACACAGCTACCTACCACTCTCTGAGTAAAGAAGTTCCCCCTCATGTTACCCCTAAACTTCTGTCCCTTAATTCTCAAATCATGTCCTTTTGTTTGAATCTTCCCATCTCTCAATAAAACTAACAATAATATCTGTTGCCCATTATTGAAAAGGTATTGTGTGACGTTTTTGTGAACCACCATAGCCCATCTGGTGAAGTTGCTGCCAGTGCTGATGACTAGGTGATTCCAGGGTAAGGACCCAAGTACAGTGTTGGAGTTCCATGGGTGAGAATGTAGGTGGACTTCATAATCAGATGGGCGCAGTAGTGACAGGTGTAACTTCATCCAGATATATATGAAGTAATACATTTTGTGTTGTCTAATAGTGACCAGATAGGTCAGGTAGGGATATTTGATGGTGGTTGCATAATGTTCAGCACCATTTATGGCTCCTCAAATAACAAAGCAGTCCACATTCAAATGTAGCAAGACCTGGACCATATCCAGGCCTGGGCTGATACATTGAAATATTCAATCAGAGAAAATACAACTATCATCCCCTTATGTTAAAGGGCATTATCATCGCTAAATCATACCATATACACTATGTGGCTTCAAGAGCAGAAGTGATCCTAGGAATTTTACAACCAACTCCCCAAAGCCTGCCCACCATCTGCAAAGCTCTAGTCAGGAGTGTGATAATAAGACCACAAGTCATAGGAGCAGAATTAGATTCAGCCCATCGAGTTTACATTGGCCATTCAATCATGGCTGATCTATTTTCCTTCTCGCTGTAACCTTTGATGTCCTTCCAAATCAAGAATCTATCAATCTCCGCTTTAAAAATACCCAATGTCTTGACTTCCACAGCAATCTGTGTCAACGAATTCCATAGATTCACCACCCTCTGACTAAAGAAATTTCTCCTCATCTCCATACCACTGGGCTGCACCGAGGTTGAGGTGCTGCCTTACAGCACCAGTGATCCGGGATTGATCCTGACTTTGGGTGCTGTCTCCACGGAGTTTGCATGTTTTCCCTATGACTGTGTGGGTTTCTTTGCTTGTAATTCCTTCTCCCATAGCAATGTTGGTATACCCTCACTTCAAGAACTGCAGAAGTTCAAGAACCAAAACCTTCTCAAGGGCAATTAGCGGTGGCAAATTAAATGCTGGCTCAACCTGCAGAGTCCACATACCTTGAATCAAGTAAAAAGAACTTGCAGTAAATAGCAGGGATTTCAGAAGACATTATGTCCAGAGGGAACTTGGGGCACAAATCCATTGCCTTCTGAAAAAGGCAATGCAGGTAGTGAAGAACACATTTAGCTTGCTTGCCTTCATAGGCAGGGGTGTTAAGTGTAAGAGTTGTAATATCATGTTGCAGCTGTACTAGACATTGTTCAGGACACACTTGCAATACAGTGTGCGGTTCTGGTACCCACTATATAGAGACAATCTGGTAGTGATAGAAGCGGTTTAAGAGATTCACCAGGATATTCCCTGCAATAGATGGCTTTAGTTATTAGGAAAGATTGGACTGACTGGAGCGCAGGAGGCTGAGGGGTGACGTCAGAGAGGTTTATAAAATTACGATGGGTGTAGATGGGGTGCGTAGTTACACTCTTTCTCCAAGAGTAGGGATGTCTAAACCTAGAGCATATAGGTGAGAGAGTAAAGATTTAAAGTAGATCTGAGGGCCAGGTTTTACGCAGAAGGTGGTGGGTATGTGAACATGCAAGAAGAGGAGGTGTTAGAGCTGGATATAAACATAGTGTTTATTATGACAGTTGTATGGATAAAAATCAAATACATGTATGTATATGGTCCAATTGTAAGAAAATGAGATTAAGGTTTACAAATAGGTTTGTAACCATGCTCATGCTGTAATATTCTATGAAGATGATGAATCTATGGAATTCTGTATCACAGATTGCGATGAAGGCCAAGTCATTGAATATATTTAAAATCAATTACATTTTCAAGCCTTAACTCTTCAGTAGAATTTCCTGGTCACGATAAATACCAGGCAATGTTAGATCAAATTCGTACAGCAGAAAGCTGGTTAAATTTAGGAGCATAAAGCTGGTAAGATGTTCCACAAAGTGTGGTTCCATCACAGATCGGTCGCTCACATTTGGGAAGTTTGGGGATTTTAATTGTGGAATGAGGTTAGATGAAGCATTGTATCTGTCAAACATTCCTTGTGTTAGTTAATATACACAAATTAATATGTAATATGCAATTTATCATCAGTCAAGTGAGAACAACATGTCGCACAAATGTCAAAGAATGATCAGCCATGGTCACAGTGAATGGCGGTGCTGGCTCGAAGGGCCGAATGGCCTAGTCCTGCACCTATTGTCTATTAATTTACTATTCATCCCGTGGCTCATGATTTAAAATCATTTTCTGTACAAGAAGGAGCTATGTTTCACAGAAAGAACGTGTTACCCACAGAAACTACTATTTATGATGAGCTAACAGCTAAAAAGTACTGACAGCCCAAATTGTTTCATTTCTCAGAACAAACAAACCCTCAGCACGTGAAATGAGTTGGACAGCATTGAGCAATTAGTAAATGTTATATTTAGATAGAGGTTCATGTACTCTGAAATAAATTGCAAATCCTTACAAATTATTTCTCTAATTACAGTATTAAATCAGTTTTTTTCCATTTTTCAGCAACGTTGATGGTCTAAAATCAAAAATGATGAGAAAGAGCTTAAGGATGACATAAATTGGAATATTGATATTTTCTGCTCATCAAAACTTAGTAAAATACTTTAAACATTGAGTTCCATATCTTTCTCATTGAGTCGCCAATTTGTATCATAATCAGAATTGTATTTCTAATGACATAGCAGTGTTAAATTTACTCAATTATTGAAAAGATTGCAGCCCCATAGTCTTTACAGATCTCTTCTAACTAGATTTTCGATCTATGATAAGAAGTTTGATCAAGATGTGAACTCTCCATACCTCTGTATGTAAAGTCAATAATGACACGCTGGAACTTTAAAGTATTCAATAGCTGTGATCTGAATAATATACTCAAATAATGACAGCAATCCTCACAGTTAGCCTAATCATTTCATATCCCGTTATTTGGTCCGATGCAGACCCTTTCTCCGCTTTCTGGCTTTGACCAGCATCACTCGCTTGTCTGGTATCTTTTTTGACATTAAATTGCAAACTTCTCCTAAAAGAGGTCACAATGGTGAAAATTACCCAACTCAGCATCACACCTCCTACTATCAACCTCTTCCTATAACTTATTGGTTAATTACTTTAAATAATTGGTTTATTATGTTTAAATATCCACAGTAGTTTGCTGACTTACCCAAAATAAATTTGACAGAAGAGTGGAATCACGACAGGACTATTCTTCAGACTGATTATTGTGGGGGGGAGGGGGGAGGCGACACACAACAAAAAACATTTACTATCTTTTAAAGGCTTTCTCACAAACTCTTTTGTTTACTTTAAAAAAAAAACTTTACATAAGAAAGAAAATTTACTTCTCATTATCTGTATACAGAATTGATGTTTAATAACTTTTAATTTGGCACTTTCAAGAATTTGTTCAGTCAAAACACTAATATTCATATGTATCTACAATATACATTTATTAATATAAAAAACTATTTTCACAAAGATTATTTCTATTCTATTTATTATTAATATTTAACAACAGGGAATGTATAGATTGAACGAGACATTTAACGATGAGTTCAATGTTTTATACAGTTTTTGTTGCAGAATGCCAATCAGGCAAAGAAGAAAATTGGCCCATGCTTCTACAATATACAATTTAAATACAGAAAGAATATTATTTAAAAAATATTTTACTGTCAGGAGTAATGGAGGCAGATTCAATCGTATAATTCAAATGATAGTTGGATAAGTACCTGAAATAAAATTTTCAGTGCTATGGTGAAAGTGACCCAGACTAGTCTTTCACAGCCAGCAAATGGCCACTTTCCCATTCTGTACCCATCCTGTGTTTCTGTTTGTTCTTGTTGCATTTATGCATACATTAAGTTAATCTGTTTGCCACCTCACTACAATATATCAGTTGAGATTATCAACTCGCTAACCATATAACCATATAACAATTTTGGCTAAAGAGGCTAAAACTGTAATTCTGTCATATAGTATCGTTTTAACGCGATATTTAAAAATTTGGTTTACAAAATTATGATACAACCAAGGATTGCCCTCAAACTTAAGTATTCCCGATTTAAGCATGTATTCCAGATCTTCCAATCTATCTTGTTGCAGCCCTTGAACTTAGTTTAACTTTAGAGATACAACGCAGAAACAAACCCTTCAGTCCACGCCGACCAGTGATTACCCCCTATACTAGCACTATCCTACACACTAGGGACAATTCACAATTTTTGTTTAAAATGAAGCCAATTAACCAACAAATATGTCTGTTTCTGAAGTTTGGAAGGAAATCGGAGCACCTGGAGAAAACCCATGCAGTCACATTGAGAACATATAAATTCTGAACAGACAACACCCATTGTCAGGATCAAACTCAGGTCTCTGGCGTATAAGGCAGCAACTCTACCGCTGCGCCATGCAATCTTCACTTTCTCTTTAGCTGTAATACTATATTCTGTATACCATTTATTTAGTCCTTTATTTAGTACCTGTTATATTCATGTATTATCTGATTTGCCTGGATACCACCCAAAACCAAGTTTATCTCTGTATCTTAGAACACAATACTAATAAACCAATACCATTGGTTATGTTTTACTCTGAGACTAAATGTAAACAAACTTGGGGAAAGGGACAAGTATGACAACATGGACAGGTACATGGATAGGATAGATTTAGGATATGGGTCAAACACAGGCAGATGGGACTAGTGTTGTTGGGACACATTGGTCAGTGTGGGCAAGTTGGGCCGAAGGGTCAGTTACCATGTTGTATGAATCTATGAACTGAAAAGGATTTGATTAGCAAAATAAATGGAACGTCAGATCACTTGGCCCATCCTCTCACACTAACATTCATGAGGGACTAGGTTTGGAGAGGATACCCCTCAAACAAGCTAAGGGATATCACCGCAGGGGGCCTCGAGTGGCAAGTCTATCTTGTTTAAAGGCAAGTGCGAACACTACTGTGTTACACAATATAATGTAAAGACACTGAGAATGTATGACAAGTTTTTGCAGCTTTTGTTTTGTATATATTTTGTATTCTTAGTAAAGTTTTCTTTTAATTTAAATGGTTGAGGAAGGATCTTTCTAAATGCCAGACTTATATACCCAGTGAAGTAATCAATGATGATTTAGAGCTCAGCCTCCAAGTGTGAATAGATGTCACCTGCATTCTGTAACTCAACGAACCAGCTTGCAGTTATTTTAATTCTAGAGTGGGGAAAACAAAGGTTCAACAGTTTGGCCCATATCTTGTGGAGTAATTCCACTCAAGGAACGAGCTGTCTGGAGGCAAGTTGAAGTATTGCAGTGAGGAAGAATATCACACCTTTACCATTTTCTATCACCATCTTGTGTTAGAGTCAGAACATTACAGTCTTATCCTTGGAGGTCCAACATACTACATTCACTCGTTTTTCACTTTTCTCCTTCCTGATATTTAATTCTAATGGGTAAACTTCCAAGTTTTCTCAGAAATTCACAAGTGATGATTATTAACTAAACTGATGTATTATGGACCATCAGGCTGCTTGATAAACAAGAGACACAAGAAATTGCAGGTGCTAGAATCGTGAACAAACAAAAAGCATTGGAGGAACTTAACGGGTCAAGCAGCATCTCTAGATGACTTTTTGTGTCAGGACCCTTCTTCAGACCTCATTCAGAACCCACAGAATCTGAAGAAGAATCCCAACTTGAAACGCCATCTGCCCATTCCCTCCACAGATGTAGCCTGACCCACTGAGTTCCTCCAGCATTGTTTTACGCAATATTTTGGGTTATCAAGCTGCTTGTACAGGCAAGGTTCTGCCATCTCTCTACATTAATTTTCATATTTCATGACATGAAAACACAATGATTGGCCCATTAAATCATGGGAATTCAATAAATCCATTCTCCTATCCATTACATTGTTAACTAGTCTCTAAAACAAGGGTTCCCAACCTGGGATAAATTGACCCCCAGTAGATAAATTTTGCCTACTCATGGGGTAAATTTGTTGATTCTGGATTAGTACATATTTTTTTCTCATTGACTGACTGTGTTTGGTTCTGTATACTGGTATCTGTTCATCATTAGTTGTTCATGAATAAGTGAAATAACATTGTTATGTGATATTAAAGTTGTCAGGGGTAAACGGGACGAAAACGTTTGGGAACCCCTGCTCTAAAATGTCCATCAATCCCACATTGATCCTCCTACCATTCACCTATAAAATGGGAAATTTACAGTATAAATGATCATACCAACCAGCATGTCCTTGGGATGAGGAAGGTAACCAGATCACCAGAGGGAAATTAAAATGGACACAACTGCAAATGAAGTGCTAGCAACAAAAATTCTCTGAGTGTTAGTGTTGCCGTTTAATTACTGTATATAATAATAAACTCAGAAGAGATCAGGAATTGATCCTGCACTCTTCCTACAACCTACTGCAAGTATTTCAGTTCAGTTCAGTTTCAGACTTGAGTCAATGGAAAGATTACAATGTTTAGTTTTTTTTAATGTTTTGTTTGGCTTGAGGAAAAAAAATCGTGGAGTTACACAACATCAACAATAATAAAGAAATGTAATAAAACAACATTAACAGTAATAAAGAAATGCCATTATTTTCAAATAAACTTTCTTAGATGAATCATCCTTGGACCTTAAAACCAACAAAAGCTTGCATTCCCAGAGCTGCTTCCAATGGATTCCAAGCCACCAAAGTGTTTTTTTTAACAAAGTGTAACAATACTGTAATGTTAAAAACTAAAAGCCCCATTAATGCTCAGCACCATCTCATAAACTTCAATTTAATAATCTATTTCAGTGATAATGTTGGGGATTAAATACTGGTCATGTGGCTTGGAATATCTTTTCTATTCTTCAATAAATAACTACATGCGAATCATTTGACTTCAATTAAGAGGTAAAGCAGCTTCAATTTAACATTGCAGAGTGATTGCTATGGCCCACAAAGATGGCACCTCTAACAGCTTAACGTCAACCTAGTATTTTGTGCTCAAATCTCTGATGTGGAGCTTGAACCCCCACACATCCTTCTGATTCAAACACAAGAGACATGCCTTGCAGCAAACTATATGCATACACAAATTGCATAGTTATGCAAGAAGAAAAGGAGGTAAGATAAACATGCACATAAATAAAATAATGTATACATATATACATTTCCTCTTGAATTGCTGATATCCTTTGCTCCAAATAGTATGGGGACAGTAACATAAACATTTGAGAGAATTCTCAAGATTTTGCATGTCAGAAAATATCTTAGCATTGTGTGTTGACTGAAACAATTATAATATATCATCTATGGAGCGAAGGAAATAGGCGACGTTTCGGGTCGAGACCTTCTTCAGTCTGAAGAAGGGTCTCGACCCAAAACGTCGCCTATTTCCTTCGCTCCGTAGATGCTGCCTCATCCACTGAGTTTCTCCAGCATTTTTGTCTACCTTCGATTTTCCAGCATCTGCAATTCCTTCTTAAACATAATAATATATTATGTATGCAATGCCATACAAGACACACAAAGATTTACTGCCATCACAAGCCGGTATTTACTTTTACTTTTGAAATCTCTCTTCCATGTACTGCAAGAACGAAAGGCATCAACATAAAACTTGGTATTTCATGTTTCTGCCACACTTTCACGAATGCTGTTTCCAAATCATCATCTTGCGAAGTCCAATATTAAGAAGACGACAAACAATAATTCACTGCATGTTTTACAAAATTGTAGATTTTGAGAGTTTTACCTGGAAGCTCAATCACGGAAGTATCAGAAATCAAACATATCTTCGTGCAAGTATCAGTCTTCTATTAACTGATTTTTAAAAATAGGTTCAGGTAAATTTTGTTAACAGTTCAAAATCTGCATTGTGCAGCTATCACATAACATTTAAAAAGCAGGAAGTAAGTAACATGCTTGAATATTTTAAAGTAATTCTGGTTCTAGTAATGAGCTGTAGAATGCAAAGTTGTAGAGACACAACTTACATGCTCAAGTAAAATGGAAAGTGTATTTATATTCTTAGTCATCCTGAGAAAAAAGGACAGATAACATTTTGGTACAGAATTATCCCCTGGTTGTGGACACAAGACAAAGAATTCCAACACAGATGGCAATGTAAAAGGCATTTTATTTTTCAGCTTGTTTAAGCAGGAACTGCAGATGCTGGAAAAATTGAAAGTAGACAAAAAATGCTGGAGAAACTCAGCGGGCGAGGCAGCATCTATGGAGTGAAGGAATACCCTCGGTACAAGAACTGTTTCAGAGCCGCTGTCTGAAAAAAGCTCTGAGAATAGTTAAGGACAAACTGCACCCCCTCCACACACACCTAGATCTCCTGCCATCAGGCAAGAGATACCGTAGCATCAAAGCCCGGACTACCAGACTGCTAAACAGCTTCCTGCCACGGGCTGTGAGGCTGCTAAACAGTCACTCCACCTGATTCTGCTGCTTTGCACTGACAATTTAATAACTCTGGCACTGTCCACTCAAATCAGCTGCCCTGGACATTTTAATGACTGTTTTTACTGTATTTTAATGTTGCTGTTTTACCTGCTTTTAATTATTTATACTGTTTCATCAGGAACTGGATTGTTTTTACTGTCATCATGTGTGAAATGTTTAAGTTTTATGTGCTATGCTCCGGTATTCCCTGGGAACCGTCTTCTCATTTTGCACTGAACAATTGTTGCTTTGCAAGATGACAATAAAGGTTGATTTGATTTGATTTGATTTGATTTGAATAGGCGACGTTTCGGGTCGAGACCTCGAAATGTCGCCTATTTCAGCTTATTCCTTGTAAATACTCCATTCAGTGGCTAGTGAACAATGTGATTTTTTAATAGATGGTACACATTACTTTCTTTTATCACCAGGCAATTACTGTAAATGTTTATGAATATGCTGCGGAAAAATAATTTAACAACAGTGACTACATTTCTGAAGTACTCTATTGACTGTAAAACACTGTGGGACTTCCTGAATCTTGAAATATGTAATATAAAACAAAAATCCAAATAGCATGATTAATCCTGGCATTTCAAAAATGTGGTCCTGATCTTGTCTAGTATCAGGCAGTTATCACTGCAGTGGGCCCTAATGTTCAGGGAGCTCACCAAAATGCTTTCAGCTGTTACTACCCTGGATGGGAAGTTAAAGTAACTCAGACGGAGGTATATCATCTCCAAGTTTGTGTTTGACACAAAGCTGGGTGGCAGTGTGAGCTGCGAGGATGCTATGAGGCTGCAGGTTGATTTGGATAGGTTGGTTGAGTGGGCAGATGCATGGCAGATGCAGCATAATGTGGATAAATGTGAGGTTATGCACTTTGGTGGCAAGAACAAGAAGGCAGATTATTATCTGATAGGTGTCAGATTAGGAAAAGGGAAGGTACAACGAGACCTGGGTCCTTGTACATCAGTCACTGAAAGTAAGCAAAGGTACACAAAAAAAGCTGGAGAAACTCAGCGGGTGCAGCAGCATCTATGGAGCGAAGGAAATAGGCAACGTTTCGGGCCGAAACCCTTCTTCAGACAGTGCGCTGAGTTTCTCCAGCTTTTTTGTGTACCTTCTATTTCCCAACATCTGCAGTTCCTTCTTGAACACTGAAAGTAAGCATGCTGGTACAGCAGGCAGTGAGGAAAGCAAATGGCATGTTGGCCTTCATAGCGAGAGGATTTGAGTACAGGAGAAAGGAGGTACTACTGCAGTTGTACAAGGCCCTGGTGAGACCGCACCTGGAGTATTGTGTGCAGTTTTGGTCTCCTAATTTGAGGAAGTACATTCTTGCTATTGAGGGAGTACAGCGTAGATTCACCAGGTTAAGTCCCGAGTTGGCGGGAATGACATAGGATGAAAGAATGGATCGACTGGGCTTATATTCACTGGAATTTAGAAGGATGGGATGGGATCTTATAAAAACATGTACGATTCTTAAGCGATTGGACAGGCTAGATGCAGGAAAAATGTTCCCAATGTTGGGGGTATCCAGTTTAAGAATAAGGGGTAGGCCATTTAGGACTGAGGAAAAACCTTTTCACCCAGAGAGTTGTGAATCTGTGGAATTCTCTGCCACAGAAGACAGTGGAGGCCAATTAATTCACTGGATGTATTCAAGAGAGAGTTAAGGTACCCACTTCAGGTGACACCCAGGGACTAGTTTTAATGGAATTCACCGACAACATCTTGCGACAACCTTCGACAACACCTACGTCAACCTACGACAGCATAAATTGTCGGCACTGTCGCCGAAAATGTTTCAACATGTTGAAAATTTTGTAGCAGTCGCCGGTAGTCACCCGACAAATCGCCTAAGTAAGACAGGCCCATTAGATATAGCTCTAAGGGCTAACAGAATCAAGGGACATGGGGGAAAAGCAGGGACAGTGTACTGATTCTGGATGATCAGCTATGTCCACCGGGTGGCGCCAGCAATGCCTGCCTCGCCAACAGTCTGTCTGTCCTTTTCTTCTGCTTTGTTATTTTAAGTACGTGTTAAAGAGTATGTTTTAGTGTTCCTTGGTTTGTTTTATGTGGGGGGGGGGGGGGGGGCCTGGAGAAACATTTTACAATCTCTTACCTCGAAGGAGATGCGATTTTTTTCCGTATCGTATCTCCGTCCCCACTGCGCCCTAACATCGTGGAGTGGCGCAGTCTTTCCTGGAGACCGACCTGACTCTTCAACCGCGGGTACGGCGTGGACTTACCGTCGTGGAGCTTGCGATCCCTTTGCCGGGGATCAACTGTGAGAAGCTCCAACCATGGGCCTGTGGATTTTAACATCGTCGAGCCCGCGGTCCCTGGTTAGAGATCGATTCGGCAATTCCAAGCCGCGATGAGTTTCAACCGTCCCGATGCGGGAGCTTCGATCACCCCAACGCGAGGGCTTCAGATCGCTGCGAATGGTTTGACAGTCCCGACCGCGGGAGAATAAAGAGGGAGAAGATGGAGACTTTATTACCTTCCATCACAGTGAGGAATGCGGAGCCGCAGTGGCGGATGGCTATGTCAACTTTTATTTGATGTGGTTGTGCGTCTTTTTGCTTTTCACTTAGTATGGCTGTATAGTAACTCGAATTTCACTGTATCTTATTTGATACATGTGACAATAAACTGTCCTTGAAACCTTGATCATATTGAATGGCAGTGCTGGCTCGAAGGGCTGAATGGACTTCAATTCAATTCAACTTTAATGTCATTGCACAAATACGAGTATGGGTACAACGAAATGCAGTTTAGCGTCAGTCCCTAGTATAGTGCAATATAGAAATAAAAATAAAAATACAGAATAATCAAACAATAATCGAACAATGTGGACGGAGAGACTGGAGAAGTCTATCGGCGGGACTCCGAGTTCAGCAATGTGATGGTATTATTGTAGAAGCTGTTCCTCATCCTACTGGTACGAGACCTGAGGCTCCTGTACTGCCTCCCTGATGGGAGGAGGGCAAACAGTCCATGGTTGGGGTGGGAGGGGTCTTTAATGATCTTCCCGGCCCGTCTCAGACACCGTTTTCGGTGGAGGGCATCCATGGCAGGGAGCGGGGCACCGATGATGTACTGCGCGGTTTTCACCACCCGTTGTAGTGCATTCCTGTCCGCTACGGTGCAACTGCTGTACCATACCGTGAAGCAGGTGGTCAGGATGCTTTCGATGGTACAGCAGTAAAAGTTGGTCAGGATCTGGGGGGACAGGTGAGCTTTCTTGAGCCTCCTCAGGAAGTAAAGGCGCTGCTGCGCCTTTTTGATCAGCTTGGAGGTGTTGAGGGACCAGGACAGATCCTCCGAGATGTGTACCCCGAGGAATTTGTAGTTGGAGACGCGCTCCACCTCAGTCCCGTTTATGTGGATGGGGGTATGTCTGCCCCCTCTGACCTTCCTGAAGTCAACAATAATTTCCTTCGTCTTCTTGGAGTTGAGGACGAGGTTATTGTTGGCACACCAGGTTGTCAGGTGCTGGACCTCATCCCTATAGGCTGACTCGTCGTTGTCGCTGATCAGTCCTACCACCGTGGTATCGTCGGCAAACTTAATGATGGCGTTGGAGCCATTCTTAGGGATGCAGTCATGGGTGAAGAGGGAGTAGAGGAGAGGGCTGAGCACACAGCCCTGAGGCACGCTGGTGTTCAGTGTTATAGTGGAGGAGGTGAGGTTGTTGACCCTAACAGACTGCGGTCTGTTGGTGAGGAAATCCAGTGTCCAATTGCAGAGGGAGGTGGAGATGCCAAGTCCGCTGAGTTTGGTGATCAAGCTGGCGGGAATGACAGTGTTAAAGGCGGAGCTGAAATCAATGAACAGCATCTCCTGCTTTCTATGTTTCTATCAGAGAAAAGACAAAATACCACCCTTGCATGCATTCCCCGATTAACAATGATGACGGGAACACACTACATTTATTTGGTTTCTTTCCAGTGACGTCAATCAATCAATCAATCTATCAGATGTATTCATCACATACACGATAAAGTGCAGTGAAAGGAACTTGCCAGCAGCTGTACAATAAAAAAGAACAAACAATACACAATAAAAATTTATCACAAACATCCACCACAGCATTCTTCACTGTAGTGGAAGGCACAAAGTTCAGTCAGTCCTCCTCCATTTCCCCCGCGGTTGGGGCCATAACCTCTGCAGTCACCGCTGCGGGTGGCCAGATGACAGGCTCTCTCGCCTGGAAGGTAAGTCACGAATCGGTGCTTTCCTACCGGAGACCGCGGCTTCAGGATGACATAGGCCGCATGCCGGCGGTCGGAGCTTTTCTCCAGGGATTCCCGGCGAGGGATCCCGCTCCGGAAGGCAAGTCCCCGCCGCGCCCGAGGCTAGAAGCTCCACAGACCGCGGCTTCAAGATGTTGATGGCTGTGGGGCGGCGAGTTGGAGCTCTTCTACTCCAGGGGTCCCCAACGAGGGATCCCAGGCTCCGGAGGCCGAACCCGCGGCTAGAAGCGCCGCAGACTGGCCAGCGATCGAAAAAAGTTCATGCTGCGCCCGCTGCTGAAGCTCCAGGCCCGACTCCGGGAAAGGCCGCACCAATCCTTGGTGTTAGGCCGCGAGGGAGGCTACATGGAAAAAGTTGCCTCTCCGTGGATGAGGCGACCAAAAGCAGTTTCCCCCTTACACACCCCCCCCCCCCCCCCCCCCCCCCCCCCGCCACACAAGACACCGAGAGACATTAAAACACACATTTGGACATGCTAAAAAAATCAAAAATAGTAGAAATTACTAACACGCTACTGGCAGGGCAGCCATCTTGCAGCGCCCCACCAACGGCTTAGGAGGTCAATGGCTTGGGAGGCACTGTCTAGTATCAGAACCAGATTTACACACATATGAACCCGATAGAGGCAGCTTAAATTCACAATTCAATTGGCAGGTTGCACAATGACTATTGGTTAGGCGACCGTATGTTTCATATTTCATATCAGCATTCTTTACAACACACGCATACAGGTAAGTTACGTATTCGATTTACGTTTTATAGGCAAATGCAGTTCCACTATTCATACTCATTCTATGTAATTGATGCTCGCTCTCCATCCACTGGGCTCAAGACACGCTCCCCTCAATGAGGCAAATGTGATAGCTGCCTCCTCTGGTGCTTTTTCATTGCAGTTTTATGACGAGACCAGCGAGCCTAAATATCTTTATACGTGAAATAAGTTACCTGGACTATGGAAGGCAAGGACATGTAATTAAGGGGTTTATAAACATTACATTGATGACATACAGAGAGATAGTAACAGGCACACGTTTATTGCCCGCGCTCCATCCAGTTTCTGAGGGGTTGCACAATCAGAAGGGAGGCCCAGCTAGTCACTGCCTCACCTCTCGTCTCTCCCTGTATTTAAACATAGAAAAATAGGTACAGGAGGAGGCCATTCGGCCCTTCGATCCAGCACCGCCATTCATTGTGATCATGGCTGATCTTCCCCTATCAATAACCCGTGCCTGCCTTCTCCCCATATCCCTTGATTCCACTAGCCCCTAGAGCTCTATCTAACTCTCTCTTAAATCCATCCAGTGACTTGGCCTCCACTGCCCTCTGTGGCAGGGAATTCCATAAATTCACAACTCTCTGGGTGAAAATGTTTTTTCTCACCACAGTCTTAAATGACCTCCCCTGTATTCTAAGATTGTGGCCCCTGGTTCTGGACTCTCCCAACATTGGGAACATTTATCCTGCATCTAGCTTGTCCAGTCCTTTTATAATTTTATATGTTTCTATAAGATACCCCCTCATTCTTCTAAACTCCAGTGAATCAAAGCCTAGTCTTTTCAATCTTTCCTCATATGACAGTCCCGCCATCCCAGGGACCAATCAAGGGCACCTACACTGCACTGCCTCACAAGGATGTCCTTCCTCAAATTAAGAGACCAAAACTGTACACAATATTCCAGATGTGGTCTCATCAGAGCCCTATACAACTGCAGAAGAACCTCTTTACTCCATTACTGAAATCTTCTTGTTATGAAGGCCAATATTCCATTAGCTTTCTTCACTGCCTGCTGTACCTGTAAGCCAACTTTCAGTGACCGGTGTACAAGGACGCCCAGGTCTCGCTGCACCTCCCTCTTACCTAACCTAACCCCATTGAGATAATAATCTGCCCCCTTGTTTTTGCCACAAAAGTGGATAACCTCACATTTATCTATATTATACTGCATCTGGCACGCATCTGCCCACTCACTCAACCTGGCCAGGTCACCCTGCAACCTCCTAACATCCTCTTCACAGTTCACACTGCCACCCAGCTTTGTGCAATCCGCAAACTTGCTAGAGTTGCTCCTAATTCCCTCTTCCAAATCATTAATATATATGGTAAACACCGAGCTTTGCGGCATTCCACTCGTCACTGCCTGCCATTCTGAAAAGGATCCGTTCACTCCTACTCTTTGCTTCCAATCTGCCAACCAATTTTCTATCCATGTTAGCACCCTACCCCCAATGCCATGTGCTCTAATTTTAGTCACCAGTCTCCCGTGCGGGACCTTATCAAAGGCTTTCTGAAAGTCTAGATACACTACATCCACTGGCACCCCTTCATCCATTTTACTTGTCACATCCTCAAAAAAATCCAGAAGATTAGTCAAGCATGATTTCCCTTTCATAAATCCATGTTGACTTGGACTAATCCTTTTACTGCTATCCAAATGCCCCATTATTACCTCTTGAATAATTGACTCCAGCATCTTTCCCACCACCTAAGTCAGGATAACGGGTCTGTAATTATGCAACACGTCATAATTATTTCAATAATGACTTTCCTCGACCCGTTGGCTCAGTTGATCAAGATCCCATTGTAATCTGAGATAATGGTCACATCTAAACAATAAATATAAATAATAAACAATAGTGGATTCAGCACATAACTCTGTAGGACATTGCTTATTACGGGCTTCCTGTCTGAAAACCAACCCTCTATCACCACCCTGATTTCAACCTATAATGCAATTTTGTATGTAGTTGGCTACATTGCCCTGGTTCCAATATGATCTAAATTTACAGACCAGGCTATCAATATAACCATATAACAATTACAGCACGGAAACAGGCCATCTCGACCCTTCTAGTCCGTGCCGAACATGTAGGTGAAATAATGAAGGAAAGATTGTATTTGCAATGTATGCATTATTTTATTCTTCTTACATCAGGGGTCGGCAACCTACGGCCCCCGGGCCGAATGCAGCCCGTAACCCGAAATCATCCAGCCTGCAGGCGGATTTTTTTTCCCGTAATCACCCGGCCTGCTGAGCTCCAAGCGCGGCCGAGCGCTGAGCTCTGGCTGCACCACATCCTGCGCAAAGCCACCGGCACGCCGCACACCTTCTGTGAACACATTTAAGAACTGCAGATGCTGGGAAAATCGAAGATAGACAATAATGCTGGGGAATCTCCGCGGGTGAGACATGTAAGCATTGCCTGAGGCTGCCTCACCCACTGAGTTTCTCCAGCATTTTTGTCGATGATCTTTGTTTTTGTCTACCTTCTGTGAACACGTGATTTGATGCCTGCCATCCGGGGCGGGATCCATGTGTACACGTGATAGATGTGGCCCGCCATCCGCTTACAGACATGCGTCCTGGCCCCTATGCAGAACAAGGTTGCTGACCCGTCTTACATCATAAAATTCACATCTTTCTGCTTACATTTTCTGCCTTACAGTGTCATTAGAAAATATTTTCATTGGGAAAAGTACAATTGCACAAGAGTGAAAAAAAGAAACCACACAGAGCTGAACTGAAAATGTCACCCAAGCACAATGCTTGTCAAATCTTAATCTTAAATAAAAAGAAAATGCTGAAAATAAACAGACAGGTAGAATCTACGAAGAGTGAAACAAAGTTAATGGTTGTTTAATTTATGAAACAAAGTTCATACATTTCCAATTCCAACATTCATAGCATTTTGCAATTGTGATCTTAAGTTCATTGGTCATTCTTAGAACTCTTCTGACAAGAATGGCTAAAAGGCAAACTAGCTTAACTCATTTTTGATGAGAAAATGAAAAATGCTTATTTCCGTAAGTTTAGGGGGTAGATTTAACAAAAATATTTAAGTTTTTTAAATGAACCTTCAGATGTGGTCAGTAAACGTTTTTTTTTTAAAACCTAATATTGTCACAATTGTTGAAGGGAAAGTACCACATTCAATTCATTTGATTTTAATTTTTGATAAATAAGATCTTCTTTGTGTGGGAGCTTTACCGATTTATGTTGAGAGTCACTTCCAAGAAACTAAAACCTACATCAATTTCATCTTGTTCCAATTTAAAGAACACATTTCTTAATTGATCTAAAATTATGTTTAACAGTGGTTTACTCATCATTGTAGATAAGCGGCATCAACTTTATATATCAAAATCTATATCAAACAATACAATTCCACAATTTCAAAATATCAATATCCAATACACATGTTCTATGATTATGTGGAACTCGGGGTTAGTTTCAATCTCATCGGGTAAAGCTAGTCTGCAGAACAACGGTTCATACCAGTAAAGTTTCTCAATTGGGTTATTTACTGCTTTTTCAACATATATTTTATTCTAGGATAAGTAAAGATATAATAAGAAAGCAGTTTAAGATGAGTATAACATATCAAAATTTATAGCAACAAAAACTGTTGAAGGTAAACCGTGGGAATCTTTAATTGATTCATCAGACGGGAGTGGCGAGACTATAATGAGCACAAATGTTGCTCAGTGCTTCTCGGGCTCCCACACAGAACAAAGGGAAGTTAGCAATACATTTTACATTTTTCTTATTAGTAAAACACTGCTACTAAGTCTGAACATGGCATGACTGAAAGATTCTGTAGCCTTTCACAATATAGGAAAGCTAAGTCCAAATCAAGCTCATCCAATAACAAGTTATTACTTATCTCTGGAGCGTCAGCTATTTTTTTCAATCTTGGCTTCTTTATGGTCTTCAATGAAGCACATGTTATTACTGCAGGCTGCCATCTTAATGTATTTATTGAAAAGACAACCTGTCCTCCATATTGTGCTCCATATAATTTACAAAATCATTCAGACTTGGCACCGAGCCACAGATTTGACTATTAGCTCTTTCACTTGTACTACTTGACAATAGAAGTGTTTTGGATTGGCCTATGTGAATATTTGCAGTGTATTTTGTTGATGATGCACACTGTGGCAACTGGGTAACCAACTTCCTGACACCTCAGCCTTTTCACAATATATCAGAAGTGGAGGGAATGGATGCTGAGGGAATGCTCTGTGCTCTCTTTCACAGAGACATGGCTCATCCCCAGCTCCCCAGACTCAGTGGTCCAGCCTGAAGGGTTCTCCATCCACCGTATGGACTGTACGCAGGCATCTGGGAAAGGGAGAGGAGGGGAAGTCTGCATCGTGGTCAACTCTGCGTGGTGCTCAGATGTGGCAGTCCTATCCAACTCCTGCTCTCCACACCTTGAACATCTGTCGGTGAATTGCCATCCCTTCTACCTACTGAGGGAATTCTCCTCCGTCATCCTGACCGCAGTCTACATCCCATCCCAGGCAGACGTCCGTCTGGCACTGGAGGAGCTGCATGCCGCTGGCTTTGACCACCCCACCATGACCACCATGCAACCACAGCTGCATGAACCGGTGAAGAAAAGCTTGCTGGTGCAGACCAGTGGCATTGGCGCGTCGTTTTAAGGTTAAATGGCACAAAGTGCTGGACTTGAATCTGAATCTGAATCTGAATCTGACTAGCTCAGCAGACTGAATCAGTCTGAAGAAAGCTCCCAAAGTCACCTATGCTTCCTCTCCCAGTTTGACCTGGTCACCTCTACTGAAATCTCCAAACTCATCAGCTCTTCCAAACCCACTACTTGCTCCCTTGACCCTCTCCCCACTACCCTGCTGAAGTCCTGCCTCCCCGTTCTCTGTCCCTACCTCACTAATCTCTTCAACTCCTCATTGTCCCAAGGAATTGTCCCCTCCGCTTTCAAAACTGCTGCTGTCACACCAATCTTAAAGAAACCTGGTCTTGATCCCTCCTCTCTCATTAACTACCGCCCAATCTCAAACCTCCCCTTTCTTTCAAAAACCCTGCAGCGTATCGTTGCATCACAACTTCATTCCCACCTCCTTGCGTATAACCTACTTGAACCCCTCCAATCTGGGTTTCGCCCCCTCCATAGCACAGAAACTGCTCTCCTCAAAGTCCTCAACGACCTCCTCACCTCTGCTGACACTGGTTCCCTCAACATCCTCATCCTCCTCGACCTGAGCGCAGCCTTCGATACAGTGAACCATAACATCCTGCTTACCAGACTTGGGGACCTTGGCATTGAAGGTTCTGCACTTAGCTGGCTCTGTTCCTACCTTTCCAACAGATCCCACTTCATCTCTCTCCATAACCACACCTCTGCTACAGCCACAGTCACTCAAGGCGTTCCCCAAGGCTCCGTACTCGGCCCCCTCCTCTTCATCATCTACATCCTCCCCCTTGGTCAGATACTCCGCCACTTCAACCTGGACTTCCACTGTTACGCCGATGACACCCAGATCTACCTCGGCACCAAATCCCCCCTCTCCCATATCAACTCCTGTTTGTCAGCTATAAAAACCTGGATGCAACATAACTTCCTCAAACTCAACAGCGATAAAACAGAATTCCTCCTCATAGGCTCCAAATCCACACTCAGCAAAATCAATAACCCCACTCTCACCATCGACGGCACCACTGTCTCCCCGTCTCCCCAGGCCCGCAACCTTGGCGTGATCTTTGATTCCACCCTCTCCCTTGAGCCTCACATCCGCCATGTCATTAAAACCTCCTTCTTTCACCTCCGCAACATCGCCAAAATCAGACCCTCTCTCACACCTCCCGCTGCTGAAAGACTCATCCATGCCTTCATCTCCTCCCGACTGGACTATTGCAACTCACTTCTCCTTGGCATCAGCTCCACCTACATCAACCGACTCCAACTGGTCCAGAACGCAGCCGCCCGACTCATCACCCACACCAAATCCTGGCATCACATCACTCCAGTCCTCAAACAACTTCACTGGCTTCCCATCTCGCACCGGATCACCTACAAAATCCTGGTCCTCACCTACAAAGCCCTCCACCATCTGGCCCCCCCATATCTCACTGACCTCCTCTTCCCCTACCAACCCTCACGGTCCCTCAGATCCACATCAGCCGGTCTCCTCTCCATCCACAAATCCAACCTCCACAGTTTTGGGGACAGAGCCTTCTCCAGGGCAGCTCCCAGGCTCTGGAACTCCCTCCCCCAACTGATCCGCAATTCCATGTCCCTCACCATCTTCCAGTCCCGCCTCAAGACCCATCTCTGCACCTCTGCCTATCCTTAGCCCCACGTCCCCCTCCCTTTTCATCTTTGCTTGAATTGCCTCATATTGTGTTTTGAATTGAATTCTGTCTTTAATTTGTGTACTAGTCATGTCTCTACTATTTATTTCATTCCGCTTACATGTCTCTACTTGCTAAATTTTTGTAAGGTGTCCTTGAGACTCTTGAAAGGCGCCCATAAATAAAATGTATTATTATTATCCATGTTCTCCAGTGATGCTGCCTAACCCGCTGTTAGTCCAGCACTGTGTCCTTTTGCATATTAACCATCATCTGCAGTTCTTTGTTTCAATTACATACAATGATAATGCCTTACTTGACTATAATGGATGATCGGCAATAATGGATGATCGGACATCATTCTCCCTATATGTTCCGTTGTAATGAGTGATTACTGTACATTATATGTCCACCATGGTTCTTTATCTTCTTGGACATGATTTGGCATGTAATCAATCGGATTCGAACAGTTTGCAAATAATTGTTTCATCTCAATACCAGAGCTGAATTATGGTCTTGATGCGCTTCAGTCTCGTGGTACAGTTCTACCCTTTCAACGCCGGGTGACATGGTGGCATAGCGGTAGAGCTACTGCCTTACAGCACCAGAGACCTGAGTTCGATCCTGGCTACGGGTGCATGTCTGTACAGAGTTTGTACATTCTCCCCGTGACTGTGTGGGTTTTCTCCAAGATCTTCAGTTTCCACCCACACTCCAAAGGCATACAGGATTGTAGGTTAATTGGCTTGGTATAAGTGTAAAATTGTCCCAAGTGTGTGTAGGGTATTGTTAATATGTGGGGATCGCTGGTCGGTGCGGACTCGGTGGGCCGAAAGTCCTGTTTCGCGCTGTATCACGGAACTAAACTAAACAGTCTTTCCTTGATCAATTGACCACAAATTCTAAAGTGGACTCATGTTAGGCGAGTTACTAGGTCAGTCAAATATATGTATTCCCTTCTGCTGGAAAAAGTGGGTGGACATCTTCGATGTGTGGCATGGTGTTCTTGGAGTATCCAAGATCCATCTGGAAAAGTCTTTGTCATCACCAACACCACTCTTTTCTGTAATACATTGATATATTCTGATGATCTCATCATTCAGTCAACTAGGTTCAGTGAACGAGCACGGTAGCAGCTGAAACATCCCTAGAACACCATCTTTTCGGGATGTTTGACAAACTAGTTGTTGGGGCATTTTCTAACCGATTCTCCGACTGACCTCAGAACATGTTGGCTATGTTCACCCTAAACCTGAAAATGGCTTTTGCCACTGAATGACATTTATCTCCAGTCCTCACATGTCCAGTCTTTATACTTGAAGGCCCACTGGGATTGTTACTTCTTTTCAGGGTTTCAGAAAAGTGCAAGATCAAATGGTGGCCATAGAAACTCATCATATGTAAAAATAACAAAATAAGCAAAAATAAGCACATGACTCAATTAATTTGCACAACGATGTCCAATTATCCTTCTCCAAATAGCACAAATGTCAACTCAAGCTACCTACTTCAATTCACAGTTCGAACAACTACAGCTTGCAAACCACGTACTCCTTCTGCTGCAAGCAGACATGAAAGTTACGGCATGTTTAATATTTTATTTAATGATTAAAACCAACAATATTTCACATGACAAAATGGGTAATTAAACATAAGAAAACGAATGTGCCTGTGTACTTAAAGAGGAGCTTCTTGCATTCTTTCTTTGGGGGAACACAATTTTAACATGTTTAAGATGCTGTCACTTTTTAGTACCTGTAGTTCATTTGGCAACATCAAATTAACTAGAAATTTCTCCCTCACCTATGCCAAGACAGGTTCACAAGGTAAACTACATTTACGCACTTCATTGTGCTATGCTGATAATTTGTATGGCCCTCTCCTCCAAATAGGTTAATAAACATCCTGTGGTAGGACCAGTGATGGAAGTGGGTTTTAGGAACTAGGGGTACTCTAAGGTCCATGAGGCTGAGGTTGGGAAGGAGGTCCGTCTGTCCACTCGCCCTTGGATTAAGTAAAGCAGGATAAATCTGTGAATTCACACCATTCCCTCCCATTCCCAATCTGACATTTATGTTCTGGGCCTCCTCCATTGTCAGAGTGAGGCCCAGTGCAAATTGGAGGAACAGCACCTCATATTTCACTTGGGTAGCTTACACCCCAGCGGTATGAACATTGACCTCTGTAGCTTCAAATAGCCTTGCTTTCCCTCTCTCCATCCCCTCCCCCTTCCCAGTTCTCCCACCAGTTTTACAATCTCCAACTGCATTCTGGCTCTGTCCCACTCATCCCCGACATCAGTATGAAAAAGGGTCACGACCCGAAACGTCACCCATTCCTTCTCTCCAGAGATGCTGCCTGTTCCGTTGGGTTATTCCAGCATTTTACATAGAAAATAGATGCAGCAGTAGGCCATTCGGCCCTCCGAGCCATTCAATCATCCACAATCAGTACCCCATTCCTGCCTTCTCCCCAGATCCCTTGATTCACTAGCCCTAAGAGCTCGATCTAACTCTCTTTTGAATGCATCCAATGAGCCGGCCTCCACTGCCTTCTGAGGCAGATAATTCCACAAATTCACAACACTCTGGGTGAAAAGGTTTCTCCTCATCTCAGTTCTAAATGGCCTACCCCGTATTCTTAAACTGTGGCCCTTGGTTCTGGACTCCTGCAACATCGGGAACATGTTTCTTGCATCTAGCATGCCAAATCCCTTAATAATTTTATGTTTCTATAAGATCCCCTCTCATTCTTCTAAATTTCAGTGGATACAAGCCCAGTCATTCCATTCTTTCATCATATGACATTTCCGCCAGCCCGGGAATTAACCTCGTGAACCTACATTGCACTCCTTCAATAGCAAGCATGTCCTTCCTCAAATTAGGAGACCAAAACTGCACATAATACTCCAGGTGTGGTCTCACCAGGGCCCTGTACAACTGCAGAAGGACCTCTTTGTTCCTATACTTAAATCCTAGCATTATGAAGGCCAACATGCCATTAGTTTTCAAGGGGGGGGGGAGGGGGGGGGGGGGGGGAGGGAGGAGAGGGAGAGAGAAGCACGGAGGGGCACGAAGAGAGAGAGGGAGAGAGAGGCATGGAGGCACAGAGAGAGAGGGGGGCACGGAGGCAGAGAGAGGCATGGAGGCAGAGAGGCAGGGAGGCAAATAAAATAATGTGGAATAATAAAATAACGTGACTATACCTGAGCCCGTGCTCACGGTCCGGTAGCCCTGACAGTGAGTTTAAGAAATTCTCCCTTGAATTTTACTCAAAGGAATACGGTGTTAAAACACAATTACATTTACTGAAGAATGTGGATCGATGTATTGATGACTCATTGTATAACTACTGGTTGTTAACATGATAAAAGTGACCTTTAACAAATCGTTTTCGTCTGAGTTGAATAAAGTGAGAATCTTTCGGCAGTACTCATTAAACCCGCGCTGGAAATTGAAAACTAGGGGAACGCCGTCCCCCACCCCCATTTCCATCACTGGGTAGGACTCACACTGTTGTCTATTAATTATTTACTTATTTTAGTTACCTCTGAAATGCAGCTGTATGGACAATCAAAATGCATTTTAGAACCAGGATGCACCATCATTCCCACAAAACACTTTCCCTCAAACTTCAAAATGTTACTAACAGATATTAAACTGAAACCTGTGAGTATTTTAAAATGTTATGAAGTGGACGCCATATTATTGAGCGAGATCAGTTCAGTGACTCCTGAAGCATTTGAGAAGGTGTCTTTTATGTTGCTGGCCACATCATTAGTCCTCTGAAGTTCTAATTAAACTTTAATTAAAACCCCCTGGGCTTGTTAAAACCTTTCACAGCAGTTTAGAAGTTATTAGTAGAAAATAAACAGGCTCAGTAAGAAATATTCATCCGCACTGCATGAATACAACTTTCATTGACAAAGCTGACAGAAATCGAAAATGACAAAGTGTTGCGAAAGCGCAGAGCATATCTGGTTAAAATGATGCAAATGTTTTGAATTTGGTACTTGATTGGGTAACAATAACCGATACTGGTGGAGCATCTCGCATTTAAGAAGGTTGGTTAAGAAGGTTCAACTGTTGGGTATAAATGCAGGAATAGCAAGATGGATTCAACGGTGGCTGAATGGGAGAAGCCAGAGGGTAATGGTGGATGGCTGTTTATCGGGTTGGAGGCAGGTGACTAGTGGGGTGCCTCAGGGATCTGTGTTGGGTCCTTTGTTGTTTGTCATGTACATCAATGATCTGGATGAAGGGGTGGTAAATTGGATTAGTAAGTATGCAGATGATACCAAGATAGGGGGTGTTCTGGATAATGAAGAGGATTTCCAAAGTTTACAGAGTGATTTAGGCCATTTGGAAAAATGGGCTGAAAGATGGCAGATGGAGTTTAATGCTGATAAATGTGAGGTGCTACACCTTGGCAGGACAAATCAAAATAGGACGTACATGGTAAATGGTAGGGAATTGAAGAATACAGTTGAACAGAGGGATCTGGGTATAACCGTGCATAGTTCCTTGAAGGTGGAATCTCATATAGATAGGGTGGTAAAGAAAGCTTTTGGTATGCTAGCCTTTATAAATCAGAGCATTGAGTATAGAAGCTGGGATGTAATGTTAAAATTGTACAAGGCATTGGTGAGACCAAATCTGGAGTATGGTGTACAATTTTGGTCGCCCAATTATAGGAAGGATGTCAACAAAATAGAGAGAGTACAGAGGAGATTTACTAGAATGTTGCCTGGGTTTCAACAACTAAGTTACAGAGATAGGTTGAATAAGTTAGGTCTTTATTCTCTGGAGCGCAGAAGGTTAAGGGGGGACCTGATAGAGGTCTTTAAAATGATGAGAGGGATAAACAGAGTTGATGTGGACAAGCTTTTCCCTTTGAGAATAGGGAAGATTCAAACAAGAGGACATGACTTCAGAATTAAGGGACAGAAGTTTAGGGGTAATATGAGGGGGAACTTCTTTACGCAGAGAGTGGTGGCGGTGTGGAATGAGCTCCCAGTGGAAGTGGTGGAGGCAGGTTCATTGGTATCATTTAAAAATAAATTGGATAGGCATATGGATGAGGAGGGAATGGAGGGTTATGGTATGAGTGCAGGCAGGTGGGACTAAGGGGAAAAAAAAATTTGTTCGGCATGGACTTGTAGGGCCGAGATGGCCTGTTTCCGTGCTGTAATTGTTATATGGTTATATGGTTAAATCATTAAAGAGATCACTGTATTCTTAAAGGAAATGTTGATGTGTTGAGTTCTGAAATTTTAGGACCAAAGAGTGAGAGTGTGTTTGTGAGATTAATTTGGATCACATAAGAAATAAGACGGCATTGTCAAAACAAGCCCAATGGTCATAGTGCGCACATTGTGTGCCCACGGTTCCTTCACTGTTGTATACAGTTTGCCTTAATGCACCTTGCATATTTCAAGAATTTCATACTTAGTCAATTTAACCAAAAGAAGGCTCGATTTACCAAATACTTTAAATGTGTGTGAATATTCCCAACCCCCTTTTCTAACCACAACAGAAACGACCAAAGATATAATTTATACAACCACCAACGCAGTTTTCTTCGCATTAGTTCTGAAATTACAATGGGAGCTCAGGAAACTCCCCGTTGATGTTCTAACCCATGACATTTATTATGAGAAACTGGTCTAAAATTATTTCTGCTTTACTGTTACAATTACATTTGCTACTTGAATTCAAATATCACTGACGATCTGAAATATCGGAAGTAGATATCATAAAATATCTGAGCTTCATATTTTTTCCTTCTATTAAAATGGAAAATATGGGCTAACTATAACTTTATAGTTAACAAGATTAACTATAAAGATTAACAAAATATTTTTTTGATATTGAGGTTTAAAAGGATCAATTATGTGAACTGGTTTCACAAACTTGGCTTGCAGCATTGGTAGATTCTACTGTTCAGCAAGACATGTAAACAAGATAGAGAAACAAAAAAACTTCATATTCTGGAAATCTGAAACGGTAGAAAATGCTGGAAACACTCTGATGAAAGGTCAACAACGTTGAACGTTATCTTTGTTTTTCAGATGTTGAGTATTTCCAGTATTGTGCGTTTTTTAATATTTTAGTCAAGATAAGAGCTTGTAGCCGGAACACCTGTTATTGATTGTGAACAATACCCAACCACATAGTGGTCGATAGAACAACGTATCTAAATTCAGCCCACATGGTACGCATTGTTCTCAAAGGTACAGGCACACACTATAAACTACAGGCTTGTCTCCTTGAGCACAGAATAAAGTGGGTGATCTAATTTACACACATAACCAGAGCAAATTAAATTATCCTGATCGCAACAAATATTGGATATTTAATTTTCAGTTTACAGCTTGTTGCAAAAGAAACTCACAATGGGGTTTGAAGTAACTAGTATGGTCTGTGCTAAACTGAAAGTCTGTGCATTAAACGGTGCCAACCTAAAATGTCACATACATTTTCTCCAGAGATGCTGCCTGATATACCGAGTTACTCCAGCATTTTGTGTATCTATCAAAAGTCAGTATGCAAGTTTCGCATTACAAAACACAAATGTATTTGACCAAAATAAAATGTCATCATTACTAAGCATAAATAACTTCATGCTTTTCATTAACAACAGAACCCATTGACAGCTTTGGGATTGTATGCAATTCCCAGGCCCCATTACAGGAAAGAGAGAGTACAGGTTTACGAGAATTAGGGTATTATCTAGTGGGAGAGATTGGACAAATTTGGATTGTTTTCTCTGGAGTGTCGAAGAGTGCGGGAGGCCAGTTGGTAGTTTATAACATTTTAAGAGGCATGGATAGGGTAGATAGAACCCTTTTCCCAGTATGGAAATGTCAACAATTTAAGGGACTAACATTAAAGGCAGAGGTGGAGTTTTAGCCCTGTCTCACGGTGCGAGCTGACCCACGAGGTACCCCGAGTGAAAGACTCGTGGTTGTGTACGAGATTCCAAGTGAATGATCAAGATTTTAACTGAGTTTCCCACGAGTGTTTATACGTTTGCCATTTAATTCTCAGGTCAAGTTCCACTCCCGAGTTACCAAGTTCTTATCCCGAGTTACTCTTGTTTCAGTTCCCACTTCGGACCCAAACTCATTGTTTCATACGGCCTTCCTCCTGTATTAGTGGAATTGTAAAACAAGTATTAATAATTGTATTATGAAATAGGAATTCAGTAGGTCAGGCAGCGTATGGGGAAAGAGGAATAGTCAGGGTTTCGGCTCTTCTGCTTCCTCGTCAAATTGGGAAACTACTGTTGGAAGGAACTGCAGAGGCTGCTCCCAGTTTGCACAGAGCTTGCCTTCCCAGTAACGAGACTGGGGCTGTTCTAGAGATTATAAAAGTACAGTAAGTGACGCCATATATATGAGCGGCTCCTGATGAAGGTTCTATCATGGGGACGCCGGCAACCTCAATAGTATTAATATTTGACTGACTTACGGAAATGCCCATGGAGGGGAGCACAGATTACATAGTGGCCACTTTATAAGCTTGAGCCTGTTCTCGCTCCCCTTTATAGGCTACTTTCCTCAGTGGGCCAACCAGTGAGTGAGACACTCATTTCCCAGAGCCTGCTGATCATCATTTGCTCTCCAATCTCTATTTTCTCCATGAGGAACTGCAAACCCATCTTTCAGGGTAGCCCATGAGTTTCCATATGCACATTTCAGCAGCATCTGCACATCCCTCGGCAGAGGGATTTAAATGCTGCACATCTGATTGCTGCACAACCAATTAAGAAATGCACTTGTTTTCTTCAAGGGATCTGGAGCTTCTGCAACCATGCTCTAGCTTCAGCTGGGGTCCAGGGTTTCAACACGGGGACTTCTCCTATCATAATACGGTGAACTCAGAGACTCGGGCTTAGACTTCCTTGACATTCATCACCTGCAGCTTTGTTTGCTCATCCTTCTTGATATCTATTTTATTTCTTCTCAATCGTGAATCTGGCCCCCTCCCATTGGTAACATCTGCTTCTTCTGGACTAGCCGGAGGAGCTGTGAGCTTTACCGGCGATCCATCCGAGCCACCAGAGGTGGAACCAGAGCCTCAGCAACTGATGGGGCTGCAGCCTGTTCTTCCTCTGTATACGCCGGGTTATAGGGAGGTTGGCGCTGGCGTAATGCGGCTGCCATCATCAACAGATCATTAAAATCATCCTCTACCGCGGTGGGTGCCTTCTCTACAGGGTGTCGGGGATATTTTGCAGCCACTTGCGTTGTTATTATAACACATTTCTCCTCCCCCAGGGGATTTTCTCCATCCCAGCCTATTTCCTTATTATTTTCATCCATTTTAACATACTCAGCACTCCAACTATCACTGATAATTCTACCTTTGCAAATACTAATTGTGCTCCCATCTCGCCAAAACCATTTTTTCAGAGATAAGTAGGACCGAGAAGGCTTATAACTTGCCCCCACCAGCCAATCTCCATTTAACCATATAACAATTACAGAACGGAAACAGGCCATCTCGGCCCTACAAGTCCGTGCCGACACAACTTTTTTTCCCTTAGTCCCACCTGCCTGCACTCATACCATAAACCTCCATTCCATTTGAATCTTCCCTATTCTCAAAGGGAAAAGCTTGTCCACATCAACTCTGTCTATCCCTCTCATCATTTTAAAGACCTCTATCAAGTCCCCCCTTAACCTTCTGCGCTCCAGAGAATAAAGACCTAACTTATTCAACCTATCTCTGTAACTTAGTTGTTGAAACCCAGGCAACATTCTAGTAAATCTCCTCTGTACTCTCTCTATTTTGTTGACATCCTTCCTATAATTGGGCGACCAAAATTGTACCCCATGCTCCAGATTTGGTCTCACCAATGCCTTGTACAATTTTAACATTACATCCCAGCTTCTATACTCAATGCTCTGATTTATAAAGGCTAGCATACCAAAAGCTTTCTTTACCACCCTATCTATATGAGATTCCACCTTCAAGGAACTATGCACGGTTATTCCCAGATCCCTCTGTTCAACTGTATTCTTCAATTCCCTACCATTTACCATGTACGTCCTATTTTGATTTGTCCTGCCAAGGTGTAGCACCTCACATTTATCAGCATTAAACTCCATCTGCCATCTTTCAGCCCATTTTTCCAAATGGCCTAAATCACTCTGTAGACTTTGGAAATCCTCTTCATTATCCACAACACCCCTATCTTGGTATCATCTGCATACTTACTAATCCAATTTACCACCCCTTCATCCAGATCATTGATGTACATGACAAACAACAAAGGACCCAACACAGATCCCTGAGGCACCCCACTAGTCACCTGCCTCCAACCCGACAAACAGCCATCCACCATTACCCTCTGGCTTCTCCCATTCAGCCACTGTTGAATCCATCTTGCTATTCCTGCATTTATACCCAACAGTTGAACCTTCTTAACCAACCTTCCATGAGGAACCTTGTCAAAGGCCTTACTAAAGTCCATATAGACAACATCCACTGCTTTACCCTCGTCAATTTCCCTAGTAACCTCTTCAAAAATTTCAAGAAGATTAGTCAAACATGACCTTCCAGACACAAATCCATGTTGACTGTTCGTAATCAGACCCTGTTTATCCAGATGCTTATATATATTATCTCTAAATATCTTTTCCATTAATTTGCCCACCACTGAAGTCAAACTAACAGGTCTATAATTGCTGGGTTTACTCTTAGAACTGTTTTTAAACAATGGAACAACATGCGCAGTACGCCAATCCTTGGGGACTATTCCCGTTTCTAATGACATTTGAAATATTTATGTCATAGTCCCGGCTATTTCTACACTAACTTCCCTCAATGTCCTAGGGAATATCCTGTACGGACCTGGAGACTTATCCACTTTTATATTTTTCAAAAGTGTCAGTACTTCTTTTACTTTGAACATCATAGTATCCATAGCTACTCTACTAGTTTCCCTTACCTCACATAATTTGATCGATCAGCAAGACTACCACAAGATAATTACCGGACATTGGTCATCGCCGTTTATTTTTTATTACCACATCTGCTGGCAATCCCGGTGAAACAACTCCAGTCCCGTCCCGACCCCCTGGGAAACTGAAGGGAGCGACAATCAACTGCCACGAATACAAATAATGTCATACACAAGAAAGGGCAGATGCTGGTTGACAAAAAGTGAACACAAAGACACAGCAGAAATTTGGAAACATCATCCTGTCACACATTCCTTCTCTCCAGAGATGCTGCCTGCCCGCTGAGTTAAAGAGTTCCCACGGTAGACTCACGAGACACTAAGGTAAACGCACGTGTCACTACGTTCTTAAAACGAGTTTAAATGTTTCAATTTTTAACTTCAGCAGTACATTTTACTCGTGGAAAACTCTAAACATGTTTGAATTTTTCCAACAGTTAACAAATTTCATGGGTACCTGCCGTTAGCGCCACGAGTCGTTAAGTTGCGTCCACGAGTTCCGACGTTCCCGCTACGTTAATTGTATGTAGTTACCACGAGTTAAATTTGTTTTAAACTTGGGGTACCTCGTGGGTCAACTCGCACCGTGAGACAGGGGTTTTTAAATGAGAAAAAACGTTTTCACCCAGGGAGTTGTGAATCTGTGACAGAAGGCTGTAGAGGCTAATTCAATGGATCAATTGAAAAGCGAGTTAGATGGAGCTCTAGGGGCTAGCGGAATCAAGGGATATGGGGAGAAGGCAGGCACGGGTTACTGATTGTGGATAATCAACCATGACCAATGAATGGCGGGGCAGGCAAGAAGGGCCAAATGGTCTCCTCCTGCACCTATTTTCTATGTTTTATGTTTAGAGATGTGCGAGGCAAGTTTTATTTTTATACAGTGTGGTGGGTCCTGGAGTGCGCTGCCAGGGTTAGTGAAAGCAGATATGGTAGTGGCAGCCAAGAGGCTTTTAGATAGGCACATGAATATGCGGGGAATGGAGGGATGTAGATCATGTGCAGGCACAAGGAATTAGTTTAATTTGACATCAAGTTTGGCAGGGACATTGTAGGTCAAAGTTTAGTTTAGAGGTTCAGCGCAGAAACAGGCCCTTTGGCCTACTGAGCCCGCACCAACCAGCAATCCCTGCACATTCACACTATCCTACACACACTAGGGACAACTTACATTTATACCAAACCAATTAACCTACAAACCTGTATGTCTTTGGAGTGTGGGAGAAAACCGAAGAACCGTGGTTTGCTCAGCCTGCAACATGTGGGAGATCAGGGATATGGTCGGTGTCACCGGTGACTACGTTTGCAGGAAGTGTGTACAGCTGCGGCTCCTGGCAGACCACATTGAACGATTGGAACTGCGGCTGGATTCATACTGGAGCATCCACGATGCTGAGAAAGTCGTGGATAGCACGTACAGCGAGTTGGTCACACCGCAGGTAAAAGGTAAGAGGACAGAAAGGGAACGGGTGGCCAATAGCCAGCAAAGCAGTAGGCACGTAGTGCAGGAGTCCCCTGCGGTCATCTCCCTCCTAAACAGGTATACCATTTTGGATACTGTTGAGGGAGATGCAGCAGCAGCCAAGTTCATGGCACCATGGGTAGCTCTGCGGCACATGAGGGGGGGAAAAAGAGTGGAAGGGCAATAGTAATAGGGAATTCAATTGTCAGGGGAATAGATAGGCGTTTCTGCGGCCGCAAACGAGACTCCAGGATGGTATGTTGCCTCCCTGGTGCAAGGGTCAGGGATGTCACTGAAAGGCTGCAGAACATTCTGGAGGGGGAGGGTGAACAGCCAGTTGTCGTGGTGCATATTGGCACCAACGATATAGGTAAAAAAAGGGATGAGGTCCTACAAGATGAATTTAGGGTGCTAGGAGATAAACTTAAAAGTAGGACCTCAAAGGTAATAATCTCTGGATTACTACCAGTACCACGGGCCAGTCAGAGTAGAAATAGGAGGATATTGCAGATGAATACGTGGCTTGAAAAATGGTGCAAGGGGGAGGGATTCAAATTTTTAGGGCATTGGAACCAGTTCTGGGGGAGGTGGGACCAGTACAAACAGGACGGTCTGCACCTGTGCTGGAATGGAACCAATGTCCTTGGGGGAGTGTTTGCTAGTGCTGTCGGGGAGGATTTAAACTAATGTTGCAGGGGGATGGGTGCAAGAGCAGAGAGGCAGGGGGTGTAAAATGAGAGTAGAAGCAATAGGTAGCAAGGTGAAAAGTAAAAGTGGCAGGCAGACAAATCCAGGGCAAAAATCAAAAAAGGGCCACTTTTCAACATAATTGTATAAGGGGTAAGAGAGTTGTAAAAACAAGCCTGAAGGCTTTGTGTCTCAATGCAAGGAGTATTCGTAATAAGGTGGATGAGTTGAACATTAATGATTATGATATAGTTGGGATCACGGAGACATGGCTCCAGGGTGACCAAGGCTGGGAGCTGAACATCCAGGGATATTCAATATTCAGGAGGGATAGAGAGAAAGGAAAAGGAGGTGGGGTAGCATTGCTGGTTAGAGAGGAGATTAACACAATGGAAAGGAAGGACATTAGTTTGG
Organism: Leucoraja erinaceus; assembly: GCF_028641065.1. Classification (NCBI taxonomy): domain Eukaryota; kingdom Metazoa; phylum Chordata; class Chondrichthyes; order Rajiformes; family Rajidae; genus Leucoraja; species Leucoraja erinaceus. The sequence goes on from NC_073397.1 coordinate 1,095,742, forward strand.
AGGATGTGGAATCGGTATGGGTAGAGCTGCGAAACACTAAGGGGCAGAAAACGCAGGTGGGTGTTGTGTACAAGCCACCTAACAGTGGTAACGGGGTAAAATGGAGGAGGTCTGGCCAAGTTCTGTGCCTTCCACCACAGTGATGAATGCTGTGGTGGATGTTTGTGTTACATTTTTATTGTGGTTGTGTGCTATTTATTATTGTACCGCTGCTGACAACCGAATTACCACCGACCCTGGTTGTGTGGCAAATAAAATTATATCTATCTATCTATCTATCTATCTATCTATCTATCTATCTATCTATCTAGTGAAGTTGGAGATGGTATCAAACAGGAAATTAGAAATGCGTGCGACAAAGGCAAAACAGTTATAATGGGTGACTTCAATCTATATATAGATTGGGTGAATCAAATTGGCTGGGGTGCTGAGGAAGAGGATTTCTTGGAATGTATGCGGGATAGTTATCTAAATCAACATGTAGAGGAACCAACGAGAGAGCAGGCTATTTTAGACTGGGTATTGAGTAATGAGGAAGGGTTAGTTAGCAGTCTTGTTGTACGTGCCCCCTTGGGCAAGAGTGACCATAATATGGTTGAGTTCTTCATTAGGATGGAGAGTGACATTGCTAATTCAGAAACAATGGTTCTGAACTTAAAGAAAGGTAACTTTGAGGGAATGAGACGTGAATTGGCCAAGATTGACTGGCAATTAATTATAAAAGGGTTGACGGTGGATATGCAATGGAAGACATTTAAAGACTGCATGGATGAACTACATAAATTGTTCATCCCAGTTTGGCAAAAGAATAAATCAGGGAAGGTAGTGCATCCGTAGATAACAAGGGAAATCAGGGATAGTATCAAAGCGAAGGATGATGCGTACAAATTAGCCAGAAAAAGCAGCATACCAGAGGACTGGGAGAAATTCAGAGACCAGCAGAGGAGGACAAATGGCTTAATTAGGAAAGGAAAAATAGATTATGAAAGAAAACTGGCAGGGAACATAAAAACTGACTGCAAAAGTTTTTATAGATATGTGAAAAGAGATTACTTAAAACAAATGTAGGTCCCTTGCAGTCAGAAACAGGTGAGTTGATCATGGGGAACAAGGATATGGCGGACCAATTGAATAACTACTTTGGTTCCATCTTCACAAAGGAAGACATAAATAATCTGCTGGAAATAGCAGGGGCCCGCGGGTCAAAGGAGTTGGAGGAATTGAGTGAAATCCAGGTTAGTCGGGAAGTGGTGTTGGGTAAATTGAATGGATTAAAGGCCGATAAATCCCCAGGGCCAGATAGGCTGCATCCCAGAGTACTTAAGGAAGAAGCTCCAGAAATAGTGGATGCATTAGTAATAATCTTTCAAAACTCTTTAGATTCTGGAGTAGTTCCTGAGGATTGGTGGGTAGCAAACGTAACCCAACTTTTTAAGAAGGGAGGGAGAGAGAAAACGGGGAATTACAGACCAGTTAGTCTAACATTGATAGTGCGGAAACCGCTAGAGTCAGTTATTAAAGATGGGATAGCAGCACATTTGGAAAGTGGTGAAATCATTGGACAAAGTCAGCATGGATTTACGAAAGGTTAATCATGTCTGACGAATCTTATAGAATTTTTCGAGGATGTAACTAGTAGCATGGATAGGGGAGAACTAGTGGATGTGGTGTATCTAGACTTCCAGAAGGCTTTCGACAAGGTCCCACTTAAGAGATTAGTATACAAACTTAAAGCACACGGCATTGGGGGTTCAGTATTGATGTGGATAGAGAACTGGCTGGCAAACAGGAAGCAAAGAGTAGGAGTAAACGGGTCCTTTTCACAATGGCGGGCAGTGACTAGTGGGGTACCGCAAGGCTCAGTACTGGGACCCCAGCTATTTACAATATATATTAATGATCTGGATGAGGGAATTGAAGGCAATATCTCCAAGTTTGCGGATGACACTAAGCTGGGGGGGCAGTGTTAGCTGTGAGGAGGATGTTAGGAAACTGCAAGGTGACTTGGATAGGCTGGGTGAGTGGGCAAATGTTTGGCAGATGCAGTATAATGTGGATAAATGTGAGGTTATCCATTTTGGTCGCAAAAACAGGAAAGCAGACTATTATCTAAATGGTGGCCGATTAGGAAAAGGGGAGATGCAGCGAGACCTGGGTGTCATGGTACACCAGTCATTGAAAGTAGGCATGCAGGTGCAGCAGGCAGTGAAGAAAGCAAATGGTATGTTAGCTTTCATAGCAAAAAGATTTGAGTATAGGAGCAGGGAGGTTCTACTGCAGTTGTACAGGGTCTTGGTGAGACCATAACTGGAGTATTGCGTACAGTTTTGGGCTCCAAATCTGAGGGACATTATTGCCATAGAGGGAGTGCAGAAAAGACTCCCTCTATGGCACCAGACTGATTCCTTATGAAGAAAGACTGGATATACTCGGATTGTACTCGCTAGAATTTATAAGATTGAGACGGGATCTTATAGAAACTTACAAAATTCTTAAGGGGCTGGACAGGCTAGATGCAGGAAGATTGTTCCCGATGTTGGGGAAGTCCAGAACAAGGGGTCACAGCTTAAGGATAAGGGGGAAATCCTTTAAAACCGAGATGAGAAAAACCTTTTTCACACAGAGAGTGGTGAATCTCTGGAACTCTCTGCCACAGAGGGTAGCTGAGGCCAGTTCATTGGCTATATTTAAGAGGGAATTAGATGTGGCCCTTGTGACTAAGGGGATCAGAGGGTATGGAGAGAAGGCAGGTACGGGATACTGAGTTGGATGATCAGCCATGATCATATTGAATGGCGGTACAGGCTCGAAGGGCCGAATGGCCTTCTCCTGCACCTAATTTCTATGTTTCTATCTTGGAGAAATTCCATACAGTCACGGGGAGAATGTACAAAGTCTGTACAGACAGCACCCGTAGTCAAGATCAAACTCGAGTCCCTGGCGCTGTTAGGCAGCAACTCTACCGCTGCGCCACCGTGCTCCCCCAAAGGGTCTGTTCCTGTACTAGACTCGTAAATCTCTAAGGAATCTACTAACATTAGTAAATAATGATGCTAACAATCCCTGTCTTGTGTGCTTTATAAATAGCAACAGCTGAACTAGATTTTTAAATTACTGATTAAATACAGGAAACAAAAGCAGAAACACACAATGCTTTTCAGGACAATGACCTAACATCAGAATTGGATGGTGATCGAGATCATAATAATCATAATTATTTACCACCAGGGGGGCGCTGCACGATGGCTGCCTCGCCAACGATCTGTCTTTATCTTTTTCTTTTGTGTTTTTAGTTTGTTGTAAAATGTATGTTTTAGTTTATTTTTATTTTTATTTTTAATTTTGTGGGGGTTGGTGGTGTCATGACAATGAGTTATGATAATGATTGCAAATATCTTGACCTTTGTACCAGCAGACTTGGAGGTCAGATCGGGTGTGCGCTGTTTAAGAAAAGGCAGGGCAGGCCATGGCCAGGGAGATAATAAACACGGAGAAAAAGGAATGTAACCTGTAAATATTGTGTCAGCATCATTATTCCACGTCTTAGGCGAAGATGTGACATTGGCGACGAGGATATTTTGGATTCTGAATCCGTGGCTATGAGCTGGAAAAAGATAAGAAAAAGGTTTCATAATGGCAGTCGCTGGAGCTGATTTCTTAACACTTCGCGGAGTTCCACACTTCAATCCGACGGGTGATGCGAGTACCGTCAGTGTGAAGTGGAACGCTTGGCTGGAGGAATTCGAGGCCTTCGCCGACAGTCGCAGGCTCTTTCTTGATGAGAGTACGCCGGGGCAGAAGGCGCAGCGTTCACCTTCACCGCGGGGCTTCTCTTCACCGCGGGGCCAGCGGTTCGAGAAATGTTTAAAACGCTCCCGAATGAAGGAAGACTATAAGAAAGCGGTTGATGCTTTGAACAGTCATTATGTGGTGGTGCCGAATGCTACATTTCAACGCCATTTAATCCACATAACAATGCAGGAAGAGGGCAAGACTGTTGCTCAATTTGTGACGAGACTCAGACAGGTGTCTGTAGGATGCAAATATGTGGCTGCTGTTGTGGAAAAACAGAAATTGGATCAGGTTGTCCAGCATTGCAGGTCAGACAAGCTCAGGAGAAGGGGGTGAGTTAAACCTTAATGATGCTTTGTCGATTGCAGCGACACTGGAAGCTGTTGAGGGACAATTTTACAGCATGAAATTGAAAGATCATTTTGCAAAGAAATGTAAAAGTAGGGCCAGGGACAAGACAAGTGATTTACAACAAGAAAGGGAAGTCCAGTGAAAAGAAAGACAGACCTTGGCAAAAAAAGAAGGGTCACGTCCCTCAAGTAGAAGGTGATTTCTGAAATGATGAAGAAAGTGATGAAGCTGGTGAGCATACTGTTAAAAGGAGTTATCAGTTTGCATTGAATGATGGCCATCACGAGAAAGTTGGTATTACATTGCCAGTGACCATCGGAGGTGTTACAGTGCCAGTGATTGTAGATTCTGGTAGCGACAGCAACGTAATTGACAGATCATTTTGGGAATGCTTGATACAGCAGAAAATTAAGTGCACGTCAAGGAGGTGTAGTAGGAAGTTCAGGGTTCGAAATTAGCAGTTGCCCGGGTGCCACTGACCACCCAAAGTGCCGCCGGGCAACCTAAACGGCGAGTCATTTTGCCCGGCTTGGCAACTTGGTTTATACCGAAGATAGACACAAAAAACTGGAGTAACTCCGTGGGTCCGGCAGCATCTCTGGAGAAAAGGAACGTGACGTTTTGTGTCGGCGATGGTTGTGGGAAAGATGCTAAGTGTGTCGTGACGGAGGGTCAGAGCGAATGACGTGTCCTGCGCAGCAGCAGCGGCGCCTCCATCTCCTCCTCCTCCCGCACCCTGCCTAGCCTGATAACGGCCGCTGCTGCCACTCCGCCAACGGCGCTTTCATAACAAACCCTTGAAGGAAGGACGTGTCGGTCAGAGGCGGAAGTAGGGGGGGGGGGGGGGGGGGACTAAGATTAGAGCGCGGTGATTGGGGGAGGGAGACGTGCCAAAACACTCTCAGCAGACCTGCACCGGCCAGGATCGATCCCGGTCTCCGGCGCTGCAATCGCTGCCGAACCGCCACTGGACCATCCCAATCCCCACCCGGGGGTGGCCAGAAATGTCAGGAGTCAGACGGGAGCGGTGCCCCCAGGCCCGAAGCAGTGCTAAACCCAGTTTAACTCTGCCTATCCCGCCAGGTTAACCTACAGCCCTGTCTGGATTGAGACCGGGCTGTAGGTGAGAGTTGAGCTGCATTTAGCGCTGGATTGAGCTGAAATCACCGTTCACAGGGCCTCTGAAGCCTCGCACTTGTGTGTGAGTGTGCGCATGCGCGCGCAGTCGCCAAGATATTCGGTCCCCTCCATATTTTGATAGCGATTTCCGTGCCTGACAGGGACGGCCAAGGCAGCGATGATGCCGGTGTTGTCCGAGGAGCGTTGCCTTCCTTCCCACCTTCTCTGTTCCCTCTCTCTCTCTCTCTCTCTCTCTCATTACCCCCCCTCCACTCCCCTTATCCTGAGACCCCTCCTCTCTATCCTGCACTGATCCCCGTTCCTGCCTCTATTCAGTCCTCACTGATATGCTCTGTGCTCCCCTCATCTATTCACCATCCTACTCCCCCCTCCCATCTATTCATCCTGCACTGATCTCCCTATCCACCTCGCATTGATTCTCCTGCCACTCCCCATCAATCCTACACTGATCCTCCAATTCATCCTGTACTAACCCCTCTTCCCATCCATCCTGCACTGTTCCGCCCCTTCATCCTGCACAGATCCCCCCCATTCAACCAACACTGTCATCCCCCACGCTCCCCCCTCACAATTTTACCTACTCCAACCAACACACACTAATTCCCCTGCCTCAATCCATCCAATCCGCATCGATTGGTGGCCGATTGGGAAAGGGGGAGATGCAGCGAGACCTGGGTGTCATGGTACACCAGTCATTGAAGGTAGGAATGCAGGTGCAGCAGGCAGTAAAGAAAGCGAATGGTATGTTAGCTTTCATTGCAAAAGGATTTGAGTATAGGAGCAGAGAGGTTCTACTGCAGTTGTACAGGGTCTTGGTGAGACCACACCTGGAGTATTGCGTACAGTTTTGGTCTCCAAATCTGAGGAAGGACATTATTGCCATAGAGGGAGTGCAGAGACGGTTCACCAGACTGATTCCTGGGATGTCAGGACTGTCTTATGAAGAAGAAAGACTGGATAGACTTGGTTTATACTCTCTAGAATTTAGAAGATTGAGAGGGGATCTTATAGAAACTTACAAAATTCTTAAGGGGTTGGACAGGCTAGATGCAGGAAGATTGTTCCCGATGTTAGGGAAGTCCAGGACAAGGGGTCACAGCTTAAGGATAACGGGGAAATCCTTTAAAACCGAGATGAGAAGAACTTTTTTCACGCAGAGAGTGGCGAATCTCTGGAACTCTCTGCCACAGAGGGTAGTTGAGGCCAGTTCATTGGCTATATTTAAGAGGGAGTTAGATGTGGCCCTTGTGGCTAAGGGGATCAGGGGGTAAGGAGAGAAGGCAGGTACGGGATACTGAGTTGGATGATCAGCCATGATCATATTGAATGGCGGTGCAGGCTCGAATGGCCTACTCCTGCACCTAATTTCTATGTTTCTATGTTTCTATGATTGCCTTCTCAAGCCACCCCCCCACCACCATCTATCCATCCTGCACTGATTCACACACACCCCCATCCCGACCCTATTGTGCTGGAAATGTCTTCAGAGCTAACATTGAATATGTTTGATAACGGAATGCAATCAAATATGTTTTAATTCCCAATGTTATTATTTGTTTTAATCCATAAAGACGGATTAATTAAATTGTGAACATGTGAAACATTAAAACCGCAGTGTTCGATTGTCACTGCTACCATTGACACGTTATTACAGAATTCATTTTAATGGCAAATCAATGCTCTTAATATGGAGTATCAGTACTGTAGTTATTTAATGAGCAACATTCACAACTATACGTTGGATTTATCCAGGTTTTACTTCTACAGTCGGTCATATACATCACAAATTTGGTCAGGAGATATTTCAGTTGAAATTGTAACGTTAATTCTGAAGTGGGAATGATGGAAAAAGCGTTTATCAACAAATATTTTTAAATTGTTGCTTACAAACTGGGTATCTTCATTGCTATTCACAACACATACATCTAATCTGAATATCCGGTAATGTGGCATCTTGACACCTTTCAATTTTTTTACCAAAAGAACATTTGCTGCATTTATGTCCTTTAGCCAACTCTTGTTAGTTAGTGTAATGGTTAACCTGTCAGATGGGCATAGTGAGTTTTAACAGCTATTATCATAAAATGCCTTTAGAAAATTCCTTGCAACCTGTATATTTTGTTGTGGATAAAGTTCGGTCTTTATTCTCTGGAGCGTAGAAGGTTAAGGGGGGACTTGATAGAGGTCTTTAAAATGATGAGAGGGATAGACAGAGTTGATGTGGACAAGCTTTTCCCTTTGAGAATAGGGAAGATCCAAACAAGAGGACATGACTTCAGAATTAAGGGACAGAAGTTTAGGGGTAATATGAGGGGGAACTTCTTTACTCAGAGAGTGCTAGCGGTGTGGAATGAGCTTCCAGTGGAAGTGGTAGAGGCAGGTTCATTGGTATCATTTAAAAATAAATTGGATAGGCATATGGATGAGAAGGGAATGGAGGGTTATGGTATGAGTGCAGGCAGGTGGGACTAAGGGAAAAAAAGTTGTTCGGCACGGACTTGTAGGGTCGAGATGGCCTGTTTCCGTGCTGTAATTGTTATATGGTTATACGGTTATAAATTATGTGGGAAGCAAGAGTGTTTCTGTACCAATAGCAATAACGACCCATGCTATTGCCATGTCATGGTAATTTTCGGTCCTTCACAGAAAAAATGCTTGCATCAATCTGTAGTGTGCATGGTTAAGCATATATATTACCATGGTCCAGGATTTATTGACACAGGTCCGAGCACGCGTCATGCAAGCCATCTTAAATGACCATCTAAACTGTCATTTGGCAACCTAAAAAGCTGCCAAGGTTACCCGGCTGGCAACAGGGAAAAAAAGTTAAGCGAGAGCCCTGAAGTTATATCCGGACACCGCAACTAAACCGTTGCAGACCATTGGATGTTTCACGGAGATAGAAAAACTGAAGCAGAATTCGTGGTGATAAAGAAGGGAGAACCTCTGCAGAGTAGGAATACAGCTCGAGAGCTGGGAGTGCTTCACCACGGAGTGCATGTCAATTCCGTGCAGTCATATGATGACATGAGGCAGGAATTTCACTGAGTATTCCAAGGGGTTGGAAAATTGAAAGGCCTGCAAGTGAAGTTAGCCATTGATGAAAATGTCAAGCCGATAGCTCAACCGGTGTGGAGAACGCCATTTGGACTTTGTGGAAAAGTAGAAGCTAAAATCAGGACATTATTGAGCCAGTTGAACGTTCGACACCATGGGTGAGTCCAGTAGTGATTGTGCCATAACCCAATGATGACATCAGACTGTGCGTTGACATGAGGAGAGCCAATGAGGCAATAATCAGAGAAAGACACCCAATTTCCACGGTCGATGAGGTGCTACAAGAGTTAGCAACCAGAAAGTGTTTTCCAAAATTGATCTCAAGTGGGGATATCATCAATTGGAATTACATCCAGTGTCAAGAGAGGTGACAACATTCGTCACTCACTGCGGATTACAAAAGACTGATGTTCGGAATCAATGCTGCCCCCCCCCCCCCCCCCCCCATCTATCAGTATGAAATCCAGAGTGATTCAAGGTGTACCAGGAGTAGCAAACATATCAGACATCATCGTCCATGCATCAATTCGTGAAGAGCATAACAGGAGGTTGAAGCAAGTGTTGACTAAACTTCAAGAAGCAGGACTCACTGTGAATGAAGACAAGTGCAAGTTTGACGTCTCTGAGATGGATTTCATGGGACACAGACTCACAAGTGACGGGCTGAACCCGGCCAAGGCTAAAGTGAAATCTGTTGCAGATGCATGTGAACCTCAGAATGCAACCGAGATGAGCTTTCTAGGACTGGTCAATTAGTGTGCAAAATGTATTCCAAATTTTGCTACCCTGGCAGATCCGCTGAGAAAGTCGACCAGAAAAAAAGTACCGTTCCAGTTTGGTAGTGAACAGAGACAGGCATTCAAAGCACTGAAACGGAGTCTAATGTGTGCAGAAACCCTTGGATATTATGATCCAGCTGCACCAACAGTCATAGCAGATGCTAGTCCGGTCGGCTTGGGAGCAGATACAGATGGAGCCAGAATCATTGCACATACCAGTCAATCTTTAACCAGCATGGAGAGAAGGTATTCTCAAACAAAGAAAGAAGCACTTGGACTAGTGTGGGCCTGTGAAAGGTTCCATGCATACTTGTACGGCATTGAATTCGAACTCGTTACACATCATAAGCCGCTGGAAGTGCTCTATTTGACAAGGTCTAAGCCATGTGCCAGAATAGAACGTTGGGTGCTGAGACTCCAACAGTACAAGTACAAAGTAGACTACATTGCTGGGAAAGTAAACATCACGGACCCGCTGTTGAGACTGTTGAAGGATGAGTTCAAGTTCAAGTTACATTTAGTGTCACATGCACCAATTGGTACAGTGAGATTTGAGTTACCATACAGCCATATAAATAAAAGAACATAATACACAATAGGATTTAACATAAACATCCCCACACGGCGGAATCAACATTTTCCACTGAGGGAAGGCAATAGAGTTCAGACATCTTCCTCTTTGTTCACCCGTGGTCGGGGCCTTTGAGCCGTCCGCAGTCGCCGCTACGGTGGCCTGACGTTCAGGCGATCTCGCCGGGATGATAGAAGCTCCAGCATCAGAAGAACAGACTCAGCGGCTTGGAGCTTCCCAATCTGCCGCTTCTTACCGGGGACCGTGGCTTCCAAAATCCACAGGTCGAGCTAGGCGGAGATTCAATGCTGGCGCCCCTCGGCAAAAGATCCCAGGACTCCGTGATGTTGTCAGCGCCGCCCGCGCTGTAAGCTTCGCAAACCACAGCTCCACGGTGTTAAACAGCAGGCCCAACGCTCCGGAGCTCCAACGCGATGATCCCCAGTAAGGCATCGCCCGCTCCACGATGCAATTCAGTGCTGCGCCACTGCTGACGCTCTGGCCAGTTTCCGGCAGGAAAGGCCCGGCCAATCTAGATGGTAGGCTGCGAGGAAGGGGCGAAGATGCAACTCAGAGAAAAGACACATCTCCGACCAGGAAGTGACTAGTAAACAGTTTCCCCTCTTCCCCACCCCCCACACAAAAAAGACTAGGAAACCTTTTAAAACATACTTTTGACACACTAAAAATACCAAAAGGGTGAAATGACGTACAAACTGTTGGCGAGGCTGCCGCGCGAGGCGCCAGCCAGTGGATGAACAGCCGAGAGCAACATCCACGCTAGAGATGGAGGCAGAGAACTTTGTGCACTTCGTCGCAATTCAGTCAACGCCAAGAACCGTGTCAACGAAGGAAGTTGTAAGGGAATCAGAACATGATCCTGAACTCAAAGATATCAGGGAGCGTATTCACAGTGGGCATTGGGATCAATGCCCTTGCAAAGGATATGTTCCCATAAAAGATTAATTTTGTGTAATTGGTCAGTGTGTGTTGAGAGGTAGCATTTGATTATATAACCATATAACAATTACAGCACGGAAACAGGCCATCTCGGCCATACAAGTCCGTGCCGAACACTTATTTTTTCCTAGTCCTATCTACCTGCGCTCAGACCATAACCCTCCATTCCTTTCCTATCCATATACCTATCCAATTTATTTTTAAATGATAAAATCAAACCTGCCTCCACCACTTCCACTGGAAACTCATTCCACACAGCTACCACTCTCTGAGTAAAGAAGTTCCCCCTCATGTTACCCCTAAATTTCTGTCCCTTAATTCTGAAGTCATGTCCTCTTGTTTGAATCTTCCCTACTCTCAATGGGAAAAGCTTATCCGCGTCAACTCTGTCTATCCCTCTCATCATTTTAAAGACCTCTATCAAGTCCCCCCTTAACCTTCTGCGCTCCAAAGAATAAAGACCTAACTTATTCAACCTTTCTCTGTAATTTAGTTGCTGAAACCCAGGCAACATTCTAGTAAATCTCCTCTGTACTCTCTCTATTTTGTTGACATCCTTCCTATAATTGGGCAACCAAAATTGTACACCATACTCCAGAATTGGTCTCACCAATGCCTTGTACAATTTTAACATTACATCCCAACTTCTATACTCAATGCTCTGATTTATAAAGGCTAGCATACCAAAAGCTTTCTTTACCGCCCTATCTACATGAGATTCCACCTTCAGAGAACTATGCACAGTTATTCCTAGATCCCTCTATTCAACTGCATTCCTCAATTCGCTACCATTTACCATGTACGTCCTATTTTGATTTGTCCTGCCAAGATGTAGCACCTCACACTTATCAGCATTAAACTCCATCTGCCATCTTTCAGCCCATTCTTCCAAATGGCCTAAATCTCTCTGTAGACTTTGGAAATCTACTTCATCATCCACAACACCACCTATCTAAGTATCATCTGCATACTTACTAATCTAATTTACCATACCACCACACAGATCATTGATGTACATGACAAACAACAGTGGACCCAACACAGATCCCTGAGGCACCCCACTAGTCACCTGCTTCCAAACTGACAAACAGCCATCCACCATTAATCTCTGGCATCTCCCATTCAGCCACTGTTGAATCCATCTTGCTACTCCTGCATTAATACCCAACAATTGAACCTTCTTAACCAACCTTCCATGAGGAACCTTGTCAAAGGCCTTACTAAAGTCCATATAGACAACATCCACGGCTTTACCCTCATCAATTTCCCTAGTAACCTCTTCAAACAATTCAAGAAGATTAGTCAAACATGACCTTCCAGGCACAAATCCATGATTGGTGAACCCACAGGCACTTCGGTCGTGTCATTGGCTCATGAAGGACATTTAGGCATCGTCGGTACCAAACAGAATTTGCAGAGCAAAGTGTGGTGGCCAGGTTGTGAGAAAGATGCCAAAAAATTTGTCAAGACCTGGCACGGATGCCAGATCACAAGCAGGAGCAACCCACCATAACCAATTAGAAGTACAAAGTTGCCAACAGGACCATGGGTTGACGTAGTTGTTGACTTTCTTGGACCACTTCCAACAGGTGAATCAATTATGACTACTATAGCAGGTACTACGAGTATGCAGTGATAAAGTCAACTACAGCAGAGAAGACTACAGGCATTAACAGAGATTTTCGCCAGACATGTGTTGCCTGTTACATTGTACTCCAACAATGGGCCACAGTTTGTTTCTGAGACGTTTGCTGAATACATGAGAATCACAGGCATCCTTCATCACAAGGCAACTCCTAAATGGCCACAAACTAACGGAGAAGTAGAGAGACAAAACCAGTCCACAGAGAAGAGGATACAAATCGCCCATGCCGAAGGGAAAAACTGGAAGGAGGCATTGCTAGCATGCTGTATATCGGGCGATCACTCACTCAACGACAGGGAGAAGCCCTGCAGAAGCCCTGTTTGGAAGGAAAATTCGCACTAAAATACCAGAAGTGCGAGAGATCACGGAGGACCAGGAACTGAAAGTATGATGCCGAAAAGAGAGGTGTGGCAAAATAGTATGCCAACTTGAAACGAGGAACCAGGCACTCAGAAATTATGCCTGGTGATGACGTGCCTGTGAGGCGAGATGATGGCGGTAAGATGGACACTCCTTACCATGCCAGCCAGACAATGTTGTATCGAGGAGCGGCAGCATGGTGACAGTCAAGTCTCCAGAAGGTGTTATCCACAAGAGAAATGTATCGAGCGTCAAAAAGTACAAGTCCAGACACTCTAAACGAGGTGGCCCAAAATCCACCAAGAGCTACCGATTCAGAAGGGCCAGACGGCATCCCTGATGTGGTGACCGGTGTTCCTGAGACAACCAGCATTTCTGAGGTGGTGACCAGAGTTCCAGAGGCAGCACACTGCAACGCAGGTGGTGAGCAGAGAAGGCGTCTGGGTGACAACACCTTGGCAGATTCAACAAGCTCTGATGCTCCTGCGCCAGCTGGTAGACCAAAATGTGAAAGGAGAGTCCCCAAGCGATACGGCGATTTTGTGTTATAGGTTACAGTTTTGCTCACTAATTATAAAGATGAATATGACATTTGTTTAGAAGCAAAGGAAGCCTACAAGTTTTTACTTGTATTGAGGGGAAAAAAATAATTTGTTTGTATTTGTATTTAGTTAGTACTAGACTAAGTGGGACCCGTTGGGTCCCAGCATCACACAGGAGGGCTGGTCATCCAACGCAATATTCCACCTCTCCACCAATTGTAATATTGGTGGCCAGTTCGGGTGGGGGGGGGGGGGGAGGGAGGGCTTTCTGGAGCGCTAGTATGGGTGTTGTGGGCTGAAGGGACTAGTTTCCAGAGGGCTAGTATGCAAATTGTGCGCCAAATGGATTCTTGAGCTGGCGTCTCAGTCAATCAAGCCTGTTGTGCTGGCAACTCACTCACTCATGGCTGGTGGGCTGGTAGTTGACTCACAGCTAATCCTTGAAATTCTATTTCAAGCAGGGTATAAGGCCACCAAATTCAAGTGCAGTTTCTTAACATTTCTAGCAGGGTGCAAGACCACCAAATTCAAGTGCAGTTTCATACCATTTGAAGTAGGGTGCAAAGCCACTAAAGACAGCGAGTTGTGACCACTGCCTCCTCCATCTTGCAGAGACTGAGCCACACCCACATTTTATAACCCCTCCTCCCCTCCACCGGAAAAGGTGTGGCTTTCATGGAGTGATTGACAGGAGAGATATTCTCAACATTTTTTTTTAAACTAGTAACACTTTTATTTTTCATTGATGGGAAGAATTCTCTGTACCTGCTCAGCGGAGGGGGGACTGAGTAAGATGGCCAAAAATCACAGCCGTAAGTGGTAGCGTTTTATCTAAGATCAATATAAAGTGCAAACGGGAAGTAAGTGCATTTACAGTAGTGCCTTTTAACTTCAAGCCAAAGCAACCAAGCCACCACTTGCAGTAAGTAGTGCCTTTCAACTTCATGCCACCATTTGCAGTAGGTGGTGTTTTTCAACTTCAAACCACACCCAAGCCACACCCGCCACCATTTGCAGTAAGTAGTGCCTTTCAACTTCAAGCCAAAGCAACCAAGCCACCATTCGCAGTAATAGTGCCTTTCAACTTCAAGCCAAAGCTCCCAAGCCTCCTAAACATCCACCAGAGCAGCTCCACCACGTTCCTCTCTGTTATGGAAGGCAATAAAGTCTTATCTTCTTTCCTCCTTTTTCTCCCGCGGTCGAGGGAGTCAAATCATCCGCAGTCAGGGTGATCGAAGCTCCCACGATTTGAGTGGTCGAAGCTCCTGTGGTTGGAGCTCCCGAAATTGGTCTCTAACCAAGGAGCTCCACGATGTTAAAGTCCGCAGGCTCCCGCTGTTGGAGTTCCTGAAGTCGATCCCTGACAAAGGGATTGCAAGCTCCACGATGTTAAGTCCGCAGGCTCCCGTGGTTGGAGATCCCAAAGTCAGTCCCCAGCAAGAGGCTGCCAGCTCCACGATGTTAGGCCGCAATACGGACAGAGATATGACAGGGACAAAAGTCGCATCTCTGTTGAAGAAAGAGCTAAAAAATGTTTCCTCCAGCCCCCCACCACATAATACAAAAGTAAAAGTACACTAAAACATACATTTTACAACAAACTAAAAAAAAGGAAAAAGCCTCGTCGGCGCCACCTGGTGAACAGATTTAAGGAGAAAAAGGGGAATAGGCATAGAAAACGATAAGGATGAAGGCACAAGTCATAACAGTGGTAATACTGTGTTGAGTAAATTACTTTGTCTGATTCCTACGTTCACTTCTATTAACGAGCATGAATCTGTAATTTTATTTCTGCACAAGCATAGAATAAAAGAGAAACACTGTCTGGATTTATTTTGCAACAAGCAGTAAACTGAAAACAAAATATAATTTTTTTCTTGCTGTTAGGAAAATTTAACAGAACAGGAAACCATTCAGTCCCTCTTGTTTGTTCCATCGTTCAATTAAACTAAATCATGGCTGATTTGTAGCAAAAAAAATAAATTGCTGGAGCAACCCATCAGGTCGAGCAGCATCTGTGGAGGGGAAAGGAATTGTCAGCATTTCGGGTCATGATACAAGGTCTCGGGTAAGGAAGCAGCCGTTCCAGGTATCTCAAGCCGCTGAGAGGATTCTCCCGACGCCGGAGCACCATCATCTGGCAAGAAGGGCCTGGAACATCGGGCTTCCGTAAAGGCGACTGCGGAGGCCTCAATAGGCCCAACTATGGGTGGACATGGGGATGGGGACTGGACTTTGTGCCTTCCCTCACAGTGGGAACCATTGTGGGGGGATGTTTTTATGTTTAAATTTCTTTATTATCGTTATGTTGTATTCTTTTTAATGAGCTGCAATGGCAATCCGCATTTCGCTACACCAATTGGTGTATGTGACAAATAAAGAACCTTTGAACCTTATCTCGACCCAAAATGTCAGCAATTCCTTAATTTCCCAAGCTTTAACACTTTTCTCAAATAAACCTATTAATCTCAGTTTTTAAATTTTTGATTCTCAGATTTGAGTAATTTTTGTGCAAAAGCTTATGGTTAAACATAATCCTTCAGCAAAACAAGAACAAAATGAACATTCTCTCCAGAGATGCTGCCTGGCCCGCTGAGTTACTCTAGCGTTTTGTGTCTATCTTCGGTTTAAACCAGCATCTGCAGTTCCTTCTTACACAACAATAAGAGGGGGAGAAAAACACAAGTGAACTAAAGTAATGACATAAACAGACCATGAAATGTCAGCAGTAATATTAACAAGTACTTGTCAATTTAGCCGACTGATATTTTTCCTCTCTAATTCCCAACTTATCCGATCCTAATTGAAACTTCCCATATTTCAGTCACTGCAGCTACTCAGCCCCTTTGACTTTTAGATGAGCAGCTTTATTTTAAATCATTCTCAATTCCCCATGGTAATGATAAATTCTACTGCCTATTTTTAAATGTTTCCATGGTCTTATTTCGTCTCACTTCTACAAATGCTCTACTCCTCTTACACCTTGTTCATTGTTGACACCCTTGCATGCAGTCATCGAGATCCTTCTGTTTCTCCTTTAAATTCCACATTTTGACTAGTAACCTTTTAGGTGCTGTGCCTGTTTCTTCATTACTCTCCATTTGAAAATATCTTTAGTGAATTTGATTTTAAAAGCAACTGATCGTTTTTAAATGGATTTGGATAGCATTGACACAAGACTATAACACCACCTAGAGGATCCCAGCGATCTTGCTTTCTACACCTGAAAAAATATGCTTGAATTCTTGGCCTAACCAACAGAAGCCGAAGAAAAACCTTTAAAGTCAACCTGGAAACTAGAACTCACATTTTTAGGTTTGCTTTAAGAATGATGCATGGTTTTCAAAATGCCCGTGAAGTTGACTGATCAATCAGATTTGCTTTTGTGATGTGGTCAGTGTCGATTTATTAAAAGCACAGGTGGGAATGATAAAAGGAAAAATTGTTTGTGATTGCATGAAAGGAAATTAAAATTAGTTGGAATAGTCAAGGTGTTGCCTGAGCAAGCCTATTATAGTGATCATGATTTAGTTGCACATTACAAAAAACTGAAAATACCCAATTTCACTAAACACTAATATAGAAAGTTAAGGGGAAAATGTTAAGACCCACCTAAGCAATTCACCTTTCTTCCCTGTACTTATAGATCTAAAAAATTGCAGCCTTTTTTTTGTTATTTTTTAATAAAAAATTAACTTTTATATTAACAATGAATTCCAGATTCACCACCCTCTGGCTAAAGTAATTCCTCTTCATCTGCATTCTGAAGGTACGTCCTTTACCTCTGTGCCCTCTGATCCTAGACTATTTTCACAGACCCACTCCCAGGAAGGCATATCATATTGGTATTGGTTTATTGTTGTCATGTGTGCAGAGAAACAGAGAAAATCTTTGTTTTCAGTCCAAATCATACTACACAAGCAACCCATACACCAATGCAACAGATAGTGCAAAGAGAATATACCAACTGCAGTTACAAAGAAACATTACAGCTACAAAGTACAGATTATAAAGACCACCAGGGATGCCGGGGAGATGGAAGCCCTGCCGGCAGTCTGTTTGTCTTTTCACTCTTTTTGTTATTTTTTAGTTTGTTAAAAGTTTTAGTTTTAATGTTCTTCGGTTTGTTTTATGTGGGGGAAGGGAATCGGGGGAATTTTTTTTTCAAGTTCCTACCTTGCCGGAGATGTGATTATTTTTCGGATCACATTTTCCGGGCTCTGCGGCCAACCCTCGCTGGAGCTGCAAGCCTCCTCGGACTGTCATGAACCCCACCGCGGGGCTCCGACTTAACATCGGAGTTGATCCCTTGCCTGGGATCAATCCCACCTCGACCACCGCGGAATCACCAACATCAAGGGCTCGCTGTCGGGTGAGGCTAGTCGGGAACTCCAACATCGCGGAAGCCTCGACCAGCCCCAACGCGAAGTTCGATCATCCAGCGCGGGGGAGCTGACATCCCCCCGATGCGGGAGCGGATCACCTTGACGTGGAGGGCCCGAACGCCGCCGGCTACGGGAGTCAAGATCGTCCCGTCAACGGGGGCTCGAGGCCCACGACCGAGGAAGAACTAAGGGAAGGACTTGAACTTTATTTCGCCTTCCATCACAGTGAGGAATGTGTAGGAGTCACTGTGGTGGATATTCATGTTAAAATGTGTTTTTGAGTGATCTGTTACTTTTAATTGTATGACTGACCTGGCCAATGAAATGCCTCGTATGTTGCAAAACATACTTGGGGATTAAAGTGTGATTCTGATTAAAAAGTGCAAGATCCGTAATAAGGTAGGTTGGAGGAATTTGATACTACATCCTATACTCTGGTGAGATGACCATTCAGTAGTAAGATAACGGGGGTAAGAAGCTGTTCCTGAATCTGGCGGTACAGGTTTTCAAGGTTTTGTCATTGTTTAGTTTATTGTCACGTGTACCGAAGTACAGTTAAAAGTGTTTATTGTGTGCTATCCAGTCAGCAGAAAGACAATACATGATTATAATCGAGCCCTTTACAGTGTGTAGATGCATGATAAGGGAATAACGTTTTGTGCAAGATAAAGCCATTAAAGTCCGATCAAAGATAGTCCGAGGTAGACACAAAATGCTGGTGAAACTCAGCATGACAGGCAGCATCTCTGGAGTATTTTTCCTTCACAAAGATAGTCCGAGGATCACCAATGAGGTAGATAGTAGTTCAGGACTGCTCTATAGTTGTGGTAGGATGATTCAGTTGCCATATAACAGCTAGGAAGAAACTGTCCCTTAACCTGGAAGTGTGCGTTTTCACACTTCTATACCTTTTGCCTGATGGGAGAGTGGAGAAGAGGGAGTGGCCAGGGTGTGACTCGTACTTTATTATGCTGCTGTCCTTGCCGAGGCAGCGTGAGGTATAAATGGATTCAATGGACGGGAGGTTGGTTTGTGTGATGGTCTGGGCTGCATCCACAATTAGCTGCAATTTCTTGTGGTCTTGGATGGAGCTGTTCTCATCCCGATAAAATGCTTTAAATTACGCATCTGTGACGCATTTGGCAAGAGTTGGGGACTTGCCGAACATCGTAAGCCTTCTAATGAAGTAGAGGGTTGGTGTGCTTTCTTGGTCATTTTTCAATATGAGTGGTCCAGGAGAAGTTGTTGGTATATTGACTCCCAGGAATGAGAGGTTTGCAACCATCTCTACTTCGGCGCCATCAATGCAAACTGGGATATGTGCGCTGCTTCGCTTCCTGAAGTTGCTCATTATCTCCTTTCTCTTGCTGACATTGAGAGAATCGTTGTTGTCTCGACACCAAGACACGAGATTCTCGATCTCCTTCCTGCACTCCGTCTCATCATTATTTGATATCCAGCCCACAATGGTGGTGCCGTCTGCAAATTAGAACATTGAATTCGATCTGTACATGGCTAGGCAGTCGTGGGTGTTCAAGGAGTACGCATGAAGGGTGTACACTGACTATGCATCCTTACAGAGCACCAGTGTTGAGGATTATCGTGGAGGATGATTTGTCCCCTATACTCACTGTTGGTATGGAAGTTGAGCATCCAGTTGCAGAGATGAGTGATGACACCAAGTCCCTCAAGTTTAGTAATGCTTAGATGGTATGATGGTGTTTTGTATCTTCTACCCAACCAGGCACGTGCCGTGAGTAATTACTTAGGGTAGGCAGGCAGCCGGCTTTTAAAAAAAATCTTAAACCGCGCATGCGCAGATTGTTTCTCTCCATAAAATATAAAAATAAGTAATTACCCAAGGCTTCTAAATCTCCTTCATTTTAAAATTACTGAATGAGTGGGGGACGGAGGATGAAGACAGGTGCAGAGATGGTGGGAAAAACAGATGTACACCGGGACTTTGAATCAGTTGTCATCTTATTGAATGACAATACTAATTCAATTCAAGGGACCAATTGGAGGGAGAGTTCCTTTCACAGCGTGTGGAGAGTCTGTGCCAGGGGTTAAAGATGCAGGGAGGGCAGGAGTGTTGAGAAGAAGGTCGGAGATCATGTCAGACTCACTCACCGCTGCCGCAGTGCTCCGGGCACGGTCAGCAGAACCGGCTGCCACTTCAGCGCCTTCTGCCAGCCCGCTCACCTCTGGCAGTGCTCTCCGTCTGAAAACCTCTCACCTGCCGCTCGTCGGCTTCGCTCATATGTAACCCACTTGCGACGCTCCCGGCACGGAGCCACCGCATTGTGGCCGGGGAATGAATTAGCTCGGGTGGCTGTGAGTGGCCGCCAGGACCAGACAACCCCTTTGCTCATATCAGCCGCTTCCCGCAAATCCTTAAATTCCGACAGCGAGTAACCTCAATTGGTCCCTTGAGTGCGCTGTCGGAATTTAAGGATTTGCGGGAAGCGGCTGATATGAGCGAAGTCGGCGAGCGGCAGGTGAGAGGTTTTCAGACGGAGAACACTGCCAGAGGTGAGCGGGGACCGGCAGAAGGGGCTGCCCCGGGAAGTAAATACAGTATTTAAAAGCACCAAGAAATGTACTTACCACGTTATTGGTACATGAACTCCATTCTTCACTCTTTGTTTCCTAAGATATTCTTAAAATAATGGCATTCCGTATTTGAAAAACCCGCCAAGGAGCTCGCGCTGCGCATGCGCAGTAGGCTGTTGCACATGCGCAGTGCTGCAAAGGCAGAAATTCTGCTGCCTTCAGCTCCGCTTGAAATTGACGGCTTCAAGCAGCGCTGACGGCACGTGGGCTACACAGACCTTCCCGTGTTACAAGCGCTGCGGTTGAAAGGCAGAGAATTATGCCTACCTAAGAGATCGATCTCTTAGATAGGCATAATTCTCCCATGCCTTTACTATTTATATTTAATAATGGCCATTTCATAATTTTAGTCAGTGTAGGCAGTACCTACCTTGCCTACCCTGATGGCACGTGCCTGTGCCCAACGGTAGAGAAGTGAAGACAGAAGGCCGGGGTGAAAGAGGTCCTTGATTATGTTGGCTGCTTTTGAAGCAGCGTGATGTGAAGAGGAACTCTGTGATGAACTGAGCCACATATACAACTCGTGGTCTTAGGTACAACTGTTGCCAAACCAAGCTGTGATGCATCCAGATAGGATGTTTTCTATAGTGCATTTGTATAATTTGGTAAGCGGCATTGGAGCTATGGTTTTTAGAGGAAGTAGAGGCGTTGGTGTGCTTTCTTTGTCGTAGGTTGGTGGGTCAAAAACAAATTATTAGTAATAATTAACGTGTTCGGTATTCCGAAAAACACAAGGAATCATGGGATTTGTCAAAGGTCACTCGCTATAAAGAAAAAGCGAACGAAGCGCTCGCTGCATAAACTGTGCATAAATTCTTATCTTTATTCATGATTTATGTGAAAAATATATTTAATCTGAGGAACGGGGGTACCAGGCAGTGGGAGAGCAGGGTGGAACAGCGAGAGAGAGGGGGAAGATGCGAGTGGGAGACAGGGGAAGAGACTGGACCAGCGGAGAGACATTCTAGGTTGCTGCGCGCACACAGACCCGCGCTTCATCTGCAGCCAGGATTGAACCCGAACCGCCACTGGACGGTTCCCCACCCCCATGAACCCGCTCCCCGATGGGCCGGTGGCTGTCAGCCGCACCCCCCCCGCCCCATCCAGCAGCCGCCAGCCAACCCCCCCGGTGCTGGCCCCGAGCACCAGCCATCAAAGGGGACACACACAAAATGCCACAGCAACTCAGCGGGACAGGCAGCATCCCCGGAGAAAAGGAATGGGTGACGTTTCGGGTCGAGACCCTTCTCCAGAGATGTTGCCTGACCCACCGAGCCACCGCAGCACCCTGTGTGCATCCCTGCTGGTACTGAGGGGGCCAATTGACAGCCACTGGACAAGGCGAGAGGCGCAGTCCCTGGCCCACCTGGCCGACGCCTCGCCAGTCCAGGGATGCCGGCCAACCCGGCGGGACAGGCAGAACCGAGCTGGAGCCAGTATCAACTCCCCCGCCGGCTGCAAGCCTGCGGAAGCCAAGGCCCCGAGTCGGTGCCCCGCCAGCCCAGGGCCACCCCGGCCACCTCCGGCAGCCCCCGGACAAGGACGGAACACCCGGGAGGGGACGGGGATGGCCCAGCAGCAACTCAACGGCGCTGGAAGCGCAGGAGACTCAGGCCCGATCCCGACCATGGACGAAAGCAAGTCTGCACACAATGCAGCAGCACAGTTACCGAGAATGTTTATAGCGAGTGACCTATGACCTGGGCAAGCGCAGTCGGAATACCGAATTTGATTATTTTGTCTAAGAACTTGAAGCTCTTAACCATCTCCACTTTACCAACATTGGTGCTGACTGGGACATGTACACCATCTCATTGTTATACATCCACGATGGTGATCATGGGCACATTTTAAGAGTAAACCAAGATGCTGTGGAAATGGAGTTTGACCCTAGTTAGGTTTCTTCATCTGAAGGAAATTAATCAAACAGGTAGAATTTATGACAATTCGATAGTTTTATGGCCATTATTAAGAGGATAGACACAAAAAGCAGGACAGGCAGCATCTCTGGAGAGAATGTATGAAGTTTTGGGTCGAGACCCTTCTTCATACTCGACCCGAAACATCACCCATTCCTTCTCTCCAGAGATGCTGCCTGTCCCGCTGAGTTACTCCAGCTTTTTGTGTCTATTGTCGGATAAAACCAGCATCTGCAGTTCCTTCTTACACAGTTGTGATCATGGCTCTGCAAATCTGGTGAGGTGCGGCTCTGGCCCGCTGGTGGCCAGTTGAGAGGCAAGGGTCGGCGGAGTCGCTGGTGGAGGCCCGTGGGGGGCTGGAGTAGAGATACAGGTCGGCGGCAGCAGCGTCGGTGGCCCCGGGGAGGTGGTGAGAGTCGGCGACAACAGCAGTGGCCCCAGGGAGGCGGTGAGACTCTGCAGCCGTGGCATTTTCGATGGTCCGGGCCTGGGTTTGGCCAGGAAGACGGTGAGGGTCAGAGAGGCGGTGGATGTTGTTGCTGCTCCTTGTGGTGGCCATCTCGGCCTCATGGTGGTCAGGCAGGTGGCGCCACGATCCAGTGGTGGAACTCCGTGCCTGTTGGCGGGCAGTCGAGTCGAGGAGTGTCAGTGGAGGGACCGGTCTGGAGGCGGGCAAACCTGTGATCCTTGGTAGAGTCCAGATAGGGTGTGGATCTGGCGTTGTATAAAGTAGAGTTGTGGTCCATTGCAGGTGTGAGTGGGTGTGGGTGAGTGAGTCAGTGGGTGGGCGGGTGAATGAGTGAGTGAGTGAGTGGGTGGGTGAGTGAGTGGGTGAGTAAGTGAGTGAGTGAGACTGTGAGTGAAGAGTGTGAGTGAGTGGGTGGGTGAGCGAGTGGGTGAGTAAGTGAGTGGGTGGGCGAGTGGGTGGGCGGGTGAGTGGGCGGGTGAGTGAGTGAGCGAGTGGATGCACAGATTGTTCTCTCCGTAAAAATAAAAAATAAAAATAAGTAACAATTCAATTTGTCCAAGGATTCTACGTCTCCTTCATTTTTTAATTACTGAATGGGTGGGGGATGAAGGATGAAGGCAGGTGGAGAGATGATGGGAAAAACTGGAGCACAGCAAAACAAGTTGAATCAGTTGTCATCTTATTGAAATGACAATACTAATTCAAGGGACCAATTGGAGGGAGAGTTTCTTTCACAGCGTGTGGAGAGTCTGTGCCAGGGGTTAAATATGTGGGGAGGACAGGAGTGTTGAGAAGGAGGGGGTCAGAGATCATATGAGTACCTCACTCACCACTGCCGCAATCCTACGGGCACAGATGGCAGAACTGGCCGCCACTTCCGGGGAGGGAAGCAGCTCGGGTGACTGCGAGCGGTGGCCAGGACCCGACAGCAGAACCGGCTGCCGCTTCAGTGCCTTCTGCCAGCCCGCTCACCTCTGGCAGTGCTCTCCGTCTGAACACCTCTCACCTGTCGCTCGCCGGCCTCACTCATGTCAGCCGCTTCCCGCAAATCCTTAAATTCCGACAGTAACCTCAATTGGTCCCTTAAGTGTGCTGACGGAATTTAAGGATTTGCGGGAAGCGGCTGACATGAGTGAGGCCGGCAAGCAGCAGGAGAGAGGTTTTCAGACGGAGGGCATTGCCAGAGGTGAGCGGGGGCCGGCAGAAGGGGCTGTCCGGTCCCGGCGGCCACTCGCAGCCACCCCAGGTACTTCACCCCCGCACAATGCGGTGGCTCTGTGCCCAGAGCGTCGCAAGTGGGTTACTGGCCCCGATCCCCTCCTTCACAACGCTCCTGCCCTCCCCGCAACTTTACCCCGGGCCAGACTCCCCAAACGCCGTGAAAGGAGCTCTCCCTCCCGCCCCGGGAAATACGGTATTAAAAAGCATAAAGCACCAAGAAATGCACTTGCCACGTTATTGTTACACAAACTCCATTCTTCTCTCTTTGTTTCCTAAGATACTCTTAAAATAATGACAATCCATATTTGAAAAACCGAAGTCGAAACTTGCGCTGCGCATGCGCAGTACTGCAAAGGCAGAGTTTCACTTTAGCTGCCTTCAGCCCCGCTTGTCATTGACGGCTTCAAGCAGTGCCGACGGCACGTGGGCTGCACAGACCTGCGCGTGTTGCAAGTGCTGCGGTGAAAGGCACGGAGAATTATCCCTACCTAAGAGATCGATCTCTTAAGATAGACATAATTCTCCCATGCCTTTACTTATTGCTTAATTACCATTTCATAATTCTAGTCAGGGTAGGCAGTGATGGCACGTGCCTGGTGAGTGTGTGTGCGCGCGCAAAATAAAAATGTATGCAATTTTTATCGACTTTTACAATGAAATACGATTGTTTTTAACAAGATACTTACGAAATTTTATGAAGGGGTACCACGGTATCAAAACTTTGTGAATCACTGGTTTAGACGTATCAAAACCAAAATCCTACCACCAACCTCGTCACCAGCAGGCTTGCAGCTTCCCGCTTCTTTCCTTTCACCTGCCAACAAAATGGCGTCCGCACCATGCGCCGAAGCCAGTTGCGATGACGTCGCGTCCTGGCCACGGCGCTCGGCTATTTCCGGTGCCACTCGGCAAACTTCGGCTTTCCTCGGCCATGGCTCCGGCTCGTTTCCGACTGGTAGCTTGTCTTCTATGGTAACGGGACGGAGAGAGCGGTGGGGCGGACGGACTGAACCTGGGACATGTCAGCTCTCTGTAGCCGCAGAGGTAATAAAGTCCCGATGGATGGCGTGCAATGTTCCTTGTCACCCGCTTCCCTCCGAGTGTCATCGTAAGTTGTCGGCCTCTCACTCCTTGCCGTCCGTCCCTTTGCATCGCGGCCTGCGGTACAGGTAAAGCCTAGGGCTGCTCCATAAGCGTTGCCGCTCTCCAAGCCTCATTTCATTAACTTATCCGATACAGGTCTGAGGAATTGAGGCGCAGACAAGAATATAACAACAAATGAAAGGTAGATATGAGATTGTTCAACTGCCAAGCTTCCTTTGTGGTTTACAGTATGTTTTGAGTTTTCATTCTGATGTACTTGTTTTCCGAGAGCAAAATATTAAACAACTCGTTAAGAAATGTTTACACTCAGGCTGTAATCGGAACTGGACGTGTGAGGGGACGTAATTGACAGGGAACATAAAATTAAAGTCAAACAAGTGGTGGGACTGGAGTGAGTTGATGCAGGGGTTTTGGGCCAACCCTTCCGCCTTCATGTTGTTTACAGCCACTTTGTGGTTCCTATTGGCATGTTACCTTGTACTTTCAAACGCATGTTCTTTATTCAAACTGTTTTTTGTTTGTTGAATGTAAATTAATAATCATGATTTACTGCAAAAATTTTGTGTATCGAATTTTGTGTATCGAATGCCTTGATTTTTATATTGGATATACACAATATGAACTACTGTATGTTTTAAAATAATTTGGGGGTTGGGAATTTCATGGATCGATGTGAACCTAGCCCTGATCTGTTACTGTAATGAACTCTTACTGAATTCTCTGTGTCACGAGAATTTAGAAATTGTTTGATATAGTTCCTATAGTTCAGTCACATTCCACAATTCAACAGTCTCAATTCAACTACACCCTAATCCACTTCTTAAATTGTACTATTGTGTTGTCAACGGCACTGTCATCTGGCCAAAATGATAATCTGATTGGAATGCTGATTCCTGTGAAGTTTGATAGGGCTTGATATTTGAATTGTTGCCTCTTTACAACCTTACTCTCTGACCAGATTTTTGATCACGGGTATTAATTCTTATTGCCACAGGTGAATTTCATTCTGTAAATTAATACCAGTTCCAGTAGAACCATTGAGTGGGAAATAACTACAGATGCTGGTTTGCACCAAAGATAGACACTCAGTGGGACAGGCAGCATCTTTGGAGAGAACGGATAGGTGACGTTTCAGTCTGAAGGGTCTCGACCTGAAATGTCATCCATTCCTTTTCTCCAGTGTTAATTCCATCCACCTGCTCTTTCCCCACTGTCTTGTAATGTCGTAGAATTGCTGCACAGTTCCAATTTATTCCCCTTAATTTTGGTTTCCACTCTGATGTACAGTGTTCCTGAGTAAAAAGGTTATTGTAATGCACCCAAATTTTAATTCTCCCAATTCTTGCAGTGTCTGTTGGCGGGAACAGCTTCCTTCTGCCTACTCTATGATCTTGTCTTTGATTTCAATATGGATAGGGATGTTAATCGGATGAGCAAAAGATGTATGGAAGGTTACTCGGGTGAGGAGGAAGAAAGGAACCAATCACAATCTTGTACACCTATCAAATCTTTTCTCTATCCTTTCTCCGGCATGCATAAATCCTGACTCTATCTAACTCGTGCTCCGTGAGATCTCAGCAGGTACTCCTTTTGCCATTTCCATCTGAAATAATGTCCCTGAATCCCAGCTCAAAATAGAGATAAGGGTTGCATTCCTAGTTATGATTACATTTCTTATTTAAAATGCATTTGTCTTTAACACTGAAGTAAAAAGCAATGATGGTTAAATTCAGGGTCGAGAACATAATTTCAAGCACCTCCCTTGAATCAATTACTTCAAATCTGTGCCATGTGGTATTTGACCCATGTGCTGAGTAAAACGTCCTTCCTGTTTACTCCACCAATGTCCCTCGTAACTTATACATCAGTTAGGTTTCCCCTCCACCTCCTCTTTTCCAAAAGAAAAGGGCCCATCCTATCCAATCTTTCCTCCTAGCTACTTTCCACTCCAGGCAACATGCATGTGAATACTCTGTGCACCTTTGAAATTATATATTTTCTATAAAAGACACAGTCGGCACTCTAGGGACAGGCAGCACTCTAGATAGAAGGAGTGGGTGATGTTTTGGGTCGAGACCACCCCCTCTCCAAGTACAGTCCCCTGTAACTGCAGGAGATGCAGCACCTGTCACTTTACCTCCTCCCTCGCCTCCGTCCAAGGACCACAACAGTTTTTTCAGGTGAGGCAGAGGTTTATTTGCACCTCCTCCAACCTCATCTACTGTATCTGCTGTGCTAGGTGTGGACTCGTATAATGGTGAGACCAAGCGCAGGCTCAGCAATCGTTTCGCTGAACACCTCCGCTCAGTCCACCTAAACCTACCTGATCTTCCAGTTGCTAAACACTTTAACTGCCCTTCCCATTCCCATACTGTCCTTTCTGTCCTGGGCATCCTCCACTGTCAGAGTGAGGCCCAGAGCAAATTGGACGAACAGCATCTCCTAATTTGCTTGGCCACCTTACACTGCAGCGGTATGAATATTGACTTTTCTAACTTCAAGTAATCTCTTTCTCTATCCCTCCCCCAACCAAGTTCTCTGAGCAGTTTGACTCTCCCTAATTAAATTATATCTCTGTATACTTCGTTTTCACGTTCTCCTCGCTAACGTTGATCTATTCTACATTTCCCTTGACCCTCATCCCATTTGATGTCTCATTTTCACATCTTACAGTTCCTTATCTCTGTGTCTCCCTCATCCCTGACTCGCAGTCTGAAGAGGGTCTCGACCTGAAGCATCACCCATTCCTTCTATCTAGAAATGCTGCCTGTCCCGCTGAGTTACTCCAGCATTTTGTGTCTATCTTTAGTGTAAACCAAATCTGCAGTTCCTTCCTAAATCTTCCCTATAATGTGGTAACCAGTACTGGTACTCAGTACTCATCTAACTTGTTAGTAGTTGCAAAATACCTTTCCTGCTCTTGAATAATAAAGGAAAGGGAACACATTGACTGCAGATGCTGGAATCTGGTTCGGGGAACAAGCTGCTGGAGAAACTAATGCATTCATTGACTATTCTTTTGATTCCACCTGACCTAATGAGTACCTCCACCAGGAGGTTGCTCTATTTCATGCATTTGCAGTCTCTTATATCTCCAGAGAGAGGGAAGTCTAGGGGCGGCACGCACGCCCCCATCCACATTAAGGTGGAACGCACGCCCCCATCCAGGTGGAACGCGTTTCCAGCTTCAGGTTCCTGGGAGTCAACATCTCCGATGACCTCTCTTGGACCCACAATACCTCAACTCTGGTCAAGAAGGCTCACCAGCGTCTCTTCTTCCTGAGGAGACTAAAGAAGGTCCATCTGTCTCCTCAGATTCTGGTGAACTTCTACCGCTGCACCATCGAGAGCATCCTTACCAACTGTATCACAGTATGGTATAGCAACTGCTCTGTCTCCGACCGGAAAGCACTGCAGATGGTGGTGAAAATTGCCCAACGCATCACCGGTTCCTCACTCCCCTCCATTGAGTCTGTCCAAAGCAAGCGTTGGCTGTAAAGGGCATTCAGCATTGCCAAGGACTGCTCTCACCCCAACCACAGACTGTTTACCCTCCTACCATCCAGGAGGCGCTACAGGTCTCTCCGTTGCCGGACCAGCAGGTCCAGGAACAGCTTCTTCCCTGCGGCTGTTCAACACTGTACCTCGGTGATTGCCAATCACCCCCCCCCCGGACACCACCACCCACCAGGAAAAAAAATACTATGACTGTATGCACGTAAATAGAATTATTTATTGCTCATATTTATGTCGCTCTTCTAGGGAGATGCTAACTGCATTTTGTTATCTCTGTACTGTACACTGCACAATGATAATAAAGTTGAATCTGAATCTGATCTGATCTGTATCCAAAAAGGGACATATACTTTGATCTCTGGAACCTCACACTAAACAGTTATTTAAGCACATAAACATCTGTTGATATTACCTTTTACGTCTTACCAATGAACCCAATTTTGGAAACAAATGTGCCTCCCTTTGAATGGAATACCTCTCTATGGCTTGATGTAAAATTTTGTCTGTTGCTGACCTTGTTGTGCATCTTGAGCAATTTTGCCTTGCTGTGTTACATAACCATTAACCTGTGATGGCCCTTCAGAAGTAATTTATTGTCTAGGAGGCACCACAGGATGTGCGATACACAATGTAAATTCAAGTTTAGTTTTAGTTTAGAGATACAGTGCAGAAACAGGTCCTTCGGCCTACCGGATCCGTGCCGACCAGCGATCCCCGCACATTAACACTATCCTACACACACTAGGGACAATTTTTACATTTACCAAGCCAATTAACCTACAGACCTGTACGTTTTTGGAGTGTGGGAGGAAACCGAAGATTAATGATTTAGATGAAGGGTTTAAAATAACATTAGCAAATTTGCAGATCACACAAAGCTGGGTGGCAGGGTGAACTGTGAGGAGGATGCTATATGGATGTAGGGTGACTTGGACAGGTTAGGTGAGTGGGCACATGCATGGCAGATGCAGTTTAATGTGGATAAATGTGAGGTTATTCACTTTGCTGGCAAAAACAGGAAAGTAGATTATGATCTGAATCTGAAGTTGGGCAAAGGGGAAGTACAACGGGATCTGGGGATCCTTGTGCATCAGTTACTGAAAGTAAGCATGCAGGTACAGCAGGCAGTGAAGAAATTGAATGGCATTCATAACAAGAGGAGTTGAATATAGGGGGAAAGAGGTAATTCTGCAGTTGTACAGGGCCCTAGTGAGACCACACCTGGGGTATTGTGTGCAGTTTTTGTCTCCAAATTTGAGGAAGGGCATTCGTGCTATTGAGGGAGTACAGCGTAGGTTCACAAGGTTAATTCCCGGTATGGCGGGACTGTCATATGTTGATAGAATGGAGTGGCTGGGCTTGTATACTCTGGAATTTAGGATGAGAGGGGATCTTATTGAAACGTATACCGTATTTCCCAGCGTCGAAGACGCACCCCCATTTTGAGTTACTACATTTTGAAAATAAAACAAATGTTTGCCGTGGTGACGGCAATTTGCATTATGTATTGTTTAATTGTCATACTATACTGGCAATGGAACAATGAAATTCTTACTTGCTACAGCTATAGGCCTATGAACAACCTAACCTTCGGCCTCCAAGACAGGTAACATTTCAGGCCTTATTTTAGGGTATAAAATAGCGTCTTCGACACCAGGAAATATGGTAAGATTAAAGGTTTGGACATGCTAGAGGCAGGAAACATGTTCCCGATGTTGGGAGAGTCCAGAACCATGTTTTGGACTCCTCCAACATCTTAAACCACAGTTTAAGAATAAGGGGTAAGCCATTTAGAACGGAAATGAGGAAAAACGTTTTCACACAGAGCTGTGAATCTGTGGAATTCTATGCCTCAGAAGGGAGTGGATGCCAATTATTTGGATGCTTACAAGAGAGAGTTGGATAGAGCTCTTAAAGATAACAGAGTCGGGGGATATGGGGAGAAGGCAGGAACGGGCTACTGATTGTGGATGATCAGCCATGATCACTATGAATGGTGGTGCCGGCTCGAAGGGCCGAATGGCCTACTCCTGCACCTATTGTCTATCTGAGAGAAATCCCACGCAGATCACGGGGAGAACGTACAAACTCCGTACAGACAGCACCCGTATTCGGCATCGAACCCGGGTCTCCGGTGCTGCAAACGCTGGAAGACAGCAACTCTACCGCTGCGCCACCGTGCTGCTCTAGTGAGGAACTAGCAAAACAAGGATTGTGCAGTTATGGATTTTGAACGTCCTAATTTTGTTGGAGGGAGTACATTTGAGTTGAATGAATTGTAAATGAAGTATTGATGTCGAGGAAGAAATGTAATTTCTTTATTAATTGTTGGGATATGGTCATTGCTGATTGGCTTAAATAACACCAGGTCATCGCGGAGGATAGATGAGATTCAACCACAGCCCCTTTGAGATTCTTAAAATTTTGAGAATTTAAGAGATTGTGACCAAATATTTGCTTAATTTCTCCATATCCCCGTAATCTCAATGCTTTTTGTAGCCTATATTTCTATCCACATAAGCCTGGTATCGGTGCAACAGCTGAGCGCTCATGGCACTCTGGATTGTCGAATCCAAAAGATAAATATTTCTCCCCCTGTGACTCCGTTCTAAACGTTTTTACCTAAGGAATCTAGTATACCATCTACCCATGATGTCATTTTAGTTAACTTAAACTCCAAAATGTTTCCCCCTTTTCTGCTCAATTGCATATTGCCACAGAAAATGTCACACTCACATTTGCTGCTCGATCTCATAATGCCACACTCGCATTTACACCTGTCCAGATAAGGACTACTTTTCTTTAAACATTGATAAATAAATGTAATCTACAGCTACAGTCCCATATCATCCTGTCACTATTACTGATGATATATTTAAAAATAGAATTTGCATTCTAACCTAGTGGATTTAGTGGATTTAATTTTGCAGTCTGTGAATTAACAGTAGAATAACAGCAAGTGGTAATTTTAAGCACATCAAATATATAACCTAGCACATAAAATTGTGAACTAATTTGTTTTATTTCATGGTCGAGATGCGTTAAATATTTCTAAATTGGTCCCTAAATAACAATGGTAAAACTGTTCATTTTGTGGTCTTACTATGGTATTATTTAGTATAGTATAGGAGCAGGGAGGTTCTACTGCAGTTGTACAGGGTCTTGGTGAGATCACACCTGGAGTATTGCGTACAGTTTTGGTCTCCTAATCTACGGAAAGACATTCTTGCCATAGAGGGAGTACAGAGAAGGTTCACCAGACTGATTCCTGGGATGTCAGGACTTTCATATGAAGAAAGACTGGATAGACTCGGCTTGTACTCGCTAGAATTTAGAAGTTTGAGGGGGGATCTTATAGAAACTTACAAAATTCTTAAGGGGTTGGACAGGCTCGATGCAGGACGATTGTTCCCGATGTTGGGGAAGTCCAGAACAAGGGGTCACAGTTTAAGGATAAGGGGGAAATCTTTTAGGACCGAGATGAGGAAAACATTTTTCACACAGAGAGTGGTGAATCTCTGGAATTCTCTGCCACAGAAGGTAGTTGAGGCCAGTTCATTGGATATATTTACGAGGGAGTTAGATGTGGCCCTTGTGGCTAAAAGGATCAGGTGGTATGGAGAGAAGGCAGGTACAGGATACTGAGTTGGATGATCAGCCATGATCATATTGAATGGCGGTGCAGGCTCGAAGGGCCGAATGGCCTATTCCTGCACCTATTTTCTATGTTTCTATTATTTCTTCAGTAAATTTGTGTCAGAATGAGTACAGTAAAGCCATTACAGTCCCATATCCCTATACAACATCGGATAATATATAAGAATTGTATAATTGGTTGACTGGTTATAATAGATTTCCAATGACCTGATGCATCTGCCTCTAGACTCTTCGAAGCTAAGGTAGGATAAACTTCAAACACAGCCTCGATATAACATAATTAATTTGTAGTAACTATAAAGAGGTCTCCCTGTTTCTGAAACACAAAGTCATAATCCATGCCCTTCTTAATTGCCTCCTCCCAGTCGCCAAACTGTTGCTTCCCAGATCTAGGTATAAATTCAGTCCATCCAGAGACACAATGGATATAGAACATGGACCAGTACAGCACAGGAACTAGCCATTTTAATCCACAGTGTTAGTACTGAATATGATACCACGTTAAGCTGATTTCATTTTATACAACAACGCAAAGGAAATTACAGAGAGTAGAAACCAGTACACATAGTCTTTATTGATCTTGTAAAAGTCTCTGACTGTATAGAGCCTTCCTTGACTGGCCTCAGATATTACACCATCTTGCATCTACTTCATGATGGTATGCCCACTGAGATCTTAGCCAATAGGTCCACAACATGCACAATTTCATTGTGGACTGATGTCAAGCAAAGCTCGTAACCAGCCAAAGACTTTTGTCAATCTTTCTTGCTGCTGCTCACATCCAGTCGCTTCCTGCTGGAGTGGAGCAAATTTGCAAGCTATATCGGAAGCTGTTCAAGCTATGCTGCATCCAGTCCAGAAAATGTCTCCAGATGAAGTCCGGACATGGATACGTACATAGGATGGGTTACACTGGGATCTCTTCTGGGATAGGGGTGACCTGTACAAAAGGTTTAAGAAGGAACTGCTGCGGGTGCAGAAGCATCTATGGAGCGTTGCCTATTTCCTTCCGCCGTCTGAAGCTCCATTGATGCTGCTGCACCCGCTGAGTTTCTCCAGCACTTTCTGTCTACCTGTACAAAAATGGCGGGTTACACCTTAACTGGAGGGGGACCGACATTCTGGCAGGCAGGTTTGCTAGGGCTACACGTGTGGGTTTAAACTAAATAGTGGGGGGGAGGGATTGACAAATTGGGAGTATATAAAGATGGAGTTGAAGGGGAAGCGAGTACAGGAAAAATTACAAAATATTCTCAAATTAATGGGAAGGAAAGTTCGAGAAGGGATAAAAGAGTAAGGTCAGGGCCAATTGCGATCGGTGCGAAGGGGGACGTGAAACCAAGGAACTGATTGTGGACTTTGGAAGTAGTAGAAGGGGGACCTACAGCCCCATTTATATAGATGGTTGAAAGGGTCAAGAGCTTCAAATTCCTGAACGTGCACATCTCTGAAGATCTTTCCTGGTCCGGGAACACTAATGCAATTATCAAGAAAGCTCATCAGCACCTCTACTTCCTGAGAAGATTACAGAGAGTCGGTTTGTCAAGGAGGGCTCGCTCTAACTTCTACAGGTGCACAGTAGAGAGCATGCTGACCGGTTGCATCGTGGCTTGGTTTGGCAATTTGAGCGCCCTGAAGAGGAAAAGACTACAAAAAATACTGCCCAGTCCATCATCGGCTCTTCCATCGAGGGGATTTATCGCAGCCGCTGCCTCAAAAAGGCTGGCAGAATCATCAAAGACCCACACCATCCTGGCCACGCACTCATCTCCCTGCTACCTTCAGGTAGAAGGTACAGGAGCCTAAAGACTACAACAACCAGGTTCAGGAATAGCTACTTCTCCACAGCCATCAGGCTATTAAACCTGGCTCGGCCAAAACTCTGATTATTAATAACCCATTATCTGTTATTTGCATTTTATCAGTTTATTTATTCATGTGTGTATATATTTATATTATGGTATATGGACACTTATCTGTTTTGTAGTAAATGCCTACTATGTTCTGTGTGCTGAAGCAAAGCAAGAATTTCATTGTCCTATACAGGGACACATGACAATAAATTCACTTGAACTTGAATACGGAGGTCAAAGTGTTGCATATGAATGCGCGAAGTATAAGAAATAAAGTATAGACTAGCTTGAGGCTCAGTTAGAAATTGGCAAGTATGATGTGGGAATTACGGAGACATGGCTGCAAGAGGGCCAGGGCGGCACTTTGGAGGCGGCACTTGGTGGTGGACAGGGACGGCCAAGGCAGCGAGGCGATGATGCCGGTGTTGTCCGAGGAGCGCTGACCTTCCTTCCTCCCCCTCCCCCTCCCCCTCCCCCCGTATCCTGGGACCCCTCGTCTCAATCCCACACTAATCCCCATTCCCGCCTCTATTCAGTTTTCACTGACATCCCCTGTGCTCCCCCCCAATCTATTCATCCTGCACTGATCTCCCTATCCACCTCGCATTGATTCTCCTGCCACCCTCCATCCATCCTACACTGGTCCCCCAATTCATCCCGTACTGACCTCCCTTCCCATTCATTCTGCACTGCTCCCCCCATCTATCCGGTACTGAACCCCCCATTCATCCCGTACTGACCACCCCTCCATTTATCCTGCACCGAACATCCATCCTGTAGTGATCTCCCCATTCATCTTTTACTGATCCCCCCCCCATTCATCTTTTACTGAACCCACCATTCATCCTGCACTGATATCCCCCATTCATCCTGCACTGATGCCCCCCATTCATCCTGCACTGATCTCCCTATCCACCTCGCATTGATTCTCCTGCCACTCCCCATCAATCCTACATTGGTCGCCCAATTCATCCTGTACTGATCTCCCTTCCCATCCATCCTGCACAGATACCCCCCCATCCATCCTGCACAGATATCCCCATTCAACCCCACTGACATTCCCCGCACTCTCCCCTCACAATTTTACCTACTCCACCCAACACGCACTAATTCCCCTGCCTCAATCCATCCATTCCGCACCGATTGCGTTCTCAACCCCCCCCACCATCTATCCATCCAGCACTGATTCACACCACACCACCCCCCTCCTTACCCTATTGTGCTGTAAATGTCTTCAGAGCAAACATTGACTATGTTTGATAATGGAATGCAATGAAATGTGTTTTAATTCCCAATGTTATTATTCGTTCTAATCCATGAAGAAGGATTACTTAAATTGTGAACACGTGAAACATTAAAACCGCAGTGTTCGATTGTCACTGCTACCGTTGACACGTTATTACAGAATTCATTTTAACAGCAAATCAATGCTCTTAATGTGGAGTATCAGTACTGTAGTTATTTAATGAGCAGCATTCACAACTACACGTTGGATTTATCCAGGTTTTACTTCTACAGTCGGTTATATACATCACACATTTGGTCAGGAGATATTTCGGTTGATATTTTAACGTTAATTCTGAAGTGGGAATGATGGAAACAGCGTTTATCAATAATTTTTTTTTAAATCTGGTGCGAACAAACTGGGTATCTTCATTGCTGTTCACAACACATACATCTAATCTGAATGTCCAGTAATGTGGCGTTTTGACACCTTTAAACATATTACCAAAAGATCATTTGCTGCAGTTATGTCCTTTGGCAATCTCTAGTCAGTGTAATGTTTAACCGGTTAGATGGGTATAGTCTGTTTT
The DNA here is from genome assembly GCF_028641065.1 of Leucoraja erinaceus. Taxonomy (NCBI): domain Eukaryota; kingdom Metazoa; phylum Chordata; class Chondrichthyes; order Rajiformes; family Rajidae; genus Leucoraja; species Leucoraja erinaceus. The sequence goes on from NC_073397.1 coordinate 1,131,490, forward strand.
AACAGCTATTATCATAAAATGCCTTTAGAAATTCCTTTGCAACCAGTATATTTTGTTGTGGATAAATTATGTGGGAGGCGAGAGTGTTTCTGTACCAATAGCAATAACGATCCATGCTATGGCCATGTTATGATAATTTTCAGACCTTCACAGAAAACATGCTTGCATCAATCTGTAGTGTGCATGGTTAAGCATATATGTTATAAAGGTCCAGGATTTATTGATAATACGCTGAATAATCCAACCACACTTTTGTTTGAAAGTGGAAAGAAATAATAGAAATTGCATTAATTGCAATGTGTAAAAAGAGTTGAGATACTGTATTATAGTTTTGCTGCATGTCATTGTGGTATATATCATGTCTTGATTGATGAATATGTTTAGTTTGTGACTTTATTTGAAGCAGAAATAATATGTGAATGTTTCATTGAGCATAATTCCGTTTGGTAACTACGATATTTGTCCGAGCACATTATCGCACGTGTCATGCAAGCCGTCTTAAATGACCATTTAAACTGTCATTTGGCAACCTAAAAAGCTGCTTAGGTTGCCCGGCTGGCAACAGGGGGAAAAGGTTAAGTGAGAGCCCTGCAGTATGGATAGAACGAAGGAATTGTAAGGGTAAAAATACCTGATGGGACTTATCTACAAGCCCCCAAACAGTAGCCTGGACATAGGGTGCAAGTTGAATCAGGAGTTAAAATTGGCAGGTAGCAAAGGTAATGCTGTGGTTGTTATGGGAGATTTCAACATGCAGGTAGACTGGGAAAATCAAGTTGGTAATGGACCCCAAGAAAGGGACTTTGTAGAGTGTCTTCGTGATGGATTCTTAGAGCAGCTTGTATTGGAGCCTACCAGGGAGAAGGCAATTCTGGATTTAGTGTTATGTAATGAACCGGATTTGATAAACAAACTTGAGGTCAAGGAGCCATTAGGAGGTAGTGACCATCATATGGTCATGTTTAATGTACAATTGGAGAGGGAGAAGGGTAGATCGGAGGTGTCAGTGTTACAGTTGAATAATGGGGCCATGAGGGAGGAGCTGCCCAAAGTTGACTGGAAAGATACCCTAGCAGGGATGACAGTGGAACAACAATGGCAGGTATTTCTAGGAATAATATAGAAGGTGCAGGATCAGTTCATTCCTAGGAGGAAGAAAGATTCCAAAGGGAGTAAGGGGCGACCGTGGCTGACAAGGGACGTCAGAACAGTATAAAAATAAAAGAGAAGTACAACGTAACAAAGATGAGCGGGAGGCAAGAGGATTGGGTAATGTTTTAGAGCAACAGAAGATAACTAAAAAGACAATATTGGGAGAAAAAATGAGGTATGAAGATAAGCTAACCAAGAATATAAAGGAGGATAGTAAAAGCTTCTTTAGGTAGGAAATGGTGTTGGATAGACTGATGGGACTGAAGGCTGATAATCCCCAGGGCCTGATGATCTGCATCCCAGGGTACTTGAGGAAGTGGCTCTAGAAATCGTGGATGCATTGGTGATAATTTTCCAATGTTCTATAGACTCGGGATCAGTTCCTGTGGATTGGAGGGTAGCTAATGTTATCCCACTTTTTAAGAAAGGCGGGAGAGAGAAAGCAGGGAATTATGGACCAGTTAGCCTGACATCGGTGGTGGTGAAGATGCTGGAGTCAATTATAAAAGATGAAACAGCAGCACATTTAGATAGCAGTAACAGGATCGGTCCGAGTCAGCATGGATTTACGAAGGGAAAATCATGCTTGACTAATCTTCTGGAGGATGTAACTTTTTTGAGGATGTAACTGGGAAAATGGACATGGGAGAGCCAGTGGATGTAGTGTACCTGGACTTCAGAAAGCATTTGATAAGGCCCCACATAGGAGATTAGTGGGTAAAGTTAGGGCACATGTTATTGGGGGTAGAGTGCTGACATAGATAGTAAATTGGTTGGCAGACAGGAAACAAAGAGTAGGGTCCCTTTCAGAATGGCAGTGGAGGCAGATGCTGCAGCCTCATATTAAAATTGCATATGTATCCAAAAGGACAGAATTTACAGAGTTATGGGGAGATTGCAGTAGTGCAAGACTAGCTAGAATGCCCTTGTATTGAGCTGGTATAGACTTGACGGACCGAATGGCCTTCTTCCATGTTATAACTATTAATCCGGTGTTGGAGCTGGAATGAAATTGTGGCGTTTCAAATGTTTCTTTAAAACCTGAAGTCGTGGTTTGATTGTGTGGATTCTCATTTCTTTCAGACAGATGTTGAAGTGAGTTGGTTTTATGGTACTGGAGCACCATGTATTCAGAATGGCGATCACTGCAGCTCGTCATTCAGAGTGACCGAGGTCACATGAGTGTTCTGCATAGCTACCCCAACAACGTTGGCAAAGATGTGGCTCATGCTGTCGTGCGTCCGCTGGGACAGGGGCTCAACAGTTCGTCTGTAAGCAGCAACGAAAGCATTCTCAAAACTGACAAAGAGGCAAGTTTTCCTTAAGCTCAATCTCTATATTGTACTTGAAGATTAAAATATGTTCAATATTTTATTTTAATTTAATATTTTATTTAAAATTTACTAATCCAATAATTTATATTAGAAAATAAGCCAAATCTTGATATTGAGAGTAAAGAAACCAATTTGGACACAAAATGTCCGTATTTGTGGAAATGTGTCATCCTCGATAACAATCAGCACGGGAGCACCTCAAGGCTGCGTGCTCAACCCCCTGCTGTACTCGCTCTATACTCTTGACTGCGTAGCCGGTCATAGTGCGAACTCCATCATCAAGTTCGCTGACGACACCACTGTTGATAGATAGAATTTGATAGAATTTATTGCCCCACAACCAGGGTCGGTGGAATTTGGGTTGTCAGCAGCGGTACAATAATAAATAACACACAACCACAATAAAAAATATAACACAAACATCCACCACAGCATTCATCACTGTGGTGGAAGGCACAGAACTTGGCCAGACCTCCTCCATTTTCCCCCGTGGTCGGGACCTTGTGGGACTTATCACTGATGGGGACGAGTCAGACTATAGAAGTATGATCGACCGAGTGATCAAATGGTGCCAGCACAATAACCTGGCTCTCAACACCAGCAAAACCAAGGAACTGATTGTGGAGTACTTCGGAAGGGGTAGGATGTGGTCCCACAGTCCCGTTTATATCAAGGGGTCGATGGTGGAAAGGGTCAAGAACTTCAAATTCCTGGGCGTGCATATTTCCGAAGATCTCTCCTGGTCCTGGAACACTGATGCAATCATAAAGAAAGCACATCAGCACCTCTACTTCCTGAGAAGATGACGGAGAGTCGGTAGCACGTACATGAGCCTGAAATCGGCAACATCCAGATTCAGAAGCAGCTTCTTCCCCGCAGCCATCAGACAACTTCAAACAAACTATGAACTATAACAACCTATTGCACTTCATCTGTTTACTGAAGTGTGTATATCAAGAGTCAAGAGTCAATTTAATTGTCATTTGGACCCCTGGAGGTCCAAACGAAATGCCGTTTCTGCAGCCATACATTACACACAAATAAACCCCAGACACAACATAATTACATTTTACATAAACATCCATCACATAGCTGTGATGGAAGGCCAAAAAAAACTTATCTCTCCACTGCACTCTCCCCCCCCCCCCCCCCCCCCGATGTCAGAGTCAAAGTCAAAGCCCCCGGCTTGCGATGGCGATTGTCCCGCGGCCATTGAAGCCACGCCGGGTGGTGCGAGGTCGCACACCGGGTCTTGGTGTTGGAGCCCCCAGTGTGCGCTCGCAAAGTCCTGCGGCCATTCCAGCCGCGCGGGGCAGTGATGTAGGCCCCGCTCCAGGAGCTCTTCAACCCCGCAACACGGGCGGGAGAATTCGCCGTTGCAGGAGCCCCGAAAAGCGGTCTCCCTCCAGGGATCCGCGGGCTCCCGGTGCCGCCGTCCGCAGCCCCGCAGTAGCAGCCTCCGACTCAGCAGCGGCAGCAGCAGCAGCAGCGCTCCTCCACCGTTCCACCCGCTCCGGTCTCGGCCAGCTCCGCGACGGCAACGGTGAGTCGGCACCAGAGTCCCCGGCTTCTTCCCGTTGGAAGCCGCTCCTCGTTGCGGCCCCAACGACACCTGAGACCTGACGAGAAAAGGTCGGGTCTCCAGTGCAGGGAGAGATTCAAAAGTTTCCCCCCCCCTCCCACCCCACCCCCCACCCCCCCACACACACACCCCAACATAAAATAACAAAAACTACATAAAAACACAGACAAAAAATAATAAAAACGCAGACAGGCTGCAGAGGCCGCTGCTGCCTAGAACCGCGCCGCCTACCGGGCAAATATATATATATTCATATTCTATGGTATGTGGACACACTGATCTGATCTGTATGACTACAATATCCTGTTGTGCTGCAGCAATGCAAGAATTTCATTGTCCTATTGGCGACACATGACAATAAACTCTCTTGATTTGACGACTTGAAATGCAGGAGTAACAGGCGGCATTTCTGGAGATGAGGAATAGGGTAATGTTTCGGATCGAGGCCCTTCAGCCTGGAGAGGCTGGGGAAAGGGATACGAGATACATGTACAGCGATAGAGAGAGATATAGAACAAATGAATGAAAGATATGCAAAAAAACGATGATAAAAGAAACAGGCCTTTTGGCTGTTTGTTAGGTGAGAACGAATGCAGACAGTGTCACTCAATAAGATGACTTTAAAGCTGGTATGACTTGGGTGGGAGAGGGATGGAGAGAGAGGGAATGCAGAGGTTACTTGACGTTATACAAATCAGAAATCTTACCACTGGGTTGTAAGCTGCCCAGAGAGAGCTGGGAAGGGGAGAGGAAAGAGAGAGAAATCAAGGACTACCTGAAATTGGAGAAAGCAATGTACATACCGCTGGGGTGTAAACTACCCAAGCGAAATATGAGGTGCTGCTCCTCCAATTTGCAAACCCAAGGCGCAGCTATGGGCACGTGCATGGGCCCCAGCTATGCCTGCCTCTTTATAGAGTACGTCGAACAATCCTTGTTTGAGGCGTACCGTGGCCCTATCGACAAACTCTAACTCTGCTACATCGACGACTGCATTGGTGCTACCTCCTGCACCCATGCAGAACTCACTGACTTCATCCATCTCACCACTAACTTCCATCCGGCACTTAAATTCACCTGGACCATTTCCGACATCTCCCTACCGTTTCTAGATCTCACTATCTCCATCGCAGGTAACAGACTGCTGACCGATATCTACTACAAACCCACTGACTCCCATGGCTATCTGGACTACACTTCTTCCCACCCTGCATCCTGTAAGGACTCTATCCCCCAACTGCCAATGCCTCCGTCTACGCCGCATCTACACCCAGGATGAGGTGTTCCAAAACCAGTGCATTGGAGATGTCCTCATTCTTTTGGGAAGGGGGGTTCCCCTCTTTGACTATAAATTAGGCTATCACTAGGATCTCTTCTACATCCCGTAGCTCTGCTCTCACTCCCCATCCCCCAACTTGTAACAAGGGCAGAGTCCCCCTTGTCCTCACCTTCCACCCGACCAGCCATCACATACAACAGATAATCCACCACCACCACCAGATTTGCCACCACCAACGGGATCCCATCACAGGCCACATCTTCCCATCTCCTCCCCTTTTGGCTTTCCACAGAGACAGCTCCCTCCGTAACTCCCTAGTCAATTTGTCCCTTCCCACCCAAACCACCCCCTTCCCACCCAAACCATTTTCCCTTGCAACCGCAGGAAATGCTACACTTGTTGCTTTACCTCCCCCCTTGACTCCATCCAAGGACCTGAGCAGTCTTTCCAAGTGCCGCGGAACTTCACCTGCACCTCCTCCAACCTCATCTATTACATCCGCTACTCTAGGTGTCAGCTGCTCTACATCGGTGAGACCAAGCGTAGGCTTGGCGATCGCTTTGCCCAACACCTCCGCTCAGTTCGCAATAACCAACCTGATGTCCCGGTGGCTCAGCACTTCAACTCCCCCTCCCATTCCGAATCAGACCTTTCTGTCCTGGGCCGGACTGAGTCCCACCACAAATTGGAGGAGCAGCATCTCATATTTCGCTTAGGTAGTTTACACCCCAGCGGTATGAATATTGACTTCTCCAATTTCAGGTAGCCCTTGCTTTCTCCCTCTTTGCCCTCCCCTTCCCAGCTCTCCCACAGCCCATTGTCTCCGCCTTTTCCTTTCTTCTTCCCGCCCCCTCCTCCCCTTCCCACATCAGTCTGAAGAAGGGTCTCGACCCGAAACGTCATCTATTCCTTCGCTCCATTGATGCTGCCTCACCCACTGGGTTTCTCCAGCATTTTTGTCTACCTTTGATTTTTCCAGCATCTGCAGTTCTTTCTTAAAGAATTAGTTTAATCAATCCATAATTTTTTTAATGTAGATTATAAATGATCTTGAAGCATGAGAAAATCCTTCTGCCAGCTATTTGAAAGCCATCAGTTTCCTGCTTTTTCCATAAAACCTACAGCATTTCCCTTTTCAAATGCTTCTTTAATTCCCTCTTCAATGTGCAAGTTAGTGAGCTGTCCTAACATTTTGAAGATTTTAAAGATTTTGTTCAATATGATCAACTCAGCATAACCTCTTTGATTTGTTAAATAATACCAAGATCACAGTCTAATGGATCTAATAAAGTTGATGGTTGCAGTCACCAGTAACTGCGTATTTCTCTGGGCACATTTCTGACCACAACTGGAAAGGTGGCATCAACATGCATGAGTGAAATAGTTGACAGAAATTACTATACTACTCCCTCAGAAGAAATCAGCTAGTGACTCCATTTGGTAGCGTTGTTACAAAACCTACCATCAGCGGCGCTCCTGATCTGCCACTGCCTGCCACTTGATTGATCTGATGACACTGATGAATATGAATTTTTTATTGGGTATTTACTATTTGTTTTAATGTTACAATAATATTAAATTTCTGATCTTGAGAATATCACATATTTGAATTTTCAAGGCAGCCTGGATGTTTATTACTATTTCCGTCACCGGTCAATTTTGTGATTATCTACAACTAGGTAACTAACTAATTATATGTTTTAATTTCAAGTTATCCAAGTAAGATGTATCATATTTGTTTCCGAATGCTTCAAGGGCTTAATTAGGAAAGGGGAAATAGATTATGAAAGAAAACTGGCAGGGAACATAAAAACTGACTGCAAAAGTTTTTGTAGATATGTGAATAGAATGAGATTAGTAAAAACAAATGTAGGTCCCTTGCAGTCAGAAACAGGTGAATTGATCATGGGGAACAAGGACATGGCAGACCAATTGAATAACTACTTTGGTTCCGTCTTCACCAAGGAAGACATAAATAATCTGCCGGAAATGGCAGGGGACCGCGGGTCAAATGAGATGGAGGAACTGAGTGAAATCCAGGTTAGCCGGGAAGTGGTGTTAGGTAAATTGAATGGATTAAAGGCCGATAAATCCCCAGGGCCAGATAGGCTGCATCCCAGAGTACTTAAGGAAGTAGCCCCTGAAATAGTGGATGCATTAGTGATAATTTTTCAAAACTCTTTAGATTCTGGAGTAGTTCCTGAGGATTGGAGGGTAGCTAATGTAACTCCACTTTTTAAAAAGGGAGGGAGAGAGAAAACGGGGAATTACATCGGTAGTGGGGAAACTGCTAGAGTCAGTTATTAAAGATGGGATAGCAGCACATTTGGAAAGTGGTGAAATCATTGGACAAAGTCAGCATGGATTTATGAAAGGTAAATCATGTCTGACGATTCTTATGGAATTTTTCGAGGATGTAACTAGTAGAGTGGATAGGGGAGAACCAGTGGATGTGTTATATCTGGACTTTCAGAAGGCTTTCGACAAGGTCCCACATAAGAGATTAGTATACAAACTTAAAACACACGGCATTGGGGGTTCAGTTTTGATGTGGATAGAGAACTGGCTGGTAAACAGGAAGCAAAGAGTAGGAGTAAACGGGTCCTTTTCAGAATGGCAGGCAGTGACTAGTGGGGTACCGCAAGGCTCAGTGCTGGGATCCCAGCTATTTACAATGTATATTAATGATTTGGACGAGGGAATTGAATGCAACATCGCCAAGTTTGCGGATGTCACGAAGCTGGGGGGCAGTGTTAGCTGTGAGTAGGATGCTAGGAGGCTGCAAGGTGACTTGGATAGGCTGGGTGAGTGGGCAAATGCATGGCAGATGCAGTATAATGTGGATAAATGTGAGGTTATCCACTTTGGTGGCAAAAACAGGAAAGCTGACTATTATCTAAATGGTGGCTGATTAGGAAAAGGGGAGATGCAACAAAACCTGGGTGTCATGGTACACCAGTCATTGAAAGTAGGCATGTAGGTGCAGCAGGCAGTAAAGACAGCGAATGGTATGTTGGCATTCATAGCAAAAGGATTTGAGTATAGGAGTATAGGTTCTGCTGCAGTTGTACAGGGTCTTGGTGAGACCACACCTGGAGTATTGTGTACAGTTTTAGTCTCCAAATCTGAGGAAGGACATTATTGCCATAGAGGCAGTGCAGAGAAGGTTCACCAGACTGATTCCTGGGATGTCAGAACTTTCTTATGAAAAAAGACTGGATAGAATTTACTCGCTAGAATTTAGGAGATTGAGGGGGGATCTAATAGAAACTTACAAAATTCTTAAGGGATTGGACAACCTAGATGCAGGAAGATTGTTCCCGATGTTGGGGAAGTCTAGGACAAGGGGTCACAGCTTAAGGATAGAGGGGGAAATCCTTTAGAACCGAGATGAGAAAAACATTTTTCACGCAGAGAGTGGTGAATCTCTGGAACTCTCTGCCACGGAAGATAGTTGAGGCCAGTTCATTGGCTATATTTAAGAGGGAGTTAGATGTGGCCCTTGTGGCTAGAGGGATCAGGGGGTATGGAGAGAAGGCAGGTACAGGATACTGAGTTGGATGATCAGCCATGAATGGCGGTGCAGGCTCGAAGGGCCGAATAGCCTACTCCTGCACCTATTTTCTATGTTTCTAATCTATAATAACTGAAAATTTCATTCAATTCTCTTAATTTTTTAAGAAAGATATGGTTTTATGTCCATTGACTGCCTCGATCACAACTTTTGTGTTAAGTTTATGGAAAAGCAATTCCCTATTTGATGCTAATTTCTGAATATGAAAGTAAGCATCTTTTTTAATACTGAAGATATGAAAGTGAATTGGGTATCAAATTAAAGTTATTTTTATGCTTTATCTGATGGGATAAATTACAGGCTGGATTTTTAAAATCTCAAAATTTTGTATCATTCCTATATTTGGTAACAAGGGCCAGCATTTATAAACAGATAGTGATGTGTTTTGTCTCTGGCACAGGTAAAATGGACCATGGAGGTGCTATGTTATGGACTTACTCTGCCGCTGGATGGGGAAACAGTCAAACTGTGCGTGGATGTTTACACTGACTGGATAATGGCTTTGGTATCCCGCCGTGACTCTATCCCCCAGCCCATTATCAAAGACCCAAATTTATATGTGCAGACTATTCTCAAACATCTACAGAATCTATTTGTTCCCAGGTAAGTGCATGGATCTTATTTGATAGGCCTTGTGGTTCATTGAGTCTGTACAGTGCCCTCCATAATGTTTGGGACAAAAACCCATCATTTATTTATTTGCCTCTGTACTCCACAATTTGAGATTTGTAATAGAAAAAATCACATGTGGTTGAAGTGCACATTGTCAGATTTTAATAAAGGCTATTTTTATACATTTTGATTTCACCGTGTAGAAATTACAGCAGTGTTTATACATAGATCCCCCATTTCAGGGCACCATAATGTTTTGGACACAGCAATGTCATGTAAATGAAAGTAGTCATGTTTAGTATTTTGGTGCATATCCTTTGCATGCAATGACTGCTTGAAGCCTGTGATTCATGGACATCACCATTTGCTGGGTGTCTTCTCTGGTGATGCTCTGCCAGGCCTGTATTGCAGCCATCTTTAGCTTATGTTTGTTTTGGGGGCAAGTCCATTTTAGTTTTTTCTTCAGCATATAAAAGACATGCTCAATTCGGTTCAGATCGGGTGATTGACTTGGCCACTCAGGAATTGACCATTATTTAGCATTGAAACTTTGTTGCTTTAGCAGTATGTTTGGGATCATTTTCTTGCTGTAGAATGAACCGCCGGCCAATGTTTTGAGGCATTTGTTTGAACGAGCAGATAGGATGTGTCTATATACTTTAGAACTAATTGTGCTACTACCATCAGCAGTTGTATCATCAATGAAGATAAGTGAGCCAGTACCTTCAGCAGCCATACATGCCCAGGTCATAACACCCCCACCACCGTGTTTCATACATGGATCTTGGGCAGTTCCTTCTCCCCTCCATACTTTGCTCTTGCCATCACAATGATATAAGTTAATCTTTGTCTCATCTGTCCACAAGACCTTTTTTCCAGAACTGTCGTTGCTCTTTTAAGTACTTCTTGGCAAACTATAACCTGGCCATCCTATTTTTGTGGCTAACCAGTGGTTTGCATCTTGCAGTGTAGCCTCTGTATTTCTGTTCATGAATTCTTCTGCGGACAGTGGTCATTGACATATCCACACCTGACTCCTGAAGAGTGTTTCTGATCTGTCGTACAGGTGTTTGGGGATTTTTATTTATTATAGAGAGAATTCTTCTGCCATCAGCTGTGGAGGTCTTCCTTGGCCTGCCAGTCCCTTTGCGATTAGTAAGCTCACGTGCTCTCTTTCTTCTTAATGATGTTCCAAACAGTTGATTTTGTTAAGCCTAAGGTTTGGCTGATGTCTCTAACAGTTTTATTCTTGTTTCTCAGTCTCACAATGACTTATTGACTTTCATTGGTACAACTTTGGTCCTCGTGTTGATAAACAGCAATAAAAGTTTCCAACGGTGATGGAAAGACTAGGTGCTGAGAGCTCTCTTATACCTGCGTTAAGGACACAATTAAACACATCTGAGCAATTATAAACGCCTGCGAAGCCATATGTCCCAAACATTATGGTGCCCTGAAATGGGGGACTATGTATTAACGCAGCTACAATGTGCACTTTAACCACATGTGATTTTTTTCTATTACAAATCTCAAATTGTGGAGTACAGAGACAAATAAATAAATGATGGGCCTTTGTCCCAAACATTATGGAGGGCACTGTATAATGAATTGTAGTTAGACAATTAATACAGTTTTGTATGAAACCGAGGAGATTGAGTGAAAGTTTAGTTGGGATATATAAAATGTATAACCTGGGCGGGAAGGAACTGTTTTGTTCAGCAATGGAATCAAGAATAGTGAGATTAAACAAGAACTTACCAGTTTGAAGTTTGATCTTCATTTTATGAGGAGTTACGATGAGCGATTACGTGAAGAAGGGCCGTCTGTCTGCGTGCGCGTCAATCTTCAAAGCAGCGGTGTTAAATCACAGATAAAAAGAAGACCTGAGAATAGTAAGATTGTGAAGAAACTAGAACTTCCATATGACCTTGATAGTATGAGGGTGGGAGCAGTGGGCACGTAATCGCTCATCGTAACTCCTCATGAAATCAAGATCAAACTTCAAACTGGTAAGTTCTCGTTTAATCTTACTGTTTTACTTCGGAGTCACGTGAGTGACTACGTGAAGTTTCAAAGCTCTGTGATTTTACGCCGGTTACGAATCCAGGCGTCACACACTGAATGGATTGACCGTGGATGCGTGTAATCATTAAAGCATTCAGACATTACGTAGTTAATCCTCAAGGGCGAAGGTGAACATCCGGAAGTGGTAGTGCATGTCGGCACAAACGATGTCGGAAAAAAGGGGATGAATATTCTGCAGCGTGACTTTAGAGAGCTCGGAAAAATGTTGAAAAGCAGGACCTCCAGGGTTGTTATCTCTGGTTTGCTTCCAGTTCCCCGTGCTGGCGAGAGCAGGAACAGGGAGATACGGGACCTGAACGTGTGGCTGAGGAACTGGTGCACGGGGCAGGGATTTAGATTCTTAGATCACTGGGATCTGTTTTGGGGTAAGGGGGAACTGTACAAAAGGGACGGATTGCATCTTAACAGGTGTGGGACCAGCATTCTGGCAGGCAGGTTTGCCACAGCTACACGGGTGGCTTTAAACTGAATAAGGGGGGTGGGGTGTCGAATGTGATAGTGGAGGATGGAGTTAAAGGGAAAGGGTTTCTTAAATGTGTGAGCGTAGAGACCGAAGGGTGTAAAATGAGGGTGGAAGAAATAGGTAGCAAGGTGAAAAGTAAAAGTGGCAGGCAGACAAAACCAGGGCAAAAATCAAAAAGGGCCACTTTTCAACATAATTGTATAAGGGGTAAGAGTGTTGTAAAAACAAGCCTGAAGGCTTTGTGTCTCAATGCAAGGAGCATTCGTAATAAGGTGGATGAGTTGAATGTGCAGATAGCTATTAATGACTATGATATAGTTGAGATCACAGAGACATGGCTCCAGGGTGACCAAGGCTGGGAGCTGAACACCCAGGGATATTCAATATTCAGGAGGGATAGACAGAAAGGAAAAGGAGGTGGGGTAGCGTTACTGATTAGAGAGGGGATTAATGCAATGGAAAGGAAGGACATTAGTTTGGAGGATGTGGAATCGGTAAGGGTAGAGCTGCAAAACACTAAGGGGCAGAAAACACTGGTGGGTGTTGTGTACAGGCCACCTAACAGTAGTAGTGAAGTTGGAGATGGTATCAAACAGGAAATTAGAAATGCGTGCGACAAACGCAAAACGTTTATAATGGATGACTTCAATCTACATATAGATTGGGTGAATCAAATTGGCAGGGGTGCTGAGGAAGAGGATTTCTTGGAATGTATGCGGGATAGTTATCTAAATCAACATGTAGAGGAACCAACGAGAGAGCAGGCTATTTTAGACTGGGTATTGAGTAATGAGGAAGGGTTAGTTAGCAATCTTGTTGTACGTGCCCCCTTGGGCAAGAGTGACCATAATATGGTTGAGTTCTTCATTAGGATGGAGAGTGACATTGTTAATTCAGAAACAATGGTTCTGAACTTAAAGAAAGGTAACTTTGAGGGTATGAGACGTGAATTGGCCAAGATTGACTGGCAATTAATTCTAAAAGGGTTGACGGTGGATATGCAATGGAAGACATTTAAAGACTGCATGGATGAACTACAAAAATTGTTCATCCCAGTTTGGCAAAAGAATAAATCAGGGAAGGTAGTACATCCATGGATAACAAGGGAAATCAGGGATAGTATCAAAGCAAAGGATGATGCGTACAAATTAGCCAGAAAAAGCAGCATACCGGAGGACTGGGAGAAATTCAAAGACCAGCAGAGGAGGACAAAGGGCTTAATTAGGAAAGGAAAAATAGATTATGAAAGAAAACTGGCAGGGAACATAAAAACTGACTGCAAAAGTTTTTATAGATATGTGAAAAGAAAGAGATTAGTTAAAACAAATGTAGGTCCCTTGCAGTCAGAAACAGGTGAGTTGATCATGGGGAACAAGGATATGGCGGACCAATTGAATAACTACTTTGGTTCCGTCTTCACTAAGGAAGACATAAATAATTTGCCGGAAATAGCAGGGGACCGCGGGTCAAAGGAGTTGGAGGAATTGAGTGAAATCCAGGTTAGCCGGGAAGTGGTGATGGGTAAATTGAATGGATTAAAGGCCGATAAATCCCCAGGGCCAGATAGGCTGCATCCCAGAGTACTCAAGGAAGTAGCTCCAGAAATAGTGGATGCATTAGTAATAATCTTTCAAAACTCTTTAGATTCTGGAGTAGTTCCTGAAGATTGGCGGGTAGCAAACGTAACCCCACTTTTTAAGAAGGGAGGGAGAGAGAAAATGGGGAATTACAGACCAGTTAGTCTAACATCGGTAGTGGGGAAACTGCTAGAGTCAGTTATTAAAGATGGGATAGCAGCACATTTGGAAAGTGGTGAAATCATTGGCCAAAGTCAGCATGGATTTACGAAAGGTAAATCATGTCTGACGAATCTTATAGAATTTTTCGAGGATGTAACTAGTAGCGTGGATAGGGGAGAACCAGTGGATGTGGTGTATCTGGACTTCCAGAAGGCTTTCGACAAGGTCCCACATAAGAGATTAGTATACAAACTTAAAGCACAAGGCATTTGGGGGTTCAGTATTGATGTGGATAGAGAACTGGCTGGCGAACATGAAGCAAAGAATAGGAGTAAACGGGTCCTTTTCACAATGGCAGGCAGTGACTAGTGGGGTACCCCAAGGCTCGGTACTGGGACCCCAGCTATTTACAATATATATTAATGATCTGGATGAGGGAATTGAAGGCAATATCTCCAAGTTTGCGGATGACACTAAGCTGGGGGGCAGTGTTAGCTGTGAGGAGGATGCTAGGAGACTGCAGGGTGACTTGGATGGGCTGGGTGAGTGGGCAAATGTTTGGCAGATGCAGTATAATGTGGATAAATGTGAGGTTATCCATTTTGGTGGCAAAAACAGGAAAGCAGACTATTATCTAAATGGTGGCCGATTGGGAAAGGGGGAGATGCAGCGAGACCTGGGTGTCATGGTACACCAGTCATTGAAGGTAGGCATGCAGGTTCAGCAGGCAGTAAAGAAAGCGAATGGTATGTTAGCTTTCATTGCAAAAGGATTTGAGTATAGGAGCAGAGAGGTTCTACTGCAGTTGTACAGGGTCTTGGTGAGACCACACCTGGAGTATTGGGTACAGTTTTGGTCTCCAAATCCGAGGAAGGACATTATTGCCATAGAGGGAGTGCAGAGACGGTTCACCAGACTGATTCCTGGGATGTCAGGACTGTCTTATGAAGTTTATACTCTCTAGAATTTAGAAGATTGAGAGGGGATCTTAGAAGATTGAGAGGGGATCTTATAGAAACTTACAAAATTCTTAAGGGGTTGGACAGGGGGTATGGAGAGAAGGCAGGTACGGGATACTGAGTTGGATGATCAGCCATGATCATATTGAATGGCGGTGCAGGCTCGAAGGGCCGAATGGCCTACTCCTGCACCTAATTTCTATGTTTCTATGTTAAGTAAAGACACTGATGCTTTAAATGAAAGAAAAGTTTAAAAAAAAATAGTTACCCCTCCCAACCTTGGGGGGGAAACTAAGGGACAGAACTTAAAATGGTACGTGCAAACAACCCCAGTCCGGTTATGGGTTTGTTATAAAAACCGGTGGACGGTTATTTCATTCGTCCATCCTGCGGCCACTAGGATGTCGTCAAGGGGCACGTCCATAGCTCTTGCTACCGACGTAGATGCAGCCCTGGTGGCGTGAGATTTAACCATATAAATGTTTACTCCTGCTACCGCCATACCTCATTTGACCATCTGGAGATGGTTTGAGTTGACACCTTTTGGTGTGGTTTTTTATGGCCGATTGTTCTGAGCCTCTGAGGTTCTCCGTAACTCTCGGATAGTGGTGTTAGTATGTTGCCACACACACACAACCGTTGGTCCTCTGGATATGCCAAGAACTAGATCTCCATCCCTGGCATTCCTGGCCTGCTCTGTTTTATCAGGTTCCTGATTAGGAATGTTATGTTGTTCATATTGGTGGTCATGTAGTCCAACAGTAGCTTTTGCAGTGTCTGGACTCTTTGTCAGCATACCACCTTCAGGGTTAGTTACAGGCGGTCCCCGCTGTCAAAGTAGGGTTTGTACCACGCTCACATCCCATGTGTGTCAGTGTACCTTGGCCTTGGAGGTCTTAAATTGTAAATTCCCTTCATGAATTTTGTTGTAAAGGGTTGCGTTCCTATCGAACTGTGCCCTGCTTCCGGCATCAGATAGGAGGAGAGTGCGCCTCTGGCACTATAGATTGCACTATAACTTTGTTTATAGTTATAGTACAGAGTTGATAGGAACTCCAAGACATCCGTTATCCGAACTGTGTTGTGTTTGTTCGGACAGTCCTATGCCTTGAAATGGCCTCCTCAGAATCTGCAGACCAACAAGTTATACGTTCATGTAGTGGATGGTTACTCCCTGTAACTGGGTTCACTAGGAGGTCCCTGCTCTTGGGTACAGCCATTACTGGCTGGACTATAATTCCCAAAATATTTGGGGACCAGGCTTGAGTAGGCCAATCTGGCACTGCCAATAGGCCTGTGGCTTAGTCTTGCTTGATTTTTGTCAAGCATCGGTTTGTGAGACAAATTGGCGGAAAGCATACATAAACATTCCTCCCCAATTGAGGGAGAAAGCATCCACTGCCTTTGCTCCTGGATCCAGCTCGCAGGACACGTATCTGGGTAACTGATGGTTTAGTCTAGATGCAAAACGGATCAACATGTGGTATGCCAATTTGTGTAGTTATTTTGTTAAATACTGTCTGATTCAACATCCATTCTATGTTGTTATTAAACATTCGTGATCCAGCATCTGTCACCGTGTTATATCTACCTCGTAGATTTCCCAAATATTCCTCTCGATACACCAGTGCCAAATGAGGTTCGACAATCTGTCGAAAGATACAGATTTTACACCACCCTTGTTAATGGATATATGCCACCGCAGTGGTGTTATCAATCTGAATTTGAACAAGCACCGGTTGCATATCGCTACAGAGAACCTTGAGTCCATATTGTGCCCCCAACAATTCTGGGTAATTGATTCCATGTGTTGGGGAATTACAGACTCCTGCTCATTCCATCTGCCCCCACAGCTGTAGCCTGTGTTGGTGGCTCCCCATCCTTAGCCGCTTGCATAGGTCTGAAGAACCCCCGATGGTTTTCGAGCAAAATTTCCCTTGAGCTGTCTCCCATTCGTTATCCACCATAGTTATTTAACAATGGCCTCTGCTGGCAATCCATAGTTTACCAATTCGGCCTGCATGTAATCTGAGTGTTCGTTCCTTTGCTTGCTGTAAATTCTGGTGATGCAAAGGCCCGTGACGTACTTCTGGGAATGCAGCTACTATTTGCCAATGACACTCGCTGTTTGCTTGATAGATGGCTAGAATTTGACGATCAGATCATTGCAGGCTTAATTAATATAGTTGTTTGTCCCTAGGCAAAGTCACCAACATATTTACTATTTTTGATTGTAAATTCTAGGTAATCAATTACCCTTGTAGGTGTCAATTTTGATTTAACTGGATGGATGAGGTAACCAATTCTTTCAAACAGGGTTTTAGTTTGTTTAACTGATGCTTCTGCCAATTCTAGGTGACTCCAAAAATGAAAATGTCCTCCAAATATGCCATTACTATGTGGTTTTGAGACCTTCGTAGTCCCAGAAATGGTCTCCGTAGTTTTGTCAATAGTCTAGGAGCTGATGTCAACCCATTTGGCAGATCCATGCCATCCAGTTAAACTTCAAATATCTCCTGTTCTTAGTGAATAGACACCGATCTTTGAGGTTGATGCATGCCATGTGACCATTTTATAGGAAGCTCCTATAAAACAGTAGTTAGACGGTAACAAAAAATTGCTGTTTCTAAAAGTCTGTACTGCACAAATGAGTTAAACCTGGATGAAGTGACATACTCCATCTGTCACCTGTCCTGGAAGGCAATCCTGCCCAAAATACTGGGCCTGCCTTGAAGACAACTCCGGTCCGAGTTCCAAGTCTGCTTGGAACCTATGTATGTTGTGCAGAAAAAAATAATCACATGTTGTTACTTTTTTAAAACCAGATCTGAAATTCATGTTATTGTCATTTTGAACAAAAACACAAGAGTAAAATTAGCAACATGTAACTGGTCCACAATCCCTTGTTTCAGTAAACCCAGACCCACCTACCTCCATGGCTTCCGGTGGTCTTGTGTTAAGCCCAAAGGCCCCTGATGCGGGTTCCTTTTCTCTCCTTGATTGGGAGTAGGACTGGTAGGGAGTGTGGATTCCATGTTTCTCCTGACCTCTGCTTGGGTCTTGGTCTGAAAACCTCATCATACTGAGCCTGCCTTGTAGGACAATTCTGGCCATAATTCTGAGTCTGCCTTGAAAGACGACTCTGATCATATTTCCGTGCCCAGCTTTCAAGCTACCACCGGCTTCAGTGAACTGCTTACCCCCTATGGAGGTGTGGGGTGTGTTGTCGCCTACTGATGAAGTTTGCTTGTCGTTGGTACCTTGATTGGTCCGACAGCTTTTGCTTCCTTCTTCTGGTCTTACCTGAAGAGAGGATTCGGCGGCTGGTTTCTCCAAAGTCACCCTGATAGCGCTGTTCCCTTGCCGGCATTTGTGCGGATATTCTGCCAACTGCTGTCTCTTGAGGCCATATGTATGTGCTTCACATACTTTAATTCGAGATCAGTTACCTACTGATCACTCGCACTCCCCTCCACTGAGAGTGAGATTTGTAGGCAGCCCTGAAAACAGGTGCTGCCGCAGGCCCCTGAGGATACCTGCGCTGACATGGCCCCTCCAGCGGGCCTAAATGAGATTTTTGCTTTGGGGCAGAATGAAACTGACCGTGAATGCTCCTCTCCTCAGAGCAGGAGACATTTGCTAGATCTCTATCCAGGAAGCACCCAGTGGAACCTGGATGATTGCAGAAGTATTTATTTTCTTTTGTGCGTATTATTTATTTTATGTAAAGCACTTTGGTGTCAATGCAAGTTAACTTAAACGGTGCTATATAAGTAAAAGGTACTTCCTTTCTTCTGCTTGTCCCTGGGAAGACATTGGGCTGCCCCATGTGTGAGTACTGCCCAAAGATCCTATAGCAGAGCAAGATGGGTTACTCTCACGCAAAAGTGAAGTGCGTTCATGGGCGGATTCATGGAAGATTTTATGACCCATTTTAGCAACCAGCCCCCGCCATCTTGTTCCGCCATCTTGCTCCGCTTTCTTGCTCCCGCCTTCTTGCTTCCGGCCAAAGATTGGATCCGCAGCGTGGAGAAGGAGTGTGGGGCCCGGGGCAGCGGGGAGAAGGAGTGTGGGGTCCAGGCCAGCGAGTAGAAGGAGTGCGGGGTCCGGGGCAGCGAGGAGAAGGAGTGCGGGGCCCAGGGCAGCGGGGAGAGAGAGTGTGGGGTCCGGGGCAGTGAGGAGAAGGAGTGCGGGGCAGCGGAGAGAAGGAGTGTGGGGCGCGGGGGCGGCGGGGAGAGAGAGTGCGGGGTCCGGGGCAGCGAGGAGAGAGAGTGCGGGGCCCGGGGCAGCGGGGAGAAGGAGTGCGGGGCCCGGGGCAGCGAGGAGAGAGAGTGCGGGGTCCGGGGCAGCGGGGAGAAGGAGTGTGGGGCCCGGGGCAGCGAGGAGAGAGAGTGCGGGGTCCGGGGCAGCGGGGAGAAGGAGTGAGGGGCCCGGGGCAGCGGGGAGGGAGGGGGTGCGGGGCAGTGGGGAGAAGGAGTGCGGGGCCCGGGGCAGCGGGGAGAGAGAGTGCGGGGCCCGGGGCAGCGAGGAGAAGGAGTGCGGGGACCGGGGCAGCGAGGAGAGAGAGTGCGGGGCCCGGGGCAGCGAGGAGAGAGAGTGCGGGGGCCCGGGGCAGCGAGGAGAGAGAGTGCGGGGTCCGGGGCGGCGAGGAGAGGGGCATAGGAGGGGGAGGGGGGACATTGTAGTAAGGGGGCAGGCGAGAGAGTGCCGGGGGGGATAAGGCCTAGTGTGTGTGAAGTTGCAGGGAGGTTTACAATGTTTCTTATTTACAATGTTTCTTATTTAATGTCCCTTGTCTAGTCTGAAATAAAGTTCATTATTGGATTAGAAGAAATATAATTGTGTGTGTTATATACATTTATATCACATTCATGTATGTGTGTTTATAAACATTTTATTCTTTAACAAGAATCAACAGAATTATGAACTAACAGAATTATGAATCTAACCCTATAATCGCGCACAAAAAGTTCACCCGCAATGTCAATCACCCTGTGAGTCCGGTCGGTTCCGGTTACTACAAAATCAACTCAAACACTGCTTGTGAGCCATTTAAAAAGAAATGATTTAAAAAACATTAAAAAAGACAATTACCAGAATCAAATTTTATTCTTGACAAGAAGTTTGAACTGACAGATTTATGAATCTAACCCACACAAACTGTTGCCCCGCAACATTGATTACAGTGCGAGTCGGGTCGGGTTAGGTAGGCTCAGGTTGCTAAAATGGGCGTGGAAAAATGCCCATGATCCCCTCCATAGCGTACTACACGTCAGTCCATTGCATTTAGCAGGAGTAGCCTATCTTGCACTGCTATAGGATCTTTGGTACTGCCTGCTGCTGTAGGCCCGGGCTGACACAGCTCCCTCCTTTAGAGCAGGTAATTGTTGGAGCAGCTTCTCCAAAAAGTTGCTCCTATGTGGGAGAGTCGGCCTCAGACGCTCTCCGTTGAGGGAGGGTATCCCTTTCCCCCCCCCCGGACTCATCTGAGTCAACGGGTTTTGTTTTACTTGCGGGTGGTTTTACATACCGCAGGACCACCAACGGAGCTCCTCCTCCTGCAACAAGGCTCCTGCTGGTTCTACCGGCGCTATGTCGGGAAACATGACCGTCGCCCGCTACTGGGAATGCTGCGGTCTTCGGCAGCCGACTTCCCCGCAGACCGTCTCCTCGACATCTGGGCCCTGAAACTATAAACAGCTTCAAGCCTGAAAGAACGCAGGTAAGTAATTCAACTTCCCTTACCTGCCCATCCTGACGGACTGAGAGGACACAGTGCCTCTGCCAGTCCGTCGCGCGTTGCGTTCAGACGTAATGACGCGCACGCAGACGGACGGCCCTTCTTCACGTAGTCACTCACGTGACTCCGAAGTAAAATTGGAGATTATGTTTCAAGGTATTTGAAGGTTAGATGGAAGATACCATTTTTGTGAAGGAGTCTAAATGCTTATCTACAGTAATCCTATTTGTCTGCATTTGTTTGACCTAATCGTCACCCCCTAGTGGAAAATATTGCTCCTCAGATCTCCTTAACATTTCTCTCCTGTTATCTTAAACCTGTGCTCTCGAGATTTAGGCTCCTCTCTGTCATGCTTGAAGCTCCTGCATGCAACACGTTCTGCCTCTTGCCTGCTCCTCAGTGAGTGCTGACCAACCAGTCCATGCACACACTCCCTGCAAATGTTATTACTTAATTTGTTTTAAAGATAATTATCTTTTTATTTTCAGAATAGAGTACGCTCACAACCAGATTACGTTGTGTCTGCGGGTTCTAGCAGCTGTTCAGAAACTGGCTCATGACTCTGCCAACATGTCGAGAGAAACCTGGGAAGTACTACTGCTCTTCCTGCTGCAAATTAATGACACGCTTTTGGCAGCTCCAACAATTGCAGGTTTGTACAAAGATTGATATTGGTTTGTTCATGTCAAGTGTATAGTGAAGAACTTTGTTTTCCTGAAGAAAGGTCCCAAACTGAAACGTCATCTATCCATGTTCTCCAGATGATGCTGCTAGATCCGCTGAGTAACTTCAGCACATGATGAGTTATTTTGTAAACCACCATCTTCAGTTCCTTTATTTTGTATGCCATTCAGGCAAATCATACCATACCATAACAGGTAGAGCTAAAGAGAAAGCAAACAGATGGCAGAATATAGTTTTACATCTACAGGGAAAGTGCAGATTTAAAAAAGTACAAAGGTTATATGAGGTAGATTGGAAGATCTGGAGTTCATCCTTAGCATATGAGAGGTCCATTCAAGAGCCTGACAAACAGTGGAGAACATGCTTTCTAGATTTTGTATCTCCTGCCTGATGGGTGAGAGGAGAAGAGAGAATGACAGTTTTAAGTGGTCCTTGATTATGTTGGCTGCTTTCGCAAGGCAAATATAAAAGTGGATAAGTCTCCAGGTCCTGACAGGATATTCCCTAGGACATTGAGGGAAGTTAGTGTAGAAATAGCAGGGGCTATGACAGAAATATTTCAAATGTCATTAGAAACGGGAATGGTGCCGAAGGATTGGCGTACTGCGCATGTTGTTCCATTGTTCAAAAAGGGTTCTAAGAATAAACCTAGCAATTATAGACCTGTTAGTTTGATGTCAGTGGTGGGCAAATTAATGGAAAGGATATTTGGAGATAATATATATAAGTATCTCGATAAACAGGGTCTGATTAGGAACAGTCAACATGGATTTGTGCCTGGAAGGTTATGTTTGACTAAACTTCTTGAATTTTTTGAAGAGGTTACTAGGGAAATTGATGAGGGTAAAGCGGTGGGTGTTGTCTATATTGACTTCAGTAAGGCCTTTGACAAGGTTCCACATGGAAGGTTGGTTAAGAAGGTTCAATTGTTGGGTATTAATGGTGGAGTAGCAAGATGGATTCTACAGTGGCTGAATGGGAGATGCCAGAGAGTAATGGTCGATGGCTATTTGTCAGGTTAGAGGCCAGTGACTAGTGGGGTGCCTCAGGGTTCTGTGTTGGGTCCACTGTTGTTTGTCATATACATCAATGATCTGGATGATGGTGTGGTAAATTGGATTAGTAAGTATGCAGATGATACTAAGATAGGTGGTGTTGTGGATAATGAAGTAGATTTTCAAAGTCTACAGAGAGATTTGGAGTTGGAAGAGTGGGCTGAAAGATGGCAGATGGAGCTTAATGCTGATAAGTGTGAGGTGCTACATCTTCGCAGGACAAATCAAAATTGGACGTACATGGTAAATGGTAGTGAATTGAGGAATGCGGTTGAACAGAGGGATCTAGGAATAACTGTGCATAGTTCCCTGAAGGTGGAATCTCATGTAGATACGGTGGTAAAGAAAGCTTTTGGTGTGCTGGTCTTTATTAAGCAGAGCATTGAGTATAGAAGTTGGGATGTAATGTTAAAATTGTACAAGGCATTGGTGAGGCCAATTCTGCAGTATGGTGTACAATTTTGGTCGCCAAATTATAGGAAAGATGTCAACAAAATAGGGAGAGTACAGAGGAGATTTACTAGAATGTTGCCTGGGTTTCAGCAACTAAGTTACAGAGAAAGGTTGAACAAGTTAGGGCTTTATTCTTGTCCTGGTATGAAACACCAGATGAGGTCCATGTACCTGTCAAATATCTTTAAAATGTTATAGTGCTTATCTTAACTACCTCCTCTGACAGCTCATTCCATATACCCACCACCCTCTGTGTGGAAAACGTTGCCCCTCTGTTTCTCTTAAATCTTTCCCCTCTCACTGTTTCTTCGTTATTACAAATCCAGTCCATGCTGCATCTTGTTACACCTTGTTACAGAGAAAGGTTGAACAAGTTAGGGCTTTATTCTTTGGAGCGCAGAAGGTTAAGGGTGGACTTGATAGAGGTCTCTAAAATGATGAGAGGGATAGGCAGAGTTGACGTGGATAAGCTTTTTCCATTGAGAGTAGGGAAGATTCAAACAAGGACGTGATTTGAGAACTAAGGGACAGAAATTTAGGGGTAATGTGAGTGGGAACTTCTTTACTCGGGAAGTGGTAGCTGTGTGGAATGAGCTTCCAGTAGAAGTGGTGGAGGCAGGTTCGATTTTATCATTTAAAAATAAATTGGATAGGTATATGGACGGGAAAGGAATGGAGGGTTATGGTCTGAGTGCAGGTAGATGCAACTAGGTGAGAATAAGTGTTCGGCACGGACTGAAGGACCGAGATGGCCTGTTTCCGTGCTGTAATTGTTATATGGTTATACGGTAACGTGAAGTATAGATGGAGTCGGTGGAAAGGGAGGCTTGATTGTATGTTGAACTGGGCCCCTACAATTGCAAGTGGTCTTGGGTAGAATAGTAGCCGACCCAAGCTATGATGCATAGGATGGGTGGGGTACATCTGTGAACATTGCTGAGTTGTTGGAGACGTGCCAAATTTCATTGGCTGCCTGAGGAAGTACAGGCATCAGTATGCTTTAGAATCTCGACCCAAAACGTCACCCATTCCTTCTCCCCACAGATGCTGCCTGCCCTGCTGAGTTACTCCAGCTTTTTGTGTCTATCTTGCCCACACCGGAAACATGCCCCAGCTATAGTCCCACATGCCCTTGTTTGGTCCATATCCCTCCAAATCTGCCATATCTATGTGGATGTCTTAACTATTTCTTTATTGTTGGGATAGTTCCTGCCTCAACTATACACCCACCACCCTTTGTGTGAAAAAGTTACCCCTCAGATTCCTATTAAATCTTTTCCCCTTCACCTTAAACCTATGTCCTCTGGTCCTCGATTCACCTTCTCTGGGCAAGAGACTCTGTGCATCTACCCAATATATTCCTCTCGTGATTTTATACACCTCTATAAGATCACCCCTCATCCTCCTGTGCGCCAAGGAATTGAGTCCCAGCCCACTCCACTTCTCCCAGGCAACAATCTCGTAAATCTTTTCTGTACCCTTTCCAGCTTGACGACATTTTTTCTATAACATGGTCGCCAGAACTAAACACAATACTCTAAATGCGGCCTCATCAACGTCTTATACAACTGCAACATGACCTTCCAACTTCTATACTCAATACCAGGGCTCTCGCTTAACTTTTTTTCCCTGTTGCCAGCCGGGCAACCTTGGCAGCTTTTTAGGTTGCCAAATGACATTTTTAGGTGGTCATTTAAGATGGCTTGCATGACGCGTGCTCGGACGAAGCGCGCAGTTACCAGTCGGAATTATGCATTCGCATATTATTTCTGCTTCAAATAAAGTCACAAACTAACTTATTCACCAATCAAGCCATGATATATATACCACAATGACATGCAGCAAAATGATAATACGGTATCTCAACTCTTTTTACACATTGCAATTAATGCAATTTTTATTATTTCTTTCCACTTCCAAACAAAAATGTGGTTGAATTATTCAGCGTATGATCAACCTGTGTCAATAAATCCTGGACCTTGATAACATATATGTTTAACCACGCACACTACAAGCATGTTTTCTGTGAAGGACCGAACATTATCATGACATGGCCATAGCATGGGTCGTTATTGCTATTGGTACAGAAACACTCTCGCTTCCCACATAATTTATCCACAACAAAATATACAGGTTGCAAGGAATTTTCTAAAGGCATTTTATGATAATAGCTGACAAAACTGACTATACCCAGCTGACATTACACTAACTAACAAGAGATGGCCAAAGGACATAAATGCAGCAAATGTTTGGTAATATATTTAAAGGTGTCAAGACATTACCAGACATTCAGATTAGGTGTATGTGGCAATGAAGATACCCAGTTTGTAAGCACCATTTAAAAAAAAATTGTTGATAAACGCTTTTTCCATCAGTCCCACTTCAGAATTAACGTTAAAATTTGAACTGAAATATCCCGACCAAATTTGTGATGTATATGACTGACTGTAGAAACCTGGATAAATCCAACGTATAGTTGTGAATGTTGCTCATTAAATAACTACAGTACTGATACTCCATATTAACAGCATTGATTTGCCATTAAAATGAATTCTGTAAAAACTGCGGTTTTAATGTTTCACATGTTCAAAATTTAATTAATCCATGTTAATGGATTAAAACAAATAATAACATTGGGAATTAAAACATATTTGATTGCATTCCGTTATCAAACATAGTCAATGTTAGCTCAGAAGACATTTTCAGCACAATAGGGTCGGGGGTTGGGGGTGTATGAATCGGTGTGGATTGGATGGATTGAGGTTGGGGAATTAGTGAGTGTTGGTTGGAGTAGGTAAAATTATGAGGGGAGAGCGCGGGGGATGTCAGTGGGGTTGAATGGGGGGGATCTGTGCAGGATGGATGGGGGGGAGCAGTGCAGGATGAAGGGGTGAGCATTGCAGGATGGATGGGAAGGGGGGTCAGTACAGGAAGAATTGGGGGACCAGTGTAGGATTGATGGGGAGTGGCAGGAGAATCAACGCGAGGTGGCTAGGGAGATCAGTGCAGGATAAATAGATGGGGGGGGGGGGGGGGGGGGGGGGGTAGTGGGGAGCACAGGGGATGTCAGTGAGGACTGAATAGACACAGGAATGGAGATCAGTGCAGGATGAAGAGGAGGGGTCTCAGGATAAGGGGAGTGGAGGGGGGCGTATGAGAGAGAGAGAGAGGAAGGGGCAGAGGAGGTGGGAAGGAAGGCCAGCGCTCCTCGTACAACACATGTCAGGCACAGAAATCGCAACCAAAATATGGAGGGGACCGCGGACAGAATACCTTGCGCACACTCACACACACACACACACACACTCACACACACACACACACACACACTCACACACTCACGCACACACACACGCGCGAGGCTTCTGTGAACGGTAATTTCAGCTCAGCTGCCTGTCTCGCCTACAGCCCCGTCTCAATGCAGACATGGCTGCTGGTTAACCTGGCGGGACAGGCAGAGCTGAGCTGGGTTTTGCGCTGGCTGTGGGCCTGGGGGCGCCGCGCCCGTCTGACTCCCGACGCCTCTGGCCATCCCCGGGCGTGTGGAGGCTCTCGGGTGGGTGTGCGGGATGGTCCAGTGGCGGTTCGGCAGCAATTGCAGCGCCGGAGACCGGGATCGGCCCTGGCTGCAGTGCAGGGCTGCCGAGAGTGTTTTGGTTCGTCTCCCTCCTCCAATCACCCCCCTCCCTACCCCTACTCTACTTCCGCCTCCCTCCTCCAAGGGTCTGTTTTGAAAGCGCCGTTGGCGGAGTGGCAGCAGCTGCCGCTAACACACCGGGTGGGGTGAGGTGCGGGAGGAAGAGATGGAGCCGTCGCCGCTGCTGCCCGTCTTTAGCTCCGACCCTCCATCACGCCACACTTAGCATCATTCCCACAACCGTCGCCGACACAAAACGTCACGTTCCTTTTCTCCAGAGATGCTGCCGGACCCGCGGAGTTACTCCAGTTTTTGTGTGCCTATCTTCGGTATAAACCAAGTTGCCAATCCGGGCAAAATGACTCGCCGTTTAGGTTGCCCGGCGGCAGTTTGAGTGGTCATTGGCACCCGGGTAACCGTGAATTTCGAGCCCTGAATACTCTGGCTGATGAAGGCCAATGTACCTTAAGTCTTTTTGACCACCATATCTACCTACGACTCCACCTTCAAGGAGGTAGAAAGAGATAGTGCAAAACATTATTTTGCATGTAATCCAAACAAATTATACCATGCACGAGTACAATCCAACCGCACATGAGTACAACAGGTGATGCAAAAAGAGAAAGGAAGCAGTGTGGAGTATAGTGTTAAAAGTGCTGAGAAAATGCAGTGCGAGGGCTTTAACAAGATAATTTGGGAGAATCAAGAATAAATCCTTTAGGAGTGACAAGTTTGAACATTGGCAGAAATGTTTTGTTTGTGCCTGTAAAGTGGAGGTAGGGAAGCTGGGCAGTAGTGCAATGAATAGTTGTATCTGAGCATAACAGACACAGACGAGGGGATTGGCACCAGATGGCCAATTGTGGAAATGGTGTTGGTTGTTGATGGAGTGGATGTGGGTCTGGGACTTCACCTTGGTCAAACAGGATGCCAAGGAAATGTAATTGAATAAAATAATATTCAGTAGGTTAATATTTTATAATGTTTTTAAATAACCGGAAGCACTTTCTTTATCCTGTATTGATTAAACCTAAAAGTAACCCATGTTTTCTCTGCTCAATACTATGTTGGTTTAAAGCTACACCCACATCCATTTGAATTGATTTACCCACATCATTACTACTATGTTAGACACAAAATGCTGGAGTAACTCAGCAGGGCGGTCAGCATCTCTAGAGAGAAGGAATGGGTGATGTTTTGGGTCGAGACCCTTCTTCACACTGGTTAGGGATAAGGGAAACGAGAGAGATATAGATGATGATGTAGAGAGATAAACAATGAATAAAAGATATGCAAAAAGGTAAAGATGATAAAGGAAACAGGCCATTGTTAGCTGTTTGTAGGGTGAAAACAAGAATCTAGTGCAACTTGGGTGGGGGAGGGATAGAGAGAGAGGGGGAGGGAATGCCGGGGCTATCTGAAGTTAGAGAAATCAATATTGATACCACTGGGCTGTAAGCTGCCCAAGCGAAATATGAGATGATGTTCCTCCAACTTGTGCTTAGCCTCACTCTTGACAATGGAGGAGACATAGAAACATAGAAAATAGATACAGGAGGAGGCCATTCGGCCCTTCGAGCCAGCACCGCCATTCGTTGTGATCATGGCTGATTGCCCCCTAACAATAACCCGTGCCTGCCTTCTCCTCCTATCCCTCGACTTCACTAAATCTATCTAACTCTCTCTTAAATCCATTCCATAAATTCACTGGGTGAAAAAGTTATCTTAAATGACCTCCCCTTTATACTACGACTGTGGCCCCTGGTTCTGGACTCGTCCAATATTGGGAACATTTTTCCTGCATCTAGCTTGTCCAGTCCTTTTATAATTTTATATGTTTCTATAATATCTCCCCTCATCCTTCTAAGCTCCAGTGAATACAAGCCTAGTCTTTTCAATCATTCCTCATATGACAGTCCCGCCATCCCAGGGATCAATCTCGTGAACCTACGCTGCACTGCCTCAATCACAAGGATGTCCTTCCTCAAATTAGGAGACCAAAACTGTACACAATACTCCAGATGTGGTCTCACCAGAGCCCTATACAACTGCAGAAGAACCTCTTTACTCGTGTACTGAAATCCTCTTGTTATGAAGGCCAACATTCCATTGGCGTTCTTCGCTGCCTGCTGTACCTGTAAGCCAACTTTCAGTGACAGGTGTATAAGGACGCCCAGGTCTCGCACCTCCCCCTTACCCAACCTAACCCCATTGAGATAATAATCTGCCCCGTTGTTTTTGCCGCCAAAGACCTCGGACAGAAAGGTGTTTGTAGGAATGGGACGGAGAATTAAAGTGTTTAACAACCAGGAAATCAGGTGGGTTCAGGCGGGCTGAGCAAAGGTGTTCCGCGAAACGATCGCCCAGTTTACGTTTGGTCTCGCCGATGTATAAGAGTCCGCATCTTGAACAACGGATACTTGATGAGGTTGGAAGAGGTGCAAGTGAACCTCTGCCTAACCTGAAAGGAATGTTAGAGTCCCTGGACAGAGTCGAGGGAGGAGGTATAGGACAGGTGTTGCATCTTCTGCGGTTGCAGGTACTTGGGAGGGGGTGGTTTGAGTGGGAAGAGATGAGTTAACCCGTGAGTTGTGGAAGGAACCGTCTCTGCAGAAGGCGGAAAGGGGTGGAGATGGGAAGATGTGACTAGTGTTGGGATCCAGATGGAGGTGGCGAAAATTTCGGAGGATTATGTGTTGTTAGCGACGACTGATGGAGTGAAAGGCAAGGATTAGGGGACTCTTTTGCGACGAGGGGGATCAAGGGCAGAGATGCGGTGTACCGAGGAGACATGAGTGAGGGCCTCATCAGTGATGGGAGAAGGGAACCCACATTCCTTAAAGAATGAGGACATCTGTTGTTCCATACAATGACATCTCGGATGTCCTGGTATGAAACACCAGATGAGGTCCATGTACCTGTCAAATATCTTTAAAATGTTATAGTGCTTATCTTAACTACCTCCTCTGACAGCTCATTCCATATACCCACCACCCTCTGTGTGGAAAACGTTGCCCCTCTGTTTCTCTTAAATCTTTCCCATCTCACTGTTTCTTCATTATTACAAATCCAATCCATGCTGCATCTTGTTACACCTTGTTACAGAGAAAGGTTGAACAAGTTAGGGCTTTATTCTTTGGAGCGCAGAAGGTTAAGGGGGGACTTGATAGAGGTTTTTAAAATGATGAGAGGGATAGACAGAGTTGACGTGGAAAAGCTTTTCCCACTGAGAGTAGGGAAGATTCAAACAAGGGGACATGACATGATGAGAATTAAGGGACTGAAGTTTAGGGGTAACATGAGGGGGAATTTCTTTACTCAGAGTGGTAGCTGTGTGGAATGAGCTTCCAGTGAAGGTGGTGGAGGCAGGTTCGTTTTTATCATTTAAAAATAAATTGGATAGTTATATGAATGGGAAGGGAATGGAGGGTTATGGTCTGAGCGCAGGTATATGGGACTAGGGGAGATTATGTGTTCGGCACGGACTAGAAGGGTCGAGATGGCCTGTTTCCGTGCTGTAATTGTTATATGGTTATATGGTTATCTTCTGTTGTTGTAGGTTATTTTCACATTTTGCGATCATTAATATCTTTAATTAAACCCATCATACCTTTACCAACCTAGAATCTCTCCATTAAGTCTTGCTTGCCTCCCTCCCCAGAACATTTATTTTTAAACTCTGTGACCACTAAGGAAGATATATTGTGGGTTTCAAAATTTGTCTGCTGATTTGCTTCTCTTTAGGAGGTCTGGCAGAAAATCTTGCCGACAAGTTAATTGGTGTACTTTTCGAAGTCTGGTTCTTGGCTTGTACACGGTGTTTCCCAACACCGCCCTACTGGAAGACAGCTCGTGAAATGTTGGCCAACTGGAGGCACCATCCAGCTGTGGTGGAACAGTGGAGTAAAGTCATCTGTGCACTGACGTCTAGGTTAGTATCTGTGAACCTGTTACTTCTGCAAAATCAATCAGTTCCACAGCCTAGCAGGACGCAATGGATTATAAAGAATGTTTTAGAAAGCTGAGTATTTAAAATCATAAAAAATAGAAGCATGCCAACGACTGACCCTGGCTGATCTGTATAAAATGTGAACTCTTCCGTTCCAGTCCCAAGTAACCTTGACGCCTCCGATATTTCAATCTTCTCCCACTTCCTCTTTAAATACCACCAGAGATCTAATCTTCACAGCCCTCTGTAGTAAAGATTCTAGTCATTCATACCCCACCCCTCCACCAGAAACAGACTGGTCTGTACACATCAGTCTTAGATGACCTATCTCCCCTTATTCCTGCCAGTCTACCTTGTCATGCTTTATATGTTTCACACTATAATAAATTCCAAGTATTTTTGTTTGAGCAGGCCATGATAGAACAACCTACAAATCTCAGGAATTAGGTTGGTGAATCTCTTCTGGAATGCCTTTGATACTGCTATGTATTTTTTAAATAAGAGGCTAAAAATACACAGTATTCCAAGTAAAGTTTAACTTTATACTATTGTAACAATCATACTTATTATCAAATGCCAACCTCCCAGCAGTCAAAATAAGCAATCTGCCTTCTTAATTATTTGCTGCATCTGCAAGCTAATTTTACTGTTTCATGCAGAGGAATATCTAGATTTTTCTATACTTGACTCATTTGCAGTCTCTCTGCATTTAGATTATAGCCTGCCTATTCCTCCAACCAAAGATCAGGACTTCACACTTCCCCGATTAAACTATATTTGGCAAATGTCTGCTGACTATCCAGAATCCGCTGGGTGCATAGATCTTCAATGCAGCACCTCCTTCCTAACTATTCTCATATCATCAGCAAACTTGGATACCTTGCACTCTAACCACCCCCCCCCCCCCCCCCCCCCCCCCCCCCCTCACCACCTCAACATCATTAATATAAACCATAGATGATTGCAAGTCGAGAACTAATGCTTGGGGCATTGTACTTATTCAGTCTCCAAAATACGACATTGTTTTGGCTTTTATTATGTGATGTGCAGCCTTCAGTCCCCGTTAACACACTTTCCAAATATTCTGAGCTCTTATGTTATGCACGGCCTTTTACATGGCACGTTATAGAATGCCAACTTGATAAACACATACTACATATACTGGCTCCTCTCTATGGATTCTGCTTATTATATTCTCAAAGAACTCAAGCAAATTTGTCAAATTTAAGATTTTCAAAATTATTGATAAAAAGGCAAAATATCATGCATTATATGATTCCATTTATGATGAAGCAAAATACTTGGATTTATAACAATGACTTTCATAGCTGGATGTCTACAAGTACACCATATTGTCGTATTTCATGTAGATGCTTCACATTTACAAAGGTCTGCAATGAGATAAATGGGCAGATATTCTGTTCCTACTTTGTTTTCATAATGGTGGTTAAGAGATTGATGTTAACTGAGACTGT
Organism: Leucoraja erinaceus; assembly: GCF_028641065.1. Lineage (NCBI taxonomy): Eukaryota > Metazoa > Chordata > Chondrichthyes > Rajiformes > Rajidae > Leucoraja > Leucoraja erinaceus. Next base: position 1,163,262 of record NC_073397.1, read on the forward strand.
GAGAACTGTTTTTCCATTCTTAAAATAAAGCCCAGCGAGTACATCTCAACTAAAATTTGACCCTCCTGATCAGCGCTCCCCAGGGTTATGTTTCCCAACAAGACTGAATTTTCTCGAGCAACGTTGGCTAGCAAGAGACGCACACAGCTGCTGAGTAGTGATCAGTGCGTTTATCTCTACTATGTGAATATCGTTGTAATAGATAAATGGCATAGACTTCACAATCAATTAACTCCATTCTTGAGCATAATGCTGAATATGCTTCTGTGCACTTGGTGTTAGCCTTGATTTTGTGCAGACTTTGGTAAAAGTGATCTCTCTCAGGTATGGCAGACAGACCATTCATTCCAAAGAGCTGAACGAGATCTTTTCCAACAATAGTTTGCATGAGCATTTAGAAACACAGAAATTAGGTGCAGGAGTATGCTATTCGACCCTTTGAGCTTGCACCACCATTCAATATTATCATGTCTGATCATCCAAAATCAGTACCCCGTTCCTGCTTTTTCCCCATATCCCTTGATTCCGTTAGCCCCAAGAGCTAAATTTAACTCTCTTGAAAACATTCAGTGAATTGGCCTCCACTGCTTTCTATTTATAGGAAATATACAGAGGAGAGACTTTATTGTTTAGATGCAGATTTAAATTTCAAAGTATGAGAATTGTATATTAATTGACAATATCTCACAATCCTCATCATTGGGGCTTCATTACACCTTGGGTATTTATTACACTAAAATGGTAACCAAACCAATCATTTAAGAATTATATTTGTAGTACTAGATGGCACAGCACAGAAATGGGCCCTTTGGCCCAATGTGTCTATGCCAACCATGATGCCTATCTATGCTAGTCTCATTCCCACATTATGCCTGTTTACTCTTTCCTACCAGAATACCTGTCCAAATGCCTTTGAAACACCAATTATATCGGCCTCGATCAGTTCTTTCCTGATAACCACCACTTGAAAACTTGTCCCTCAGATTTTCCTTAAATTTCTCCCCACCTTCCAGTTTTAGAATAGCGTTCCCTTGGAAAAAGATCCTGAGTTTGCACTATCGATACCCTCATTATTTTATACATCTCAGTGAGGTGACCCAACCTTCCAGTGAGAGTAAACTTAGCCTATCCACAATCTCTCATTATATGTAAAGCCTTTCATTTTGGGCACAAGCTAGTGAATCTTCTATGCTGTTTCTAACGCCACTACATCCTTTAAGCTTAACTTTCACCTAACAGATGCATAATTATTGGCAGACTGAGTAGTTATATTGTTCACCACTCGTTCTCGAGTAAGACCATAACGTTGAGTTTGTCGTGTTGTGATGTATATGGAGACCAATCTATGCTCAAACATTCCTTCCATGAAGGTGGCAGAGTAAGTAAGTTTATTGGCCAAGTATTCACATACAAGGAATTTGCCTTTGTGCTCCGCCCACAAGTAACAACATGACATACAGTGACAGTTACGAATTCATTCATACGATTCAGAAAACACTACTAAACATTAATAATAATAAAGCATTAATGATAAAACACCATTGATCAAGCAAGTGAACCAACAAAATACCAGATCAAAGGGAGGCTCCAGATTTTTGGCTGAGTAGAGCAACTACTCATGGATAAAAACTGTTTTTATGTCTGGCTGTGGCAGTCCGGAGTCGCCTTCCAGAGGGAAGTGATTCAAAGAGTTTGTGGCCAGGGTGAGAGGGGTCAGAGATGATCTTGCCCGCTAGCTTCCTGGCCCTTGCAGTGTACAGTTCATCAATGGAGGGAAGGTTGCAGCCGATAACCTTCTCAGCTGATCGGACGATTCGTTGCAGCCTCCAGGTGTCGTGCTTGGGGCTGAGCCAAACCAGACCATGATGGAGAAGGTGAGGTCAGACTACAATGGCCATGTAGAATTGGACCATAATTGCCTGTGGCAGATTGTGCTTCCTCAACTGCCGTAGGATGTACATCCTCTGTTGTGCCTTTTTGACTGTGGAGTCGATGGTGGCCCCCCACTTAAGGTCCTTGGAGATGATGGTTCCCAGGAACTTAAAAGACTCCACAGATGTGACTGTGGTGTTGTTGATGGTGAGTGGGGTGAGGGGAGGGGGAGCTCTCCTGAAGTCTACAATCAATTCCACTGTCTTAAGAGTATTGAGCTCTAGGTTGTTGCGATGGCACCAGGACGTCAGCTGTGACACTTTCTGTCTGTAGGCAGATTCCTCCCCATCCTGGATCAGTCCAATCATGAAGGTGGCAGAGGTGCAAGGATGCTGTCATATCAGTCTGCAGAAGGGTTCCCACCAATTCCTTTTCTCCAGAGATGCTGCCTGACCCGCTGAGTTACTCCAGCATTTTGTGTCCATCTTCTGTCACATCAGTAATTCTTCATATTTGAGATTCTCTATTCCTTTATTTCCTCATTCTAGCTTCCACCTATGGTGCTGCTGGTGCAGACACACTACAGAAGCCATTCTCATATTGCATCAAATTGCTGTTTCTCTTTGATAGGCTGCTGCAGTTTACCTACGGTCCGTCTTTTCCTCCATTCAAAGTTCCAGATGAAGATGCCAGTCTGATTCCAGCAGAAATGGACAATGACTGTGTTGCTCAAACCTGGTTCCGTGTCCTGCACATGCTTAGGTGAGAATGCTTAATTATGTGTGTTTGGAGCTGTAAACACGTAAAGCCTGCCTTTTGAAGATGATAAAAGCCATGTGAAGATTTTAGTTTGTTTTGTTAACTCACTTTGGTATCTGTGCAGATATAGCTGCTTGGAATGATTTCACAGTGTAAAATGTGGCTGTCTTTAAACCATGTAGTTTGTGGTTCCCAAGGTTGTCTACTGTCTGAGTTGACTTTCCCCTAAAGCAATTCAAAACTCTTTCGCCATAGTCCTTCTATCAATTTAAATCATGTTGTCATTATTCTGTGAAAGGATGCAAAGGCATGCACCTCAAGTTTTCATGCATGCAATTTAATTAAATTAAAAATTGAATCTGAATGCTCCAACACTTCTGCATTTTAAACTGACCCTCATCACGGACTCACTAATTGGAGGAAATGGATTTCTCTTATTAACCCCATCAAATCTAATCGCTGTTTGCATCAACAGTAAGAATTTGCTGAAGTAGTTCTGGTCTGAATCGGTTATAATTAAAATCTATCATTGTGCCTCAGCAATCCAGTGGATTTGAGTAATCCAGCTATAATCAGCACCACACCAAAATTCCAGGAGCAGCTTTTGAATGTTAGTGGGATGGCCCAGGAATTGATTCATCACCCATGCCTCAAGCAATTGCCTCAGATCTTCTTTCGAGCCATGCGTGGTATCAGCTGCCTGGTGGATGCCTTCCTGGGTGAGGAATGCTTTCTATGTTATGCTTTAAAACACATTTTAATATTGTTCTCAATATTTTTATAAGATGTTCTTCATTTAACATGTGAAACATTGGGAATACAATGTCTGTCAATGAATGTACAATGAGTAGGAATGTTCTCAATATTCTTGATTCCCTTCCCAGCCAAAATTAGTCTGGTTTCTTGGTTGAAACGAAGCATGGAAGTCACAACCCTAGAGCAGGGAAACAGGCCCTCCAGCCCACCCCAACCAACAAGTACCCATTATGCTAATCCACATTCCCATCAATATTCCTCAGATTCTACCACTCAGCTACACACATTACAGTGTCCAATTAACTACCGACCGGCACCTTTTGGATGTGGGAGGAAATTGAAGAGCGTGCAAACTCCACAGAGACACACTGCTAAACAGAGAATAAGAGACGGGGGGGTTTCTTAAATGTGCATATTTTAATGCTAGGAGCATTGTAAGAAAGGTGGATGAACTTAGAGTCTGGATAGACACCTGGAAGTATGATGTTGTGGCGATCAGTGAAACATGGTTGCAGGAGGGCTGTGATTGGAAACTAAATATTCCAGGATTTCGTTACTTCAGGTGTCATAGAATTGGAGGGGCAAGAGGTGGAGGTGTTGCATTGCTAGTCAGGGAAGATATTACAGCAGTGCTTTGGCAGGATAGATTGGAGGGCTCATCTAGGGAGGCTATTTGGGTGGAACTGAGAAGTGGGAAAGGTGTAGCAACACTTATAGGGGTGTATTATAGACCGCCAAATGGGGAACGAGAATTGGAAGAGCAAATATGTAAGGAGATAGCAGATATTAGTAGTAAGCACAAGGTAGTGATTGTGGGAGATTTCAACTTTCCACACATAGACTGGGAAACACATTCTGTAAATGGGCTGGATGGTTTGGAGTTTGTAAAATGTGTGCAGGATAGTTTTTTGCAGCAATACATAGAGGTACCTACTAGAGGAGGGGCAGTGCTGGACCTCCTGTTAGGAAATGAGACTGGACAGGTGGCGGAGGTATGCGTTGGGGAGCACTTCGGGTCCAGTGATCACAATACCATTAGTTTCAATATAACTATGGAGAGGGTCAGAACTGGACCTAGGGTTGAGATTTTTGATTGGAGAAAGGCTAACTTTGATGAGATGGGAGATGATTTAAAAGGAGTGAACTGGGACATTTTGTTTTATGGGAAAGATGTAGAAGAGAAATGGAGGACATTTAAAGGGGACATTTTAAGGGTACAGAATCTTTATGTTCCTGTTCGGTTGACAGGAAACAGTAAAAATTGGAAAGAGCCCTGGTTTTCAAGGGAAATTGGACATCTTGTTCGGAAAAAGAGGGAGATCTACAATAATTATAGGCAGCATGAAGTAAATGAGGTGCTTGAGGAGTATAAGGAATGTAAAAAGAATCTTAAGAAAGAAATTAGAAAAGCTAAAAGATGATATGAGGTTGCTTTGGCAAGTAAGGTGAAAGTAAATTCAAAGGGTTTCTACAGCTATATTAATAGCAAAAGGATAACGAGGGATAAAATTGGTCCATTGGAGAGACAGAGTGGACAGCTATCTGCAGAGCCAAAAGAGATGGGGGAGATATTGAACAATTGTTTTTCTTCGGTATTCACCAAGGAGAAGGATATTGAATTATGTGAGGTAAGGGAAACTAGTAGAGTAGCTATGGATACTATGAGGTTCAAAGTAAAAGAAGTACTGACACTTTTGAAAAATATAAAAGTGGATAAGTCTCCAGGTCCTGACAGGATATTCCCTAGGACATTGAGTGTAGAAATAGCCGGGGCTAGGACAGAAATATTTCAAATGTCATTAGAAACGGGAATAGTCCCCGAGGATTGGCGTACTGCGCATGTTGTTCTATTGTTTAAAAATGGTTCTAAGAGTAAACCTAGCAATTATAGACCTGTTAGTTTGACTTCAGTGGTGGGCAAATTAATGGAAAAGATACTTAGAAATAATATATATAAGCATCTGGATAAACAGGGTCTGATTAGGAACAGTCAACATGGATTTGTGCCTGGAAGGTCATGTTTGACTCATCTTCTTGAATTTTTTGAAGAGGTTACTAGGGAAATTGACAAGGGTAAAGCAGTGGATTTTGTCTATATGGACTTTAGTAAGGCCTTTGACAAGGTTCCTCGTGGAAGGTTGGTCAAGAAGGTTCAACTGTTGGGTATAAATGCAGGAATAGCAAGATGGATTCAACAGTGGCTGAATGGGAAAAACCAGAGGGTAATGGTGGATGGCTGTTTATCGGGTTGGAGGCAGGTGACTAGTGGGGTGCCTCAGGGATCTGTGTTGGGTCCTTTGTTGTATAACCATATAACCATATAACAATTACAGCACGGAAACAGGCCATCTCGATCCTTCCTGTCCATGCCAAACACGTATTCTCCCCTAGTCCCATATGCCTGCGCTCAGACCATAACCCTCCATTCCTTTCTCGTCAATATAACTATCCAATTTATTTTTAAATGATAAAAACGAACCTGCCTCCACCACCTTCACTGGAAGCTCATTCCACACAGCCACCACTCTCTGAGTAAAGAAGTTCCCCCTCATGTTACCCCTAAACTTCTGTCCCTTAATTCTCAAGTTATGTCCCCTTGTTTGCATCTTCCCTCCTCTCAGTGGGAAAAGCTTATCCATGTCAACTCTATCTATCCCTCTTATCATTTTAAAGACCTCTATCAGGTCCCCCCTTAACCTTCTGCGCTCCAAAGAATAAAGCCCTAACTTGTTCAACCTTTTGGTCGCCTAATTATAGCAAGGATGTCAACAAAATAGAGAGAGTACAGAGGAGATTTACTAGAATGTTGCCTGGGTTTCAACAAGTAAGTTACAGAGATAGGTTGAATAAGTTAGGTCTTTATTCTCTGGAGCGCAGAAGGATAAGGGGGGACTTGATAGATGTCTTTAAAATGATGAGAGGAATAGACAGAGTTGATGTGGGCAAGCTTTTCCCTTTGAGAATAGGGAAGATTCAAACAAGAGGACATGACTTCAGAATTAAGGGACAGAAGTTTAGGGGTAACATGAGGGGGAACTTCTTTACTCAGAGAGTGGTAGCGGTGTGGAATGAGCTTCCAGTGGAAGTGGTGGAGGCAGGTTCGTTGGTATCATTTAAAAATAAATTGGATAGGCATATGGATGAGAAGGGAATGGAGGGTTATGGTATGAGCACAGGCAGGTGGGACTAATGGGAAAAAAAGTTGTGTCGGCACGGACTTGTAGGGCCGAGATGGCCTGTTTCCGTGCTGTAATTGTTATATGGTTAAATGGTTAATTAAAACATTTTGATCAGAAATCTACTTCGTTAAGAAGGTGAATCCAAATACTAAACCTAAGAAAGATAAAACGGTGTAAAGTTCAGGTACTATAGAAATATAGTACTACGGAACAAGCTGCCACAGGAGGTAGGTGAGGTAGGTAGTATAACAGTATTTAAGAGACCCCTGGATGGATAGGAAAGGTTTAGACAGTTATAGGTCAAATGTGCAAATGGGACTAGCTTGATGGGGCATCTTGGTCGGCATGGACAAATTCGGCCTCCGTGCTATATGACTCTAAACACAAGGATAATTACTGGATGAGGCAACATGCTGATAAAGATAGACAGGAGCTAACAAAATAGCCAATTTTATATAAATGACTATGGAAATGACTTTGATGGCAAATGTAATCACCTTACCATGTACTTTTGCCTGTTCCAGAGCCATTCATGTTATGATGGATGTTTAAACTATTCCCTCCATTTGTTTATCATTAGTAAGCTTGCAACCATTAGATAGCTTATTGCTTTATATTGCCTCTGTGCCAAATAGAAAATTGACACGTATTATATTCATTCTGAATTTTATCTTGCATTACTTGCAGACTTGTACCATTACTACCAGACTATTTAGCCTTAAATGCAAAACAAATGTTGTAATCACCTTCAGTAATGGCAAGTTTGTAATTATTTCTGTGGTGCGTTCTTAAGATTAGCTTCTCTTTGGCTCTTGGGCTATACAAGCTTCAGCAGATCTCTGAATTCTTTGGCTTTATTGGTAGTTGTAATTTGCCTTCAGTTGGCACATTTTATATTTATCATTTTTGCCACTTTTTCATACTTTGCAAATTGTATGAATATGATGTTTTGTAATGGTACATTTCTGTGGTAATGTGTGTTGTCTTCAGCCACGTTTATGTTTTTAAAAACCTTATTTGCAACCTTCATTCACTGAAAAGTTGTATAATTTATAAACAGCACCATGCTTCTTCTTGTTTCATAGGCATTGCAAGGATCAATATCATTCGGGAAAGGTTACCCCCTTATGGTATAAAGTGTTGAGCATTTGGTACATTGCACCATTGATCAGTAACATTTGAACTGGTATAAGGGTTACCAATGCACTCCTTATTCCCTGCCAATCTGATTCATGTTTAACTAGACTTTTAAAGCTGCAGTATTCTGTTTAATGGCCTACGGATGTAATTAAGTGACAATTTTGGAATCATTTTACTTACCGAACAATTTAACGGAGGTATTACTAGAGTAAAATGGTTTCCGGCATGTAAAATAATTCAAATTATATAATTTATCTGGTACCACGTGTAGGTTCTTTGAAGTACCATTATCAATTATGTCCAAGCTTTTCTTTGGCTGCAGATATTTAGTGTTTTGAATCATCATCTCTTGCAGTTGTAGCTCATGCAGGATGAAGTAATCTCATCCACCTAGATTGTTCTAGACCTGAAACGTCACCTATTCCTTTTCTCCAGAGATGCTGTCTGACCTGCTGAGTTACTCCAGCATTTTGTGTCAACATCCTGTTTCATTCTGTCTTCTCTCGCCAGGGGAAACCGGTTTAGCTTGCCTCTTTTCCTCCTAAGACAGCTTTCTCATTCCAAATATTGGACTGGTAAACATTCTCTAAATAGCTTCTGATCAGTTAACATCCTTGGTTAAGGAGACTAATACAGGGCACAGTGCTGAATATGGTTTTCCAACAATGCACTATATTACTGGAGCAATATCTCCTACTTCTGTATTCAATTCCCCCAGCAATGCACATTGACATTCTGAGCTTTCCGAATTGCAGTACTGTATGTATGCTGCAACCTCTTACTCTAGGTAACATTCTTCTAATTTGTTCACATATATACCAGATCTTTGCACATTCACTTAATCTACTCGCATCTTTTCACAATTTATTTTCCAGTCTATATTTTGGCATCAGCAACTTTATCAACCATAACTTCATCTAAGTCATTTATATCAATTGTAAAATGTTGAGACCCAGCTCCAATCCCTGTGGTGCAGCAGTTTGCATTTTGCTGATTTAAAAAAAAAAGACCCATTTGTCCCTTCTCTTTTCTTCCATCTATGCCAATATGTTAGCTTATACAATATTATCTTTTACTTTCTGCAGTAACCTTTTGAGGTGGCATATTATCTGATACCTTCTGGAAACCTAAGTATAGTACTTCCTCTGGTTCCCCTTAATGCACAGCACATTATATGAGCACAATTCTAGGCTTTGAGCAGGGTGGACTAAGGTAGGTAAAAATAAAGAAGGGTGCAGAGAAGAGTTGGTGTTCTGGGACATAGGACCAGATTATGACTTGTACAATAGATTTTGATAAAGGATTTGAATGGGAAGAAGTTTCTGTAGGAATTGATGGTCTATAGGTTTTACATTTGTTCTGAATTGTGATTGCTAATGGCAATTATCAGTCTACATCAAACTAGTGCACTTTTATCTACAACTTTCCGATTGGTCTTCACTTTTATGTGATGTCAGATGAAGGATGATGGGGTATATTTTAGTTTCTTTTGGGCCAATCTATAAGAATACTGCACCTTTAAGATGTTTCAAAAGAAGTTGACAATATATAGGAAACACTGATTTTTGTTTTGTTCCCCCCCCTTGTTTTTTCTTCTTGATTCTCTGTGTAAAATGAATGTTGATTATTGTGCTCTGATACTGATGATTTTTATTTCACAGTTCAATAGTTTGCTGACTAAGAACCAGATAGCAGCTGATCTCACTTGCAGCATAATTTGAAAGCTAAATGTGAAATCTTTGTCCCACGTGGAGTTGGTAATAGTGCAGCAAAAGTGCCTTCAGAGTTATTAGTACTTGCACATTCTCCAAGTTTGAGCCCATTTAATTTCTCTCTCTTTCCTGCTCCTATTCTCCAGGAGGAAATGATGGAGCCAAATTGACAGTTACCCTTTAGCCAATTTGAGTTTTCATAGTGAGTCAAAGGTTGGGGATATCATCGGGAACTATCTACCAAAGATGCGAACGGTAAAAATAGTTTTAAAAAAGCACTGAGACAAAAGAGGAATCTGTGTTGGGTGAAGCAAAGGAACATAGTTGGGGGAGAGTCAGCGCAGGCACAATCGGTCAAATGGTCTCTTCAGCTGTATTTTCTAGCATAGCATTCAGACTATGGCACCTCTAGGCACAAATTAGACTTGTTTTTCTGTATCCTGCCAATGGAGACAGTCTTATTTTTTCTGTGGCACAATTCCTCATTGTGCTGTACTGCTGCGAATCAGGAGAAGGCTACATCTAAATTTAAGTAAATAACATTTTCTTAATGTTAAGATGTTATTAAACATCTTAATAACATTATGTTATTAACATATTATGAACATCTTAATAACATCATCTCATGATTCTAAGTGAGAATCCTAGAGTCATGGAACATTGAAATGTGCCCCCCGACCCAACCAGTCCATGCCTATCTATGCTAGTCTAACTTCCCAGCGTTTTCACGCAGAGAGTTGTGAATCTGTGGAATTCTCTGTCACAGAAGGCAGTGGAGGCCAATTCACTGACTGTATTCAAGAGTTAGATAGAGCTCTTGAGGCTAACGGAATCATGGGATATGGGGAGAAAGCAGGAACGGGGGTACTGGTTTTCGATGATCAGCCATGATCATATTGAACATATGGCCTACCTCTGCACCTATCTTCCATGTTTCTATGACCCATATACTTCTAAAACATTCCCACCCATTTACCTGTACAAAAGTTCCTTAAATATTCATATCTTCCACAACCACTTCCTCTGGCAGCTCATTCCATATATGTAACACCATCTGTGGACAAAGTTGCCCCTCAACTTCCTATTGCATCTTTCCCCTCCAGTACTTGATTATCCAATCCTGGGAAAAAAGACTGAGCATTAACCTTATCTGTGCCCCTCATGATTTTTGTATACCTCCATGAGATCACATTTCAACCTACAACACTCCTAGGAATAGTTCTAACCTACCCAACCTCTTCCTCTAACTCAGTCCCTCAAATCCTGGCAACATCCTTTCTGCACTCTTTCCAGCTTAATGCATTTTTGTTTAGCTAGGTGACCAAAACTGAGCTCAATACTCCAAGTAATGCCTCACCAACGTCTTGTGCAACTGCAACATGATTTCTCAAATCCTATACTGATGATTACCACAATTCCAAAAGTATGATGAGGTGGAGATACAATGAAAAATATTTTTCGCAGGCACATGGAGTCGGACAAACACAAAAAAAAAAAAAAAATGATATATAAATTACACAAAATTATAAAAGTCTAAAAAATCAGCTCCAGTAATGCCAGTGGTGAGCCATAGTGTTCTGTTGTAGAGGTATGGTGAGACTGGTTGAGGAAACAGATAGCTGTGGAAAAACAGCTATTCCAGAACCTGATGGTGTGGGACTTTAGGCTGCTGAACTGCCTGCCTGATGTTAGTAGTGAGAAGAGGGCATGGCCCAAATGGTGGAGATCCTTGATGATGGATGTCACTGCCTTGATACAATGCCTCGTGAGGCTATTCCCTCGTGATGGACTGGGTTGAGCCCACCTCTCTCTGCAGCCTCTTGCATTCCTGTCTGTTGGAATTGCTGTAGCAGGCCCCAATCAAACCAGTATAGTACATCTGTAGAAGTTTGTCTTTGGTATTTGGAGACATTCAGAATCTCTTTAAACTTTGAAGAAAGTGGAGGTGCTGGTGTGCCGCCTTTGTAATTGTGTCTATGTACTGTCCCCAGGACAGGTCGTGTCTCTCCACCCGACCATCAATAAAATGGGCATGTGGCAATTAACTTCCCCTTTCTGAAGTCGACTATCGGTTGCTTAGTCTTGTTGACATTAAGTGAGAGGCTGTTGCCACGGCACAACTCAACTAGCTGCTCTATCTCTCCTGAGTGCCAACCACAGTGGTGTCGTTGGTGAATTTATAGATGGCATTGGAGCTATGCTGAGCCACACAGCTATAGGTGTATAGAGAATACATCTGGAGGTTACGCATGTAGCATTGAGGTACCACTTTAGTTTAAACGAACAAGGCAGGACTGAAGCGCAAATAATGTTTCCACTTGTCTAAACCTAGGGTTCAAAGTTAGTAATGATGACATTCTGTAGAGCATCAAGCCATCCACAATGACACAAAAGTAGTAGTATGAAGTCTGCGGTTCTCTCTGGAGAGAACTAATACTGGGACTCTGAACATTCATCTTAGACTGGTGGGTGTAAAATAAATTAACTGTTCTGCGCAGACCTTGTGATTTGGCAACGTGCAGGTATACTTAGTACAGTGTAAAAGGGTTAATTTGAAAGATTAAATATTTTTCCATTCAAGTATGGAAGAATTAATTCAAAGCTTTGGAATTCATACGAACTGTCAGCAAATGATAAATTGCTTCCCTGGCCAGATCTTTATGGTGTCAGAGTTGCTTAATTGAGATTTATTGCTCTGTATGGCACCTAGATACAGCCTTTTAAAAGAAAACCTTGTTAACAAAAAGCTATATCATGTTGCATAGGTGAAGCCAGCCATTTTAGTCAGCTGTTACTGTTGACTGTTTTCTATAAGCTGTCCTGCACATAACATTTTCTTTTCAAATTGTTACTAAACTGGTTGGGCAGATTTGATTTTGATGGGGTTAATGAACATCTGGGGGTTAATGGTGGTGCTTTATGCCTCTGCTTCTCCTTTTCCAGGTATTTCCCGGCCCCGGTCTGACAGCGCTCCTCCTACTCCAGTGAATAGGCTCAGCATGCCACAGGCAAGCAGTACAATGAACACCACACCCCCACACAGCAGAAGGATGCGATCTGTTACCGTTACAAAGGCGACTGTTAAAGCAAGCTCAGTAAGCAGCTGCCATTTTATTTTCTTTAGTTTAATGCCGGCCCGTTTCTTTGGCCACCCCATCCATCAGCAGCAGGTGATCTTGCTGGATTGATCTGCAGGTTCCATCCAGACTCGCCTGCACCTCTCTGGGACACTATCATAGACCGGTGCAAAGTTCGTAATGTGAGGATATTTGAACAAACCTGCATGTCCATACAAACTCCCAGCATCACAGTGTTCCCTTCTATTCAAGTAGCTGACTCAAGAAGTTTACAATAGTACAACAATGAAAGAAAAAATACATCATTTTAAAAAGACAAGTAATTTTGCAAAGATTAGTAGTAAGGCTGAAGATTGGAAACAAAATAGAAACTTGGCATAGGATGAATTTAAAAAATGAGAGAAAACTAGAAATATCAAACAGATCATTAGAACCAAGTATATAAATAGGAAGAAGTTAGCAGTACAGCAGTGTGGCCAGAGTCCCAGTTTCAATCCTGACCTCCAGTGTTATCTGTGTTCACACGTAGTCCATGGGAGTTTCCTTTAGATTTCCGTAAGTTATTGGTTACTGTAACTAGCTCCCAATGTTTAGGTGACTGGAACAACCTTATGAGAACTAGTCTTTAGAGCATGGAAACAAGCCCTTCAGGCCAATTTGTCCATGCAGACCAAGATGGCATTCTGAGCATCTCCCATTTGCCTACATTTTGCCCTTGGCCTCTAAACCCTTCCTCTCTATATATCTGTAGCTTCCTCTGGCAGCTCATTCTAGAATGGACTTCCCTCTTAGTGAAACATTTTCCCTGAGTTCCCTTTTAAGTCTTAAGCTTAAGCTACCTTTAGATCCTCTATTTTGGGGGGAAATACTGTGAGCTTTAACGTTAGCTATGCCCCTCCTGATTTTGTATACTTTAGTAGATTGCCCCTTAGTCTCTGACGCTCCAAAGAAAAATAACCTCCCCCTGCACAAAGCCATGTTGACTATCCACAATACTTTTCCAAATATAACTAAATCCTAACCATTAGATTTCAATGTCATATAGACAATAGACAATATGTGCATGAGTAGGCCATTCAGCCCTTCGAGCGAGCACTGCCATTCAATGTGATCATGGCTGATCATCCCCAATCAGTACCCCATTCCTGCCTTCTCCCCATATCCCCTGACTCCGCTATTTTTAAGAGCCCTATCAAGCTCTCTATTGAAAGCTTCCAGAGAACCTGCCACAGACTTACCACTCTCTGCGAGAAAAAGTGTTTCCTCGTCTCCGTTCTAAATGGCTTACTCCTTATTCTTAAACTGTGGCCCCTGGTTCTGGACTCCCCCAACATTGGGAACATGTTTCCTGCCTTCCTGCCTTCATTTGTAACTTGGGGAGCTGGTTAGAGTAAATGGTGAGTACTCTGGATAGAGTAATGTTGATGAGGGGCCTTAGGTCGAAGGCCACAAAATTCTGGAGTAACTCAGCGGACAGCCAGCATCTCTGGAGAGAAGGAATGGGTGACGTTTCGGGTCGAGACCCTTCTTCAGACTGAAGAAGGCTATTGTTTCATAAAGTGGACACAGTGGTAAAGACGTATGGCATTCTTGTATACGGTTCTGGTCACCACATTTTAGGAAAGGTGTGATTGCACTAGAGTGAGTGCAGGGAATTTAGTTATGGGGAAAGATTGCCTAGATTGGACTTGTGTTCCCTAGCGTAAGTCGATAGTTTTATAAATTGTCAAGAGCATACAAGATGTCAATATGTTCTTCCCATGATAGGGGTTTCAAAAACATGAGAGATGAAGGAATGTTGTGCTATTTGTAACTCAACACAGTAGATTACCTTTGGAACACCTTCGCTCAGCCTGCCTGAACCTACCTGATCTCCCGATTGCCTGACACTTTAATTCTCCTTCCCAATTCTACACCGACCTTTCTGTCCTAGGTCTCCTCCATTGTTAGAGTGTGGCTGAACACAAATTGGGGGAACAGCATCTCATATTTCATGTGGGCAGCTTACAGCCCAGTGGTATGAGTTTTGATTTCTCTCACTTCAGGTAACCCCGGCATTCCCTCTCTCTCTCTCTCTCTATCCCTCTCCCACCCAAGTCGCACTAGCTTCTTGTTTTCACCCTTCAAACAGCTAACAATTACCCGTTTCCTTTATCATTGTTCCCTTTTTACATATCATACATTCATTGTTCTTTATCTTTCTACATCATCGTGTATATCTCTCGTTTCCCTTATCCCTAACCATGCTGAAGAAGGATCTCGACCCAAAACATCACCCATTCCTTTTCTCCAGAGATGCTGCCTGTCCTGCTAAGTTACTCCAGCTTTTTGGGTCTATCTACACTTTATCACCCTCTCGCTGCCCCATTAACAACTCGTACCAACAGCATCCCTGATATCATCTTATTACAGACGTTCCTTTTGTCCTATTTATCCCTCGCCACTATGCAACACAACACATTGTTTCTTTCCCAATTCCAATGATGGATCTTTGACCTGGAACATTTATTTTGTTCCTCTTCCCATGAGTGCTGTCTGACCTGAGTGTTTCAACAATTTCTGTTATTAAGAAAACATGGAGAATGTGGGGACTTGGGTTCTATAGGGAAGTGAGGAATCAAAATTGAAGATGTATATTTAAATACATGGAGCAAGTATTATTGCAAGCTCTAAAGGTTCAGCAGACTTCCATACAGAAGCACAAGATAAGCGAGAAACACGAGAAAATTAAAATGGGAAGCTAAACATTAGCAAATGTAAACAAATCATATTTACAAACAGTTACAACAGTCTAATGAGAGGAATTGTCTGAGCTGCCAAAGAGGGATTGAACCATGAGCTCTTTCAACTGTTAATCAAGGCATTTCGGAAGAATCCCCATGTCCCATGGTGGGTACAGATTTGATCTGGCCTTGAATTTGTTTTATAATTCAATTACTTTTATGTATGAGTGTTTCCATGTGTTAGTGTTAACTGTCCCCACACTGTGTATGTATGTGTGGGGGGGGAGGGGGCGAATTATTGAAGTAGTAATTTGTATGAACCCCTAATATGATGTGCATATTTTTTTTTCAATCTTTTCACCATGCTAGGGGAGTACTGCACATCCTCCTAAAGTAACACACCAGACTTCCACCACTTCTCCATTGTCTAGCCCAAACCAAACTAGCTCAGAACCAAGACCTCTGCCTGCTCCGACTCGCCCCAAGGTCAACAGTGTGCTGAATCTCTTTGGTCAGTGGTTGTTCGATGCAGGACTGGTTCACTGCAGACTACACAGTGGCATGAACAGAGATGGCAGTATGACGGGTAAAAATCTTGTACTTCATTCTTGCTTCCTATTGTAAAACAAAATGTAATTTAAATATCTTTGACAGTCTGTGTACGCTTAATTTAGTTTACAGTCCAGATTTATTAACCCTAATCTAATTTAACATCAGTGTTTCCTTGATTTTTATTTATTTCGTTTTGCATATTTTTTGCATGTAATTGTCAAAATCATGGCTTTTACCCGGATGCCAGTCTTGTACGTAGTGCCCAGTTTACCTCTCAAAATTCTGAAATTTTAAGTTAAAAAATACAGATGAAAGCTGCTTAAGACTAAAGCTTAAAAAAAACTAATCATCTTAACGATATTATAACTACTGCTGTCCTTTGATTTATTTCCATTTTTATTTCTATTATCTTGCAGCATCTTTTATCCAAATTCTTCTTTCTTATAAATCTTGTAAGTAGGAAAAGTAGATTCTATTTTAATTGCAGTCAGCTGTTTTATGATTTTTGCCATAACCCATTCCTTTGCCTTCTAATTGCTCCAGCTGTTTACTCTAACATCTGCCTCCTGTCCTTGTTGCACTCTCTGGGGCGATTAACTCATTCAGTATTCTGTGTGTTTCTCTTGAATGGGGGAGGAGTGTTGCCAAGCCTTGTAACCTGCTCTTCTGCAGGTGCTTGTTTTGATCCCATCATGCTCATTTATCCTGCTATTTTTGTATCATGTCATAAACCTGAGACTGTGCACTAACCATTTTGAATATTTTATATAATTCTCTTTGGTTTCTTCCATTAAGTTCTATTTTTATAAACTTACAAATCTGCGTTTTGTTTTATATGTATGTCTGCGTAATGCATGACTTGTTTCCTTTTGGCAATGTGATGATGAAATGGTTGCCACTCATCAGCAGCTTGTAATCCCTTTAACTTCTTCCTCACCACAGGTATGACAACTCCAGCAGGACTGGACGTCCGTCGGAAGCCCTCCCAGATATCTACTGAAAACATGGTTGCCAATCCGCTCTTTGATGCCAATGAATTTCCAGATAACTACGAGGCAGGCAGGGCAGAGGCCTGTGGAACACTCTGTCGAATCTTCTGCAGTAAGAAAACTGGGGAAGAGATTCTTCCAGTTTACCTATCCAGGTGCTGTTGCTTTTTGCCTGTCAAGTTCAGTGCTGTAAATGAAGCAAGCAGTCATGATTGAATTGTAAATGTTTTATTTATATGAGCCCTAATTACTATTCTGGCAAGCTACCAGCAGTTTTGAGTTCAATGTCCAATGGAAATGAAAATTTAACCTAAACCAGCTGGTGAGAAACAAATAGGATCAAATTGACGTGTTTGCACTCCAAATCCGTTTCATGTTTGGACTTCATTGGCACTGTGGGATGTGTAGTTAGTTCAAGAGTCAAGAGTGTTTTATTGTCATGTGTCCCAGATAGAACAATGAAATTCTTACTTGCTGCAGCACAACAGAATATGTAAACATAGTACATAAAAGAGAGAACACATGCTCAAAAAACAAACAATTATAGTGCAATAATAATAATAGTCTGTTGTAGTTCAGAGCTTATTTGTTGTCGTGTTTAATAGCCTGATAGCTATAGGGAAGAAGCTGTTCCTGGACCTGGGCGTTGCAGTTTTCAGGCTCCTGTACCTTCATTCCGATGGCAGTGGTGAAATGAGTGTGTGGCCAGGATGGTGTGGGTCCTTGATGATAGTGGCTGCCTTTATGAGGCAGCGACTCCAATAAATCCCTTTGATGGTGGGTAGGTCAGAGTAGGTGATGGACTGGGCAGTGGTCACAACTTTTTGCTGTCTTTTCCGCTCCTGGACGTTCAAGTTGCTGAACCAGGCCACGATGCAACCAGTCAATATGCTCTCTTCTGTACACCTGTAGAAGTTCAAGAGAATCCTCTTTGACCGAATCTCCGTAATCTTCTCAGGAAGTAGAGGCACTGATGTGCTTTCTTTATAATTGCATCAGTGTGCTGGGTCCAGGAAAGATCTTCGGAAATATGCATGCCCAGGAATTCTAAGTTATTTACTCTCTCCACCATCATCCCATCGATATAAACAGGATTGTGGGTCCTCATCCTTCCTCTTCCAAAGTCCACAATCAGTTCCTTGGTTTTACTGATAGTGAGAGCCAGGTTGTTGTGCTGGCACCATTTGGTCAATTGGTCGATTGCAATTCTACATTCTGACTCATCACCATCTGTAATTCGTCCAACAACGATGGTGTGGTCGGCGAATTTGATGATGGAGTTCGCACTGTGTCTGGCTAAGCAGTCATGCGTATAGAGTGAGTACAGCAGGGGGCTGAGCCCGCAGCCTTGAGGTGCTCCCATACTGATTGTTACTGAGGATGAAGTATTTCAGTCAATTCGAACAGACTGGTCTATGGATGAGAAAGTCGAGGATCCAATTGCAGAGGGATACGCAGAGACCCAGCTCTGCGAGCTTGGTAACCAGCTTGGAGGGGATGATGGTATTAAACGCTGAGCTGTAGTCTATAAACAACAGCATGACGTAAGTGTTTTTATTGTCCAAGTGGTCCAGTACGGAGTGGGGAGCCAGTGAGATCGCATCCTCCGTGGACCTGTTGTGACGGTATGCGAACTGTAGTGGGTCAACGTTCTTGTTGAGGTAGTAGTTGATATGCTCCATAACCAACCTCTCAAAGCACTTCATCACCACAGACGTTAGGGCCACTGGTCGGTAGTCGTTGAGGCCCGTCACCTTACTCTTCCTGGGCACCGGTATTATTGATGCCCTTTTAAAGGGTTGTTATCAGTAAATGCATTCCTTACTCAAATACCAGACTGGATTGCATTGCATGGTGGAATGTGTATCATGCTTAAGGGGCTGTCCCACTGCGGCGACCTAATTGGCGAGTTCTGGCGAGTTCGCCCTTGACTCGTACTCGCAGTGTGGTCACCACGAGGTCCTAGGAGGTCTTTGTAACTCTCCTTCATGCTTGAGAGTAGTCCCCGCGTACTCGAGGCCTGTTGAAAATGTTATTTGTAGGTAATTGAGGGTAGTTGAAGGTAGTCGTAGATAGTCTTCAACATAGTCGAAGGGAGGTCAAAGGAGATCGTCTTCACTCTCCACTATTCGATGTCCAATTATTTCCGAAGCTAGTCTTTAACATAGTCGAAGGAGGTCTCCTACATGACACTTTTTCAAACTCTTCTAAACTCGTCAATTAGGTTGCTGCAGTGGGACAGCCCCTTTAATATACATGATGATGGTTATTGGTATAGATTAATATGGTTAATCTACATCCTTCCATTTAAAGAAGCAAACTAGAACTAACAAGCATATAGTGGAGTATAGAAGGAACACCAATATGAGGGGAGCGCACTTTACGTTATGCACTGTGAACTGCGAGCAGCAAGCGAGAAGACAGTGCAAAGGTACTTTGGATTTGGCCTGCAGAAGCGACTTGCTTCACTCGGGATTGAATAGGAAAAGGGAGTGAATACCACAGGTCTGACTGGTGTTGAGGGTGAGGATGGAGACCATGGCAGCGAATCAGCAGGCAAAGCACCTTGCCCGGGGTCAGCAGGCAGTTGTGGGATTGGAACCG
This sequence comes from Leucoraja erinaceus, assembly GCF_028641065.1. Classification (NCBI taxonomy): domain Eukaryota; kingdom Metazoa; phylum Chordata; class Chondrichthyes; order Rajiformes; family Rajidae; genus Leucoraja; species Leucoraja erinaceus. The sequence goes on from NC_073397.1 coordinate 1,182,625, forward strand.
TTGGACCGTGGAGGAGACACAGCTGTGTAGTCAGGATAGTAAATCAATTGGAGGCGTGGGTTCGAATCCCACTTCCGACACCATGTTTTGTAATCACTCTATTACAAAGTATTAGATGAACCACAAGGCTTTTATTAAAACGTATGCAGAGAGAATAATACATACTACTGCATTGGTTTCATCTTACAGACTGCCGAGCTAGGGACGAGCAGGGTTGTTATCAGTAAATGCATTCCTTACTCAAATCCCGGACTGGGTGGCATAGCACGGCGGAATGTGTATCATGCATAGTATATGTGATGAAGGTTATATTGGCAGAGATTAATATGGTTAACCTACACTTGTCAATGTCGTATTCTGGACTTCTTATAGACATCTGCGTCTCCAGACCTGAATGCCCAGGATTTGGTCTTCAGAAGAATGCGGATCTCTTGGTTCACCAAGGCTTCTGATTAGGAAACACACGGAAGGTTTTTGTTGGAACGCAGTCCTCCACACATTTCCTTATGAAGTCTCTAACGACTGGCATATTCATTTAAGTCCGTTGCCGAGTCCTTGAACACTGCCCAGTCTACTGACTCCAAGCAGTTCTGTAGTTGTTTCTCTGCCTCCCCAGACCAGCTCTGTGCAGTCCTCACCTCTGGGGGTGCGCTCATCAGTTGGTGCCTGTATGCAGGAAGAAGCAGCACCACTGAATGGTCGGATTTCCTGAAGTGAGGGCAAGGGATAGAGCGGTCGGCATCCTTGATGGTCGTATAACAGTGGTCAAGGGTGTTTAATCATAGCAAAAGGATTTGAGTATAGGAGCAGGGAGATTCTACTGCAGTTGTACAGGGCCTTGGTGATGCATACAGTTTTGATCTCCTAATCTGAGGAAAGACATTCTTGCCATAGAGGGAGTACAGAGAAGGTTCACCAGACTGATTCCTGGGATGTCAGGACTTTCATATGAAGAAAGACTGGATAGACTCGGCTTGTACTCGCTAGAATTTAGAAGATTGAGGGGGGATCTTGTAGAAACTTACAACATTCTTAAGGGGTTGGACAGGCTAGATGCAGGAAGATTGTTCCCGGTGTTGGGGAAGTCCAGAACAATGGGTCACAGTTTAAGGATAAGGGGGAAATCTTTTAGGACCGAGATGAGGAAAACATTATTCACACAGAGAGTGGTGAATCTCTGGAATTCTCCGCCACAGAAGGTAGTTGAGGCCAGTTTATTGGCTATATTTAAGAGGGAGTTAGATGTGGCCCTTGTGGCTAAAGTGATCATGGGGTATGGAGAGAAGGCAGGTACAGGATACTGAGTTGGATGATTAGCCATGATCATATTGAATGGCAGTGCAGGCTCGAAGGGCTGAATGGCCTACTCCTGCACCTAATTTCTATGTTTCTAATCCTCTGGTGCTGCAGGAGACATGTTGGTAGTAGTTTGGGAGTGATTTAGCCCCAAGGTTAATGATCCTTTAATCCACCCAGCAATTACTGCTGAGTCGGTTAAAGGATCACTAAAGTGCACCAGATCTGCTTGATCTCAATGTAATAGAAAGAAAGCTGCATAATGACATGAAAATTAATTTTGGGAGGCATATATAAAAGCCAGTCATGCAAATTGCTTGCCAAGATCTTTCCCGGTCCGAGAACACTAACGCAATTATCAAGAAAGCACATCAGCGCCTCTATTTCCTGAAAAGATTACGGAGAGTCGGTTTCACAAGGAGGACTCTCTAACTTCTACAGGTGCACGGTAGAGAGCATGCTGACCGGTTGCATCGTGGCTTGGTTCGGCAACTTGAGCGCCCTGGAGAGGAAAAGACTACAAAAAGTAGTAAACGCTGCCCAGTCCATCATCGACTCTGACCTTCCTTCCATCGAGGGGATTTATCGCAGTCACTGCCTCAAAAAGGCTGCCAGTATCATCAAAGACCCACACCATCCTGGCCACACACTCATCTCCCTGCTACCTTCAGGTAGAAGATACAGGAGCCTGAAGACTGCAACAACCAGGTTCAGGAATAGCTACTTCCCCACAGCCATCAGGCTATTAAACCTGGCTCGGTCAAAACTCTGATCATTAATAACCCATTATCTGTTATTTGCACTTTATCAATCTATTTATTCACAAAACAGATTAGTGTGTCCATATACCATTATATAAATACACTAATCTGTTTTGTAGTAAATGCCTACTATGTTCTGTGTGCTGAAGCAAAGCAAGAATGTCATTGTCCTATCTGGGACACATGGCAATAAACTCACTTGAAACTTGAACAGATTATTTCTCACATTTCATGTAGAACGGCAACTTTCCACCTTATGTGACTAACATGAGGGTCCTTTGGAAATAACCCTTATGCAGAGTCAAGGAGCATCTGTAATGCACTGATGATCATATCCCGATATAGCTGCCGTTTTATTTAGTTGCCATGGTTCAGAGAACAAAAAGGGTCAAGTTTGCATTCAAGCTTGAGGATCAAAACTGGTGCCTCCACCTACCTAACCTTGGCTCCATCATGACTCCAACAGTAACAATCAGGATAACAAAGGCTGTTGATCCACAACTTTTTCCCAAGTTTCTTGCCACCATTATAGCATTTGACATGGGTAAGATCACGTTTGCATATTCTTGGAGCTTTATATCATGCAATTTGTGGCTAACTTGGATTTTCGCACAAGTAAACTTGAATAGGTTGCACAAAAGTACATGAACTCTGAGTGTAAGCTTTTGAAGTAGGGGAAAAATTTGTTGCAGGCTCTTGATGAGAAATGTTATTTATACCTTTGCCTCCATAGATGCTGTTCCACCTGCTGAGTTCCTCGTGTTTTTCTCATATTTGTAACCAGTTGTGTAGTGAGGTCGTCTGTCAATTTTTTACAAATGAACATGGTCGTATTAATTTAATCCCTCGTTATTGGTGAAAATGCACAAATGTACATCACCTCGTGCAAAACACAGTCATAAAACAAGTTCTTCACAGTCTTTCAATTCTGGGCTTGACACCGAGTGCAGATTAGGGGCAGGCAAAACCTGGCTAATTCCAATTCTGTGTAGATTTGTGCCGCAGGTCGAGAGAGTAGGAAAGCTATCATGTTTCTAGATTTGCAAGCTTGATTTTCTGGGAAGGAAGGACAGATGCACTCTTCTGGGTTAAAAAAAAAAATCCGTAGTGATAAATGAGTATTTTAAGAGAACTATGTGGTAAAATAGCAACAAAAAAAATTAAATTTACAGTTAAAATTAAAATTAAATTAAATTATAATTAAGTGGGATGGATTTGATAACTGCGGTATCTCAATTTTATTGTTAAATGCCATGAAAGTGAACGGCTGCTGATGTTCTCACTCCAGGTTCTACATGGTGCTGATCCAGGGTCTTCAGATAAACGACTTCATCTGCCGCCCAGTTGTGGCCAGTATCATCCTGAACTCACCGGCTTTATTTTGCTCTGATCTGAAGGGCATAGATGTTCTGGTTCCTTATTTCATTTCTGCACTGGAAACAATTTTGCCTGACCGGTGAGTTGATTTATTGTTCTTAAAGCACCACTATTTGACAGTTTTATTTTTTTGTAATTGATTTTGTAATTGATTCCCAAGGCGCTAGACATCTTGACCAACCAAAAGTTATATATGTGCACGCGTTTGACCAGGTGGGAAATCACAACGAGTCTTAATCAATTTTTATATACACACATGTACCTCACTCAAAAGACAGTCTCATAACAGGAAGCAAGAATCCTGAGCCAAAGAAGCTACTTTACCCAACTCTCAATTGAGATTGTCAAATGGCATGAACAGAAAATTAAATCTGAGTAAATCAACAAGGACACAGCAGGAGATCTGTTTGCTTTATTTTGAAACTACTTCTGACAATATCTCATGTTAAAGTGGTGACACAGTTGGTAAAGAAGGTGTTTGTCATCCATGCTATCATTAATAAGGATATGAAGTACTTGAGTTGGGACAGCTTATTACAGGTGTTTTCATCCTGCACCTCCCTTCCCTTTCTTGATCTCAGTCTCCATCACAGGAAATAGACTATTGACTGACGTCTATTACAAACCCACTGATTTCCACAACTACAGTGCCCTCCATAATGTTTGGGACAAAGACCCATTATTTATTTATTTGCCTCTGTACTCCACAATTTGAGATTTGTAATAGAAAAAAATCACATGTGGTTTGTCAGATTTTAATAAAGGCCATTTTTATACATTTTGGGTTCACCATGTAGAAATTACAGCAGTGTTTATACACAGTCCCCCCATTTCAGGGCACCATAATGTTTGGGACACAGCAATGTCATGTGAATGAAAGTGGTCATGTTTAGTATTTTGTTGCATATCCTTTGTATGCAATGACTGTTTGAAGTCTGGCGATGGACATCACCAGTTGCTGGGTGTCTTCTCTGGTGATGCTCAGCCAGGCCTGTATTGCAGCCATTTTTAGCTTATGCTTGTTTTGGCATCTAGTCCCCTTCAATTTTCTCTTCCAGCATATAAAAGGCATGATCAATTGGGTTCAGAGTACACAATTGACTTGGCCACTCAAGAATTTACCATTTTTTAGCTTTGAAAAACTCCTTTGTTGCTTTAGCAGCATGTTTGGGACCATTGTCTTGCTGTAGAATGAACCACCGACCAATGAGTTTTGAGGCATTTGTTTGAACTTGAGCAGATAGGATGTGTCTATACACTTCAGAATTCATTATGCTACTACCATCAGCAGTTGTATCATCAATGAAGATAAGTGAGCCAGTACCTTCAGCAGCCATACATGTCCAGGCCATAACACCCCCACCACCGTGTTTCACAGATGAGGTGGTATGCTTTGGATCTTGGGCAGTTCCTTCTCTCCTCCATACTTTGCTCTTGCCATCACTCTGATATAAGTTAATCTTCGTCTCATCTGTCCACAAGACCTTTTTCCAGAACTGTGGTTGCTCTTTTAAGTACTTCTTGGCAAACTGTAACCTGGCCATCCTATTTTTGCGACTAACCAGTGGTTTGCATCTTGCAGTGTAGCCTCTGTATTTCTGTTCATGAAGTCTTCTGCGGATGGTGGTCATTGACAAAACTACACCTGACTCCTGAAGAGTGTTTCTGATCTGTCGGACAGGTGTTTGGGGATTTTTCTTTATTACAGAGAGAATTCTTCTGTCATCAGTGGATGTTGTGTATATGGACTTCAGTAAGGCCTTTGACAAGGTTCCTCACGGAAGGTTGGTTAAGAAGGTTCAATTGTTGGGTATTAATGGTGGAGTAGCAAGATGGATTCAACAGTGGCTGAATGGGAGATGCCAGAGAGTTATGGTGGATGGTTGTTTATCAGGTTGGAGGCCAGTGACTAGTGGGGTGCCACAGGGATCTGTGTTGGGTCCACTGTTGTTTGTCATGTACATCAATGATCTGGATGATGGTATGGTAAATTGGATTAGTAAGTATGCAGATGATACTAAGATAGGTAGTGTTGTGGATAATGAAGTAGATTTTCAAAGTCTACAGAGAGATTTATGCCAGTTGGAAGAGTGGGCTGAAAGATGGCAGATGGAGTTTAATGCTGATAAGTGTGAGGTGCTACATCTTGGCAGGACAAATCAAAATATGACGTACATGGTAAATGGTAGGGAATTGAAGAATGCAGGTGAACAGAGGGATCTTGGAATAACTGTGCACAGTTCCCTGAAAGTGGAATCTCATGTAGATAGGGTGGTAAAGAAAGCTTTTGGTGTGCTGGCCTTTATAAATCAGAGCATTGAGTATAGATGTTGGGATGTAATGTTAAAATTGTACAAGGCATTGGTGAGGCCAATTCTGGAGTATGGTGTACAATTTTGGTCGCCTAATTATAGGAAGGATGTCAACAAAATAGAGAGAGTACAGAGGAGATTTACTAGAATGCTGCCTCGGTTTCAGCAACTAAGTTACAGAGAAAGGTTGAACAAGTTAGGGCTTTATTCTTTGTAGCGCAGAAGGTTAAGGGGGGACTTGATAGAGGTCTTTAAAATGATGAGAGGGATAGACAGAGTTGACGTGGATAAGCTTTTGCCACAGAATAGGGAAGATTGAAACAAGGGGACACGACTTGAGAATTAAGGGACAGAAGTTTAGGGGTAACATGAGGAGGAACTTCTTTACTCAGAGAGTGGTGGCTGTGTGGAATGAGCTTCCAGTGAAGGTGGTGGAGGCAGGTTCGTTTTTATCATTTTTAAATAAATTGGATAGTTATATGGACGGGAAAGGTATGGAGGGTTATCGTCTGAGCGCAGGTATATGCGACTAGGGGAGAATACGTGTTCGGCACGGACTAGAAGGGTCGAGATGGCCTGTTTCCGTGCTGTAATTGTTATATGGTTATATCAGCTGTGGAGGTCTTCCTTGGCCTGCCAGTCTCTTTGCGATTAGTAAGCTCACGTGCTTTCTTTCTTCTTAACGATGTTCCAAACAGTTGATTTTGGTAAGCCTAATGTTTGCCTGATGTTTCTAACAGTTTTATTCTTGTTTCCCAGTCTCATAATGGCTTCTTTGACTTTCATTGGCACATCTTTGGTCCTCATATTGATAAACAGCAATAAAAGTTTCCAAAGGTGATGAAAAGACTGGAGGAAAGACAAGGTGCTGAGAGCTCTCTTATACCTGCATTAAGGAGGCAATTAAACACACCTGAGCAATTACAAACACCTGTGAAGCCATGTATCCCAAACATTATGGTGCCCTGAAATGGGGGGACTGTGTATAAACACAGCTGTAATTTTTACATGGTGAAACCAAAATGTATAAAAATACCCTTTAATAAAAGCTGACAATGTGCACTTTAACTACATGTGATTTTTTTTTTTTTTCTATTACAAATCTCAAATTGTGGAGTCAAGAGACAAATAAATAAATGATGGGTCTTTGTCCCAAACTATATGGTGGGCGCTGTAATTCGACTGCACTTCTTCTCACCCCACTTCCTGCAAAGTCTCTATCCCCCCCCCCCCCCCCCCCACTCACAATTTCTCCGTCTACGCCGGATCTGCGCCCAAGGTGAGGTGTTCCATACTTGGACATCCGAGATGTGCTCAATCTTTCGGGAACGTGGGTTCTCCTCTTCTGTCATAGATGTCTCCTTGATACCCCGGAGTTCCGCCCTTGTTCCCCCTCGTCGCAACAGAGACAGTGTACCCCTAGTCCTTATCTTCCACCCCATCAGCCGTCGCATACAACACATAATCCTCTGATATTTCTGCCACCTCCATCCGGATCCCACCGCTAGCCACATTTTCCCACCTCCACCCCTTTCCGCCTTCCTCAGAGACTGTTCCCTCCGCAACTCCCTGCTTAACTCATCCCTTCCCACCCAAACTATCCCCTCGCCAGGTACCTTCCCCTGCAACTGCAGATGCCTGTCCATATGCCTCCTTCCTTGACTATGTCACGGGACCCGGACAGTCCTTTCAGGTTATGCAGAGGTTCACTTTCACGTCCTCCAACCTCATCTACTGTATCCGTTGTTCAAGATGTGGACTCTTATACATTGGTGAGACCAAACGTAGACTGGGCGATCGTTTTGCGGAACACCTTCTCTCAACCCGCCTGAACCTACCTGATCTCCTGGTTGCTGGACACTTTAATTCTCCGTCCCATACCTACACAGACCTTTCTGTCCGTGGTCTCCTCCATTGTCAGTGAGTGAGGCTAAATGCAAATTGGAGGAACAGCATCTCATATTTCGCTTGGGCAGCTTACTGGATTTCTGGTTTCTGGATTTTCTTGCAATGAGACTGAGCTTTGTAAAATAAGAAATCTGAGCAATGAATTGTAAAAGTAACACTTTTTTTCACTATCTCTTTTGCAGAGAACTGTCAAAATTTAAAGCATATGTGAATCCCACTGAACTCCGGAGAGCTTCAATCCACATTCTGCTGTCGATGATGCCACTCCCCCATCACTTTGGGACAGTTAAAGCAGAGGTACAGTTTAAATGTTCTGACATCTACTCAATATTATAGCAATGAAGAAAATGTCTACAGGAACATAGTTATTATTTGACAGTGAATGTTTGATTGGACAGCATTTGTTTTTTGTCTGGTATTTAGATTGTGTATGTTCATGTAGGTGATTACAGAACGCTAGAGGAAGAAAGATCACATCAAGCTGAATTCCAGTTTTTGTTCCAATTTGTTCTTACTAAGAAGGCAGCAGATTTGATGCTTTTCTAATTCATTTGCAAGTTTTATTCATCTGAGATGGATATTGTTGGCAAGGCAGGCATTTGGAACATACTGCACAGACCTCCAGCCTCTCACCTTCCTCATAACTGCATTGGATACTGTCCTCCTGCTAATCAAGTTAAAACCATCCTGAGTAGCACTAGCACGCCAGCCCACCAGGATATTGGTCCGTCTCCATTTTACGTGCAACCCATCCCTCGGATAGATTACCTCTGTCCTAGAAAGGAATCCAATGATCCAAAAATTTGAATCCCTGCCCCCTGCACCAACTTCTTTTTGACCTATCTTCCTATTCCTAATCTCACTAGCATGTGGCACTGGGAGTAATCTGGAAATTACTACCCTTGAGGGCTTGCTTTTTAAACTTATGCCAAACTCCCTATAGTCACTCTGCAGGATGTCATCCCTTTTTCTACCTTTGTCATTTGTGATAATGTGGACAACAACTTCTGGCTGCTCACCCTCCACCTTGTGAATATTGTGCAGCTGCTCCAACACATTATGGAAGCAACTCTCCCTCCTGGAGAGCCGTTTGCAGCCACAGAATCTCCTGTGTACTCTTAACTAACGAGTGTCCTATCACTGAAGTCGTGTCTGACTTCACCTTTCCTGTTCTGTCTTGTGCCACAGACCTGACAACTGCCTCTATTCTCGCTTGAATGAGAAGGGAATGGAGGGTTATGGTACGAGTGCAGGCAGGTGGGACTAAGGGGAAAAAAATGTGTTCGGCATGGACTTGTAGGGCCGAGATGGCCTGTTTCCGTGCTGTAATTGTTATATATGTTACATTATATATGTTATAACGCTATCCCACCAAACATTATCCAAGAGAGTATATCTCTTTTTGAGGGGAATGGCCACAGGGGATTCCTGCCCTCACTGCCTAAAACCTTCTGGTAGTCATACATCCACATTGTTACTCCCAATCACAATACTTAGTCTTGAGCCAAAGCCTCAACACTTACCCTCAAAAGAGCACCTCACCTCAAAAAACAACCACTCGTAAAACAACCACTCCCAGATGACTGCTCCTTTAGGACCCACCTTCTCTTCATACACAATTTGGAGCAGACACTCCTGAATTCTACAGCTACACTTTGCATCTCCCCTGCTGCTACCCCTCTCAGCTGCACATTCACTGTTAGTATATACATTATCCTCATTTCCTTCATCAATGCTCACTGTTGCCTTTAATAACCCCAAGCTAGCTTTCGTAATAAATCCACATTTGTCTCTGACTGCTAGCTCGGTCTCTGCTACTGTTTAGATCACCCTCCACCATGAAGATGAAACTAATGGTCCATAGTTATTGGGTTTATACTTAATCCTTTTGAAACAAGATTATAATATTGGCGATAGACGTAACTTAGCCGGTCAGGCAGCATCTCTGTAGAACATGGATAGGTAACGTGACTGGTGGAGACCCTTTTTCAGACTGAAGTCTGAAGAAGGGTCTCGACCTGAAATGTCATCTGTTCCTTTTCTCCAGAGATTCTGCCTGTCCCGCTGAGTTACTCCAGTATTTTGTATCCACAATGTAAACCAGCATCTGCAGTTCCTTCCTACGCGTTAGAATATTGGCAATTTTCCACCCTTTGGGCATACTCCTGAATCAAAGGGTATTTGGAAGGTGATGGTCTATGCTTCTGTGGAAATTGGTAGCAAATAGTGGAAAATGGTGGAAATTGAAAGTATAGGGGGAAAAAAATTGTTCACACAAACATTGTGCACATTTCTAAGCCACATCCACCTATATTGTTTTTTTACTTTCTAGGTGCTTTTGGAAGGAAAGTTCAGCAGTGAGGAATCATCGGCACATGACAAACCAGTAACCTTCCTGTCATTGAAGCTGAGGCTGGTCAATGTGTTAATTGGTGCCCTACAGACCGAAACAGACCACAACAACACACAGATGATTCTAGGTTGGCAGGGATTCTGACTTTTTCACAATTGACTCGCGGTTGCCAATATTTTGGTTAGTCAACAATGAAATGTTTTCCTTTTAGGCGCCATGTTAAATATCGTTCAAGATTCTGCTCTTCTGGAAGCAATTGGTTCTCAGACAGAGCTGGTAAGCAACCATTGTGGTGCATGTTTTAATTGAATGACTGAGAACCGTTCTACACGTGTTGAACAATTGACCACAATACATCTCCTTTGGACAGTCTGGTTTTCAGTACTCCACAATTCAGTTGTGCAGCTCTCTGACCAAAGCTGTAGGCATTCCTTCATTCTGCCCTGTCTTTTCACAGAATGTTGGTGATAACACTCACGTGTCACTCAAGAGTCACAGTCGAAACAGCAGTGGTATCAGTATGACCAGTACGGGCAGTTCTGAGGCCACAACACCGGATAGTGAAAGACCGGCACAGGCCCTGCTGCGGGATTATGGTGAGATACACCTGGCGTTGAATGTGCATCTTGTAGAAATTTGTTTTAGGTTTAAAAAAAGAGCTAGCTACTGACGCTGAAGATAATGATCTTACGCGACGATTGGAACCCAAATGCTGCAAGTAGTGTCTGGTAGTAAATCTAATCTTCAATAACTCTCCTTCTCCAAAAAGAAAACCACTAGCACTTGAAGTGTCATTAGTGATTGTTGCATGAGTGAGGAACTCAGTATTTTATGCTAGAAATCTTGATATTTGATGAGAGCACCCCAACCCACTGGAGTATGCTAATAAATCTAGAGCTTACAGAATTATGACACCCACTGAGCGTTTTAAGACTTTCATGTGTGTCTTGACCTTGAATTGAAATCATGTTGACGAATGGATTGACCAATACCAGATAAAACTCCCCAAACTGCTAGTTTTATAGAACACTGAACTTTATTCCTGAACCAAAACTGCAGGTAACTGCAGGCAGCATCTGTAGAAAGAACAACAGAATTAAAGTTAAGGCCTTAGCTGTTTTGTTTTAACGAGACTAAAACAGATTTTCTACTTTTATAGTACTTAACACAGTGGCATGGTCACATGCGGCACGGTGGCGCAGTATAGAGCTGCTGCCTTACAGTGCCAGAGACCCAGGTTCAATCCTGGCTAAGGGTGTGTGTCCGTACAAAGTTTGTATGTTCTCCTTGTGACCCGTGTTGCTTTTCTCCAAGATCTCAGGTTTCATCCCACACTCCAAAGACCTACAGCTTCGTAGGTTAATTGGACTTGGTACAAATGTAAAATTGTCCCTAGTGTGCGTACGATAAGGTAGCATTAATGTGTAGGGTAGGTTAATGTTAATGTACGGGGATCGCTGATCAATGCGGACTCGGTGGGCCAAAGGGCCTGTTTTCGCATTGTATCTCTAAACTAAACTAACATTAAGTGCTTAACAGTCTTTTCTATAAAGTCAATTTTGTACAGGGCATACAAGAATGATAATAGCAAACTAAACAGCAATGGTACTCCAGTGTTACCGCTGTGACCTGGACACCCTGGTTTCATTGCAGCCTTGCTAATAATGAAGCCTGATATCACATGGCTGGATTAGATGGGTGTCAAGAGGAGCTTTGGAAGAGTTCGCAGCTCATCTCAAGGTTACGGGTAAATTAGCGTTGTCGCTAAGGGTGGTGTGAATTCGAAGCGATCATTTCATTTGCTTTTCTGAAAATCGTTTAACTCACTTATTGGCGATCAATGTGGATTTTTAATGTAGATAGTCAGCTGGGCTGATTGAATGCAAAGACTTGGAAATACATAATTTGTTTGCAGTTGTTAATAGCATTGTCCTGCAAACGGCTCGACTGACTAACTTTAGGTCGTCTCCTAACAATTCGGCTTGACTACTCGGCTTGACATTGAAATGCATGCAAACGCATATTGCATAGAATTCCTCTTGCAATGGCTTCGTGGTCAGAAATATTGCAATCTAAAAGACACGTGTAAAATAGTAGGTAGACAAATATTCTGGGGAAACTCAGCGAGGGTGAGGCAGCATCAATGGGGCGAAGGAAATGGGCAACGTTTCGGGTCGAAACACCTTCTTCAGAATAAAATGCAATATTTTGTAGAGTTTGGCATCCCAATGTTCTTTGCCTTGCACTTCTGTTTGGGGTCACTCATTAAGATGACTTTATCTTTGGAGCCAGAATCTATTCCACATCAGGGATTTGGATATTTTTGTGGGTTCTGAGAGATCTTGCACAGAATTTTCTGCATAAAGGTAGTGAGATTATTGCAATTTATTGCATTGTGCTTGATTGTAAGGTTTCATGTTGTTGACCACAGAGTGGAGGTGTTAACCAGGGGATTACTGTTGGGAATTGCTGCAAATTAGTTTAATACGGGATTGCAAATATGTTGATTCAACAATGATTAATAGTAAGATTAAACGAGTACTTACCAGTGCGAAGTTTGATCTGTATTTTATGAGGAGTTACGATGAGGGATTACGTGAAGAACCCACCCAGCGCGCAGGCGCGGCATACTTCCAAGCAGCGGTGTGGAATCACAGATAGACACTAGTTGAAGTAAAGATAGTAAAGACCAACGAGACATTAGTCCGAATTTGATCTATATAATGAGGGTGGGAGCGGAGGGCACGTAATCCCTCATCGTAACTCCTCATAAAATACAGATCAAACTTCGCACTGGTAAGTACTCGTTTAATCTTACTATTTTACTTCGGAGTCACGTGAGTGACTACGTGAAGACTTCAAAGGTCTGTGATTTCAAACCGTGTAACAGTTATATCACTCACTGCCGAAAGATCATCGAGGGAGGAAGTGGTATCTAAAGACCAACAAGTTTGTTTAGTTATAAAAGAAATGTTTATTAACTATAACAAAAATTAGCTCCCCTGGGCTTTAAATCATAACTTTGCGGTTTCTAAAATGCTATCCGCAAAGACGTCCTGTTCCATCAGCGGTTTTCTGTAGAATCTTTGGAATGTCGATTCCCTTGACCATCCCGCTGCTCTGAGGATGTTGTCTAGGGGAACCTGCATCCTATCCGCCGCTGAGGTAGACGCTGCCCTGGTTGAATGGGATTTAAAAACATCTGTGTTAATCCCTGCCATGTTGAGGACCTGTTTTAACCATCTGGATAAAGTCTGGCTGGTAACCCGTCCAAAAGGCTTTTTGTGGCTAACCCATAAGGCTTTCTCTCCCCCTCTAAGTGTTTGGGTAGTGTCTAGATAATGATGAAGGTGGGTCACCACACACAGCCTGGGTTCTGGAGGGTATGCCCGGAAGATCAACGGGGAGTTGGATGTACCTGGTCTACTTTGTTTTACCAACCCCGGCATGGTGAAAGTAATGGTATCTGGGGTGGTCACCATGTAGTTCAGATTTAGCTGGTGCAGCGACTGAACCCTCTGAGCCGAGACAAGCGCCATTAGCATAAGGGTCTTATAAGTGGCCTGTTCCAGGCTCAGGGATCCCACCGGAGGCCAACCTCGAAGGTGTGTAAGAACTACACTCACATCCCACATATGGGTGTATCTAGATGTAGGGGGTTTGGTGTTAAAGATCCCCTTAAGGAGTTTGATGACCAGAGGGTGGGATCCGACACTATGCTGTCCTAAGGGCATGAGGTATGCGGACAGGGCGCTCCGAGCTGTATTGATGGCACTGTAGCTCATCTTGAGGTCATGGTGCAGGTGGGCCAGGAACTCCAGCACATCCGAGATCGAAGCCGTCTTGTAGGATGTCCCTGCTTCCAGACAGTACTGTTCCCATTTCCTGATGTAGGTCAGGTACTGCTTTTTGGTGGAAACTCGCAGGGATGCCGACATGGTGGTGATTGTTCTCTCTGATAACCCCAATCCCCGGTAAGGTCTGTTCAAAATCTGGAAACCAGGAGGTTCAGTTTTTGGTGGCATGGATGGCTAATGCCAGTTACCGGGTGAGTCAATAATTGGGGGTGGCTATGAAGAACCATAGGTGTCTCTACCACCATGTCGTGGAACATTGGGAACCATGGTTGGGTAGGCCAGTCGGGTACGACCAGAATGCCAGAGGCTGAGTCTGCCTGAATTTTCTGGAGTACCCGACTGATGAGGCAGAAGGGAGGGAAAGCATAGAAAAAGAAATTTCCCCAATCCAGCGTGAAGGCATCTACCGCTGCTGCCTCTGGGTCTGGTTCCCAAGCCACATACATGGGTAGTTGGTGATTTAACCTAGATGCAAACAAACCTATATCTGGCGTACCATATTGCTTGACAATCTTAGCAAATAATTTTGGGTCCAACATCCATTCGATGTTGTCATTGAATTTTCGTGACCTGGTGTCCGCCACTAAATTTAGCTTGCCTGGTAAATAGGCAGCTGATAGCCAAAATATGTCTCTCGACACACCATTGCCAGATAATAGCAGTTAATTTGTCGCATGATACTGATTTTATGCCACCCATGTGCTGGATATAAGATACCGCCGTAGTGTTGTTGATCATAATTCTAACATGCACGTGCCGCATATCAGATGCATATGCTTTTAGCCCATAAAAGGCCGCGAGCATTTCCAAAAAATTAATGCCCAGTGATTGTAGTAGCGATGCCTCTGAGTTAGTCCATCTGCCACCCGTGCTGTCTATGGAGTTAGTAGCTCCCCAGCCTAAAGCACTGGCATCCGTTGTAATGATTATGTTAGGATTGGTTACGGCGATAGGACTGTGACTGTGCCAGATATTTTCAACCCACCACTGAAGTTCTGATTTAGCTTCAGTGGGTAATTCCATTTTGCGGTCATAATGTCCCCTATTAAGACGTAATGCATGAGTCCTTGCTCTTTGTAAATTTTGATAATGCAAGGGCCCATGTTGGGCAGCCGGGAATGCTGCTACGATAGAGCCAATAACTCTGGCTACGTGCCGTATCCTAGGTTGCGGTGTAGCAATCAAATGGTTACAAGCTTCGATGAGTGAAACTTTTTTGTCTCTGGGCAGAGTGACAGTTATATGAATAGTGTCAATAGTGAAGCCTAGGTAGTCCATGTTAGTAGTAGGCTCCAATATTGATTTATCTGGGTGAATGATGAATCCCAAAGCTTCAAGGAGTTGCTTAGTGGCTAAAACTCCTGCGACAGCTTGTTCCCTTGTTCTTCCTAATATGAGAACATCGTCCAGATAGGCCACGACTAAATGTTTTAGTT
Organism: Leucoraja erinaceus; assembly: GCF_028641065.1. Taxonomy (NCBI): domain Eukaryota; kingdom Metazoa; phylum Chordata; class Chondrichthyes; order Rajiformes; family Rajidae; genus Leucoraja; species Leucoraja erinaceus. The sequence continues at coordinate 1,197,925 of NC_073397.1, forward strand.
CTCTCAATTTCCTCATGGCCACTTTAAGAATTTTCGTAAATAGTCTGGGAGCTGTCGTTAACCCATTGGGCAAGGCTCGGTACTGCCATAGCCGGCCCATCCAGATAAATTTCAGATATTTATAATAATTTTTATGAATGGGTACCAAATAGTAAGCATCTTTGATATCTATGCTTGCCATGTAGTATCCCTTGGAGATCAGTTGTCTGGCAGTGACAAATGTCTCCATTTTGAAATGTTGATACTCAAAAGACTGATTAAGTGACGTCAGATCAATAATAATGCGACATCCACCATCTTTTTTGGATTTGAGAAAAATATTTGATACAAATTCTTGCGGCTCGTGTGTGGTCATTTCGATGATGCCTTTAGCCACGAGCCGATCAAGTTCAGCTTGTCCTTCTACCTTCTCAATTGCTGAGGGAAGGAATACCCTTTGGGGCATGTGCTGAACTGGCGGTTCTACGCCTGGTTTGAACTCAATTTTGTATCCACTAATACTGTTGAGTATAAACTTATTATTAGTAAGGGAGCACCAAACCTGCTTGAAAAACCTCAAACGTCCTCCTGTTAATATTACACCCTTTGTCTGTGTATGTTGACAGGAACCAGACCCACCTACCTCCATGTTTACTTGTGGGGTCGTTTTCGGTGGGTTTGGCCCAAGGTTGTCCGTGTTGGTGCTGCGGTGGGGCGGCGCATCTTCCCATGGCTCCGCCCTGGGCCCCGCTCTAAAAAAGAGCTCTGGGGGTAGTGGGAGGCGGTCACCAGGCTTTCACCAGCTTGGTACCTGCTGGTGGCTGCCGAGGCGTGCTGCCAACTGGGTGTCTTCACCCTGCTCGGTCCTGGCCCTGCCCTCATGAGGCCTACAGGTTTAGCCGCCTCTTCCAGCTCCTTCAGCCTTTTGGCCAGGTCTGCGCCAAATAGCAGCGCCTCCCGTTCGGGCGCTGGAGCCTTGCAGAGGCCCGCATATGTTGGGTTGAGGGCCGGCCTGATGTTGTCGCGCCGTAGGTTGTTTAACTCGTAGGTGGTGCTGCACATCAGTGCGAGGGCATCCTGTTGGGGTATGGTCAGGTCTTCATTCCCAACGGACCGAGCAAAGGCGGTGACGGCTGCTGAATGGAGCTTCAGGACTTGCTGCATTTTAACTTCCTGAGCCCTGATCTGCTGCCCCAGGTGGTTCCAGATCTGCCCATTGACCGTCTTGACCCTCAGCGCCTCACAATTTTCTGGCGCTGTGTATGTGTCAAGGGCCTGCTGGACGGCTTTGTCCTGCATCGGGTTGTTGGACAGCCTGTTTATGCTGGCCGCCAGTCTGGGTGGCAACACCATCCCAGTTGTTGGGGGCGCTGCATATCGCCCCACTACACCCAGTAGCTCTTCTTCCGGCACGCCCGGCATGCTGACGGTATCCTCCGCCTGCCCTTGAGATAGGCCAGCCCAGTCCTGGCCTCCCTTACTGCCCTCGAACATAGAGGGTACAGAAGGGTGTGGAGAGGAGGAGGCCAAAGCCCGTCCTCCTGGGAGATGCGTAGCCTGCATCTCCTCGTTGATCATTCGCTCAAGGAGCTGCCTCATGCAGCTTATCCGAGCGTCTCCCCTTTTCGGTGGGGGAGAGAGTTCCCGTTCCTCCGATTCATCGGAGGACACCGGCCGGTCGGTCTTATGAGTCGCCTTCCTCCCAGTGCGGGGCGTTGATATCTGCAGCACTGGGGGCGGCTCGGTGTCGGGAGAGCGGGAGCGTTGAAACGACTCCTCCGCTGCGAGAGGCTGCCGCCCAGCTATGGACCCCTCCTCGGGTGGAGTTGGGCAGGCAGTCCTCCTGGCTGGTCGCTTCCTAGAGGCCATTATTTCCCTGGAGCGACTCTGTAACAAAAAAGGCACTTACCTGAGGTCTTGTCTTTATGCTGCAGCTGGAGAGCCTGGCTCCAGCTGCTGCCGCTGTTGCACTGCTGACGTAATGTCGCGCCTGCGCGCTGGGTGGGTTCTTCACGTAGTCACTCACGTGACTCCGAAGTAAAATCTCCATTATGAGTTGCTTTTAAAGTTTGCTTTTAAAGTTCTGAGAATGTGATAGTCTTCATGATTTCATGCCTTTTAAAGTGCAGAACTGTTGTCATTTCCCTAAATGCTATGTTAATTTTGACAAAGTACAGTACTGTTTTATCTCAGGATAAAAATGCAGCTCAAAGCTTGGGGAGATTTTCTTTAAATTTACAGCAAATCCTGTAAAGAAATATATGGATTGTGGGTAGTCTTCAGGAGCGGTTCCCAATTTCAGTCTTGGGCCATGTGTAACGTTGCTACCCACCTCCTTAAACTCCAGCAAGAAACCTTCTGGACTGGGAAGTTTGTTTTCCTTAAATGCTATTATCTTGCTTATTGGGCGAGTCCCTGTCCTTGACTCAGATTCAGCTTCCTCAGTAGGTTCAGCTGCTTCTAATATAAACATTGAGGCAAAGTAATCACCCTATAAGTCCACTACTTCCTTATTTTTCTTTGAAATTTCATCATTATTCATTTCTAATGGAACAGCATTTCTTTTGATTATCCTTTCTCACGGCTCCTCTCTAAAATAGCTGTAGATCTTCATATAGCTTTCAAATTCTGTTTAACAGAGGCAAGTGCAATGACAAACACTAATAGGAAATTGGAGTGTGTCAGCAGGCTCAGGAGTGAAACGTGGCAGGGCAGGAGACCGTTGCATTTTGGCCGAAATATTGATGTCCAATCAGTTTGGGGGCTAGCAAGAAGAAGATATTGTGATGGGCCAAAATTGTAATAAGTTAGCATTTGGAATCATTTGGTGTAGTCGCCTTGCTTATCAAAGTTCAAGCCATCATACTTTCTAACTGTTCCAGATCAAGAAAACTGTGGAATATAGACACAAAAAGCTGGAGTAACTCAGCAGGTCAGATTCCATTTCTGATGAAAAAGAATAGGTGACGTTTTGGGTCGAGACCCTTCTGTTCCTTCTATTCCTTTTGTTGAGAGATGCTGTCTGACCCGCTGAGTTACTCCAGCTTTTTGTGTCTATCTTTGGTTTTAACCAACATTGCAGTTTCTTCCTTAACAATCTGTGGAATAGGTTCAGTCAGATGGAATGAGAAAGCCACAATTTCTGGAATTTAATTGATGAGACTTTAATGTGCAAATATATTTCAATAGCTAAGCTTTAGATTCAATATTGCTGAATATTCAAGTGTTGACTATTTAAAATATTAATCATTGATCAAATCTGGGAATTCAAGATTGGTGTAGGGTTGAAGCTGTAGGTGGAGGTAAATTATCTCTCTTGGGGGAAGCCAGGGAAAATATCAGGAGGCAAATCATTGCAAAAGATGGAGAAATGTCGAAAGTTACTTTCCCACTACAAAACAGGTGGAATCAACTGAAACAGATGAGTAGGTTTGGTGAGGAATGGTTGCAGAGCCAATACGGATAACTAGAAGGGGAGGCACGGAAAGCTGTGATCAAATTGAATTGAGGAACAGGATGACCTTGAGTTCTTGAGTTCTTAAATAAGTCTAAACCATTTTATCGCCTTAGTTCCAGTTGCTTTTTTTTAAAAAAATGATATTGAAAAAATGTTGGAACCCCCCAGGCTGGCTCCACTGCTCTGGTTTTACGTGAAATGTTAATGTGAAAATGTAGCATAGGGTAAACTAATTGTAACATTGGAGCAAAGGAATATGTTGAACAGTCTGCTGCAGGTTTAATTTTCTAATCTCAAAAACAAAATGCTAGTAATACCTAAGGTGTCCCTGAGTGACTTTAGGAGAAGACATGATGGGCACTGGTAATGGTGAGTTAATCAGTAGCCCTCATTTCCCTGCTTGGCTGCATCTCCCAACCAATTTGGCTCTGAGTTTCATTTTTCTGCCAATGTGTCGGCCAACAACCTAAATAGTGATATTAAAATGTTTGTGCGTGTCAAGCATCTCCACCTAGAATCTCACCTTTGCCCACTTACCTCCTTATATTTTTCCCAAATGTTCACATCTGTGCCGTTTCTCTCGTTTCTTGTTCCGTGTGCAGTTATCTGAATTGTTTTCATTGTCTCTAACCCTATTCCACCCTCTTGTCCGCCCACCTTAATCTAAACAGTGACCGCGATACATGTCTGACAGGACCAAGATTTGAACGAGGATGTTGAAAACAAAACAAAAGCCATTGATTCCCATCAAGTCCAAAAAATTAAATAAACCCACTGGGGCCTGGATCACAGAAATATCCTTGTTGTCTTAAACTAACTTGATTTAGCTTGCACCACAAAATAAACTACAATTTGTTTTAAGCTTTTAAGATGACGCTGACGGAGGATATTTGCCGATCAGCTCCCAGGGGAGTAGCTCTCTGCCCAATTGTCCTTTTACTTAATCTTAGCATTAACCTACACTAAGGGGTAATTTGCAAAATCTAATTAACCTAGCTGTGAGGGATAATGGGAGTATCTGGCCAAGGAGAAAACATCCGGACTCTGTGGAGGCAACACAGAGGTTGGGAGTGAGCCCGGATCTCTGCAGCTCTGAGGCAGCAGCACCTTCTGGAGGACCAGCCTGTATCCCTGGGACACCCATGCACGTCCACGGATAGTGGAACTCTCCTCAGCAGAAATGTTGGGGGAAAAGACATGTGAATGGAACAGATGAAAGCAGAATCTTCACTCCCCCGCCCCCTCCCCACCCTTCCTTTCCATCTTATTTTGAGCCCTTATTACATTAAAACTGTTTTTAAAAATAGTGTAAAATGCTGCATTGTAATTCAACTTTACAGCAAGAACATTTACTGTAAATATAAAGTTTGTTTTGGTTGGGATCCATAACAAGTTTACTCTCCTGTTTCCTCCAGTGTCCCTTTATCTCCCCCCCCCCCCCCCCCCCCCCCAACCCCCCCCTACTGTCACACTTTTTTTTGGTTTATAATGTGCTTTGCGTAAAGTGTACTAAAAAGATGTGTGTCTGATAATGTGACCAGTCTTGTGATATCCTGTTAAATATTCCCTGTGACCAGTTTTAAGATGCCTAATACAATGTTTGTAAAAAGTGTTGCTGTGTTGCATGTTAATCATGTTCTTTTTTTTGTATGTCTCCCTTCCCAATAGGTGGTACAGGTATTTTTATGTCATGAATTCTTTTCATCCTCCATTCAAATTCTTGCAAAATTGTGTTTATCACCATACATGTATTAAATTTGTTTTTTACGGGGCAAAAGGTACAGCATATACTTCAAATAATTTGTATTTAATTGGCACTTATTAAGTTGGTATCCTTTATATTATTTTGTAGTTCTTGCTACTTTTGAATGTAAAATGTTTCTCCACCAGTCACATTCGGGGTGATTGACCTTCATTATAACCTATAGTTTGAACCATATCCTTTTTATTTTGCTTTTGCACTTCCTCCCCTTTCACCTTAACCCACATACATGTTGATTGGGGCAATGAACTTGGAACACTTTTTTGCACCAAAGTTAAAGTTAAATCTAGACAAAAGAAAACACAATCCCAGTTTTGTGGAAAGAAAATGAAAGTTTAATAACTTTGCAATCCGGAACCACAAATGAAATACTGGCTCATTATGCCACCTCCCTATAATATTGCCTCACCTCCCCTTATTGCACACGAACCAAAGATTATTGTAACTGTTCTTCAGTAAAACTTTTTCTTGATGAAATGGTATGGTGCTAAATGCATAATCAGTTAATTGAATTTCAGATTGGTTCTGGGGCTCTCATCTCTCTTAATAGTCTATTGCTGGCTTTCTGCACAACTGAAAGGCTGTTCAGTTAATACTGCATGACCTTGGATGTCTCAATACAGATGCCAGGACACTATAGCTCAAGGCAATTGCATTTAGAAACAAATGTTATCGGTGGAACCTATTGCAGACGCAGCTCACTCGCTCTAATTGCCCCAGTACTGGGAGAGGAAAGATCTGATCCAGCCCCCACATCCGTGTACCCACAAGTGTAAGTTGAAGAATGGGTATGGGGGTAGCAGTGTATCTGCCAGCATTCTGCTCTCTGCAACTGGCTACAAGGGAGAGAAAATAAATGTCATTGTTTATTTTCCCCATGCAGCAAAGATGAACTTCCCAACAATAAAAATACTTGCACGTTGTCTATGTTGGATTCACCTGAGACTGTGTCTTGAGCAGATGGTCACCTCTGTTTGAACTCTTAACATAAAGCCATTAATATAGGAATGGCATTAACATCAACTACATCCCGTGGCACCAGAATCACGACTGCTGTGGAACTGTTTGCTACCTTGCTCCGTTTTGGAACCTGAATCTTTGCACCCCTACCAAGCCTGTAGAATCACAGCAACCTGCTGGGATGAAATCTAGTCACACCTTGTTTGACTTTGAATGCTGATCAATAATTGTTGACTCACAGGGTTCAGACCCAACTACTCCTTGTTCAGGTGAAAAACGCTCCATTCTGCTGTGAGTAGTTCTGTAATTCAAGCAGAATTCTGGCAGCTATTTGGACCAATTACCATTTGATAGATTTGTTTGTTCAACATCAATCTAGTTTCTCCACGATGTTTAGATTTTTGACATTAATTCATTTATTTTTATTATGATCTGATTGGCATTTCTCAGTAAGCTGTGGAGAATTTAAAAATCCATAATCCAATAAATAAATGTTCTCAAATATAAAAAGGCTTCAAAAGCTGCTCATAAGTTTATTTTCAAAATCTAAATCTGTATTGAGACACCTTTCAGGATCCGCAACATCTCGAGAAATTGCTAAGTGATACCATTATATCTTATGCAGTATTATTCATGAACAGAACCTTAAGTTATTTTGCTTGTCAATGTGAGTCTACATATAAACAATATGCAGTGATGCTGTGGAAATATCTACACAATACCTGAAATTTAGGGCAACGTTACTTTTTTTGTGCTGTCAATTGGCCGTCGTAATTGGGCAGGGAAGCCGTTTGCCTTCTGGTTTGGCCATTGGTCTTTTGTGTGGAGTTTTATTGCAGGCAATCCCTTCGTTTCCAATGTTTACATAAGCCAATTGTGTTTACCGCATTGTGTAAAGCTGGCATTTCCCTCGAACTAACCAGTGGAAAGAGCACCACAGGTTAATAATCATATAGAGCCTGATTTACAATTAGGCATTGGATTGGTACATTGCAGGAGAGGAATTAGACTTGTGACTAGGCTCAGAAAGTGTCACCCTACAGCCTACTTTGCCTCTTCTTTTCCCCCATTAACTCCTGACTCTTATCTCTGCAGTTACAATGCCTTCTACAATAATATTTTGAAATCTTCTCAAGGATATCAATTGCCACCTTCGGAAAGCACCCCAGAAAAGGTGTAAACATAAACATTTTCATTCAAAGAAATAACAGGCACAGGCCATTTGGCTCCTTGAGTCTGCTTTGTCATTCAGTAAGATTATGACGGATCTAATCTAATCTTGACCTTGACTCTATTTTCTTGTTTTAAGTCTTGATTTCCCCACTAGTCCAAAATCTGCCGATCTCAATTTGAATGTATGCAACGACGCAGCCTCTGCCGCTGCCCAGAATAAAGAATTTTCAAAGAATTTGAAGCGTGCTGAGGGAAGAAGTTTCTCATCTTCTCTTTAAATGTAGTCATTCAACCTATGTATGTCCACGAAGGAAAACTTCCTTCCAACATATACCTGTCAAGCCTCTCAAATGTCATGTTTCAATCTAGTTCTTCTAAAAGCGAATGTTTGTCCAACCTGAACAATCATTCTACATAAGATAGCCCTATGGTCCCAGCAATCAACACAATGACCCTTCTCTGCAATGCAAGTAGATATCCCTCAGTAAGAAATACCACTGTACTGCTGTAGCAGGACTTCCCTACCTTTGTGCTCTTCCCCACTATTCTATTTGTCTTCCTAATAAGTTGCTACACCTGCATGCTAACTTTCTATTTAATTGCGAAGACACCCAGTTCCCTCTCCAGCAATAGTTCTCTCTATATTCGCTTTTATATTAAAGCAGATAACCTTGCATTTCCCCCACCATTTGCCACATATAACCTATTCACAAGATAAACACAAAATGCTGAATTAACTCAGCGGGACAGGCAGCATCTCTGAAGAGAAGAACGGGCTTGGTCTTGGTCTATTCACAGCTCTGAGACCTCTCTTGTCCTTTGCATGACTTGCTTTGTGCCAATGTTTGCGTCACCAGAACATTTTCCCAGAGTAAGCTTGGTCCCTTCATGCACCATTACTGTAGACTAAATCATTGAGGCTTTAGCACTGATCCCAGCAACATCCAACTAGTTGTAGAGAATGATAACACGACTATAAAAATGTTAAAAACCCATGTTTTAGACCCTCATTTGTGGAGTTGCATTACTGTCCAGTGTAAAAACTCCCTGTCCAATCAGCCGTGATTTAATTGAATGGTGGAATGGAGTTAAAGGGCCTATGTTGATGCCTCACTGATTATAGAACCCAAGATCCTTCAGACATTAACAAAAGTTCAGCATGTAGTCAGTTTGAAGATCATTTGGGATTCCTCCTCATCCTTTCATTTGCAGTCTAAAGAGAAACACCCTTTCATTAAATTGTTAATCAGACTCGTATCCTGCAATTTGCTGGATGGTCCCATAAGAATTAGACTGCAAAATGTTTGAAGTTCTGGCTATACACGCCTTCACATTTGTAAAGTGTACTGTGTTCACACTGATCCAAATGTGCAGTTCCACTGATGGCAGCTCACTCCTACCTTCGAATGGTTCACACGAGGATGTTTCAGGTGGGGAGACAGAAATCCATCTGAATTTGGAAATTCCCAGAACAGATTAAATTTCAGTGTTGAACTTTTAAGAACAAAATTATTTTTGACAAAACATTATTTTTATCTGAAACTGTCCTGTCGCGTATAAACTACCCATGCTGTTTTGTTCTGAAATTGCTCCTTTGATGTGGAGAACCTGGCCCTCCATTGTTAATATGCAGACTCAAGTCCTTTTGATTCTGATGCTGAGATTAACGGCTACCAAATTGTCACAGCCTCATTGCTACTGGGATGAGAGCAGTTTCCCCTTTTGAATGCTGTTCTTTACTGCATGGATTGAGCTTGTGCTGGTTTTGATGGCTTTGCTTTTAGTTACTAATGCCCAGTTGTTTTCCCTCCCCCGTGGTGTATGGTACTGGGGTTATATCATAGCTCTTCATACAGATACAGCAACGGGACTACTGATTCGAAGCATTCATTTGGTAACGCAGAGATTGAACTCCCAGTGGAGACAAGATATGAGCATCTCACTGGCAGCACTTGAATTACTCTCTGGGCTGGCCAAGGTATTGTAACATTAACATTTCTTGCAATGTGCACAATGTATTTAAATGTGTAAACAGTTGGTTTTCAAGTTTCAACAATGATTCACAGACTGACTGAATCTGGACAATTTTGGCCTCGTCCATTAAACATTTTGCTATCAAGGTTTTCTGTGTTCAAGCAGCCTGCTCCCGGTCTGGAAAAGCTGAAATAAAACTAAAATGCTGGAAATGAACCAATTTTAAGGAAAGTTGAAATAAAACACAACACTGGAAAGATCACCAGTAAGGCAGCATCCATGGAGCAAGGAAAAAAGGCCAAGGTTCCTTAGAGATTGCAACATCATGCTGGAATAAAGAGTTCAATGAGGTGGTACTTGTGGTATTTTGTTGGTTAAGTTCCTTCACGTCCTTGGTCAGATAAGTTTCCATTGGATAGCAATAACTAATGAAACCGGTACTATTTGGCAAATGCATGAAGGTATTGCAGGATAGACTGAGCGAGCGCACTCAAGTGCTGAAAGACAAGAACCTCGACAGAGGACTGTGAACTAGGGAAGTTTTTTCTTCCTCTCCTCAATTTCATTCCCTACATTAGAAAAAAACAAAACAGACTGGGTACAAAACATAAAGGCATGGCTTGGTGCCATTGCCATGCAGTGTTAACACTAGACATATGTGTCCCCTTTAAAACCAACCAATTTAAATTCCTACACTCACTGTTGAATTTAAGATATCTTACACAAACTGTTTTTGTTTTATGGATATCTTGGTATCTTGATCTGAACTTTGGGGTACGGTGCTAGGTTACTGAAGATATTGCTGGCCGATCAAAATAAGAAACAGTAATTGGAACTGGGAAAACCACCAGCAGTTTGCTTCATTCTTGAACTTGCAGTGGCTCACCTTACATAATGCAAACCCGACGTGATCAAGAGCTGCTTTCACCTATGTTAGCCACAAATGTTCACCCACTCCCCAAACATTTAAATGAGCCTTGCTGTAATTATAAAATGCTCAGATTGTAATAGTTCCCACAACACTTCCTGAAGGTCAGTTCAACAGCATGCTGGGAGTATGAATTGGTGCAGGCGGCTTTGCACAGCTGCACGCAATTCGCAGGGTAACTGCATGTCGCATGTAAAGACGCCTTTGTATAATGTAGAGTGGGCTGCATGTGATATTTTTAGTTTTCTAGGAACTTGAACCCATGTGTGTTATTTGTGCGAGTTTGCTAACTTTTTGTGGTTTATTTCAGTATGACACAGGTGCACAACTGAGAAGTGTTTGACAGTTCTAGTGGTCAATTATTTGATGTTTTTAAGACTAGCACACCACCACTCAATGTCAGGCCAGCAACTGAAAACAAACAGATTGGTGTCCATGCGACCATACAATTGAAATCCAGGGAGGTTTTGTGGCCTTTCATGTCAATAGTGAGCTCTGAACTGCACGTCTGCGGTAATCTGCTGACTTGATGGCCAAAGCTGCAAGTGTGGAGCTAAAACTTAACGTTTCACTACGCGTTTAAAAGGATTTAGATAGGTACATAGTTAGGAAAGTTTCATAGGGATCTCGGCCAAACATGGGCAAATGGAACTGGCTTAGGAAGGCACCTTGGTTGGCATGATAGGTTGGGCTGAAGGGCTGTATAACATTCTAACTCTAAGCTTCAGCGGTGTCATTTCCACCACCCTTCTTGCCTTCCATTTCAGTGGAGCATCCAGAATAGTTACTAACTGTTTGCTTTGTAAAACAGGTGAAGGTGAGTGTGGACTCGTCAGACCGCAAGCGTGCGGTCAGTTCTGTGTGCAGCTACATAGTTTACCAGTGTAGCCGGCCTGCTCCGTTTCATTCCCGAGACCTGCACTCCATGATCGTGGCAGCCTTCCAGTGTCTCTGCGTCTGGCTTACAGAACATCCAGACATGCTCAACGAAAAGGTACTTTTGACATCGAGCATGAATGACCTATTACCTTAATTGTTTGGTAACATTTTGCACTCTCAGGTCAGGTCGGGGAGGAGTTTTCCCCCCCCTCTTCTCCCCCCCCCCCTCTCCGCCACGGGTACCACGTAATCCCGTGCTACCTGCTCCATGGTTGGATAGTCGGCGACTAAACCGTCATTCCCCACCTGGTTTTCCAGGTGAGGAGGGGGCTGTGGGCCCCCAGCAGGACCAAACACAAGACCTGTCAAAGGGCAGATGAGCTTCTAGCGAGCCAACAGCCATCCATACTTCGGTAGAAGTTGCGCTCACTGTCATACATAGCGTTGTAAGGAATGATCTGGATGAGGGAATTGAAGGCAATATCTCCAAGTTTGCGGATGACACTAAGCTGGGGAGCAGTGTTAGCTGTGAGGAGGATGCTAGGATACTGCAAGGTGACTTGGATAGGCTGGGTGAGTGTGCAAATGTTTGGCAGATGCAGTATAATGTGGATAAATGTGAGGTTATCCATTTTGGTGGCAATAACAGGAAAGCAGACTATTATCTAAATGGTGGCCGACTAGGAAAAGGGGAGATGCAGCGAGACCTGGGTATCATGGTACACCAGTCATTGAAAGTAGGCATGCAGGTGCAGCAGGCAGTGAAGAAAGCGAATGGTATGTTAGATTTCATGGCAAAAGGATTTGAGTATAGGAGCAGGGAGGTTCTACTGCAGTTGTACAGGGTCTTGGTGAGACCACACCTGGAGTATTGCGTACAGTTTTGGGCTCCAAATCTGAGGAAGGACATTATTGCCATAGAGGGAGTGCAGAGAAGGTTCACCAGACTGATTCCTGGGATGTCAGGACTGTCTTATGAAGAAAGACTGGATAGACTTGGTTTATACTCTCTAGAATTTAGGAGATTGAGAGGGGATCTTATAGAAACTTACAAAATTCTTAAGGGGTTGGACAGGCTAGATGCAGGAAGATTGCTCCCGATGTTGGGGAAGTCCAGGACAAGGGGTCACAGCTTAAGGATAAGGGGAAAATCCTTTAAAACCGAGATGAGAAGAACTTTTTTCACACAGAGAGTGGTGAATCTCTGGAACTCTCTGCCACAGAGGGTAGTCGAGGCCAGTTCATTGGCTATATTTAAGAGGGAGTTAGATGTGGCCCTTGTGGCTAAGGGGATCAGAGGGTATGGAGAGAAGGCAGGTACGGGATACTGAGTTGGATGATCAGCCATGATCATATTGAATGGCGGTGCAGGCTCGAAGGGCCGAATGGCCTACTCCTGCACCTAATTTCTATGTTTCTATGATGATAAAGCACACAAACCAAAATCCTATACTTGCAGCGGCGGAAGTCCGCAGTAACTGGAGGACAGGTGTGTGGTGCGTCCGTCACCGTTCCTGTCGGAAACCAGCACCACTGCGTCTCTAATGTTTTAAATGATGATGAATGAAAGAATGAATGCACTGTAGATGTGTGGTTCTGTTGCATTTCCTTGACTCTGCCATTTAATATCAATTGGAAATAGTGGTGTTGGTGGCCGGCAAGAAGCAGTTTTGAGAGCTGATGTGTCTTACACCTGCTCTTAATTCATGTCTTCTGATTCAGAAAGAGCGTAATCAAAATTCCTGGCTCAAAGCTGTTTACTTGCTGGATCAAGCGGTGGAAGTATTGTTGCATGATTTGAACTTGAGTGGAGTTTGCTGTCTACTTCAGTCTAACGTCCTGTCTGCTTTCACAGGACTGCCTAATTGAGGTTCTGGAGATTGTAGAGTTGGGCATCTCAGGAAGCAAGTCAAAAACCAGTGATCAGGAGGTACGATACAAGGGAGACAAGGAGCTGAACCCTGCATCAATGCGAGTGAAGGATGCTGCAGAGGCCACACTTACTTGGTAAGAGGCAGAACTAACAGTTAACCTAGATTTCCTTCAATTTACCACACAATTTCCCATAACAACTTAACTAGCTTTGGAGGCTAAGAGCTAAAGGGTTGTGCAAAAATGCATAGTTATGAACATTATTAGTTATGCTCCCTTGGTGGAGTCGGTAAAATCTGGTAAATATGAACTTTGTTCACTCTGCTGCTTGATGTAGAATTATATACACAGGAAACCTGTTATGCATGTGGCTTTTTTTTCCAAATATGTACATTGGCTGTTATACTTGTTAATTCTCCTCCTCGCCAGCATAATGCAGTTGCTTGGAGCATTTCCCTCTCCCAGTGGGCCTGCCTCACCGTGCAGTCTTCTGAATGAAGAGACACTGATCAAATACTCCAGGCTGACTTCAACCAGCAAGAACCACTTCCGATACTTTGTCTTGGACAACAGCATCATCTTGGCAATGCTGGAACAACCCCTGGGCAATGACCAGAGTGAGTTCTAAATCTCTCGGGTCAAGTAATATTTGTGTTTATTTTGGGGTGGGAGCCAGAGGAGGAAGACGGGTTTCATCAAAGTTGATCAAGAAACAAAGTTTAAAGACTCGGTGAACCTAGCCCTGTACTACTATTCTTTGCACCCCAGCACTACTGCAAATTTTTCCTTTCAGACCATACACAACGTGCTGGAGAAACTCTGCGCTGGAGTAACTCAGCAGATCAGGCAGCATCTCTGGTGACAATGTAGAGGTGACGTTTCGGGTCAGGGTCCTTCAGCCTGAAAAAGGGTGCCGACCCGAAACATCATCCATCCTGTTTCTCCAGAGATGCTGCCTGACTCACTGAGTTACTCCAACACTCTGTGTCTATCCTTCCCCGATGTAGGTGTTCCTGAATGAGGGGAGAGGGGTCTGTGAATGCAGGGGATGGGGTTATTTTTTAAACATTGCAAATTTAAGCTGCGTTTCAGGCCTCTGAAAGCATTCTGTCTGCTTTTCCACCAGATCCTTGCCCCTCGGTCACTGTGCTTCTCCGGGGGATGTCTGGGAGGCATGCGTGGACCATGCAACTTCACCACCAGCCAAGGGGGTCGCGAGCAAACCAGAAGGTTGGAATTCAATGCCCTCCCTGCTCTATTATCCAAAGTAACAACGTCTAATTCTAGTAGCAACTTTGTCCAATAAATATTTATTAATATGAGAACTTTAATTTATGATGGAAACGCACAACAAATAAGTAGGTCCATAGGTATTAAACTTTTTAAAGCTTCACATGGTTGAATCACTGCGGGGCAAAAGGGAACATGTTGGAGAATGTATGCTGGAGCTGCCAACAAACACCAGCACATCCCCAACAGAGACATTCCATCAAGTAAGAGGTGCCTGCAGTATTTTTCACTTCCTGCTTGAATAGGTTTTTTTAACACTGCCATTGTAGCTGTGCTTTCACTTACTGATAGAAAGTGCTCAGAATAGTTGGTCATTCAACATCTGGAGTTGGGACTATGATTATGTTAAGCTAGAGCTGTTTACATCCCGGGCAGTTCAGCTTGACGCACAAGCTGAATAGTCGACATCAAGGCAACAAGGTGTGGCGTCAAGGAGCCTTACTAAATTAATAGCAGTGGGAATGCAGAAACTCTTCCCCTGACAAGTGAAGAGACGGCTGGGATTGTTGGAGATCAGTCTCCTTGGTCTTGTGATATTGCTTTATATGTTCCCCAGAACAGTGTCGTATGTCCAAGCATCTTCAACCTGTCTTGCATCATGAGGTCAGAATGTTCACTGCACAAGGTTCAGTTCTATTTCCAATTGTTTAGGTAATTAAATTGTCCATCCCTTGAAGCAACAAGATCTGGGCAACACTCTGTTATGGGTCAATACGTAGCAAGTACAATTGATGTTGCACAAGTGCATGAGAGATCATATCCATTTCTTGAACTTAACGACATTACTATCTTGGAAGGTTCCCCCCTCCCCCCCCTTCAACATTTTAGGGATCTCCATGAACCAGAAACGTGGATATTATGGCTTCAAGTGCTAGTTGTGTGAGAGTGACCTGGCTCCTGACTCTTCAGCATTAATAAATCATAAAACAGCAGCGTTTGCTCCAGGTAACGCAAATTCCACTTGTTAAAGCTGACTTTAGCATTCCGGCTCTCCATAAGATTCTGACTGATGAGGTAAGGATGCAAATGGGGACTTGGCAAATGTGTTAAATAATCACTAAATGTTTCCACAAAGTGTCGCACATGCCTGTTAAACATCAAATGTCTATCACAAAAAGCTGGAGTAACTCAGTGGGACAGGCAACATCTCTGGAGAGAAGGAATGGGTGACGATTCAGGTCGAGACTCTTCTTCGTCTTGCTCCTAGGGCACACTGCCAGTAGTTTTACCAGGAGGACTATTGTACTTCAAGAAAGCAGGAGATCTGGAGATGAGTAATAATTCCTGTCCTTTCCAGAAACAACACACACTGAGCACCTGAAGAAAGTTCAGAGCAAATCACACAATGTTAAAGCCCATGATGTATTTTTCATTGTTTTAAATATCTGTGAAGAGTGCAATGGAAAATGCCTTCTCATGGCAAAGTGTTCTGTGCTAAAAGAATGCCTTATGCAAAGAATATTCTTTAGTTATTCTGAAGGAAGCAGAGTACATGTAAATGTCATTTCCGGGTGCTGTGGGCAATGCGAAATTCAGCCACTTGGTCTGGGTTAACGTTAAGTGCCTGCTGATTTAGCAGTTCCCAACCATAATTGACCACATCCTTCCTGGCAGAGAGGTCTAATCACCCTGCCGCCCTGCTCCTGGCAATTTACCAGTATTCACTGCTGGAAAGTGGACATGGAAGATATATCGGGGCCTTGACTGTTTAACACCACACCTCCTAATAGCAGTTTAGCATTTTTAAGTATAGCCACACCCCAGCAGGATTTAGGACCAGCAGGGGGGAGGGTTGGGGTGGTGTGCAGGGGGATGTGCATGAGAAAGATGTGCTGTAACATAACTTCAATATCATCCACAGGCATTTGTCCCTGAGCCACACCCTCCTCCAAAGGGTAACATGGGGATCAAGTTCAATGTGAAACATCGGCCTTTCCCTGAGGAAGTGGACAAAATTCCATTTGTGAAAGCTGACCTTAGCATCCCAGATCTCCACGAGATTGTGACTGATCAGGTATGGTGCAAATAGAGGCTGGGCAGATGCATTAAACACTCACTAAATGTTTCCACAAAATGTCACATGTTCACTACATCAGCAATCCCTCGGCATCCTGCAGTTCTAGGGGAGCCAAGTATAGTCTACACACAAAACGTTGATGAATTCTTGAAGCAGTCATGTGTGCTAAAATTAAAGTACTCACCAGTTTAAAAGTATTGACTTGCAGAAAGTTCTTCTGTGTACTATTTTAAACGTTAGAGCTTATATTTGCTTCTGGATGGGAAAACTGTTCAGTTATTTTAAATCCTGCAATAATTTGGCCAAAAAATGAGGATTTCTTATTGCTTTGAAGAATTTTAAAATGAGTGTGTACTTTAGTCATCTGCTGAGCTGATATGTAGGAGTACGGTCCTAAGTCAGAGCAGTGAAACAGTGCTGCCATCGTGTGTCAGCAACTAGTAGAACATGGCAGTGTTCCACACTGTTCACACTGTAACGATATTCATCTCAACAAGCTCCTCGCATCTCTGGAGTTCATCAGTTCCACATCCACGGGTTGTGTTTAACGTTTACGTAAAGTCAGCCAACAAAACAGAAAAACACAATGAAGGTACACAAAAAAAATTTGATTCTCCGGCATCTGCAGTTCCTTCTTAAACACAGAAAAACACAATGATTTGGGTGATGTTGACAAAACCACATTTATTGCCAACCCTTGGGGATTGATTATTGATGTCACTCAGCTCACAGGCTGTTTCAGGGTATTGGGACAGTCATTTTATTTAGACCAAGGTTGTCTCGACCAAACTGAATAATTATGGTAAAGTACCCGCCCAAAGGAGATTGTGAATGAGGAGGAGTAATCTTCATTTACAACCCGTCTACTCTCTTGTAATTATCTCGGGTGTGTGTCACAGATTATCAAATACATGAAATTCAGTTTCACAACTGGGTTACTGGGTCCCAAACTAGAATGATTAAAGTGTGAAAGGAGCCCACACCAGCTCTCACTATTCCAGTCAATCCCATCCCACCCCACCCCCTGTTTCCTCCCTGCAGCATTTACCCAGTTCCCTTGTGAATTGCAACTGCTTCCATCACCCATTCAAGCAGTGCATTCCATGTGTTAGGGTATTCCAATACAGCATCAGGCTCTCCCACATGGCTTTCATCATTTCAAAGAGAGCATTCCCTCAGCAACTCCCTGGTTTACTCCTCCACCTCCACCAACCAATCCCCGGCTTAGTGTACTTTCCTATGCAACCCTTTTATTTCACCCCATAATCCAGGGAGCCAAGCAGTCCTTGCCAGTGAAACAGCAATTCACTTGCACTTCTTTTAGTTTACATGTTGCTCCATTAAAGTGGAGAAAACTAATGCTGATTGGGGGGCCGCTTTGCAGGACACAATCCTTGGTCTCAGGGATAACCCACCCAGAGAATGATATGAATCCTCCATTCCACTTCCACTCTGATCTTGTCTGCCTCCCTGCATGATTCCAATGAAACTGTAGGTAAGCTCAACAAACAGCACCTTGCCTTCTAATAAGCAGAGTTGTAGTTCTCGGGAGTCCAGTATTGATAACCAGTCTTTTATATTTCTGTTGAACTGAACTGGTCCATTTCTGCTATAAAACCACTCACCTAACATGCGCACAGTTTTTCTCTCTCCACAGATGCTGAGTGATCTGCAGAGTATTGCAGCATTTTCTCTAATTTTAGCTCTTCAGAAATTGCAATGCATGCGTCTCTCAGTTCCTGCACGCTGCGTTTTCCTTTCTCTATCTGCCCTCATTCATTTCCTCTATCCATACTCCTCCAGACAATCCACGATGATTCAGGAGAATTCATTCCCCTCTCATAGATGGCACCCAACACCATTATATCACGAGGTCTCCGCCCTATCATAGACATTCCCTTTATTCTACCCACCCCTCCTCTGTCTGCAACATGAATTGTATAATACTGAACTGTAATTAAACTTTTACAGATGGAAGTTCAACACGAGAAGCTGAAGAAGTTGATGGCCAATCAAATTCTCTATGAAAATGCGTTGGAAAAGAACAGTGAGGAGAGACTGTCGAAAACAATATTCCCTGATCCAGATACGGAGTGTTCTCCCCCTCCTCCAGCCCAGGAGTTCCAGACCGCTCGCCTTCTGCTCTCACACTTTGGCTTCCTTTCTCTGGAAGCCCTGAAGGTACAGAATTACTCCCCAGATCACTCCAAATTCTTCCATTCGTGCTTTGTGTTCACAGCTACTTTTTTCCAGATGCACTTTGTTTAGCTGCATGGTACAACAGATTCCACTTTGTATAACCATACTATAACTGAAGGCCATGGCTCTTAATATGGTCTTTCTCAATGATAAAATCATATCCTGTGGGGGGGTGGGGGGGGGGGGATGAGGCTGCCGAGGCAGATTTTCTTTGCATAGAATAACATTTTACTCAATAAATTGAAGAAATAGGAACGAGCAGGTCATTTAGCTCCTTTAATCTCATCGATATTCAAATAACAGCAGATCCAACATTCCTTACGTTAACTATCCTGTTATTTTCTAATAATTCCCTTGCTCATTTAAAAAATAAAAGTTATCTACCACAGCTTTGAATAAATTCATGGATTCAACCTCCACGCCTTCTGAAAAATAATAATCCCAAATACACACTTCTTTGTGAGAAGAAATCTTCTTATCTTCTTAAATGATTCTCCCATTAGGCTGCAACCATTCCTTCTCATGCTAAATTGCTCATGTGGAGATATTTTCCAAAGCTAGGAGAATCTTAGCTTTCCTAATTCCTAATATTCTCCTAGTCTCCCAAAGATCTTGGTGTGTTCCAATAAGATTTCCTCTCATTATTATTAAATGCCAGTGAACACAGATCCGGACTGCCCTGGGAAAACCCTCCCGCCTGCACCAGCTCTGCAGCCACGTTCCTAAAAACACTCGTCAGCCCAAGAGGATTCGTACTTAACTAAATACTGCCCTTCAATACTCGTGTAGAAGTAGCCCAAACAATCCTGCACATCTTATTGATCTTTCCCATTAACCATCCCCTACAGTGTGCATTAATTTGCAATTGTATACGTCTCCGAGGAGATCACATGTGGAGTGTTCTGCAGTTCATAGTTGTTGGAGCAGAATTCAGTCGTTCAGACCATCAAGTCTACTCTGCCATCCAATCTTTCCCTCTCAACCCCATTCTCCTGCCTTCTCCCCATAACCCTTGACACCTTACTAATCAAGAACCTATCAATCTCTACCATATATCCATTGAATTCCACAGATTCACCAACCTCTGACTAAAGAAATTCCTCCTCTTCTCCTTTCTAAAATGGTAGCCTTTTTAATCTGCGGCTATGGCCTCTGGTCTGAGATCCTCCCACTGGTGGAAACATCTTCTCCACATCCACTCCATCCAGGCCTTTCACTATTCGGTAAGTTTCAACGAGGTCCCCCCCCTCATCCTTCTAAACTCTAGTGAGTTCAGGCCCATTGCCGTCAAACGCTCATAAGATGTTAACCAAATCATTCTCGTAAACCTTCTCTAGACCCTCTCCCATGCAAGCACATCCATCCTCAGATATGGAACCCAAAACTGCTCTCAATACTCCAATTGCTGTCTGACCAGTGCCTAATAAAGCCTCAGCATTACATCCCTGTTTTTGTATTCTAGCCCTCTTGAAATAAATACTAGCATTGCATTTTCCTTCCTTCCTACTTCTGGCTGTCCAGCCATAGGATGTCATTAAGCTAGAAAGGGTCAGAACACATTCACAGGGGTATTACTGGAACTGGAGGGTTCAAGGTGAGGCTGGGACTGACTGTTTTCCCGAGTGTAAGAAGCTGAGGGGTGACCTTACAGAGCGACACACAATATTAACCGAGTATAAAGTTTTTTTTTCCAGAATAGGGGAGTCTAGAACTAGAGGGTACGGATTTAGGTTGAGAGGGGAAAGATTTAAAGGGGACGAGGAGCAACGTTTACTCACAGAGGGTGGTGGGTATGTGGAATGAGCTGGAAACTGTTGAGACGGGTTTAGAAGCGTAAGGGCCAAACAGGCAAACGGTACTAGCTCAGGTAGACAACTAGGTGGACATGGACAAATTGGGCAGAAGGGCTAGTTTCCATGTTATGTAACTCTGACAGTGTTTGTGCCTTTCCTCAGGAACCTGGCAATAGTCGTCTTCCTCCTCATCTTATTGCACTGGACTCCACTCTCGCTGGATTCTTTGATGATATCAGCTACTTGGACTTGCTGCCCTGCAGACCGTTCGAAACTGTCTTCATATTTTATATGAAACCGGGACAGAAAACCAGTCAAGAGGTAAAGATCTAAAATGGCGCCGGAAACATTGCGAATCCTGTACTGTCTCCGTAGAGTCTACTATTCATACTCTCTTGTACTTAAGTATGATTGTGCCTATGTATAGTAAGATTTTTAGTGAACTCTGCAAAAAAAGAATTTCACTGTACCTATATGTGACAGTGAAGCATTATTGATCTTGACACTGTGTCCACTAGGTCAATTCATTATAAAGATCCTTAATTCTACCATAAGAAGTAGAGTAAAATGTAATTAATTGGAGAACAGTGAATCTTTGAATTTTTTTTTGTTAATTTACCACTGTTGTATGAGCAAGTGTCTTATTGAGTTATTCAGTTTCCTCACCAAGAGCTTGCTTATTCTTCGTGGTGGCGTCAAAATAAACACTGAGCCAGGTTCTATCTACACTGACTCAGTCTTGCAGTATCCATTTGTAATAGGCACCCACACCTTCTTAGTACTGTCTTAGAACACAGGGGGGTGATAATAAACCAACACCAAAATCAGTCACAGCTTGCGCTAATCGAGGAGGCAAGGGGTGAATGTGGTGGGGTGGGGTGGGGTGGGGGGGGGGGAGAAAGGAGAGTGACAGGAATGAGAGCACCAGAAAGGAAATGGTTCTTCTGCAGAAGGACCAACAATACTGGAGGATGAGGTGAGTGGCTTATTGGTGGTTTTATTCCCTTACACTTGGCAGTCAACAAGTTCCTTAGAATCTCAGATGAAGGTCATGGAATAATATGCAGCTGCTGTCAGATGTAATTTGAAATGGTCAAATTATGTCTGATAATCTTGCTGTTTACTCTGTCTAGAGTATCTGGAATTAGGAAGGCGTGGTTTAGGGTAAGAAATATTGAGATGAGGAGGATGTGGAAGAATTTCTTACACGGGTTTATATATCTTTAAAACTCCCTTCAATGCAAGGTTGTACACACTTAATTATTGAGTATATTGGAGGCTGAGATGATAGATGTTTTGGACAGTCATGCAGCAGAGCGTATGGGGATGTCAGCAAGTAGGTTGAAATACAGGATAAGTTGTACTATTATGGAACAATGACGCAGGCGTGAGTGGCCGTTTGATAAACCCCTGCATTTATTTAATCTGTTTGAGATCTTTGCGTTGTGGTTTGTACCAATTATATTACGTATTGAGGCAAACATGAAGCGTATGATTGTACCGTTGCGATTGTTTTTATTCTTGAAGATGCAATTGTTAGTGTTTTCCTTATTCATTTCGTCGTCATCATGTTGGTATACCCATCCTATAACTTATAAATTTACAAAATAGTAAATGGACATCAATAATTTGTTTACAATTGCCGATGCATATCGATGTATCATTGGTGAAGATGGTGAGAGACAGAATTAGAGTAATTGAGTGATACGTCGTGGAAACAGGCCCTTCGGCCCAACTTGCCCACACCATCCAACATGTCCCATCTACACTAGTCCAACCTGCCCACATTTGATCTATATCCCTCCAAACCTGTCCTATCCATGTACCTGTGTTCAAGAAGGAACTGCAGATGCTGGAAGATCAAAGGTACACAAAAATGCTGGAGAAACTCAGCGTGTGCCGCAGCATCTATGGAGCGAAGGAAATCGGTGACGTTTCGGGCCGAAACCCTTCTTCAGACTGATGGGGGGTGGGGGGAGAAGGAAGGAAAAAGGGAGGAGGAGGAGCCCGAGGGCGGGGGGATGGGAGGAGACAGCTCGAGGGTTAAGGAAGGGGAGGAGACAGCAAGGGCTAGCAAAATTGGGAGAATTCAATGTTCAGTCCTATCCATGTACCTGTCTGTTTCTTAAATATTTTGCCCTTTACCTTAAACCTATATCCTCTGGTCCTCGATTCACCTTCTCTGGGCAAGAGACTGTGCATCTACTCGATCTATTCTTCTTATGATTTTATACACCTCTACAAGATCACATCTCATCCTCATGCAATCCACAAAATAGAGTCCCTACTCAACCTCTCCTTACAGCTCAGACCCTCCAGTCCAGACACCATCCTCGTAAATCTTCTCTGTACCCTTTCCAGCTTGACAACATCTTTCCTATAACATGGTGCCCAGAACTGAACACAATACTAGTCTGAAGAATGGTCTCAACCCAAAACATCACCCATTCCTTAACTTCAGAGATGCTGCCTGTCCCGTTGAGTTATTCCAGCTTATTGTGTCTATCTTCGGTTTAAACCAGCATCTATGGTTCCTTCCTACACAATACTCTAAATGCAGTCTCACCAACGTCTTGTACAACCACAACATGACCTCACAAATTCTATACTCAATACTCTGACTGATGAAGGCCAATGTGCCAAAAGCCTTTCTGACCACCCTATCTCCCTGTGACTCCACCTTCATGGAACTATGCACTTGTACTCCTAGATCCCTCTGCTCTACAACACTCCCCAGAACCCTGCCATTCACTGTGTAGGTCCTGCCCATGTTAGATGTCCCAAAATGCCTCGTACTTCACTGTTTAAAATTCCATCAACCATTCCTCCGTCCACCTGGCCAATCGATGAAGATCCTGCTGCAATTTTTCATAGCCATCGTCACTATCTACAAAACCCCTCACATTTGTATCTTCAGCAAACTTGCTAATCTTGCCATGTATGTTCTCATCCAAATCAATGATGTTGATAACAAACAAAAAGTATCAGTCCCAGCACCGAACCCTGAGGCACAAGGCTAGTCACAGGCCTCCAGTCCGAGAAGCAACCTTCCACCATCACCCTCTGCTTCCTTCCAAGAAGCCAATTTTCTATCCATTCAGCTATCTCTCCTTGGATCCCATGCAATCTAACCTTCCCGAGCAGCCTACCGTGAGGAACCTTGTCAAATGCTTTGCTGAAGACAATATATCTACAGCTCTGCCCTCATCAACCTTTTTGGTCTCATCTTCAAAAAACTCCCCTCGTACAAAACCATGCAAACTATCCATAATCAGCCCTTGTCCATCCTAATGCCTGTATATCCTATGCCTCACAATATTCTCTAGTAACTTTCTGACTATAGATGTTAAGCTCACTGGCCTATAGTTGCCAGCATTTCCCTTACAGCTCTTCTTGAATAGAGACACCACATTTGCCACCCTCCAGTCTTCCGGCACCGCTCCTGTATTTAAAGACGACTCGTCAATTTTAAACGGGGCTCCCGCAATTTCCTCTAGTTTCCAGCAACATCCTCAGATACAGCACCCTCTATAATGTTTGGAACAAAGACCCACCATTTATTTATTTGCCTCTACTCCACAATTTGAGATTTGTAATAGAAAAAATCACATGTGGTTAAAGTGCCCATTGTCAGATTTTATTAAAGGCCATTTTTATACATTTTGGTTTCACCATGTAGAAATTACAGCTGTGTTTATACATAGTCCCCCCATTTCAGGGCACCATAATGTTTGGGACACATGGCTTCACAGGTGTTTGTAATTGCCTCCTTAATGCAGGTATAAGAGAGCTCACAACACCTAGTCATTCCTCCAGTCTTTCCATCACTTTGGAAACTTTTATTGCTGTTTATCAACATGAGGACCAAAGTTGTGCCAATGAAAGTCAAAGAAGCCATTATGAGACTGAGAAACAAGAATAAAACTGTTAGAGAGATATCAGCCAAACCTTAGGCTTACCAAAATCAACTGTTTGGAACATCATTAAGTAGAAAGAGAGCACTGGTGAGCTTACTAATCGCAAAGGGACTGGCAGGCCAAGGAAGACCTCCACAGCTGATGATAGAAGAATTCTCGCTATAATAAAGAAAAATCCCCAAACACCTGTCCGACAGATCAGATACACTCTTTAGGTGTGGATTTGTCAATGACCACTGTCCGCAGAAGACTTCATGAAGAGAAATACAGAGGCTACACTGCAAGATGCAAACCACTGGTAAGCCACAAAAATTGGATGGCCAGGTTACAGTTTGTCAAGAAGTACTTAAAAGCAATGACAGTTCTGGAGAAATCTCTTGCGGACAGATGAGACAAAGATTAACTTTTATATCAGAGTGATGGCAAGAGAAGGAACTGCCCAAGAATCAAAGCATACCACCTAATCTGTGAAACACGGTGGTGGGGGTGTTATGGCCTGGGCATGTATGGCTGCTGAAGGTACTGGCTCACTTATCGTCATTGATGATTCAACTGCTTATGGTAGTAACATAATGAATTCTGAAGTGTATAGACACATCCTATCTGCTCAAGTTCAAATAAGTGCCACAAAACTCATTGGCCGGTGGTTCATTCTACAGCAAGACAATGATCCCAAACATACTGCTAAAGCAACAAAGCTTTATCCCCCACCTATCACTAGCCTCCGGTTGTGTATCTACCCGATCCTTCTCCAGTTATTGCTAGCCTTTATGTTTTGTTTCATTGATCATTTCCTCGTAGACTCATTCTCTTTGTTTCTTCAGATTCTCAGGAATGTGGAATCCACCAGTAATGTGCAGTCTAATTTCCTGGAATTCCTCTTGTCGTTGGGATGGCCAGTAAATGTTGGAAAGCACCCGGGCTGGACAGGCCACATCTCAACCAGCTGGCTCATTAATACAACTGGTGGCAGCGAAGGTAAAGAGCAAAGTATGTTGGGGTAACAAGCGACTGCAGATGCTGGAATCTTGTGTAGAACACACAATGCTGGAGTAACTCAGCGGGTCAGGCAGCATCTCTTGAGGACATGGATAGGTAACGTTTCTGGTCGGAACATGACCCAAATTGTCACCCCTCCATGGTCTCCAGAAACGATGCCTGACCTGCTGAGTTACTCCAGCACTGTGTTCTAAACAATATGTGTTGATAAGGCAAAAGGAAATTGGGCAGTTGCTGGAAATGTGGCATCAAAAAACAATTGAATGGAGTGGATTTTACTTCGGAGTCACATGAGTGACTACGTGAAGAAGGGTCGTCCGTCTGCGTGCCCGTCATTACGTCTGAACGCAACGCGCGACGGACTGGCAGAGGCACTGTGTCCTCCCAGGCCGTTAGAATCGGCAGGTAAGGGAAGTTGAATCACTTACCTGCGTTCTTTCGGGCTTGAAACTTTTTGTAGTTTCAGGGCCCAGATGTCGAGGATACGGTCCGCGGGGAAGTCGGCTGCCGAAGACCGCAGCATTTCCCAGTAGCGGGTGACGGTGTTTCCCGACACAGCGCCGGCAGCTGAACCGGCAGGAGACTTGTTGCAGGAGGAGAAGCTCCGTTGGTGGTCCTGCAGTACGGGAAAATCCACCCGCAAGTCAAACAACCCGTTGACTCAGAAGAGTCCAGGGAGGGAAAGGGATACCCTCCCTCAACGGAGAGCATCTGAGGACGACTCTCCCACATAGGAGCAACTTTTGGAGAAGTTGCTCCAACAATGACCTGCTCTAAGGAGAGAGCTGTGTCAGCCCGGGCCTACAGCAGCAGGCAGTGCCGGGAGCCTCGCATAATGGGGCGACCCAATGTCTTCCCCATTGGAGGGGGGAAGTACATATAGAAGAAACCACTCTGAATCCGAGTACAAAGCAGGGGGGGGGGGGGGGGGGGACCTTCCCAGGGACAAGCAGAAGAAAGTAAGTAAGTAACTTTTACTTATATAGCACTGTTTAAGTTAACTTGCACCAAAGAGCTTTACGTAAAATAAATAATAAGCACAAAAGAAAATAAATACTTCTGCGGTACACAAAATTGCTGGAGAAACTCAGCGGGTGCAGCAGCATCTATGGAGCAAAGGAAATAGGCGACGTTTCGGGCCGAAACCCATCTTCAGACTGATGGGGGGTGGGGGGGAGAAGGAAGGAAAAAGGGAGGAGGAGCAGCCCGAGGGCGGGGGGATGGGAGGAGACAGCAAGGGCTAGCAAAATTGGTAGAATTCAACGTTCATGCCATCAGGACGCAAGCTGCCCAGGCGGAATATGAGGTGCTGTTCCTCCAATTTCCGGTGTTGCTCACTCTGGCAATGGAGGAGACCCAGGACAGAGAGGTCGGATTGAGAATGGGAGGGGGTGTTGAAGTGCTGAACCACCGGGAGTTCAGGTAGCTTATTGCTCAGAGAGTGGTAACTGTGTGGAATGAGCTTCCAGTGAAGGTGGTGGAGGCAGGTTCGTTTTTATCATTTAAAAATAAATTGGATAGTTATATGGATGGGAAGGGAATGGAGGGTTATGGTCTGAGCGCAGGTATATGGGACTAGGGGAGATTATGTGTTCGGCACGGACTAGAAGGGTCGAGATGGCCTGTTTCCGTGCTGTAATTGTTATATGGTTATTGCGGACTGAGTGTTTGGCGAAACGGTTAGTCTCGATTAGAAACGAAACGATTAGTCTCCCCAATGTAAATCAGCTGACATCTAGAGCAGCGGATGCAGTAGATGAGGTTGGAGGAGATACAGGTGAACCTTTGTCGCACCTGGAACGACTGCTTGGGACCTTGAATGGAGTTGAGGGGGGAGGTGAAGGGACAGGTGTTGCATTTCTTGTGGTTGCAACGGAAAGGGGGTGGTATGGGTGGTGGTATGGAAGGGAAGGGAAGAATTGACAAGGGAGTTGCGGAGGGAGCGGTCTTTGCGGAAGGCAGACATAGGGGGAATGGCGGAGGAATATGTGTTGTATTTGCCGGCTGGTGGGGTGAAAGGTGAGGAACAGGGGGACTCTGCCCTTGTTGCGAGTGCGGGGATGGGGAGAGAGAGCAGTGTTGCGGGGTATGGATGAGACCCTGGTGCGAGCCTCATCTATGGTGGCAGAGGGGAATCCCCGTTCCCTGAAGAACGAGGACATTTCCGATGCCCTGGTATGGAATGTCTCATCCTGGGAACAGATGCGGCGTAGGCGGAGGAATTGGGAGTAGGGGATGGAGTCTTTACAGGGGGCAGGGTGGGAAGACGTGTAGTCCAGATAGCCATGTGAGTCAGTTGGTTTGTAGTGTATGTCGGTCAGAAGTCTGTCCCCTGCGATGGAGATGGTGAGGTCAAGGAATGGTAGGGAAGTGTCGGAAATGGTCCAGGTGTATTGGAGTGCCGGATGGAAGTTGGTGGTGAAGTGGATGAAGTCAGTCAGTTGTGTGTAGGTGCAGGAGGTGGCCCCAAAGCAGTCGTCAATGTAACGGAGGTAGAGGTCGGGGATGGGGCCCTGGTACGTATTGAACAAGGATTGTTCAACGTACCTGACAAAGAGGCAGGCGTAGCTGGGGCCCATGCGTGTGCCCATAGCTACGCCTTGTGTTTGGAGGAAATGGGAGGAGTCAAACGTAAAGTTGTTGAGGGTGAGGACCAACTCCGCTAGGCGGAGGAGAGTGTCAGTGTCCGGGTATAGGTTGCTCCTCTGGTCGAGGAAGAACTGGAGGGCTTTTAGTCCATCCTGGTGGGGGATGGAGGTGTAGAGTGACTGGACATCCATGGTGAAGATGAGGGGGTGGGGGCCTAGAGAGTGGAATGCGTGGAGGCGGCGGAGAGTGTCTGAGGTGTCTAGAACATAGGTGGGAAGGGATTTGACCAAGGGGGATAGTATGGAGTCAAGGTATGTGGAGAAGTTCGGTGGGGCACGAACAGGCAGAGACAGTGGGTCTCCCGGGAGAGCCGGGTTTGTGGATTTTGGGGAGAAGGTAAAAACGGGCCGTGTGGGGCTGGGGAACGATGAGGTTGGAAGCTTGGTCGGGCAGGGCGTGGGAATTGATGAAGTTGGTGATGGTGCTAGATATGGTGGCCTGGTGCTCGTCAGTGGGGTCATGGTCCAAGGGTAAGTAGGAGGAGGTGTCCGAGAGTTGGAGCGTGGCCTCAGCTTTGTAGAGATCGAAGCGCCAGACTACCACGGCACCTCCCTTGTCGGCTGGTTTGATGACCCAATCTGGGTTTTTGCGGAGTGATTCAATGGCGGTGCGTTCAGAGGGGGAGAGATTGGAGTGAGACGGGAGTGGAGAAGTTGAGCGGTTGACGTCGCGGCGGCAGTTCTGGATAAAGAGTTCCAGACCCGGGACTTTACGAGAGGGTTTCACGAGGATGGGGTGCGTTGGAGACGGGGAAAAAGGGTCATCATTGGGGGGCGAGGACTCCTTCCCATGGAAGTGCACTGTGAGGCGGAGGCGACGGTAGAAGAGCTCCAAGTCATGGTGGGCGCGGAACTCATTGAGATGGGGACGGAGGGGGACAAAGGCAAGACCTCTGCTGAGGACAGACCGTTCGGTGTGGGAGAGGGGGAGGTCGGGGGGGATGGTGAACACCCGGCAGGGATGGGATTTGGGGCCAGAGGAAGGCAGGTGGGTGGACTGGAGACGAGGCGATGTGTCGGGGGGGGGGGGGGGGGGGGGGGCTGTGGGTGTTGGGGGGGTGGGCCGGCTGGTGGGGTGAAAAGTGAGGACCAGGGGGACTCTGCCCTTGTTGCGAGTGCGGGGATGGGGAGAGAGAGAGCAGTGTTGCGGGGTATGGATGAGACCCTGGTGCGAGCCTCATCTATGGTGGCGGAGGGAACCCCATTCCCTGAAACACGAGGACATTTCCGATGCTCTGGTATGGAATGTCTCATCCTGGGAACAGATGCGGCATAGGCGGAGGAATTGGGAGGGGGATGGAGTCTTTACAGGGGGCAGGGTGGGAAGACGTGTAATCCAGATAGCCATGTGAGTCAGTTGGTTTGTAGTGTATGTCGGTCAGAAGTCTGTCCCCTGCGATGGAGATGGTGAGGTCAAGGAATGGTAGGGAAGTGTCGGAAATGGTCCAGGTGTATTGGAGTGCCGGATGGAAGTTGGTGGTGAAGTGGATGAAGTCAAATGAATTCTGCAATCATCCAGGTTCCACTGGGTGCTTCCCTGGATAGAGATCTAGAAAATGCCTCCTGCTCTGAGGAAAGGAGCATTCACGGTCAGTTTCAGTCTGACCCAAAGCACGAATCTCATTTAGGACCGCTGGAGGGGCCATGTCAGCGCAGGTATCCTACGGGGCCTGTGGCAGCACCTGTTTTCAGGGCTATCTACAAATCTCACTCTCAATGGAGGGGAGTGTGAGTGATCAGTAGGTAACTGATCTCGAGTTACAATACTATACAATACCATTCATTTGTCAGTTGAACCTCGCATAACATTCAAACGAAATTTGGTTTCGAGATCAGTAGGTAACTGATCTCGAATTAGAGTATGAACATACTGAAGCACATGCATATGGCCTCAAGAGACAGCAGTTGGCAGAATATCAGCACAAATGCCCACAAGGGAACAGTGCTATCAGGGTGACTTTGGAGAAACCATCCGCCGAATCCTCTCTTCAGGTAAGACCAGAAGAAGGAAGCAAAAGCTGTCGGACCAATCAAGGTACCAACGACAAGCAAACTTCATCAGTAGGCGACAACACACCCCACACCTCCATAGGGGGTAAGCAGTTCACTGAAGCCGGTGGTAGCTTGAAAGCTGGGCACGGAAATATGATCAGAGTCGTCTTTCAAGGCAGACTCAGAATTATGGCCAGAATTGTCTGACAAGGCAGTCTCAGTATGATGAGGTTTTCAGACCAAGACCCAAGCAGAGGTCAGGAGAAACATGGAATCCACACTCCCTACCAGTCCAACTCCCAATCAAGGAGAGAAAAGGAACCCACATCAGGGGCCTTTGGGCTTAACACAAGACCACCGGTAGCCATGGAGGTAGGTGGGTCTGGGTTTACTGAAACAAGGGATTGTGGACCAGTTGCATGTTGGTAATTTTACTGTTGTGTTTTTGTTCAAAATGACAATAACATGAATTTCAGATCTGGTTTTAAAAAACAGATAACAGCATGTGATTATTTTTTACTGCACAACATACATAGGTTCCAAGCAAACTTGGAACTCGGACCGGAATTGTCTTCAAGGCAGGCCCAGTATTTTGGGCAGGATTGCCTTCCAGGACAGGTGACAGATGGAGGATGTCACTTCATCCAGGTTTAACTCATTTGTGCAGTACATATTTTTAGAAACAGCAATTTTTGTTACGGACTAACAACTGTTTTATAGGAGCTTCCTATAAAATGGTCACATGGCATGCATTAACCTCAAAGATGCATACTATTCGGTGTCTATTCATTAAGAACAGGAGATATTTGAAGTTTAACTGAATGGCATGGCTCTGCCAAATGGGTTGACATCAGCTCCTAGACTATTGACTAAACTACGGAAACCAATTCTGGGACTACAAAGGTCTCAAAACCACATATAATGGCATATTTGGAGGACATTTTCATTTTTGGAGTCACCAAGAATTGGCAGAAGCATCAGTCAAGCAAACCAAAACCCTGTTTCAAAGAATTGGTTACCTCATCCATCCAGTTAAATCAAAATTGACACCTACAAGGGTAATTGATTACCTAGAATTTACTATCAAAAACAGTAAATATGTTGGTGACTTTGCCTAGGGGCAAACGACTATATTAATTAAGCCTGCAATGACATGATAGTCAAATTCTAGCCAACTATCAGGCAAACATCGAGTGTAATTGGCAAATAGTAGCTGCATTCCCAGCAGTACGGGCCTTTGCATTACCAGAACTTACAGCAAGCAAAGGAACGAACACTCAGATTACATGCAGGCCGAATTGGCAAACTATGGATTGCCAGCAGAGGCCATTGTTGAATAACTATGGTGGATAACGAATAATAATAATAATAATACATTTTATTTATTGGGCGCCTTTGACATCTCAAGGACACCTTACATAGGTTAACAGGAATATAAACATATAATCAGAATAAAATAAATAATAAAGACATCACAGAAACACAAATTAAAAACAGAATTCAGTCCAAAAACAAAAATCAAAAACACAATGTGAAGAGAGAGCGGCAGCTAAAGCACGCCAACGTCCACTCTCTCTTCACGGCAGCCATCTTGGACAAAGACCAACAGGATTACCTTACAGACAAAAAATCATCCCCCCCCACAATGGACACCACTGTGGGGGAAGGCACTATGTCCAGTCCCTATCCCAAGTTCACCCCAAAGTCAGGCCTATTGAGGCCACCGCAATTGCCTCTATGGAGGCCCTCTGTTCCTGGCCGTTCTCACCGGGTAGTCTTGCCCCGGCGTCGGGAGAGTCCTCTCAGAGGCTGGGCCACCTGGAACAGCCGCTATCTAGCTGGAGACCGCAGCTTCCGAAGCCGACAAGGCGTCGCCGGTTTGGAGCTCCCAGGCTCCTGGTGTTGAAATCGGTGCCGCCAGCTCCACTCCGCAGACCCGCAGCCCGGAGGTATTGAACACGGCGGTCTCAGAATGGGAGACAGCTCAAGGGAAATTTTGCTCGAAAACCATCGGGGGTTCTTCAGACCTATGCAAGCGGCTAAGGATGGGGAGCCACCAACACAGGCTACAGCTGTGGGGGCAGATGGAATGAGCAGGAGTCTGTAATTCCCCAACACATGGAATCAATTACCCAGAATTGTTGGGGGCACAATATGGACTCAAGGTTCTCTGTAGCGATATGCAACCGGTGCTTGTTCAAATTCAGATTGATAACACCACTGCGGTGGCATATATCCATTAACAAGGGTGGTGTAAAATCTGTATCTTACGACAGATTGTCGAACCTCATTTGGCACTGGTGTATCGAGAGGAATATTTGGGAAATCTACGAGGTAGATATAACACGGTGACAGATGCTGGATCACGAATGTTTAATAACAACATAGAATGGATGTTGAATCAGACAGTATTTAACGAAATAACTATACGATTTGGCATACCAGATGTTGATCCATTTGCATCTAGACTAACCATTAGTTACCCAGATATGTGTCCTGCGAGCTGGATCCAGGAGCAAGGCAGTGGATGCTTTCTCCCTCAATTGGGGAGGAATGTTTATGTATGCTTTCCGCCAATTTGTCTCACAAACCGATGCTTGACAAAAATCAAGCAAGACTAAGCCACAGGCATAATGGTAGTGCCAGATTGGCCTACTCAAGCCTGGTCCCCAAAAAATTTGGGAATTATAGTCCAGCCAGTAATGGCTGTACCCAAGAGCAGGGACCTCCTAGTGAACCCAGTTACAGGGCGCAATCATCCACTACATGAACGTATAACTTGTTGGTCTGCAGGTTCTGAGGTGGCCATTTCAAGGCATTGGACTATCCGAACAAATACAACACAGTTCGGATAACGGATGTCTTGGAGTTCCTATCAACTGTACTATAACTATAAACAGAGTTATAGTGCAATCTATAGTGCCAGAGGCGCACTCTCCTCCAATCTGATGCCAGAAGCAGGGCACAGTTTGATAGGAACGCACCCCTTTACAACAAAATTCATGAAGGGAATTTACAATTTAAGACCTCCAAGGCCAAGGTACACTGACACACATGGGATGTGAGCGTGGTACAAACCCTACTTTGACAGTGTGGACCGCCTATAACTAACCCTGAAGGTGGTATGCTGACAAAGAGTCCAGACACTGCAAAAGCTACGGTTGGACTACATGACCACCAATATGAACAACATAACATTCCTAATCAGGAACCTGATAAAACAGAGCAGGCCAGGAATGCCAGGGATGGAGATCCAGTTCTCGGCATATCCAGAGGACCAACGGTTGTGTGGGTGGTAACATACTAACACCACTATCTGAGAGTTACGGAGAACCTCAGAGGCTCAGAACAATCGGTCCTCATCAGCCATAAAAAAAAAACACACCAAAAGGTGTCAACTCAAACTGGTCAAAAGAGGTAATGGCGGTAGCAGGAGTAAACATTTATATGGTTAAATCTCACTCCACCAGGGCTGCATCTACGTCGGCAGCAAGAGCTATGGACGTGCCCCTTGATGACATCCAAGTGGCTGCAGGATGGACGAATGAAATAACGGTCCACCGGTTTTATAATAAACCCATTATTGGGGGTGTTTGCACGTACCATGTTAAGTTCTGTCCCTTAGTTTCCCCCCCAAGGTTGGGAGGGGTAACTTTTTAAAAAACTTTTCTTTCATTTGAAACATCAATTTCTTTACTTAATTACGTAATGTCTGAATACCTTAATGATTACACGCATCCATGGTCAATCCATTCAGTGTGTGACGCCTGGATTCGTAACCAGCGTAAAATCACAGAGCTTTGAAACTTCACGTAGTCACTCACGTGACTCCGAAGTAAAACAGTAAGATTAAACGAGAACTTACCAGTTTGATCTTGATTTTATGAGGAGTTACGATGAGCGATGACGTGCCCACCGCTCCCACCCTCATACTATCAAGGTCATATGGAAGTTCTAGTTTCTTCACAATCTTACTATTCTCAGGTCTTTTTATCTGTGATTTAACACCGCTGCTTTGAAGATTGACGCGCACGCAGACGGACGGCCCTTCTTCACGTAATCGCTCATCGTAACTCCTCATAACATCAAGATCAAACTTCAAACTGGTAAATTCGCGTTTAATCTTACTATTTGCTAACATAACAGCATGCACAGCGAATCTGAACAAAAAACAGAAAATGCTATTACTCCTCGGCCAGCATTCATGGATAAAGAATCAGCGTTAATGTTTCAGCTCCTTACCTCACCTAGTTATCTCCTGTTACTGTGCCAGAGGTTAGGTAACAAGAGATTACCTTGAAGTGTAATTTTCAAGGCCAATTTGGCGGCTACTTTGCACACAAAATCCTGTTAAACCATTGAATAGACATCCAGCAATTTACTTTGATATTAGAGAATGGCAGAGGATCAAACAATTTGAAATGTTCAATGGATCACCGCATTATTTCTCCATTTACCCCCCGCCCCCCCCCCCTCCCCACACACAGTCAATTCCATTCACAACCGCTTTTGATAGAATCTGATCCGATATATCCGCAGTACTTGTGTGAAGAAGTTTCCTGACTTAACCTTGAACTGCCTGCTTCTCATTTAAAGGTTGCACCTTTTTCTTTAAGCTGACTTTACCGAGCTGAGACCAAACTTTCTAAGATCTCTCTGATTCTTTTAGAGGACACGTTGTCCCCCGACGATACTGGAGGAGGTATTTTTAACGGGGAGAAGAATGCGCTGTACTATGCGGATGCCTTGACAGAGATCGCCTTTGTTGTTCCTTCTTTTGTGGAATCATCCAGTAAGTCAAACTTTCAGAACGTCATTATCAGCAAACTTGAATATTGTCACGCATCTAAATCATTGATGTAGATTGTGAGCAGCCGGGATCCCCTTTGGCCCCCCTGCAGGTCCCAGCAAAACACCCCCCTCCGTTGGTACCAGCCCCAGCAGCCCCTTCAGCGGAGGGCTTGATTACTCTAATTTCTGTTTGTTCATGAACCAAGACAGTATATTACTCCATCCTTGCTCCTGGCACCTCTCAAAACCTTTTGAAAGTTCAAATGCACAATGCTGACAGGATCAGTGACCAACTTTCTCAAATGTTTGGGTTGCGGGTCATTCAGTCCTGGTGTATATCAGCATTTGCTCACATTAATTTGCCAAATGCTATTTTGTTACTAATATTCATTTATTTCTCCTCATTCACTTTAGACCTCTGATAAACTCCACTATAGCGAGGTGTCGTCTTGTGTAAAAATAGAAACAAATATTTGTTTAATTTCTCTGCATTTCCTTATTCCCTGTCTCAAAAATACTACATCTCAAGGTACTCCTTCTTCTCTGGAGATCTTGTCTCCATATTGGGTTCATTGGGCCATCATGTCCCAGGTATTCATTGTGACCAGGATATCTGTACATGGGAGGAGAGGAGAAGAAGTTTCTAAACCACAACCTGTCTTTGCCAAAATCTACCCGTACAATTCCACTTGCATCACTGATCTCTAACAACCCTGGTTGTTTCACTTCTTCCATTCACCACCAACCCAAGAGCACTAAGGTGGATATTTATAGAAACATAGAAATTAGGTGCAGGAGTAGGCCATTCGGCCCTTCGAGCCTGCACTGCCATTCAATATGATCATGCCTGATCATCCAACTTGAAGGTCAAGTTCTTACTGTGAACCACTAATGATGCTTTATGAGAAAAGATATCTTTTAAATCTGTTGAAATGCAGAATTAGCTTTAAATTAGCTTTAAAACATACTTTCTGTAATCTCCAATTCAATATTAATGACAGTTAAATATCTATTTAACATGCTCTAAGTTCTAGGTAATGTAAATATTTTAGCCCACTGAGTGCCACAATACTGAAGGGGAAGTTGATTTTACTGTTGTATCTGTAGCAGACTCGTTGGAGAGCGGACTTGGAACACAAGAGATGGAGACACAAATGGACCTGCTGCCCAGTCTCCTGAAACAAGCCCCACTGACCTTGGAGCTCTTCCCAAATCACTCCGACAATCTTGGCAATTCCCAAAGGGTAAGACCCTCAACTTTATTTTAGTCATTAAAAATGTGGCGTCTGCTCTGCAAGTACTGTGTGGGTCAGAGTTGCACAAGAATGGTTCAATCTACCACTCTTCCCCCCCGCCACCCTTGATTACTGTTTTAGAAGCAAACGGTAATAAAAGTTCTATATTGGCTTAACTTTTCTCATTGTGAATCGTGCAGACCGATACCGTGCTAGGGTGAGACGCCAATACACATTTCTCCCAACTCCTGTAGCTAAGTTTGAAGATGCAGTGAAGTTGTTCCAGAGAGAAACAGGAACTTGCTCTCAGCTACTGACAATATTGCTGCCTAAACCACACCTCTGAAAGTTAGCCACTTGCCTCTCACCTGTACTATGTGCAGACCGCCTGCAGCGTTCCATGTGTGACTGCAATCACTGCCGTTTAAGTTAATTGTCAGCCTTCACTTAATATTGGCATCCTCATCCTTGACTTCGGGCTGTTATTGTTAGTGTAGTACCAAGGGATGTTGGCTTGTAAGAGGCAACCTTGGCTAACGAGGGAAGTTAGGGGTGGAATAAAACTAAAAGAAAATGTGTACAACATAGCAAAGAGTAGCGGGAAGCCAGAGGATTGGGAAACTTTCAAAGGACAACAGAAGGTAACAAACAGGGCAATACGGGGTGAAAAGATGAAGTACGAGGGTAAGCTGGTCAAGAATATAAAGAAGGATAGTAAAAGCTTCTTTAGGTATGTTAAGAGAAAAAGATTAGTAAAGCAAATGTGGGTCACTTGAAGGTGAAATTATTATGGGGAACAAGGAAATGGCAGAGGAGTTGAACAGGTACTTTGGTTCTGTCTTCACTAAGGAAGACAAAAACAATCTCCCATATGTATAAGAGGACAGAGGATCTAGGGAGACAGAAATTTGCATTAGGCGAGAAATAGTAGTGCGTGGACTGATGGGACTGAAGGCTGATAAATCCCCAAGGCTTGATGGTCTGCGGGTACTCAAGGAAGTGGCTCTAGAAATTTTGGACGCATTGGTGATCATTTTCCAATGTTATATAGATTCATGATCAGTTCCTGTGGATGGGAGGGTAGCTAATGTTATCCCACTTTTCAAGAAAGGAGTGAGAGAGAAAACAGGGAATTATAGACCAATTTAAGAGGGAGTTAGATGTGGCCCTTGTGGCTAAGGGGATCAGAGGGTATGGAGAGAGGCAGGTACGAGATACTGAGTTGGATGATCAGCCATGATCATATTGAATGGCGGTGCAGGCTCGAAGGGCCGAATGGCCTACTCCTGCACCTAATTTCTATGTTTCTATTAGCCTGACATGGGGAAGATGCTGGAGTCAATTATTAAAGAAGTAATAACGGTTCATTTGGACAGCAGTAAAAGGATTGGTCCAAGTCAGCATGGATTTATGAAGGGGAAATTGAGGATGTGACAAGTAAAATGGATGAAGGAGAGCTAGTGGATGTAGTGTATCTGGATTTTCAGAAAGCCTTTGATAAGGACCCACACAGGATGGTTGGGTATTAATGGTGGAGTAGCAAGATGGATTTAACAGTGGCTGAATGGGAGATGCCAGAGAGTAATGGTGGATGGTTGTTTGTCAGGTTGGAGGCCAGTGACTAGTGGGGTGCCACATGGATCTGTGTTGGGTCCACTGTTGTTTGTCATGTACATCAATGATCTGGATGATGGTGTGGTAAATTGGATTAGTAAGTATGCACATGATTAGGTGGAGTTGTGGATAATGAAGTAGATTTTCAAAGTCTACAGAGAGATTTATGCCAGTTGGAAGAGTGGGCTGAAAGATGGCAGATGGAGTTTAATGCTGATAAGTGTGAGGTGCTACATCTTGGCAGGACAAATCAAAATAGGACGTACATGGTAAATGGTAGGGAAT
The DNA here is from genome assembly GCF_028641065.1 of Leucoraja erinaceus. Lineage (NCBI taxonomy): Eukaryota > Metazoa > Chordata > Chondrichthyes > Rajiformes > Rajidae > Leucoraja > Leucoraja erinaceus. The sequence goes on from NC_073397.1 coordinate 1,235,689, forward strand.
TGAAGAATGCAGGTGAACAGAGGGATCTGGGAATAACTGCACAGTTCCCTGAAAGTGGAATCTCATGTAGATAGGGTGGTAAAGAAAGCTTTTGGTGTGCTGGCCTTTATAAATCAGAGCATTGAGTATAGAAGTTGGGATGTAATGTTAAAATTGTACAAGGCATTGGTGAGGCCAATTCTGGAGTATGGTGTACAATTTTGGTCGCCTAATTATAGGAAGGATGTCAACAAAATAGAGAGAGTACAGAGGAGATTTACTAGAATGTTGCCTGGGTTTCAGCAACTAAGTTACAGAGAAAGGTTGAACAAGTTAGGACTTTATTCTTTGGAGCGCAGAAGGTTAAGGGGGGACTTGATAGATGTCTTTAAAATGATGAGAGGGATAGACAGAGTTGACGTGGATAAGCTTTTCCCACTGAGAATAGGGAAGATTCAAACAAGGGGACTTGACTTGAGAATTAAGGGACAGAGGTTTAGGGGTAACATGAGGGGGAACTTCTTTACTCAGAAAGTGGTGGCTGTGTGGAATGAGCTTCCAGTGAAGGTGGTGGAGGCAGGTTCGTTTTTATCATTTAAAAATAAATTGGATAGTTATATGGATGGGAAAGGAATGGAGGATTATGGTCTGAATGCAGGTGTATGGGACTAGGGGAGAATACGTGTTCGGCACGGACTAGAAGGGTCGAGATGGCCTGTTTCCGTGCTGTAATTGTTATATGGTTATTAGTGGGCAAAATTAGAGCACATGGTATTGGAATTAGGATATTAACATGGATAGAGAATTGGTTGGCAGACAGGAAAGAAAGAGTATGAATAAACAGGTTCCTGTCAGAATGGCAGGCAGTGGCGAGTGGCATGCAGCAAGGCTTGGTGCTGGGGCCGCAACTATTTACAATATATGTTAATGATTTAGATGATGGAATTAAAAGTAACACTCACAAATTTGCAGACGATACACAAAGTTGGGTGGCAGTGTGAACTGCGAAGAGGATGCTAGGAGCTTGCAAGGTGACTTGGACAGGTTGAGTGGGGGCAGATGCATGGCAGATGCAGTATAATGTAGATAAATGTGAGGTTATCCACTTTGGCGGCAAGAACAAGGAGGCAGATTATTATCTCAATGATGTCAGATTAGTAAAAGGGAAGCGCAACGAGACCTGGGTGTACACCAGTCACTGAAAGTAAACATGCAGGTACATCAGGCAGTGAAGAAAGCTAATGGTATGTTGGGCTTCATAACGAGAGGGTTTGGGTATAGGAGTAAAGAGGTCTTTCTGCAGTTGTACAGGGCCCTGGTGAGACCACATCTGGAGTATTGTGTTTAGTTTTGGTCTCCTAATTTGAGGAAGGACATCCTTGCTACTGAGAGAGTGCAGTGTAGGTTCACAAAATTAATACCCAGGATGGCGGGACTGTCATGAGGAAAGAATGGAAAGACTGAGCTTGGATTCACTGGAATTTAGAAGGGTGAAAAGGGATCTTCGAGATATGTATACATTTTTAAAAGGACTGGACAAGCTAGTTGCCTGAAAAATGTTCCAATTGTTGGGGGAATCCAGAAACAGGTGCCACAGTCTGAGAATAAAGGGGAGGCCATTTAAAACTGAGATGAGAAAAAACGTTTTCACCCAGAGAGTTGTGAATTTGTGGAATTCTCTGCCACAGAGGGAAGTGGAGGCCAATTCACTTTGTCTTAATTAAAGAACTGTAAGTGGACATAAAACATCTGCTATGTTAAAGAAGAGCAAGGCAGCACAACCTGGAACTGATGTTCAAGAAGGAACTGCAGTTGGAAAATCAAAGGTAGACAAAATTGCTGGAGAAACTCAGTGGGTGCTGCCGCACTCGCTGAATTTCTCCAGCAATTTTGTCTACTTGGAACTGATCTTCCATCTCAGTGTTGGTAGTGGGAGCTTACATGGGAAAATTCCTTGCTGCCATCTGTGCAACATGCAGTTGTAGACAAAGATTGCTTCATTTAACGTCAAGTATATTTTGTCTAATGTGTGCAAAGTGCTGCCTCTGCTAAGATCCACTGGTATTACCACCAGTGGCCTGCCCCTGCTGTAGCATAGTTATCACCAGGAGTCACTGCCAGCTGACCTGTCTTGACCATACACCCATGCTGAGCCTGTCCAACAGCCAAAGGTTGACCATCAGTCCCAGCTCTGCACACGGACTGCAGTTCCCCCAGAATTATCTCCAGTCCTGTGGGACCGTCAGTAATGATGATGGTGTGTGGTTACCGTGATCAGCAGAGCTCCCTGCCCAGGCAACGTGTCGGAAGAAGTGGAATCTCCCAACCCAACCACATTAACAGTGCTGAGGATACATTATCCAACAGTGCTTGCCCAAGGAGGTGCAGAGTATTTATCACCATGGCCATGGGCTGAATGCCTCCCAGTGCAGACAAGCTGCATTGACCCTGAGTGTGAGGTGTGGAGCTGTATCAGGAGGATGCACACATTGCAGACGTAACTCTTTGTGGTAACGGTGGAGCAATGGATGTGTTTGAGCTGTTTAATGCACATGCCGCAAACCAGGTTTGTCTTTAATTTCCTAATCATTTCCAATATGTTACAGATTGTAACCAGGAAATCACTAATTCCAGTTTCTATCTTCCAAAGCCAAGTCCGACACAGAAAAGCAAGAGGCTTCCACTGGGCCGAACCGTGCCTCCACTGGGCCCTGAAACCAAGGTGGTGGTTGTGTGGGTCGAACGCTTCGATGATATAGGTATGGTATTTTTGTAGAGGCTTCCTTCCAGCCCTGGATTACTGCCAGGATGTACACTGGTATGTGCCATTGCCGTGGCTATTTGCTCGGCTAAATCAGCTCATTTGTATTAAGCAATTTTTTTTAATGCTGCAAAAATGATCTACAGGGATATTTGTTATATATGTATGAATAGCTCTTGGATCTGTAGCAAAAGCATCCTAAGACACTTTGTGGGAGTGTTATCAAACACAAAAGTTATGTCAAGCCATTTACAGAGACTTTAAAATAGGGGACCAAAAGCTTAATCGTGCCTTAAAGGAGAAGAGGAGGGTGAAGAGGTTGAGGAAAGGAATTTCTGGACTGCTCAATAGTTCAACGGTTAGGTTGACAACTGGGGACAAATGGGGAAATTTAACTGAGGAAGTTTTTATTGTTCATGAGTGTGTGATGGAGAATGTTGGCTTGAAATGGCTATTGATGTGGATGAAGTGAGGTGTTGTGTCCAGTGCAGTGGGGAGTGAGCAAGCAAGTGCTGGAACCTATTGGCAGACGTTTCAAGTGAAGTTTGTTCTCCATCAAGGCCACGATGACTGCGGACATCTTGTGCCTGTTCCTCCGTCCTGTCACGTTACATATCCCGATTTCAATCAGCCTGTGTGTTCTTCAAACACTTGCAACACATCGGATAATGTCCTTGTTGATGTCGTATAACACACCTAATGCCTTTTGATATTCTTCTAGAAAACTTTCCTCTCACTGATCTCCTGCCAGAGACCAGCACTGGAGTGGAGACAACCACAAACAGCAGCACATCACTCCGGTACGTTCAGTCCTATGCCTGGCCTCTACGTTTAGTTCATTGAAATGCACTGTGCACTGTCTCAAGACCATGTCTCCTTTTCCTGAGCTTAAGTTAATGCTTCTCTGTTGACGTTAATGTCAAAGTCTCTAATTGTGCACCAATTTGTACATGCCTCAGATCTCCGTAGGTCTGTACCGTGTGTGGCAAAGGGGACTCCTGATTTATGATGCTGCCTCAGAGTGAGGAGGCAGCAGAGAGTAGACAATGCTAATATGTTGGTTATAGTTTATCTTAATTTTGAAAAAGTTATTGATAAGATCATAGACCATAGACCAATGAATAAGGTCCCAGATTGCAGAGTCTGGGTCAAGCAGATGAATAGTTTGCTGGTAGAGGGAGCATAGTGAGTAGCTGTTCACTGTGGAAGTCCACAATGTTTAATGAAGGACCACATGAGCATAATTTACATCAACCACTCAAAGTCTGGAATCAAACATTACTGAATGTGCGGTTGATGTTGGGGAAATAGTCACACCAAGGAGACAATAAAATGCAGCAGAAGTTCAATTTACTTGCAGGGTGGACAAATACTTGGCCAAGTAACCATATAACAATTACAGCACGGAAACAGGCCATCTCGACCCTTGTAGTCCGTGCCGAACACGTATTCTCCCCTAGTCCCATACACCTGCGTTCAGACCATAACCCTCCATACTTTTCCTGTCCATATAACTATCCAATTTATTTTTAAATGATAAAAATGAACCTGCCTCCACCACCTTCACTGGAAGCTCATTCCACACAGCCACCACTCTCTGAGTAAAGAAGTTCCCCCTCATGTTACCCCTAAACTTCAGTCCCTTAATTCTCAAGTCATGTCCCCTTGTTTGAATCTTCCCTACTCTCAGTGGGAAAAGCTTATCCACGTCAGCTCTGTCTATCCCTCTCATCATTTTAAAGACCTCTATCAAGTCCCCTCTTAACCTTCTGCGCTCCAAAGAATAAAGCCCTAACTTGTTCAACCTTTCTCTGTAACTTAGTTGCTGAAACCCAGGCAACATTCTAGTATATCTCCTCTGTACTCTCTCTATTTTGTTGACATCCTTCCTATAATTAGGCGACCAAAATTGTACACCATACTCCAAAATTGGCCTCACCAATGCCTTGTACAATTTTAACATTACATCCCAACTTCTATACTCAATGCTCTGATTTATAAAGGCCAGCACACCAAAAGCTTTCTTTACCACCCTATCTTCATGAGATTCCACTTTCAGGGAACTGTGCACAGTTATTCCCAGATCCCTCTGTTCACCTGCATTCTTCAATTCCCTACCATTTACCATGTACGTCCTATTTTGATTTGTCCTGCCAAGATGTAGCACCTCACACTTATCAGCATTAAACTCCATCTGCCATCTTTCAGCCCACTTTTCCAACTGGCATAAATCTCTCTGTAGACTTTGAAAATCTACTTCATTATCCACAACCCCACCTATCTTAGTATCATCTGCATACTTACTAATCCAATTTACCACACCATCATCCAGATCATTGATGTACATGACAAACAATAGTGGACCCAACACAGATCCCTGTGGCACCCCACTAGTCACTGGCCTCCAACCTGACAAACAACCATCCACCATTACTCTCTGGCATCTCCCATTCAGCCACTGTTGAATCCATCTTGCTACTCCTCCATTAATCCCCAACCATTGAACCTTCTTAACCAACCTTCCATGAGGAACCTTGTCAAAGGCCTTACTGAAGTCCATATATACAACATCCACTGCTTTACCCTCATCAATTTCCCGAGTAACCTCTTCAAAACATTCAAGAAGATTAGTTAAACATGACCTTCCAGGCACAAATCCATATTGACTGTTCCTAATCAGACCCTGTTTAACCAGATGTTTATATATATATTATCTCTAAGTATCCTTTCCATTAATTTGCCCACCACTGACGTCAAACTAACAGGTCTATAATTGCTAGGTTTACTCTTAGACCCCTTTTTAAACCATGGAACAATGGAACAACACGCGCAGTTTTTCCGAACCAAGTGTCCAATTTCCCTTGAAAACCATGGCTCTTTCCAATTTTTACTATTTCCTTTCAACAGAACAGGGACATCAAGATTCTGTACTCTTAAGATTTCACCTTTAAATGTCCTCCATTTCTCTTCCACATCTTTCCCATAAAACAAACTGTCCCAATTTACTCCTTTAAAATCCTTTCGCATCTCATCAAAGTTAGCCTTTCTCCAATCAAAAATCTCAACCCTAGGTCCAGTTCTGACCCTCTCCATAATTATATTGAAACTGTGTTGTGATCACTGGTCCCGAACTGTTCCCCAACGCATACCTCTGCCACCTGACCCGTCTCATTTCCTAACAGGAGGTCCAGCACTGCCCCTTCTCTAGTAGGTACTTCTATGTATTGCTGCAAAAAACTATCCTGCACACATTTTACAAACTCCAAACCATCCAGCCCATTTACAGAATGTGTTTCCCAGTCTATGTGTGGAAAATTGAAATATCCCACAATCACTACCTTGTGCTTACTACTAATATCTGCTATCTCCTTACATAATTGCTCTTCCAATTCTCACTCCCCATTTGGCGGTCTATAATACACCCCTATAAGTGTTTCTACACCTTTCCCATTTCTCAGTTCCACCCAAATAGCCTCCCTAGATGAGCCCTCTAATCTATCCTGCCAAAGCACTGCTGTAATATCTTCCCTGATAAGCAATGCAACACCTCCACCTCTTGCCCCCCCAATTCTATCACACCTGAAGCAACGAAATCCTGGAATATTTAGTTTCCAATCACAGCCCTCCTGCAACCATGTTTCACTGATCGCCACAACATCATACTTCCAGGTGTCTATCCAGACTCTTAAGCTCATCCACCTTTCTTACAATGCTCCTAGCATTAAAATATACACATTTAAGAAACGCACCATCTCTTATTCTCTGTTTATTTTCTTTTTCTTCTCTCTCCCCTACATTTTGGGTCAGAGTGCTACCATTCTCTGCCTCCTGCCTTACACACTGACTGCTAGCTTTCCCAATTCGAGTCCCTCCCCCCCCAACCATACTAGTTTAAAGTCTCCCCAGTAGCCTTTGCAAATCTCCCCGCCAGGATATTGGTCCCCCTCGGGTTCAAGTGCAACCCGTCCTTTCTGTACAAGTCGCACCTTCCCCAAAAGAGGTCCCAATGATCCAGAAACTGTAATCCATACCCACTGCACCAGTCCCTCATCCACGCATTTATTCTCCACCTCGCTCCATTCCTACTCTCACTGTCGCGTGGCACAGGCAGTAATCCTGAGATTGTAGGGAAGTGAAGTAATCGCAAATTAAGGATGTAACTGGGGAAATGGATGGGAAGCTTGAGAACCATTGGCATGTTTGCCACACGTGTTGAGGCTATGGGTAGAATGGATCATGGATATTTGGATTATCCAGAAGGGTTTGATAAAGTCCTGTACAGAGGGTTGCTTCACAATGTGGGAGTGTCGGGGGTAAGAGGTGAGAGGCACGGAGTGAATAATGCGATCCCTCTCAGGTTGTCGGGCTGTGACTGATGCAGGACGGCTACTTGGATCCAGCCATTAATCACCCACGTCAACAGTGTGACTGAGCGCACAGAGCATCAAATTTACAAATTACCCGACTACTAAACTGGAAGGAATGGTAGATGTATTAGAGACATCAAAGAGATGGAGACAAATAGTGAATGGGTGAAAAGGTGGCAGTGAAAGATGTGGGGAAAGTAGGTTGTCCTACTGTACAAAGAATGGGAAATAGTTTGTTCAATGGTGAGACATTAAATAGTGTTCATCATCAAAGGTACTTGGTGTACTTGTGTTCACGTCACTGAAGGCCAACACATGTAGTTGGCGGGACACTTGCTGTGCGGGGCTCTATTACAAAGCAGTTTGATTAAAGGAATAGCAGTCATGGTGAGAGCACACCTGCAGTATTGTACACAGCTTGGTCTCCTTGCTCAAGAGAGGATGTTCCTGCCACAGAGGAAGTGTGGTGGAGGTCCACCGTGCTGGTCCAGGCACACATTGAGCAGACTCTATCTCTTCTTCAGAACGCAGTCCCTTGTTGTTCGGAAGGTGCAGGTCACTGTGGAGTGAAACGCATGCACCAGTCACTAAGAGCCCAGCCACAGACCATTTAAGAAAAAGGCAAAGCGAGCACTGTATTTATTTGTAGAGTTTCTGGGCTGCTTGCAGTTGTGGTGTGGTGGGGGGGGGGGGGGGGGGGGGGGGGGGGGGGGGGGGGGGGGGGGGGGGGGGGGGGGGGGGGGGGAGGTGTTCGGACAAACCTGGCCTGAGGTTCCTGTGCTGACACACGACTCGTGAATTGAACTATATGCTGATGATGAATAAATGCCTTTGTCCATGTTCTGTACAGTCAGCACTGAGTCTTTCTTTTACTGGCCCCTGTCTATAGGACCACTGCATCAGACAAGGACGTGCCTGTCGTTTTCATTCATCCCCTGAGGACCGGTCTCTTCAGAATAAAAGTGCAAGGGGCCACGGGCAAATTCAGCATGGTGATCCCACTGGTGGATGGGATGGTTGTGAGTCGCCGAGCTTTAGGTGAGGACATGAGCAGCAGAGAATGAACGTTCCACTTTGAGGAGACTTGCAATCTACCTCTTACCCAAGACAACGTCTGTGCTCCCCTTGTTCCTGGTGATCCACGCTTCTTCGTGTTACTCTTAGTTGCTGCTGGCATGAAGATCTGAGTACAGGATTCCATTCCATTCTCGGTTGCTGGACACTTTAATTCTCATTCCCATTCCCACACAGTCTCCTCCATTGTCACAGTGAGGCTAAACGCAAATTGGAGGAACAGCATCTCATATTTCGCTTGGGCAGCTTACAGCCCAGTGGTATGAATGATGATTTCTCTCACTTCAGGTAGCCCCAGCATTCCCTCTCTCTCTATCCCTCCCCCACCCGTCACAGTATCTTCTCGTTTTCACCCAACAAACAGCGAACAATGGCCTGTTTCCTTTTTCATCGTTACTTTTTTGCATATTTTTTGTCATTGTTCTTTATCCCTGTACATTATTGTCTATATCTCTCGTTTCCCTTACCCCTAACCAGTCTGAAGAAGGCTCGAACTGAAGAGTCACACATTCCTTCTGTCCAGAGATGCTGTCTGTCCCGCTTTTTGCGTCTATCTTCCATTCACCATGATCATATCGAATGGCGGTGCAGGCTCGAAGGGCCGAATGGCCTACTCCTGCACCTATTTTCTATGTTTCACAATGTCCCTCTTTCTGCTGTGCTCCACATCCCTGCAACATGCAAGGTTCACACACAGGCTCCAACACTGAATTTTCAGGCATGTGCCTTGCATGCAGCGTTAATGTTCGCTTAAGGGAACTACAATTCTGAATTCTAAAACGATCACTGTTTCTCCCAACATCCTGTCTTTATTGCCCCAGCAGCAAGATAAGGATCCCGACCCAAAGTGTTCTCCACATTCTCTCCACAGATGCTGCATGGCCCACTGAGTTAGAACATAGAACAGTACAACACAAGAACAGGCCCTTCGGCCCACAATATCTGTGCTGAACATGATGCTGACCATCACTTATCTACCTGACATAATCCATATCCCACCATTCCTCCATCACATGGAGTTGTGCTCGGGATTCCAGCATCTGCTGATGTCCCCAGTGCTCTGTGCTGGTGTATCTAATCCAAGCAAATGTTTTCCACAGCATCTGCTTTGCTCCAGCCTATGCTTACCTCTGTCCTTTCAAGTAATTGTCAAGCTTCAATCGGGGAGCATTTATATTATTTATTTTATGACAGCATCCGAGATCTATCTAATCTTTCAGTGAAGCTTCTACTTTTCTCAGCTTGATGTCGCTTCCACTTCCCACATCCATGGGATCCAAATCTGGTTCACATTCTCCAGCTGCCGTCTCCAGATCTTAAACAGGAGCTGTGCATGTGAGGGTTGCTGGAGGAAGTTGGTGGGTCAAGCAGCATCCGTGGAGGGAGATGGACGGTCGACGTTTCAGGCTGGGATCTTTCATCAAGTCCAAATGAAAGGTCTTTATTGAGTCTTTGGTGTCTTCATGTTTAATCAGCAACAGAAACACATTTATCATCGGTGGACTTTGGACACGGGTGAAAGACTTTCTCTCACTGAGCATGTTCCTACACTGCTCAGCGTGGAGTCGGCCCAGTTAAGACAGTGAATACAAGGATGGGGGGGAGTATTAGTAACAATGACTTGTGATAATCCATACTGGTTGTTTGTTATTGCAGGGTTTTTGGTCCGACAGACTATAATCAACATCTGCCGACGGAAGAGGCTGGAGAGTGACTCCTACAACCCACCCCATGTCCGTAGGAAGCAGAAGATTGCTGACATTGTCCACAAGTACCGCAACAAGCTGCTGGAGCCAGAGTTTTACACCTCGCTCTTTCAGGAGGTGGGACCAAAGCCCCTGAACCCGTAGGTGACCGGGAGCCATGCAGAGTATTTATAAGCTATTTTACTACGTAGACGGGATGCGAGGCATGGACTGGTCTCCAGAGCTCGGGGAAGCAGAGTATGCCAGCTGGTTCTGTGTCAATGTGTATTAAGGACGTAAACTTGATTTTTGAGAAATATATAAAACCCATTTTATACTGAACTTCAAGACAGCCTTACTGAACATAACCAAATTTCTGTACAGTACCTGAACTCTGTATTATGTACCGTATCTCTGATCGGCTGTGTGGCAGGCACGGTGTGCACAGTGCTGGCGTTTTAGCTCCTGGACCTTGCACTGAACCCACACACACAAGGGGCAGTCGTGGAGATGGTAACTCTGGCGCAGCTGCAGTCTAACAGTCGCAGTCACTCCAGCACAACCGGCTCTTGCTCTTCATAGAGGTCACTATTGCCGAGGCTGAGAGTAGGGCGAGGGAGATCTCCTTTCATCTGTTGGCCTAGAGTAGTGAATTACCCATTTACCATTGAATTCCTGATACCAGCCAGTGTGGTTTGGTGTAGGCTAACAAGCACGTTCTGCCCTCATGTTGGCATTGTTTCATACAGTCCTTGCATTAGTGTAATGACCAATGCAGCTGGGAGACATCAACTTACCTTTCCGGTGCCCTGGAACAAACAGGCAGATGTGTTGAAATGCGGAAAATGCAGGCTTTGTCACTTCCGAACAGAAAATGAGGAATTAAAAGTCGGTGAGAAATTAGGAGAAGGCGGTGGTTTGAAAGAATGAAGAAGTTCACAAGGATGATGATAAGTGCTCCACGTCCCAACACTACAGCTGTTCCTCATTCTATCGCCATCCCTTGTCATTACAAGTTCAACCTCACTCGGAGAACCCCGCTTGGGTTCAACCTTGGGAGAACTGCAGTGTTTTGTAAGCTTTTATCTGCATTATGCTGGCAACCAGTGGCAGTCCCATTCCTGACGCATGGATGAGCACTGGTGGCATCTTGTTCCTCCTTGTGTTCCTGCAATGGTTCTGCAGCAGACCTTGTGTTGTCTCAGGAAGCTGCACTCATTTGAGGCTCCCCTATTTGCCTCCCTGTCAGATCCCTTACAGGGAGGCAAATATCCCATGTTCACAGTAAATCCGACTAAGGTCAATGTAGCGGCTGACATGTGCGTGGGAAACCACCGACCTCAGCCGTAGATAAAATAACACCATCGTGAAAATGCCTGAGTTTGTTCCAAAGCCTCCCACACATCACACACAACGTTACTTTCTTTCATAAATCACAAGACATTTAAAATACGTGTACAATTTTTAGTTCAGTTCAGCATTATTTTAAGCAGTCTTTATTCTGTTTTAGGGAATAATTGTTCATTTTACAACTCTCCCTGTTTGCAGTGTTTGTGTCATTTGTCAATGGAGCCATGTCATGCATCATTTTCCAACCAAAGATGAAAGTAAATGAATATAACTTCAGTGAACAGTAATTGATGTCATTCAGTAGGCTGGTAGCTCATTGAGCCAGTCTTCATATTCAATCTTATCCTTCAGTATTTCCCCTGTCTTAAATACAACCTGAATTAGAAACAACATTTGCATGTGTCAATGGACACAGAGCAGACATTGATAGCCTGCATACAACTATTCTGGAAGCCACATTCTAAAAAATAAACACATTTCAACCATTATTTGCGGTAGCCACAAAAAAAATTAAAAGGCAGCAGTTTGTGCCTGGGGGGAGATGGGTTGCCCAGGGTGCACAGCATTGACCAGGCACTGACCCTTCACCCAGTCAGGTACCGGTACGCCAAGGCCAACTCTACTGGTTCGGGAAGTGATCTGCGTGTCTGAATGGTTTGGTTTGAGAAATGGAGATTGGTTTTGGTTATTACTGAATTGCCGTTGGTTGTCCAGTCTGTCACGATGTCATGAGTGACAATGTGATAACTTGTGTATTTGCAGTGCAGGAGATTTTACATAAAAAGATTGTGATTGGAGTCAGGGTGCAGACTGCGTTTAGTTTTCACTCTGCACATAAATGGATGTTCCAAGTGTGTGCCTCCTGAACATAGTGGCCAGTGGCTGTACTCCAGCAGTTGTCATGCAGCAATGCTGATGGGCGGGGAGGAGCAGGGCTTGCAGGTACGTGAGCCCCTGTGTGAGGTCGGGCCTTTGTACTTTGTCTGCAAAATGGCCTCTTTAGTTTGTGAAACCTGTGGTGATTTTACAAATCCCTAATCCATAACTCACTCTTCTCTCAATCTCCTTCCACACATTGTTCCCAGGTATCAGTGCGGCTGCCAGCTCTTCCATCAGTAACTGAGAAGCACAGGGATTCACATCCGTGTCGCTGAGTGAAACAGCATTGTCACACCTTTAGTTTTGCTATTTTGGTGTGCAGTAATGCAATTCTGGTTTTGTCTGAAGCAAACACAAAAGGTTGAGTTATCAAATTCCCTAACCATACTTTTCAGTCATTAGGATTTTTGTTCCTCAAAAACCAGACCCTGACCTCGGATTGCACAACCAGCGGAATGTGGTTGAAGCAGTAACCCTCCTGAATTCAACAAATAGAACTAAACTGGCTTGCGGTGTTCAGCACTCATTAAATTAAAAATCATCCGTTTCTGAGAATGTACAGCCTGCGAGGCTGCCTCTGTGCTGTCATTGTGCAGATTGATGGTGTGATAAATTGCCCCAGCTCCCGAGGGCCTGGACAGAAGGCAGCGGGTCAGAGCACACCATGCCTGGTGTGTTGCAGTTTCTGCTTCAAACCTCACTCCCATGCACGTACATACTCGGTAGCAATGAACACATCAGCTCTGCCACCTAAACCACTCCCTTGATCTATTTCTCAAAATGAATGTGTCATATTTGTGTGTGTGTGTGTGTGCCTTGCATAACAAGAAAACAGAATTGATAGACAACATTTTTAGTTTTTGCATTTAATTATTCAAGAGCTATCCCCAGTTACCCAGGCAGAGACAGATCCAGTTTTGGAAACTTTTGTCAGTGGACTTGTGGAGTGTGCAATGTGTTGTTGCTGCTTGTGGCTCTCCATCCTGCGCTGGGAGAATAGATGGAATCTCACTGAGATCGTCTCATTATTCACTCTCTGCTGTTTTTGGTTTGCTTTGTGTGAATCATGCACCACTTTCCTGCACCCACCATCAGCTGCACCTCAAGTATTTCTCTGCCTCAAACATCCTGAGATTGCTGAGGTGGTGAAAAGCACCAAGTGTAAGGCTTCTTTCCCCACACTTCTATCTCTGTGGAAGGGAGCATTGTTGATGGTCGTTTGGGTCAGCACCCTCTGCTTGTTACCACCCGCTGAGGACTGATGATCATCCACTTCCGTTTCATTTCCGAACCTTGGAATTTAGACTGAATTCCTGTTCATATACTTCTGATAATATATTGCTCTATGAATTTTCATGGTAATATTCCCCACCCACCCAAAAACTAAGTCAGTGATGACTTTCATGTGTAAGTGACCAGTCCTGGTGTGGTGGCAGGGATAGATAGTTGTGAGGTGTGGCGGCATGGATAGGTGGTTGTGGTTGTATCGGTGGCAGAGGTGGGTGGATGTGTGTGAGGTGTGGCAGGGGTTGGTTGGTGTGAGGCGTGGCATTAGTGGATGTGTGTGAGGTGTGGCAGGGGTGGGTGGGTGTGAGGTGTGTCAGTGTTCACTAGTTGGGCAGTTCTCAGCACTGGCACTGCGCTCTGCACCCTGCCTGTCCCATCCCAAAATTACAGCCCTTCCGGTCTGTTGGTGCAGCAGGTAGAGCTGCTGCCTCTCTGCACCAGGGACCCGGATTCAATCCTGACCTCTTCTCCCTGTGACCACGTGGGTTTCCTCCGGGTGCTCCAGTTTCCTCCCATATCCAAAAGACGTGCAGGTTTGCAGGTTTATTGACCCTCTGTAAATTGCCCCAAGCATGTTGGGAGTGGATGAGAAAGTGGGATTACATAAAATTAATGTGAATGGGTGATGGATGGTCTGTGTGAGCTCGATGGGCTGAAGGGCTATTTCCCCGCTGTATATAAACAGAACTGTCCCAGCATTACTGAAGCTCTCCCCTCCCCCCCCCCCCCCCCCCCCCCCCCTCTTCCAGCCCTGGAGCCTGACCTGCAACATTCCTGCTGGGGGCAGCCAGTTTCACATTTAAAGCTGGGTTCCAGTGCATGGTCTCTCAGTGGTGAGAAGAACGCGAGCTGGAGCCTTGCTTTGTTGTGTGCTGAATAGTGAGAAGGTCAGTGAGTCTGTGACCACTGCCCTGCCAAGGCATCGTGGTGGAGGTTGGGGAGTGACGTTTCATCACCTTTACCTGCTTGCAGCTCATGGTCATGTGTAGGGTGGCTGCCGTAAACTGAGCCAGTAGAGATATCTACCCTGAGGGCTCGGACCTGCCATGCCCAGCATGTCGACAGTCTCTGTATTCATCAGTCAACAGACACAATTCTGACCAGGTTCTGTCCTGAACATGAACCTTGAATAGACACAGTCTTCTGCTGCTTCTCACCCTCACTGAGACTAACAATGCTGATTGCAGAAGGAACCAAAGAACTGCTCGGTCCTTTAGGAGGAGGGTAATTGGGCAAGGTTGGGACTGACCAAGAGTTCAAGCTGCTATCTTCGGAGCTGGGACACTGCTCGCCAAAACAACTATAAACTTCACCCAACAATGACCCTAAAGTTGGCATGCTACCGCTGAATGTTGACAAACACTTCTTGCCCTTGGGTTGCTGTGTTTGGTTGTGTTGTGCAGTGTTATCATTGAGAAGGAGAGAGGGGAGACTAATGTTTACACTCTGTGTCTGTCTAGAAAAGTTGTCTTCATGATTAGGATGTAGAGCTGGTGCAGAACGCAGCGTCTTTTGCTTGTGTTTTACCCACAGGTCACCAGCTCCTCAGTAATGTGAAAATAACCATTCACTTTTCCAGCACTTGCAGTAACAGTGTCGACAGAACACTTGAATTGAACAATATCTGTGGAGGGACAAACAATTTCAGTTAAAACCTTTCCTGGAAGTTCCACAACTTGAGACATTATATCTGTTTCTCCCTTCACTGGACCAATCTGAATTACGGAGCAATTGCAACATTTTCTGACTTTATTTCTTGTTAATACAACTAGCAATGTGATATTTGTGTCTACAGTGTTGCATTTCACAGCGACAGAGTGTAAACCCTAGTGTGGCACCAGAGCGTTGTTAAACCATGGCACCTGCAGGTTGCTGGACTCGATCGGGTCTGCAGAATGGTGCTACTGAGATTGACTGGGCAGGTTCCCAGCTACATCCCTCAGTGTCCCACACTGACCTCTTCCAGCATTCCACCTTACAAGTTGCTGCCATTCACGTTTCAGAAGTAAATTATGGCCCAGGCCTGCTTAAAACTAAACGGGATACAGAATTGTAATCTACAGCAAAAAGCAAACTCATGGAGGAACTCTGTAGGCCAGGCAGCATCTGTGGAGGCAGGAGGATGGTCAATGTTTATGGTTTGGTACCTTCATCAGCATCAAAGGGATCAGCAGATCCCTCTGTGAAATGCTGGCCTGTCCACTGAGCTCATCCAGTGATTTTCTACCTTAAAGTTAATCTGATGAAATGATTTATCTTGTACATCTTCATGCACTTGGCCTTTCATTCCATAATAGAACATCCACATGTTACATTTATTGGATTCCAGCTAATTCTATTAAATGCTTAGGAAATGTTTACCAGCAATCAAAAAACAAGTGACAGTTTTATGGTTTAAGTGAATAATGCAGACGAGGGAAATCTCCCACCGTCTCTCGGACAGGGGTCTGCAGGGATGTAGTTAATTTTATTCTGAAGGTCAAGCTCACTGTTCATGACAATTTGTGCGATCATTGTGAAAGTAAACGGTGAAGTAACTTGGCATAATGCATTCCTGGAGGGTAATTTAGGTGTTGCATTTTCTGTTTGGGATGTATAATAAGAGATCAGTGTGTAAATAGTCTGCCTTGTTTCTGTCCTCAGCACCTAATCTCCTCGCTAGGATTGGCACGGGGAGCTTGTTTGTATTTATACCAATTTGATGTGTCAAAGAGAAATGTACTGATTGAATGTACCCAATGTATTCAATAAATTCCAAGAGCTTCTTAAACCTCGACTCTTATTTGGAAAAGATTGGAGGTAAGGGTCTGGGAGGAGAGAAATGGTCTTGCATCTATTTCAACATCCGACGAAGGTTACTGGAATTAATCAACGGGATGGAGCTCCCTGACCGTCTTTACGTTGAACGTTGCCTGTTGTAGAGGCGTTGACCAGGACATTGGAGAGGGATTGCTCTGCACTTTGAGGAGCCTGTTTCCTGCCGCAATCTACAGGGGAGGTTATCACACATCATAGAATCATTGGTGGCGAACAGCGAGTCTAGGCTGGCCCTCATCTCAATCCTCACCCCCTACCTTTCTGCTAACCATTTGCTCTCATGTGCTCCACAACTGCCCCCAATAGGGTGATTTCACAAAAGGTCACTGGAGCGTAGATCCGCACCCACGTGACCGAAAATTTGAAGTGGAGGACATGCTACACTTCTGGTACATGTTAGTGAATGGGAAAACACGCACTTTCACACCCGTTAAAAACATCAAAAACGGACAGTTTTTGAGCTGCAATTTATTGTGCCAGTCGGGGTGACCATGAGGCACAGCTACCTAAATTTACAGCCCAAAAAAAAGATAGAAACTAAGGTAAATTCAAGAGGGAGCTGAAGGTGCCAATCCAGCGGAAGTGAACAGCGGACATTTGCCGTGGAGATTTAAAGGTCCAAAATATCGGGAATTATCGCGTTTGCTCGCTGAATTTCATCAAAAGTAAGGCATTATTGACTTTTTTTATCTTTATTCATTTGTTATATGAGAAGTTTTAAAAGTGAAAAATCCCTCAGTAAAATTGCAAAATCGCCCATGGTTCTCAGGTGGGTTTTAACATGCAAAATGAAAACGCTTCTGAAGCTACATTTACCATTTAAATAATGGTAAACTATCAATGCATTTTGAAATAAATTTTACTCAGATGCAAGCTAAGGAATGGGATAATTGTCAGCTGTCAGTTGGACAAAATTAGGACATTTTATTATTTTCCAAAATATATTTCTCAATGTTTCTTGTTTAAAGCCAGCACATGCACATTCACCCAAACTACTTTTTTATTTATTTCTTTATCATCTAATAACAGACAAGCCTGCAGCATGGAATGTATTCGATGATAAAGAAATAAATAAATAAGTAGTTTGGGTGAATGTGCATGTGCAGGCTTTAAACAAGAAACATTGAGAAATATATTTTGGAAAATAATAAAATGTCCTAATTTTGTCCAGCTGACAATTATCCCATTCCTTAGCTTGCATCTGAGTAAAATTTATTTCAAAATGCATTGATAGTTTACCATTATTTAAATGGTAAATGTAGCTTCAGAAGCGTTTTCATTTTGCATGTTAAAACCACCCTGAGAACCATGGGCGATTTTGCAATTTTACTGAGGGATTTTTCACTTTTAAAACTTCTCGTATAACAAATGAATAAAGATAAAAAAGTCAATAATGCCTTACTTTTGATGAAATTCAGCGAGCAAACGCGATAATTCCCGATATTTTGGACCTTTAAATCTCCACGGCAAATGTCCGCTGTTCACTTCCGCTGGATTGGCACCTTCAGCTCCCTCTTGAATTTACCTTAGTTTCTATCTTTTTTTTGGGCTGTAAATTTAGGTAGCTGTGCCTCACGGTCACCCCGACTGGCACAATAAATTGCAGCTCAAAAACTGGCCGTTTTCGATGTTTTTAACAGGTGTGAAAGGGCGTGTTTTCCCATTCACTAGCATGTACCGGAAGTATAGCATGTCCTCCACTTCAAATTTTCGGTCACGTGGGTGCGGATCTACGCTCCAGTGACCTTTCGTGAAATCAACCTATTCTCCGACCACCCCGCCATTCAATGGTCATCTTCGTTGGGGAGCAGCGGTACAAACTGCACCAGAGGTCGGGGTTGAACCCGGGGCGTGGACTTGCACCTGTGTGCTTCTTTCCAAGAATGAACGGGTGGGAGAAGGTGCCGGGGGAGTCCAGCCTCCAACATTAACTCTGTTCCATGGCCGGATAAGAGATGGCTCCTGTTCCACCTGTGTGCTCCCACCGGGAGCTGCGATCTTCACCCGGAGCGAGTGGATTCTTTGCCCAATTCCCCAGAGACGCCGCCTGAGTTCCTCCAGCACTTTGTCTTTGCTTCAGATTCCAGCGCTTGCGGTCCCTGCCCCGGCCGGGGGCAAATCTCCCCGTTAATAAATGACGTTATTCACAAAGGGAGCGCTGCAAAGCTCTGGTGTCTGTTTGTACAACGTGCGGCGGGTTTACACCGAGAGTCGACTCCTCACCGCCCGCAATCCGGCCCCGGAGTCTATCCCCCCCCAGTCTCCCCTCCCCCGGTCTACCCTCCCCCGATCTCTCCTTCCCAACCTAGTCCTGTCAGAGCTGTGGTTTCTGTGAGGTTTCCTCACGCTCCTTTTCACACCAGCAAATGAGAGCTTAATCAACCTACTCACGCCGTCACTGGTGCTGCCTCCACCGGCGTGGGCAATGTGGCTGTAGCAGGGAGTAGATGGGCAGATGGGAGAGAGAGTGAGTGCAGGGTCATAGGCAGAGGAGAGGGGAGTGGGACTGATGTGATGATCTGCAGGAAACTGACAATGGCCTGCTGTGCTGTAGTCAAATGCTGCCTGACCCGCTGAGTTACTCCAGCACTGTCTACTTTTGTTGTGGAGGACAACTTCCATTGGTCTCGCTCATTGAGGTGTGGGTGAGGGGGGTGTGGGTGTTGAGTTGTGTGGGAGGGATTGGGACAGGCTGACAGGAGGGGGCAGAGCTGTGTACAGAATCGCCTGGGAATATCACAGGATGTGGGAGGAAACCGGGGCACCCAGAGGAAACCCACGCGGTCACAGGGAGAACGTGCAAACTCCACACAGACAGCAGCCAAGGTCAGGATTGAACCCGGGTCTCTTGCGCAGTGAGGCAGCAGTATTACCCACTGCACCACCGTGCTGACACTGATTAAACTGGTTCCTGTCTTGAAATCTCAGCACGGTCCAGGCACACAGCCACCCACCTCAATGTCCCTCTGCGCTTGGTCGGTGGGTCAGGGCAGCCCCCCAGGAAGGAATCCCTAGCTATCCTGGGATGTTTGTCAGCTGTGGAGAGCAGCCATGCTTCACTTTCACCGGGGCCAGTTGCCGGCCGTCGCCGTGGTGACGGGCCCATCCTTGATTTATGTTAAAACAAAGTGCTCGATATCTTAGCCACGGCTGCTGGCAACGCCTGCGATCCCCTGGTGAACCACTGTCTATCTGATGCTCCCTGCCGCACCAGCGCTGTCTGTCTGGCACGTTAGGATACTTCCACTGCAGGGAGACTCATGAACACAGGGGCACTGGATGCGTAGGAATATATCTCTCTCAGGGGGGACAATCGCTGGTGTTCTCTCCCCCCCCCCGAGGGCAGTGGAAACATGTATTTAAGGTGGAGATAGAGAAATATTTGAAAGATTGTGGAGTTGGGGGTGACAAGGAACCAACACAGGAGAGGAGTTTAGTTTAAAGGTACCGCATGGAACAGGCCCTTTGGCCATCAAGTCCGTGCCGACCATCGATCTCCCATTCACACTAGTTCTATGTTATTCCACTTTCTCATCCACTCCCTCCACACTGGGGACAATTTACAGAGGACCAGTCAACCTACAAACCTGCACACCTTTTGGATATGAAAGGAAACCGGGACACTTGAACTAAGGACGGGTTGCACTTGAACTCAAGGGGGACCAATATCCTGGCGGGGAGATTTGCAAAGGCTACTGGGGAGACTTTAAACTAGTATGGTTGGGGGGAGGGACTCAAATTGGGAAAGCTAGCAGTCAGTGTGTGAAGCAGGGGGCAGAGAATGGTAGCACTCTGACCCAAAATGTAGGGGGGAGAGAAGAAAAAGAAAATAATCAGAGAATAAGAGAGGGTGGGTTTCTTAAATGTGTATATTTTAATGCTAGGAGCATTGTAAGAAAAGTGGATGAACTTAGAGCCTGGATTGACACCTGGAAGTGTGATGTTGTGGCGATCAGTGAAACATGGTTGCAGGAGGGCTGTGATTGGAAACTAAATATTCCAGGATTTCGTTGCTTCAGGTGTGAAAGAATTGGAGGGGCAAGAGGTGGAGGTGTTGCATTGCTTATCAGGGAAGATATTACAGCAGTGCTTTGGCAGGATAGATTAGAGGGCTCGTCTAGGGAGGCTATTTGAGTGGAATTGAGAAATGGGAAAGGGGTAGCAACACTTATAGGGGTGTATTATAGACCGCCAAATGGGGAGCGAGAATTGGAAGAGCAAATATGTAAGGAGATTGCAGATATTAGTAGTAAGCACAAGGCAGTGATTGTGGGAGATTTCAATTTTCCACACATAGACTGGGAAACACATTCTGTAAATGGGCTGGATGGGTTGGAGTTTGTAAAATGTGTGCAGGATAGTTTTTTGCAACAATACATAGAAGTACCTACTAGAGAAGGGGCGGTACTGGACCTCCTCTTATGAAGTGAAATGGGTCAGGTGGCAGAGGTATGCGTTGGGGAACAGTTCGGGTCCAGTGATCACAATACCATTAGTTTCAATATAATTATGGAGAGGGACAAAACTGGACCTAGGGTTGAGATTTTTGATTGGAGAAAGGCTAACTTTGAGGAGATGCAAAAGGATTTAAAAGGAGTAAATTGGGACATTTTGTTTTATGGGAAAGATGTGGAAGAGAAATGGAGGACATTTAAAGGTGAAATTTTAAGAGTACAGAATCTTTATGTCCCTGTTCGGTTGAAAGGAAATCGTAAAAATTGTAAAGAGCCATGGTTTTCAAGGGAAATTGGACACTTGGTTCGGAAAAAGAGGGAGATCTACAATAATTATAGGCAGCATGGAGTAAATGAGGTGCTTGAGGAGTATAAGGAATGTAAAAAGAATCTTAAGAAAGAAATTAGAAAAGCTAAAAGAAGATATGAGGTTGCTTTGGCAAGTAAGGTAAAAGTAAATCCGAAGGGTTTCTACCGCTATATTAATAGCAAAAGGATAACGAGGGATAAAATTGGTCCATTAGAGAGTCAGAGTGGACAACTATCTGCAGAGCCAAAAGAGATGGGGGAGATATTGAACAGTTTCTTTTCTTCGGTATTCACCAAGGAGAAGGATATTGAATTATGTGAGGTAAGGGAAACGAGTAGAGTAGCTATGGAAACTATGAGGATCAAAGAATCATAGAATCATAGAATCATAGAAAGTAGGTGCGAGAGTAGACCACCAGGTCCGTCGAGCCCGCACCGCCATTCGCTCATGGCTGAACACTAAACAGACACACTTACCCACAAACAGTAGACACAAGACACAGAACACAAGACACTACCCTCCCCTTTATACCGCTATCACCCCTCTCCACCCCAAGAACCTCGTGATCTCCTGGGGGAGGCAAAAAACCGGATAAAAACCCAGGTCCAATTCGGGAAAAAAAATCCGGGAAATTCCTCTCCGACCCCAATCCAGGCGATCGACACTTGTCCAGGAGATCACTCAGATCTTACTATACTAACCATACCTAGGTCCATATCCCTGCCCTCTCCCCGTATCCCCTTATCCCCTTGGCAGCTTAAAAAAACCATCTATTTTAGTCTTAAATATATTTAAAGTTTCTGCTTCCACTGCTCCCTGGGGCAGTGAATTCCATAAATTAACCACCCTCTGGGTGAAGAAGTTCTTCCTCATCTCAGTTTTAAAAGAGCCCCCCCTTATTCTGCAACTATGTCCCCTAGTTCTAGTTTCCCCGATCATTGGGAACATCCTCGGTGCATCCACCCGATCAAGGCCCCTCACGATCTTATATGTTTCAATGAGATCGCCTCTCATTCTTCTAAACTCCAAAGAGTAGAGTTCCAGCCTACTTAACCTTTCCTCATATGTCAATCCCCTCATTGCAGGAATTAATCTTGTAAACCTTCGCTGCACTGCCTCCAGGGCTAGTACATCCTTTCTTAAGTATGGACCCCAGAACTGTACACAGTATTCCAAATGTGGTCTCACTAATACTGTGTACAGCTGCAGCAAGACCTCCGTGTTTTTATACTCAATCCCCCTAGCAATAAAGGCCAAAACTCCATTGGCCTTCCTGATTGCTTGCTGCACCTGCATACTAACTTTCAGTGATTCATGTACTAATACCCCTAGATCCCTTTGCGTTGCATTACAACGCAGCTCCTCCTCATTTAGAAAATAACTTGCCCTTTCATTTTTTCTCCCAAAGTGAATGACTTCACATTTATTAGTATTAAATTTCATCTGCCAAGTTGTTGCCCACTCACCTAGCTTATCTATATCCTTTTGCAGACTCTTCCTATCCTCCTCATCCCCTACTTTTCCTCCCATTTTTGTATCGTCCGCAAATTTTGATATATTACACTTGGTTCCCTCCTCCAAATCATTTATATAAATTGTGAACAACTGGGGTCCCAGCACCGACCCTTGCGGAACCCCGCTAGTTACCGGTTGCCATCCCGAGTATGAACCATTTATCCCCACTCTCTGCTTCCTATTTGTTAGCCAATCCTCTACCCATGCTAATATATTACCCCCAATCCCATAATTTTTTATTTTTAGCAATAGTCTCTTATGTGGCACCTTGTCAAAAGCCTTTTGGAAGTCCAAGTATACCACATCCACCGGTTCCCCTTTATCCACCCGGGTTGTTACTTCCTCAAAGAATTCGAGCAGATTCGTTAAACAGGACTTCCCCTTCACAAAACCATGCTGGTTCTGTCCGATGAAGTCATGTTTATCCAAGTGCCCCGTTAGTGTTTCTTTAATAATTGTCTCTAACATTTTACCCACCACCGATGTTAGACTAACCGGTCTATAGTTACCCGCCTTCTGTTTACTTCCTTTTTTAAATATAGGTGTTACATTGGCCATTTTCCAATCCACTGGGACCGTTCCTGCCTCCAGGGAGTTTTGGAAAATTATCACCAATGCATCCACAATCCCCACCGCTATCTCCCTCAAGACCCTTGGATGCAATCCATCAGGCCCAGGGGATTTATCCTCCTTCAGTCTCATTAATTTCCCTAATACCACCTCCTTGGTGATCTTAATAGTATTTAGCTCCTCCATTCCTACCGCCCCCTGTTTATCCAGTGTTGGAATATTTTTTGTGTCTTCTATGGTGAAGACTGATACAAAATACTCGTTTAATGCCTTTGCCATTTCCATGTTCCCCACCAACAACTCTCCAGTCTCACCCTCCAATGGACCAACGTTCACCTTAGCCACCCTTTTTCTTTTTATATAGCTATAAAAACTCTTACTATTAGTTTTTATGTTGTTCGCTAAATTCCTTTCATAGTCTATTTTCCCCGTCTTAATTAATCTCTTAGTTATTTTTTGCTGACCTTTAAATGCTTCCCAATCCTCTACCCTCCCACTATCTCTGGCTACCTTATATGCCCTTGCCTTCAGCCGAATACCATCCTTTATAGTTTTACTGAGCCATGGCTGACTGTTCTTACCCTTACCCCTTTTTTTCTTCATAGGAATAAATTTTTCTTGAAGGTTATACAGTATACCCTTAAACGTACACCACTGCTCATGTACCGTCTTATTCTTGAGTCTGCTATCCCAGTCAACTTTGATCAGCTCAGTCCTCATACCTTCATAATCCCCCTTATTTAGACTAAGCACCCTAGCCTGAGTTTCAACCTGCTCCCCTTCTATTTGAATATGGAATTCGACCATATTGTGGTCACTTGTTCCCAACGAGTCCCTAACTATGACATTTTTAATTAATCCTGCTGCTTCATTACACAGGACCAGATCCAAGATTGCCTCCCCCCTTGTCGGTTCTGTGACATACTGTTCTAGGAACCCGTCTCTAATACATTCTATAAACTCTTCCTCTAGTCTACCCTGCCCAGTTTGGTTTGCCCAATTAATATGAAAATTGAAGTCCCCCATGATTACAGCAGTTCCCTTTTTACATGCGTCAACTATTTGCAGATTTATGTTCTGACTAACAGCGTCACAGCTATTTGGAGGTCTATAAATTACACCCACTAGTGTTTTTTCCCCTTATTATTCTCTATCTGTACCCAAGCTGTTTCACTATCCTGATCCTTCAACGCAATATCCTTCCTCTCTATTGCCGTTATTCCCTCCCTTATTAAAAGGGCCACCCCTCCTCCCTTTCTTTCCTGTCTATCTTTCCTAATTGTCGAGTACCCCTCTATATTTAACTCCCAGTCCTGATCCCCTTGCAGCCATGTCTCCGTAATGGCCACGATATCATAACTATATATACTTAATTGCACCGTTAATTCATTTATCTTATTACGAATACTCCGTGCATTGAGATAAAGCACTTTCAGATGATTTTTACTACCCTTCCTTTCCGGTTTTGCCCCTTTTACATCTAAAGCTTTATCTTCACACATTCTGTCTCCTGTCACATTTTGACTTTCCGCTTCCCCACTGATACCCTGCTCTATTTCCTCTACCCCTGCCGTTATTACCCCCCTTGATACCTCCCCCCCGCTACTTAGTTTAAAGACCTCTCTACTGCCCTAGTTATATGATTTGCCAGGACCCCAGTCCCAGCCTCGTTCAGGTGAAGTCCGTCCTTACAGAACAGATCCCCCCTGTCCCAGTACTGGTGCCAGTGGCCCAAGAAACCAAACCCATTATTCCCACACCAGTCTTTGAGCCACGCATTTAGCTTTTTAATTTTACGTACCCTCGCCGATTTGGCCCGTGGCTCAGGTAGCAATCCGGAGATCAGTACCCTCGAGGTTCTGCTTTTTAATTTATTCCCTAACTGCTCAAACTCCTTCAGCAGATCCTCCTTCCTCGTCCTTCCTATGTCATTGGTCCCCACATGGACCACGACCACTGGATCCTCCCCCTCCCTCTGCAAATTTCTCTCCAGCATCGCAGAGATATCCTTAACCCTAGCACCGGGTAGGCAACACAGCCTTCGGGACATGTTCTGCTGGCCGCAGAGAACCTTATCTACCCCCCGAATAATACTATCCCCTATCACTACGGCATTTCTTCTAACTCCCCCCTCTTGAATGGCCTCCTGATCCACGGTGCTGCAGCCAGGTTGCTCATCCCTCCCACAGCCCCTGATCCCGTCCTTACATTGAGTAAGAGCCTCGGTCATGCTCGTCAGGGACAAGGGCTGTGGCTCCTGCCGCATCTCCTCCTGGTTCCCCCTACCTGCCTCGCTTATGGCCACACCTTCCTTTCCTTGCTCACTGCCTACTGAATTAGTTAAACTGGTCGGTGTGACCATCCCCTGGCACAAAACATCCAGGTAATACTCCCCCTCCCTGATGTACCGCAGCGTATGAAGTTGGGTCTCCAGCTCATCAATGCGGAGCTGGAGTTCCTCTAGCCTCAAACACTTACTGCAGCTGTAGGGATTTTCTACATCAATGGTGTCGACAAATTCCCACATCTCGCAGTATTGGCACATCTCCTGACCGCCCATCTTATATAAGTAATTAACTGGTCCGATTTAAGAATCCCCTACTGTATTGATACACCCCTTATTTATATAATCCTACCTCCTATAAATGGGAAAGTACTCACCCCAGCCGTAAATTACCTACTGGTTTGGCTGTCTAGTGGTAATTCCGTCCGCTCTTCCTGCCTGGTCCACTGCTCCCTTGCAGTGCGTGGCAAACCTCTCGAGCCGCGGCTCCGTCCGTCCGTGTGCTCCGTCCGTCCGTCCTCCCTCCCAGAATCCTTAGCCTCTCAAGCGTATTGCGTGGTCTCCTCTCCTCAGCCTCCTCTCCGAAGACTCTCGAGCCAAAGACTCACACTTTTCTCACAGGGCCGCTCACTCACTGCCGCTCGCAAAGAGCTGTCCTGCTTAAATTGACCTGATAAATTGACTGATAAATTGCCTGATTTGGAGGAAGTACTGACACTTTTGAGAAATATAAAAGTGGATAAGTCTCCAGGTCCGGACAGGCTGTTCCCTAGGACATTGAGGGAAGTTAGTGTAGAAATAGCAGGGGCTATGGCAGAAATATTTCAAATGTCATTAGAAACGGGAATAGTGCCGGAGGATTGGCGTACTGCGCATGTTGTTCCATTGTTTAAAAAGGGGTCTAAGAGTAAACCTAGCAATTATAGACCTGTTAGTTTGACGTCAGTGGTGGGGAAATTAATGGAAAGAATACTTAGAGATAATATATATAAGCATCTGGATAAACAGGGTCTGATTAGGAACAGTCAACATGGATTTGTGCCTGGAAGGTCATGTTTGACTAATCTTCTTGAATTTTTTGAAGATGTTACTCGGGAAATTGATGAGGGTCAAGCAGTGGATGTTGTGTATATGGACTTCAGTAAGGCCTTTGACAAGGTTCCTCATGGAAGGTTGGTTAAGAAGGTTCAATGGTTGGGTATTAATGGTGGAGTAGCACGATGGATTCAACAGTGGCTGAATGGGAGATGCCAGAGAGTAATGGTGGATGGTTGTTTGTCAGGTTGGAGGCCAGTGACTAGTGGGGTGCCACAGGGATCTGTGTTGGGTCCACTGTTGTTTGTCATGTACATCAATGATCTGGATGATGGTGTGGTAAATTGGATTAGTAAGTATGCAGATGATACTAAGATAGGTGGGGTTGCGGGTAATGAAGTAGAGTTTCAAAGTCTACAGAGAGATTTATGCCAGTTGGAAAGTGGCCTGAAAGATGGCAGATGGAGTTTAATGCTGATAAGTGTGAGGTGCTACATCTTGGCAGGACAAATCAAAATAGGACGTACATGATAAATGGTAGGGAATTGAAGAATGTAGGTGAACAGAGGGATCTGGGAATAACTGTGCACAGTTCCCTGAAAGTGGAATCTCATGTAGATAGGGTGGTAAAGAAAGCTTTTGGTGTGCTGGCATTTATAAATCAGAGCATTGAGTATAGAAGTTGGGATGTAATGTTAAAATTGTACAAGGCATTGGTGAGGCCAATTCTGGAGTATGGTGTACAATTTTGGTCGCCTAATTATAGGAAGGATGTCAACAAAATAGAGAGAGTACAGAGGAGATTTACTAGAATGTTGCCTGGGTTTCAGCAACTAAGTTACAGAGAAAGGTTGAACAAGTTAGGGCTTTATTCTTTGGAGCGCAGAAGGTTAAGGGGGGACTTGATAGAGGTTTTTAAAATGATGAGAGGGATAGACAGAGTTGACGTGGATAAGCTTTTCCCACTGAGAGTAGGGAAGATTCAAACAAGGGGACATGACTTGAGAATTAAGGGACTGAAGTTTAGGGGTAACATGAGGGGGAACTCCTTTACTCAGAGAGTGGTAGCTGTGTGGAATGAGCTTCCAGTGAAGGTGGTGGAGGTAGGTTCGTTTTTATCATTTAAAAATAAATTGGATAGTTATATGGATGGGAAGGGAATGGAGGGTTATGGTCTGAGCACAGGTATATGGGACTAGGGGAGAATATGTGTTCGGCACGGACTAGAAGGGTCGAGATGGCCTGTTTCCGTGCTGTAATTGTTATATGGTTATATGGTTACTTGGAGGAAACCCATGCGATCACAGGGAGAACGTGCAAACTCCACACAGAGATGACTCGAGTGGCTCGACCTGATGCACCACCGTGCCGTTCTTGCTGCTACTGTGAGTTGAGGCCAATGTGGATCGGCCATGATGATTGGATAGCAGGGCTGAGTAGAGGGGCCGAGGGGCATGGAGCAGTTCACTCAACACAGAGTAGGGAATGAACAAGGAGCAATCAGCCTGCATGGGTTCATGTAACACACCCTGCAACCTGTTCAGATACTGGGTCACAGGACAGGCTGGAGTTCTGACTGCAGTCCGCAGAGCCGGTTTCATTTGTTATCATTGGCCCTACACTGTGGCCGATGTGTGAATCTTTTTATGAATGCTCGATTGTTCAGTCATGGACTCTAAAATGTGCTTTAAAATTGGATCTAAAAATGATCTCCTTGTGAAACGTACAAAACATTGCGTGACAATCTCGATGCTACAGGGTTGGGTAGGCGAGGACTTTATTCCTTGGAGCACAGGAGGCTGAGGGGTGATATTATACAGGTGTATAACATCATGAGGAGAATAGACCGGGTGAATGCACCAACTTTAACCCAGGGCGGTGGAATCAAAAATCAGAGGACACAGGTTTAAGTTAAGAGGGAAAAGATTTAATCGGAACCTGAGAGGCAACATGTTCACACAGGTGGGTGTATGGAATGAGCTGCCAGAGGTAGGTACTATAACAACATTTAAAACACATTCAGCTAGGTACATGGATAGGAAAGGTTTAGAGGGATATAGGCCTAACACGGTCAAGTGGGACTGATGTAGATGGGGCATCGTAGCCAGCATCGATGGGTTGGGTCGAAGGGCCCTGTTTCCATGCACTATGACCACAGCAACAACCTAATTGGTGATAGGATGGATTGTAAGAAGCAACTGCAGATACTAGTTTAATCAAACGTAGACACAGAATGCTGGAGTAAGTCCGTAGCTCAGGCAGTATCTCTGAAAAGAAGGAATGGGTGATGTTTCGGGTTGAGACCCTTCTTCACTCAGGGGAGCGGGAGATACAGAGATAAGGAAGGGTAAGATGTGAAAATGAGACAAAAGGGATGAAGATCAAGGAACATGTAGAATAGATCATAGTTAGCTCAAAGGTAACTGAGCAAACAAAATGTAAACGAGGACAGTCAGACTGGTCAGAGAACTGGGACGGGGAAGGGATAGAGAGAGAGAGAGAAAGCAATAGTTGAAGTTCAAGTGGTCGATATTCATACCACTGGGGTGCAAGCTGCACAAGCTAAATATAAGGTGCTGTTCCTCCAATATGCTGCCTCAACCCAGCCCTGCTATCCAATCACCATACTCTGACAGTGGAGGAGGCCCAGGACAGAAAGGTCAGTGTGGGAATGAGAGGGGGAGTTAAAGTGTTGAGAAACTGAGAGATCGGGAAGGTTTAGGCGGACTGAGCGGTGGTGTTCATCGAAACGATTGCCGAGCCTGCGCTTGGTCTCCTCGATATATACGAGTCCACACCTGGAACAGCGGATACAGTAGATGAGGTTAGAGGAGGTGCAAATGAACCTCTATCCCATTCTCCTGCCTTCTCCTTGTAACATCTGACGCAGGTACTAATTACGAATCTATCTATCTCTGCCTTTAAAATATCCACTGACTTGGCCTCCACAGCCTTCTGTGGCAAATAATTCCACAGATTCACCACCCTCTGACTAAAAAAACTTCTCCTCATCTCCTTCCTAAAAGAAGTCCTTAAATTCTGAGGCTGCGACCTCTGGTCCTAGACTCTCCCACCTGTGGAAACATCCTCTCCATATTTGTTGTCTCTGTACTGTACACTGCACAATGACAATAAAGTTTGAATCTGAATATCCACTCTATCCAAGCCTTTCACTATTCTGTATCTTTCAATGAGATCCCCCCTCATTCTTCTAAACTCCAGCGAGTACAGGCCCAGTGGCGACAAACTCTCATCATAAGTTAACCTACTAATTCCTGGGATCATTTTTGTAAACATCCTTCCTCAGATATGGTGCTGAAAATGTCTCACAATATTCCAAATGTGGCCCTACCAGCGCCTTATACAGCCTCAACATTACATCCCTGTTTTTGTATACAAGCCCTCTTGAAATACATAGAAACATAGAAACATAGAAATTAGGTGCAGGAGTAGGCCATTCGGCCCTTCGAGCCTGCACCGCCATTCAATATGATCATGGCTGATCATCAACTCAGTATCCCGTACCTGCCTTCTCTCCATACCCTCTGATCCACTTAGCCACAAGGGCCACATCCAACTCCCTCTTAAATATAGCCAATGAACTGGCCTCAACTACCCTCTGTGGCATAGAGTTCCAGAGATTCACCACTCTCTGTGTGAAAAAAGTTCTCCTCATCTCGGTTTTAAAGGATTTCCCCCTTATCCTTAAGCTGTGACCCCTTGTCCTGGACTTCCCCAACATAGGGAACAATCTTCCTGCATCTAGCCTGTCCAACCCCCTAAGAATTTTGTAAGTTTCTATAAGATCCCCTCTCAATCTTCTAAAAACCAGGAATCAGTCTGGTGAACCTTCTCTGCACTCCCTCCATGGCAATAATGTCCTTCCTCAGATTTGGAGACCAAAACTGCACGCAATGCTCCAGGTGTGGTCCCACCAAGACCCTGTACAACTGCAGTAGAACCTCCCTGCTCCTATACTCAAATCCTCTTGCTATGAAAGCCAACATACCATTCGCTTTCTTTACTGCCTGCTGCACCTGCATGCCTACCTTCAATGACTGGTGTACCATGACACCCAGGTCTCGTTGCATCTCCCCCTTTCCCAATCGGCCACCATTTAGATAATAGTCTGCTTTCCCGTTTTTGCCACCAAAATGGATAACCTCACATTTATCCACATTATACTGCATCTGCCAAACATTTGCCCACTCACCCAGCCTACCCAAGTCACCTTGCAGTCTCCTAGCATCCTCCTCACACCTAACACTGCCCCCCCAGCTTAGTGTCATCCGCAAACTTGGAGATATTGCCTTCAATTCCCTCATCCAGATCATTAATATATATTGTAAATAGCTGGGGTCCCAGTACTGAGCCCTGCGGTACCCCACTAGTCACTGCCTGCCATTGTGAAAAGGACCCGTTTACTCCTACTCTTTGCTTCCTGTTTGCCAGCCAGTTCTCTATCCACATCAATACTGGACCCCCAATGCCGTGTGCTTTAAGTTTGTATACTAATCTCTTATGTGGGACTTTGTCGAAAGCCTTCTGGAAGTCCAGATACACCACATCCACTGGTTCTCCCCTATCCACGCTACTAGTTACATCCTCGAAAAATTCTATAAGATTCGTCAGACATGATTTACCTTTCGTAAATCCATGCTGACTTTGTCCAATGATTTCACCACTTTCCAAATGGGCTGCTATCCCATCTTTAATAACTGACTCTAGCAGTTTCCCCACTACCGATGTTAGACTAACTGGTCTGTAATTCGCCGTTTTCTCTCTCCCTCCCTTCTTAAAAAGTGGGGTTACGTTTGCTACCGCCAATCCTCTGGAACTACTCCAGAATCTAAAGAGTTTTGAAAGATTATTACTAATGCATCCACTATTTCTGGAGCTACTTCCTTAAGTACTCTGGGATGCAGCCTATCTGGCCCTGGGGATTTATCAGCCTTTAATCCATTCAATTTACCCAACACCACTTCCCGACTAACCTGGATTTCACTCAATTCCTCCAACTCCTTTGACCCGCGGGCCCCTGCTATTTCCGGCAGATTATTTATGTCTTCCTTAGTGAAGACGGAACCAAAGTAGTTATTCAATTGGTCCGCCATATCCTGGTTCCCCATGATCAACTCACCTGTTTCTGACTGCAAGGGACCTACATTTGTTTTAACTAATCTCTTTCTTTTTACATATCTATAAAAACTTTTGCAGTCAGTTTTTATGTTCCCTGCCAGTTTTCTTTCATAATCCATTTTTCCTTTCCTAATTAAGCCCTTCGTCCTCCTCTGCTGGTCTCTGAATTTCTCCCAGTCCTCCGGTATGCTGCTTTTTCTGGCTAATTTGTACGCATCATCCTTCCCTGATTTCCCTTGTTATCCACGGAAGCACTACCTTCCCTGATTTATTCTTTTGCCAAACTGGGATGAACAATTTTTGTAGTTCATCCATGCAGTCTTTAAATGTCTTCCATTGCATATCCACCGTCAACCCTTTTAGAATTAATTGCCAGTCAATCTTGGCCAATTCACGTCTCATACCCTCAAAGTTACCTTTCTTTAAGTTCAAAACCATTGTTTCTGAATTAACAATGTCACTCTCCATCCTAATGAAGAACTCAACCATATTATGGTCACTCTTGCCCAAGGGGCCATGTACAACAAGACTGCTAACTAACCCTTCCTCATTACTCAATACCCAGTCTAAAATAGCCTGCTCTCTCGTTGGTTCCTCTACATGTTGATTTAGATAACTATCCTGCATACACTCCACGAAATCCTCTTCCTCACACCCCTGCCAATTTGATTCACCCAATCTATATGTAGATTGAAGTCACCCATTATAACTGCTTTGCCTTTGTCGCAAGATGTGCTAGATGTGGACTAGAGTGACTGTACATCCATTATAAACATGAGGGAGTAGGGGCCTGGAAAGCAGAAGTCATTGAAGAGACAAAAGGCATGTGAGGTGTCTTGGACATCGGCCGGGAGGGATTGGACCAGGACATAGGATGGAGTCGAAGTATGTGGAACGTAATTCAGTGGTGCAGGAGCAGGACTGCCAGGGCAGTTGTGTATGTTTTGGGGAGAAAATAAAACCAGGCCGCGTGGGGCTGGGGAACGATAAAGTTGGAGGCTTTGGAGGGCAGACAGCTGGAAGTAATGACATCTGAAATGGTCTGTGATATTAAGGCCTGGTGCTCATCTGTGTGATCATGGTCCAAGGATAAGCAGTAGGAGGAAGTGTCTGAGAGTTGACACCTGGCCTCAGCCGACAGACTACCACGGCACCACCCTTGTCGGCGGAGTTGATTAGAAACATAGAAAAGACATTGAAAAATATGTGCAGGAGTAGGCCATTCAGCCCATCGAGCCAGCACCGCCATTCAATGTGATCATGGCTGATCATCTAAAATCAGTATCCCATTCCTGCTGTTTCCCCAATATCTCTTGATCCTTTTAGACCTAAGAGCTAAATCTAACTCTCTCTTGAAAATATCCAGTGAATTGACCTCCACTGCCTTCTGTGGCAGAGAATTCCACAGATTCACAACTCTCTGGGTCAAGAAGTTTTTCCTCATCTCAGTCCTAAATGGCCTACCCCTTATTCTTAAACTGTGACCCCTGGTTCTGGACTCCCCCACCGTCGGGAACATGTTACCTGCATCTAGCTTAACCAATTCTTTAAGAATTTTACATGCTTCTATAAGATATCCCCCCATCCTTCTTAATTCCAGTGAATACAAGCTCAGTCGACCCATTCTTTCATCATATGTCAGTCCCGCCATCCCGGGAATTAACCTGGTGAACCTACACTGCATTCCCTCAATAGCAATAATGTGCTTCCGCAAATTAGAAGACCAAAATTGCACACAATACTTCAGATGCAGTCACACCAAGGCCCTGTACAACTGCAGTAGGACCTCCTTGTTCCTAAACTCAAATCCACTCACAATGAAGGCCAACACACCATTAGCTTTCTTCACTGCCTGCTGTACCTGCAAGCTTACTTTCAGTGACTGATGTACAAGCACACCCAGGTCTCGTTGCACCTTCCCGTTTCCTAATCTGACATCATTCAGATAATAACCTCACATTTGTCCATATTATACTACATCTGCCATGCATCTGCCCATTCACCCAACCTATCCAAGTCACCCTGCAGCCTCATAGCATGCTCCTCACAGCTCACACTGCCACCCAGTTTTGTGTCATATGCAAACTTAGAGATGGTACATTTAATTCCCTCCTCTAAATCGTTAATATATTTTGTAAACAACTGGGGTCCCAGCAAGAAGCCTTGCAGCACCCCCACTAATCACTGCCTGCCATTCTGAAAAGGACCCGTTAATTCCCTCTCTTTGCTTCCTGTCTGCTAACCAGTTCTCTATCCATGTCAATATACTACCCCCAATACCATGTGCTCTAATTTTGTACACTAATCGCTTGTGTGGGACCTTGTCAAAGGCTTTTTGAAAAGATACACCACATCCACTGGCTCTCCCTTATCCATTCTATTTGTTACATCCTCAGAATGCGCAGAATTCCAAATGCGCTGCTATAACATCTTTAACAATCGACTTAAGCAACTTCCCCATTACAGATGTAAGGCTGACTGGTCTATAATTTCCTGTTTTCTCTCTCCCTCCTTTCTTAAAAAGTGGGGTTACATTGGCTGCCCTCCAGTCCACAGGAACTGATCCAGTGTCGAGAGAACATTGAAATTGTAATGTCGGGGTTGTGCAGAGTGAGCGGAGGGCTGTGCATTCAGAGGGAGCGAGGTAAGAGGAGTGGAAAAGTTGAAACGGTTGATGTCAGATTCAGATTCAGATTCAGATTCAATTTTAATTGTCATTGTCAGTGTACAGTACAGAGACAACAAAATGTCATGCGGCAGTTAGAAATAAAAAGCTCTGAAGAGGTTAGAAGGCCGTTCAGGCCTAATTTGTGAACCATCTTCAGTGTGGTGACCCATATTGTAGGCTATGACTCCAGCCCACGTTAAGAGATAGTAAGGCAAGAGGTGGGTTTATAAAAAACCATTGTGAGACAGAGGGAGAGGCTGTGAGATTTAGGGAAAGAATTCCAGAGACTACTCCACGAACAATTCAAATCAGGGATGGTCAAAGAGACAATTTTGGAAGAGAAAATATCTATCTATCTATCTATCTATCTATCTATCTATCTATCTATCTATCTATCTATCTATCTATCTATCTTCTATCTATATTACTAAAAGTCTGATCTTGACCACTTCCTGTTGTTCTGTATATTGATTTTAGAAAAAACGCTGCCACTTACGGCTGTGATTTATGGCCATCTTACTCAGAGTCCCCCTCCACTGCCCAGGACAAGAGGATTTCCCCATTGATGAAAAATAAAAGAGTTTTAGTGTTTAAAAAATATTGAGATTCTCTCTCCTGAAGGCCACTCCCCTTCTGGAGGGACTATAAAACCCAGAAGTGTTGAGTGCCTCAGTCAATCTCTGCAAGATGGGGGAGCGAGAGGGTCACGTCTCTCAGTCTGAGCTGTGAATAACACTGAACACATGTCTACTAAACTGTGAGTGGTTTTACTGACCTGTCAGTGTCCTTCATGTGGTTTGAAAATATAGTTTGGAAATGCTAAAGCTGTGTTGCCTTTGGTTTGGAAATGCTAAAGCTGTGTTGCCTAATTAAAGTTGCCTTGCCTAATTAAAGTTGCCTTGCCTTCTATATAATTAAAAGTTTAATCTTGACCACTTCCTGTTTGTGCTTTATATTGATTTTAGAAAAAACGCTACGACGTACAGTTGTGATTTTTGG
Organism: Leucoraja erinaceus; assembly: GCF_028641065.1. Classification (NCBI taxonomy): domain Eukaryota; kingdom Metazoa; phylum Chordata; class Chondrichthyes; order Rajiformes; family Rajidae; genus Leucoraja; species Leucoraja erinaceus. The sequence goes on from NC_073397.1 coordinate 1,270,862, forward strand.
CCATCTTACTCAGAGTCCCTCTCCGCTCATCAGGTGCTGAGGATTTTTCATATCGATGAAAAATAAAAGCGTTATTAGTGTTATTCTCTCTCCTGTCAATCACGCCATGAAGGCCACACCTCTTCTTGTGGGAGGTGGTGGGACTATAAAACCCAGAAGTGTGGGCGTGGCTCAGTCTCTGCAAGATGGAGTAGGGAGAGGTCACGACTCACTGTCTTTAGTGGCCTTGCACCCTGCTTGAAGTGGTAAGAAACTGCACTTGAATTTGGTGGCCTTGCACCCTGCTTGAAATGGAATTTCAAGAAATAGCCATGAGTGAGTGAGCTGCTAGCACAACACGCTTGAGTGACTGAGCCGCCAGCCCAAGAATCCATTCGGCCCACAATGTCCATGCTAGCCCTCTGGAAACCGGTCCCTTCAGCCCACAACACCCATACTAGCGCTCTTAAGTTGGCGAGTGCGAAAGGGGAGAGGTAAGGGAGGGAGTGACTGAGCGTAGGGAAAAGGAGAGAGAGAGAGATGACTGAGAGACATTGTGATCAGAAGCTTCAAGTGGAGTAAGGAGAGGGTGAGATTTTTGCCCCCCCCCCCCCCTCCGCACGTGAGAAGGATTGATTGGCTCGAGGGAGCGCCGACGCTGACCCAAATGTCGAGTCCATTCATAGGCTCCAGGAAGCACCGACCTCCTTCCCCCCCCCATGTTGGAAGGGATGATTGCATTGGGGGAATGGATGAGTGGTGGAATATTGCGTTGGGGAAATGGGGCCCAACAGGTCAGGGGGGTAGGGAGGTAGAGAGGGGTTATGGAGGGTTGGAAGGAGTGACTGAGGGTAGGGAGTGACTGAGGGTAGGGGAAAGGAGAGGGAGAGAGAGGTGAAGGTGGGAGTGGAGGAGGAGAGGAGGTGAGGGGAGAGAAAAGGGAGGGCAAAGAGGTGGGGAGGGTGTGTTGGGGATGAGGGGCAATGAGCCGCGCCTGCACAGTTGGGGGCTATGGATTAGTGATGAAATATTGCGTTGGCTGAATGGGGTACGTTGGGGGAACGGTGATGGGGGTGATTGGCTCCTTGGGGCACCTGTGTCCGGGATGAGCGCCAACGCCACATTCGGGGACCAGCCCTCCCGTGTGATTCCGTGTGATTCCGCGCCCCCCACCCCCCCACGTTGGGGGATGGGGCCCAATGGGCCCACTTGGTCTAGTATACTATAAAAAGTCTCGCTTTGTTTGTCTGTCTGTGATCTCTAGGAGCTACACCAAAACGGTACGCAATAGCGTAATTTCTTTTGCAGAATCTTACTCAGCTTTTTCCCGTCGATGGTCTAATCAAGTTTCCTTCCGATTTGATGTTATATTTCACGTAATTGATATTCCAAGGTTTAAAAAAAGCCAACTTTAACAAGATTTTTACAGTTAAAATCCTTCCTGCCAGCTTCCAACAAACTTTGATACAAAGTTGCAATACAGGAACACTCTGTGCTTCCACCAACTTTTCACCTGAATGGGACATCACAGTCCTCCACCCGACATTTGCAACAATGTTGCCATCATACAACACTTACTCCAGCTCCAGCTCCAGCTCCTGGCAGGACAGGAGGGGGAGGGTGTATTGGTATTGCTATTGGGGAAGCGCAATTGGAATTTTTTTAAAGTCCAGTGCTGGGGGAGGCAGGGGTGTGCTGGAATCATATGTTTGGCAACGGGTTGAGTTCTGGGACCACGCCTCCCATGGGGGCTACAGGTTAGTGGTGCAATATTGCGTTGGGGGAAGGGTTATGTTGGGGGACCAGGCCTCCTGTGTGACAGGGTCCCAACGGATCCACGTTGGTCTAGTGTACAGTGCATTCAGAAAGTATTCAGACCCATTCACTTTTTCCACATTTGTTACGTTACAGCCTTATTCTAACATGGATAAAATTCATTATTTTTATCATCAATCTATACACAATGCCCCATAACAAAAATACTAAAACAGGTGTTTAGAAATGTTTGCAAAGTAAATAAAAAGAAATAACTGAAATCACATTTACATAAGTATTCAGACCCTTTACTCGGTACTTTCTTGAGGCACCTTTGGCAGCGATTACAGCCTCAATCTTCTTGGGTATGACGCTACAAGCATCCCTCCAGACATGTTCGATCAGGTTCAAGTACAGAGAGATGGGCTCAGGCTGGGTCATTCAAGGACATTCACAGACTTGTCACGAAGCCACTCCTGCATTGTCTTGGCTGTATGTTTAGGGTCGTTGTCTTGTTGGAAGGTGAACCTCCTCCCCAGTCTGAGGTCCAGAATGCTCTGGAGCAGGTTTTCATCAAGGATCTCTCTGTACTTTGCTCTATTCATCTTTCCCTCGACCCTGACTAGTCTCCCAATTCCTGCCGCTGAAAAACACCCCCACAGCATGATGCAGCCACCACCATGCTTCACCGTAGGTATGGAATTGGCCAGGTGATGAGTGGTGCCTGGTTTCCTCTAGACGTGACGCTTGGCATTCAGGCCAAAGAGTTCAATCTTGGTTTCATCTGACCAGAGAATCTTGTTTCTCATGCCTTTATGCAAACTCCAAGTGGGCTGTCATGTGCCTTTTACTGAGGAGTAGCTTCCGTCTGGCCACTCTACCATAAAGGCCTGATTGGTGAAGTGCTGCAGATTTAGTTGTCCTGGAAGGTTCTCCCATCTCCACAGAGGAACTCTGGAGCTCTGTCAGAGTGACCATCGGGTTCTTGGTCTCCTCCCTGACCGAGTCTCTTCTCCCCCGATTGCTCAGTTTGGCCGGGCAGCCAGCTCTATGAAGAGTCCTGGTGGTTCCAAAGTTCTTCCCTTTAAGAATGACGGAGGCCACTGTGCTCTTCGGGACCTGCAATGCTGCAGAAATTGTTTTATACCCTTCCCCAGATCTGTGTCTCGACACAATCCTGTCTCGGAGGTCTACGGACAATTCCTTCGTCTTCATGGCTTGGTTTTTGCTCTGACATGCACTGTCAACTGTGGGACCTTATATAGACAGGTGTGTGCCTTTCCAAATCATGTCCAATCAATTTAATTTACCACTGGTGGACTCCAATCAAGTCGTAGAAACAACTCAAGGATAATCAATGGAAACAGGATGAACCAGAGAACATTTTTGAGTGTCATAGCAAAGGGTTTAAATACTTATGTAAATGTGATATTTAATTAATTTTTTTTTAATTACTCTGCAAACATTTCTAAACACCTCTTTTCTCTTCTTCATTATAGACAATAGACAAGAGGTGCAGGAGTAGGCCATTCAGCCCTTTGAGTCAGCACCGCCATTCAATGTGATCATGGCTGATCATCCACAATCAGTACGCCTTCTCTCAATATCCCTTGATTCTGCTATCTTTAAGAGCTCTATCTAACTCTCTCTTGAAAGCATCCAGAGAACCGGCCTCCACCACCCTCTGAGGCAGAGAATTCCACAGACTCACAACTCTCTGTGTGAAAAAGTATTTTCTCATCTCCGTTCTAAATGGCTTACCCCATATTGTTAAACTGTGGCTCCTGGTTCTGGACTCCCCCAACATCAGGAACATGTTTCCTGCCTCTAGCGTGTCCAAACCCTTAATCTATACAAAACTAAAACTCTGATCTTGTTATCTTCCGGTTTGGCGGTCTTTCTAATTGCGCAAAAATGGTTCAGGATAGCGCTACGATTTTTCGCCAGTTCACTCTCCGTTCTCCTGTGCTGCGAGTCCACCAGGTTTTGTTCCGATCGGTTGAAAGTCATAAAAGTTAGCGAGGTTTATAAATCTTGCCCCCGCCCCCACCACCCCCCCACATACACACACACACCCCCGCACACACACACACACCCTCGCCCACACACACACACCTGAGTATAGAAGCTGGGATGTAATTTTAAAATTGTACAAGGCATTGGTGAGAACAAATCTGGAGTATGGTGTACAATTTTGGTCGCCCAATTATAGGAAGGATGTCAACAAAATAGAGAGAGTACAGAGGAGATTTACTAGAATGTTGCCTGGGTTTCAACAAAGTTACAGAGATAAGTTGAATAAGTTAGGTCTTTATTCTCTGGAGCGCAGAAGGTTAAGGGGGGACTTGACAGAGGTCTTTAAAATGATGAGAGGGATAGACAGAGTTGATGTGGACAAGCTTTTCCCTTTGAGAATAGGGAAGATTCAAACAAGAGGACATGTCTTCAGAATTAAGGGACAGAAGTTTACGGGTAACATGAGGGGGAACTTCTTTACTCAGAGAGTGGTAGCGGTGTGGAATGAGCTTCCAGTGGAAGTGGTGTCGGCAGGTTCATTGGTATAATTTAAAAAAAAATTGGATAGGCATAGGGATGAGAAGGGAATGGAGGGTTATGGTATGACATGCACACCCCCCCACACACACACACACCCCCACAAAAAAAGTTGTTCACACACACCCCCCTACACACAGGGCCGAGATGGCCACATCCCCCGTGCACACAATTGTTATATGGTTAACACATCCCCCCACACACACACACCCCCCCCCCACACACACACCCCCATGCCCCCACATCCCTCCTCCCCCCCTCCCACATCCCTACACACACCACCCCCGCCCACATACACACACACCACCACCCACCCCACCCCCCCACCCCCCTGCCACACACCCCCTCCCCCACCAATTGCCACACCCCCCTCTCCCCCCCTCCCCCCTACACCCCTCCCGCCCCGTCTCCTCCCCCCATGACAACCCCCTCCCCCAACATGCACATCGCTTATGAAGGCACTGCCATGCTGTACCTGCATGCTTACTTCATGCTTACTTTCACACTGACTGATGAACAAGGACCCCCCAGATCCCGTTATACTTCCCTTTTTCCCCAACTTGACAACATTTAGATAGTAATCTGCCTTCTTGTTTTTGCCACCAAAGTGGATAACCTCACATTTATCCACATTAAACTGCATCTACCATGCATCTACCCACTCACCCAACCTGTCCAAGTCACCCTGCATCCTCATAGCATCTTCCTCGCAGTTCACACTGCCACCCAGCTTTGTGTCATCTGCAAATTTGCTAATGTTACTTCTAATCCCTTCATCTAAATCATTAATTGTAAATAGCTGTCATCCCAGCACCAAGCCTTGGGGTACCCCACTAGTCACTGCCTACCATTCTGAAAGGGACCCGTTAATCCCCATTCTTTGTTTCCTGTCTGCCGACCAGTTTTCTATCCATGTCAGCAACCTACCCCCAATACCATGTGCTCTAATTTTGCTCACTAATCTCCTATGTAGGACCTTATCAAATGATTTATGAAAGTCCAGGTACACTACATCCACTGGCTCTCCCTTGTCCATTTTCCCAGTTACATCCTCAAACAATTCCAGAATATTAGTCAAGCATGATTTCCCCTTTGTAAATCCATGCTGACTCAGACCGATCTTGCTACTGCTATCCAAATGTGTGGCCATATCATCTTTTATAATTGACTCCAGCATCTTCCCCCCCACCGATGTCAGACTAACTGGTCTATAATTCCCTGCTTTCTCTCTCTCGCTCCTTTCTTAAAAAGTGGGATAACATTAACTACCCTCCAATCCACAAGAACTGATCCTGAATCTATAGAACATTGGAAAAATATCACCAATGCGTCCACGATTTCTAGAGCCACTTCAAGTTCAAGTTCCTTACATTTATTGTCACATGCACCAATAAAAAGAAAACGATACATGATAACATTTAACGAGCATCCCCACACAGCGGAATCAACGTTTCCCATTGTGACAGAAGGCAATAAAGTCCAGTCAACTTCCTCTTTGTTCACCCGTGTTCAGGCCATCTCGCCGGGATGATCAGAGCTCCGGCTTCGGAACGAAAGAACACACTCAGCGGCTTGGACCTTCCGAATCGGCCACTTCTTACCGGGGACCGCGGCTTCCGAGACCACAAGCCGAGCTGGGCGGAGATTCAACACTGGGGACCCTCGGTAAAAGATCCCAGGACTCCGCGATGTTAAAGTCAGCGCCGCTCACGGCTAGAAGTTCCGCAAACCACAGCTCCACAGTGTTAAACAGCAGGCCCAACACTCCGGGGCTCCAACACGATGATCCCCAGTAAGGAATCGCTCGCTCCGCGATGGAATTCATTGCTGCACCGCTGCTGACGCTCTGGCCGGTCTCCGGCAGAAAAGACCGCGCCAATCCAGTTGGTCGGCCGCGAGGAGGGAGGCGAAGATGTGACTCGGAGAAAAGACGCATCTCCGTCCAGGTAAGTGACTGTTAAATGGTTTCACCCTATTCCCCCCCCCCACCCCCCCCACATAAAAAAAGACTAAAAATAACAAAAAGTGTGAAAGGATGGGCAGCTGCTGGCGAGGCTGCCACACTCAATGGCGCCACCCGATGGACATTAAGTGCCCTGGGATGCAGACCATCAGGCCCTGGGGATTTATCAGCCTTCAGTCCCATTAGTCTACCCAACACCATTTCCTGCCTAATGTGAATTTCCTTCAGTTCCTCCGTCACTCTAGCTCCTCTGGCCACTAATACATCAGGGAGATTGTTTGTACCCTCCTTAGTGAAGAAGGATCCAAAGTACCTGTTCAACTCATCTGCCATTTCCTTGTTCCCCATAATAAATTCGCCCTTTTCAGTCTTCAAGGGTCCAATTATGGTCTGAACTAATTTTCCTCCAGTTCCTCCTTTTACTTTCCTCCTCTATTTTTAATATTCTTGGGAGATTACCTTCGTACCTCCTTTTCTGAAGAATATTGCCAAATCTTCTGTTGCTCTTTAAAAACTACCCATTCCTCTGGCTTGTTCATCCCCATAATAATTCGCCCTTTTCAGTCTTCAAGGGTCCAATTATGGTCCCTTGTCAGCTACGGTCGCCCCTCTTCACTTGGAACTTTCCTCCTTGATCCTATTTGTTATATTCTTGGCTAGCTTGCCATTGTTGTTCCTTATCGTCATCCCTGCTAGGGTATTGCCAGTTTTTGGCCAGTTCCTCCCTGTTGCTCTTTAGTCCCCTTTGTTCCAATAACACTGACTTCCCGATTCTCTCTCTTTGCTATCTTATATTTTTTGTTTATCATTTATTTTATGATGGTCCCTACCTCCTAATGGCTCCTTTACCCCTTATTCCCTTCTCAAATCCGGTTTCTCTGATCCTAACACTAAATCCAGAATTACCTTCCCCTGAGGCTCCAGTACAAGCTGCTCTAAGAATCCCGAGGCACTCAAACTCCCTTCTAGGGTACAGTACCAACCTAATTTTCCCAACTTCTACACCTCCAGCTGCCTTAGCAGGGCAAAGATGGCTCAAAGATAGCTCCCATCCTGCGTTTGGAAGTTCGAACTGCTGACACCTCCAATTCTCTCTAGGTGCATCAAATCCAGTTTAAAACAGATCTCATGATAGGTGCTTTCCGAGAATAATATCTACCATTTACCTCAAATTCACACATTGACTACACCGCCCAACACGGACTTCCATCTACACAATATGTATATATGATCCATGTATATATGTCCCCCCCCCTGATCTCCCTTCTGTTTTTTTTTCTGCTCTGTTTGAATGCTAAATTGGAGTATGCACTGAGTAAACTCCCTTTCAGTTTCACTGTGCATGTATAGTGACAATAAATGGCATATCTATATCTATGTTGAAATCTCCCATAACAACCACAGCATTACTTTTACTGCATGCCAATTTTATCTCATGATTCAACTTGCACCCTATATCCAGGCTACTGTTTAGGGGCCTGTAGCTAACTCCCATTAAGGTATTTTTATCCTTACAATTCCTCAGTTCTATCCATACAAACTCTACATCTTCTGATTCTATGTCACCCCTCGCAAGGGACAGCATTTCATTCCTCACCAACAGAGCTACCCCACCCTCTCTGCACACCTGTCTGTTTTTTCGATAAGACTGAATATTCAGTTCACAGCCCTGGTCCTCTTGCAGCCATGTCTCTGTAATTCCCACAACATCATACGTAGATCAGTGACTCATGTTATGAATCATACTTTGTAGCTACGCCCACTAGTTTAACAGAAAGCCTCCCTGCCCTTTCTCTCTCACTTTTAGAGTAACGTGCTAAGATGAAGTTACCTATGCTGTAACGTTAATAAAGTCTTTGGATTTTAATCACGTTGTGTGACTTAAGTTATTCCAGCAGCAGAAGCTCGACATGGTGTCAGATTGGACGGACTCACTCCTTGTTTAATTATATTGCTTTTTATTTCAGTTTGTTGGTTTCTCCGGTCTATATTACTGTGGCTTCTGCTGCTCCCGGTGTTTGAGTGACAATTCTTCTTAACCTGGCAGGCACAGAAGCTGCTCAACGTGCCAGACGATTTCATTATGAACCAGCTATATTTGAACCAGCTGGTATCCAGATCACTCCTGCTGAATCTATACGAGACCCTGACTGCCTATTACGCAAATTCCGACAGTTATGTGAGTTACATACTGACTTGGTCATGGAGAAGCATTCGTTCTTTACCCGAAACCAGAGGCAGGGAGAACCTGTGGAAATGTATGTCAGTGCGTTTAAGCACGTTGCCAATCGGTGCGATTTCAGGGATAGATGTGACCGTCTGTGACCGTTTGGTCTATGGTGTCCGCAATGCTAAATTATGCGACGAGTTACTGCGAGATGCTGAGCTTACTCTAGAGACTCTAGTTCTCCTCAAGTGCCCGACAACTCTATCGTGAGATTAATAGACGATTGTTTTAACTGTGGGTGTTCGCATGCTAATGTTCGTGACCGTTGCCCTGCATATGGAAAGTTATGTCGATTCTGCAACAAAATAAATAATTTCTTCAGATGTTGTCATTCACGTACCAACAGAGTTCAAACAAGGCAATTTGTTAATTCACTTGCCCATGAGAACTTGCTCGCAGAATGTTCTCAACCAGCTCCCATGGATTTGCAGGGTGCTGGTGAAGGTTTTGACTTTGATGTACATTCCTTGTCTGATTGAATGCATAAACAACTAGACCCCAAGGTCGCTTTGTTCGTTAACGGCAAGAACCTTTATCTCAAAGTGGACACGGTGCAAGATGTAAAGTGATTTGTCTAGCTGTGATTAAAAAGTTACGAAAAACAGAGACTGTCACTCCTCTGGCTGCCTCCCTTCTCCCATATGCAGGAGGTCCAGTGCACCCTATTGGTCAAGTTGAGTTACGCTGCTGTCTTAACTCACGTGTCCGCAATCTGAGTTTCTATGTTGTTCGTGAGGATGTGCCGTCTCTGCTGGGTGTCAACGCATGTCAAGACATGGGACTTGTCTCTTTCAGCTCTTCTATTTGTCATCTGACTACAGCCTGTGACTTTAACCAACAAATCCTGACACAATACAAAACTTTGTTTGATGACAAGTTGGGCAGGTTGCCTGTTAGGTACACAATTACCATTCACCCTGAGGTAATTCCAGTTATTCGTCCAGCTCATAAGATTCCCCATGCCTTGCGGGACCGTGTTCAAAGTGAACTCAACAGAATGGTGTCTCTAGGTGTGATTGCTCCCGTCGCTGACCCTTAGGATTGGGTCTCCACCATGGTTGTGGCAACGAAGAAGAATAAAGACGAAATACGGATTTGTATCAATCCTAAGGACTTAAACACAGCCATTAAATTACATCACTATCCCATGCACACTGTGGACGAGATTGCAGTGCAGATGGCTGAAGCGACTTTATTCACTGTACTAGATGCCAAGAGTTCATTCTGGCAGATTTTGCTGGAACACAACACCAAGTTAACCACTTTCAGCACACCGTTCCAGAGTTACAGCTTTCTTTGCATGCCCTTTGGCATAAGCTCTGCTAGTGAAGTATTTCACAAGCTATGGAGCAGTTGTTTGCAGGTTACCCATGCTCCATTGTAGTGGGTGACATCCTCATTGCAGGATGAACTGTTGAAGAACACGATGCTAATCTGACAAAGGTCCTGGATCGCGTCAAGACCATTAACCTCAAGTTAACCCTCAACAATGCAAATTCAGGGAAAGTGACGTGAAATACAGTTTTCACCTCACAAATTGTGATTACTAAAGACGGCCTAAAAACTGATCTGGCGAAAAACCAGTGCTATCAACGAGCTCCCAGCACCTACCTGCAGAGATTCCTTGGCATGGTTCACTACTTGAGCAAATTTATTCCAGACTTCAGTGAAATATCAGCCCCGTTGCGCCAGTGTACACACAAAGACATTGCTTGGACCTGGCACGAGCAACAGCAGAGGGCGTTCAACACTCTTAAGCAGCAGATGTCTTGTGCTTCTACTCTTGCTTATTTTGATCCTAAACGACCGGTCACACTGACTTGTGACGCTTCACAACACGGACTGGGTGGGAGATTGCAACCATCACGTGGTCCGCCCTGTTTCAATGAATGCAATCAACCCGGCGTGCACAATCAAATAAGATCAATTAGTACAAGTTGTCCTACGTTAGGCCGTGTACGCCATACGCAAGAAGAAGAAGACAACACGGACTAGGCGCAGCATATCTTCAAAATGGCGGTAGTGGCAATAAGCCTGTTGCCTACGCCTCGCGCACTATGACTGACACAGAACAACGCTTTGTCCAAATCGAGAAAGAGCTGTTGCCGGTTGTTTTCGCCTGCAAGCAATTTCACGACTTTATCTTCGGACAAACGGTCACGATTGAAACTGACCACCAACCTCTGATCAGCATCTTTAACAAACCGATTCATGCCTCTCCAGGGCGCCTACAGAGGATGCTGCTATAACTTCAAAAATATGACATTGTTCTGACCTACAAACGTGGTAAGGATATGCACCAGGCTGACACACTCTCGCATTCACCCAGTGAGGGTTCTGTGAGGGTCCGTCATCGCCGGATGATGACTTTGTTGTAATGACTGTTCGGCACGGATTACAAGGGCTGAGATGGCCTGTTTCCGTGCTGTAATTGTTATATGGTTATTTGGACTGTGTCTTTTGTTTCCTCGTCCTGTGTGGAGGATTTGGTTGCCCACACTGCTTCTGACAGTAGTTTACCGTCGCTCGCCTCTGTCATTAGCGCGGGTGGCCAGACAAACACTACAATGTTCCGCAGCCAGTTCAGCTTTCTTTGCCGTCCGCGATGAGCTAGTGCTGCAGGATGGCATGATTGTAAAAGGACATAAGGCTGTGGTCCCTGCTACGCTGCACGGCAAGTATTTTAATGCTGTCCAAGCAGGGCACACAGGCACTGAAGCTACCGTCTTACGGGCAAGAAACATGTTTTACTGGCGTGGCATGGCCGAATATATCCCCAAGAATGTGGCATCCTGTGCAGTGTGCAACAGTTTGGCACCTCATCATCAAAAGCAACCACTTCTTTCACATCCGGCTCCTGCACTCCTGTAGTCTAAAGTGGCAACTGACATATTTGAGTGGGATGGCAAGCAGTACCTAGTACTTGTCGATTCGTATTCAGGACGGTTTGACATTGATTTTCTTAGCAGCCCCACTTCCCGCGGGGTGGTTTCGAAGCTTGCTCGTCATTTAGCAGACCACGGAGCACCGTGCATACTGTTATCTGATAACGGCAGTCAATTTACCAGCCTTTGCTGCACGCTGGGGTTTTTGCCACATCACCAGCAGCTCTGAATATCCACAGTCGAATGGACTAGCTGAGCGGGCTGTCAAAAGTGCCAAACAGCTCATGGAACGTTAGTACAGAGCTAATTCCGACATGTTCCTGGATCTGCTCAACCTACTCAAAATCTCCTGCAACCCGATTTTGGGTTGACCTGCTCAACGTTTATTGTCGAGGCAGACCCGAGCCACGGTGCGTGTGACGAATCAGGCATTGACCCCACAGGTGGTTCCACCATCGGACGCCCAGTCCAGATTACAACAAAAGCGTGACATTTAACAGTGGTATGACAAGACAAGTAGGCCACTGCCACCATTAACCAAGGGGCAGGTGGTTCGTTTGCAGACTGACAAAGGCCTTGACCGTATCGGTGTAATTTCTGGAACTGCTTCTGAGCCACGCTCATATCTGGTCAGTGCCGATGGCGGCACCTACAGGTTTAACAGACAACATATCCTGCCTGTGAAGTAGCCGACTCCACCAGACCATACAAGTCCGTCCGTGTCCAGCGGCATTGATCCGCCTACACCAGCTCAACACCCACTTCTGCAACGGCTGCTCTGCTAGTGGCGATGCCCACTCCGCCAACACCACAGTCCCCTGTTCCATCACCGGGAATGCTGGTTCAGTCTCTGTCACCTGTGAAGCACCGGCTCTGTCCCTGGTGGGGAAACACAGAGATGGTCTTTATCACACACGTGCTGGTAGTGTTTGCAAGCCCACCGTGAAGTACCCGGGCTATGTTTGACTTTCCTCCAGCTTATTAGCAATTGCTCTGCATGCCTTATTTAGTCAATGGTTTTGTAAACATAGAAACATATGCTAAAATAGGTGCAGAAGGAGGCCATTCGGCCCTTCGAGCCAGCACCACCATTCATTGTGATCATGGCTGATCGTCCCCTATCAATAACACGTGCCTGCCTTCTCCCCATATCCCTTGACTCCACCAGCCCCTAGAGCTCTATCTAACTCTCTCTTAAATCCATCCAGTGACTTGGCCTCCACTGCCCTCTGTGGCAGGGAATTCCACAAATTCACAACTCTGTGGGTGAAAACGTTTTTTTCTCACCTTAGTCTTAAATGGCCTCCCCTTTATTCTAAAACTGTGGTCCCTGGTTCTGGACTCGCCCAACATTGGGAACATTTTTCCTGCATCTAGCTTGTCCAGTCCTTTTATAATTTTATATGTTTCTATAAGATCCCTGTACTGACATTTATCTTTAAGAGGGAGGATGTAGAACAGTGACTCATGTTATGAGTCATACTTTGTAGCTACGCTGATTAGTTTAACAGAAAGCCTCCCTGTCCTTTCTCTCTCACATTTAGAGTAACGTGCTAAGATGAAGTTACTTATGCCAACGTTAATAAATGAAGGATCTTAATCACGGTGTGTGACTTAAGTTATTCCAGCAGCAGAAGCTCAACAATACTTGCCAATTTCTAACTGAGCTTCAAGTTCATCCACTGTATTTCTTATACTTCGCACACTCATATACAACACTTTGACTTTGGTATTCACCTCCCCTCTCACTGTTGGCCCTGACCATACTCTCTTATCCCTTCTCGAACTTTCCTTCCCATTAATTCGGGAGTCTTTTGTAACTTTTCCTGTACTCACTTCCCCTTTAACTCCATCTTTATACTCCCAATTTGTCAATCCCTCCCCCCCACTATTTAGTTTAAACCCACACGTGTAGCACTAACAAAACTTTCTTTCTTTTCCATATAACCATATAACCATATAAACCATATAACAATTACAGCACGGAAACAGGCCATCTCGACCCTTCTAGTCCGTGCCGAACACATATTCTCCCCTAGTCCCATATACCTGCCACCAGACCATAACCTTCCATTCCCTTCCCGTCCATATAACTATCCAATTTATTTTTAAATTATAAAAACGAACCTGCCTCCACCACCTTCACAGGAAGCTCATTCCACACAGCCACCACTCTCTGAGTAAAGAAGTTCCCCCTCATGTTACCCCTAAACTTCAGTCCCTTAATTCTCAAGTCATGTCCCCTTGTTTGAATCTTCCCTACTCTCAGTGGGAAAAGCTTTTCCACATTAACTATCCCTCTCATCATTTTAAAAACCTCTATCAAGTCCCCCCTTAACCTTCTGCGCTCCAAAGAATAAAGCCCTAACTTGTTCAACCTTTCTCTGTAACTTAGTTGCTGAAACCCAGGCAACATTCTAGTAAATCTCCTCTGTACTCTCTCTATTTTGTTGACATCCTTCCTATAATTAGGCGACCAAAATTGTACACCATATTCCAGAATTGGCCTCACCAATGCCTTGTACAATTTTAACATTACATCCCAACTTCTATATTCAATGCTCTGATTTATAAAGGCCAGCACACCAAAAACTTTCTTTACCACCCTATCTACATGAGATTCCACTTTCAGGGAACTGTGCACAGTTATTCCCAGATCCCTCTGTTCACCTACATTCTTCAATTCCCTACCATTTACCATGTACGTCCTATTTTGATTTGTCCAGCCAAGATGTAGCACCTCATACTTATCAGCATTAAACTCCATCTGCCATCTTTCAGCCCACTCTTCCAACTGACATAAATCTCTCTGTAGACTTTGAAACTCTACTTCATTATCCACAACCCCACCTATCTTAGTATCATCTGCATACTTACTAATCCAATTTACCACACCATCATCCAGATCATTGATGTACATGACAAACAACAGTGGACCCAACACAGATCCCTGTGGCACCCCACTAGTCACTGGCCTCCAACCTGACAAACAACCATCCACCATTACTCTCTGGCATCTCCCATTCAGCCACTGTTGAATCCATCTTGCTACTCCACCATTAATACCCAACCATTGAACCTTCTTAACCAACCTTCCATGAGGAACCTTGTCAAAGGCCTTACTGAAGTCCATATACACAAAATCCACTGCTTTACCCTCATCAATTCCCCGAGTAACATCTTCAAAAAATTTAAGAAGATTAGTCAAACATGACCTTCCAGGCACAAATCCATGTTGACTGTTCATAATCAGACCCTGTTTATCCAGATGCTTATATATATTATCTCTAAATATTCTTTCCATTAATTTGCCCACCACTGACGTCAAACTAACAGGTCTATAATTGCTAGGTTTACTCTTAGACCCCTTTTTAAACAATGGAACAACATGCGCAGTACGCCAATCCCCCGGCACTATTCCCATTTCTAATGACACCTGAAATATTTCTGCCATAGCCCCTGCTATTTCTACACTAACTTCCCTCAATGTCCTAGGGAATATCCTGTATCCTGGAGACTTATCCACTTTTATATTTTTCAAAAGTGTCAGTACTTCCTCTTCTTTGAATCTCATAGTTTCCATAGCTACTCTACTTGTTTCCCTTACCTCACATAATTCAATATCCTTCTCCTTGGTGAATACCGAAGAAAAGAAACTGTTCAATATCTCCCCCATCTCTTTTGGCTCTGCAGATAGCTGTCCACTCTGACTCTCTAATGGACCAATTTTATCCCTCGTTATCCTTTTGCTATTAATATAGCGGTAGAAACCCTTTGGATTTACTTTCACCTTACTTGCCAAAGCAACCTCATATCTTCTTTTAGCTTTTCTAATTTATTTCTTAAGATTCTTTTTACATTCTTTATACTCCTCAAGCACCTCATTTACTCCATTCTGCCTATAATTATTGTAGATCTCCCTCTTTTTCCGAACCAAGTGTCCAATTTCCCTTGAAAACCATGGCTCTTTACAATTTTTACGATTTCCTTTCAACCGAACAGGGACATAAAGATTCTGTACTCTTAAAATTTCACCTTTAAATGTACTCCATTTCTCTTCCACATCTTTCCCATAGAACAAAATGTCCCAATTCACTCCTTTTAAATCCTTTCGCATCTCCTCAAAGTTAGCCTTTCTCCAATCAAAAATCTCAACCCTAGGCCCAGTTCTGGCCCTCTCCATAATTATATTGAAACTAATGAAGCAACAAAATCCTGGAATATTTAGTTTCCAATCACAGCCCTCCTGCAACCATGTTTCACTGATCGCCACAACATCATACTTCCAGGTGTCAATCCAGGCTCTAAGTTCATTCACTTTTCTTACAATGCTCCTAGCATTAAAATATGCACATTTAAGAAACCCACCCTCTCTGATTCTCTGATTATTTTCTTTTACTTCTCTCTCCCCTACATTTTGGGTCAGAGTGCTACCATTCTCTGCCTCACACACTGACTGCTAGCTTTCCCAATTTGAGTCCCTCCCCCCAACCATACTAGTTTAAAGTCTCCCCAGTAGCCTTTGCAAATCTCCCCGCCAGGATATTGGTCCCCCTCGAATTCAAGTGCAACCCGTCCTTTCTGTACAGGTCGCACCTTCCCCAAAAGAGGTCCCAATGATCCAGAAACTTGAATCCATACCCACTGCACCAGTCCCTCATCCACGCATTTATCCTCCACCTCACTCCATTTCTACTCTCACTGTCGCGTGGCACAGGCAGTAATCCTGAGATTGTTACCTTTCCAGTCCTTCTCCTTAACTCTCTACCTAACTCCCTAAATTCTTCTTTCAGGACCTCTTCTCTTTTTTTACCTATATCGTTGGTACCTATATGCACCACAACCTCAGGCTCCTCTCCCTCCCATTTCAGGATTTCTTGGACCCGTTCAGACACATCCCTGACCCTGGCACCAGGGAGGCAAACTACCATCCGGGTCTCCTGTCTGCGTCCACAGAATCGCCTATCCGACCCCCTGACTATAGAGTCCCCTATTACAATTGCCCTCCTCTTCTTTTCCTTACCCTTCTGAGCAACCGGACCTGTCTTTGTGCCAGAGGCCCGGCCGCTGTCGCTGCCCCCAGGTAGGCTGTCCCCCCCACCCTTACTCAAGCATGAGTACTTATTTTCAAGGTGTACAGCCACCGGGGTACTCACCAGTCCCTGCCTCTGCCCGTTGCCCTTCCTAACTGTGACCCAGTTTTCTGTCTCCCGTGGTCTTGGAGTGACCACCTCCCTGTAACTCCTTTCTATGACCTCCTCGCTCTCCCTGAGCAGACAAAGGTCATCGAGTTGCTGTTCCAGGTTCCTAACACAGTCCCTTAGGAGCCCCATCTCGACGCACCTGGCGCAGATGTGGACGTCTGGAGGGCACTCCGACTCCATGACCTCCCACATCTGACATCCAGAACAGTAAACTGCCCTGGCCCTCATTCTCCCCCTTATCCAAATACAATAAAGCCTTACCCGGGATACAAGCCAATCAGCTGCTTCCTCTGGTCCGTTCAACCAATCAGAGGCTTCTCTTAATTTGAGGTGTGATCTGCGAATGGAACGTTGCAGATTTTGGTTCCTCCTCCCTGTAACGGCTCCTGGGCCCCTGTTGAGACAAGCCCTGCGATGGGTTTTTACACTCACCACACGCAGGTCGCTCCTCCCTCTGTAACGGCTCCTGGGCCTCTGTTGAGACAAGCCCCGCGATGGGTTTTTACACTAACCACACGCAGGTCGCTCCTCCCTCTGTAGCGGCTCCTGGGCCCCTGTTGAGACAAGCCCCGCGATGGGTTTTTTCAAATCTGTTTATTTGTTTCTTTTTCAAAAGCAAAAACAAGCCAACAAAAAAATAATGATAAACATAACAATGATATTGATACATTGGGATCAGGGTTACATTAATGGCAGGTATAACCTAAATATGAGTCCAGTGACAAAATACACATTGAGTATAGACCTCTATGTAAATAGAGTTAAGTGTTTAAAAGATATATGTATAAAAACAAAAAGATAAAAAGAAAAAAAAAAAAAAAAGATAAAAAACGAAAAAACAAAACCTCCCCTAAACTAAAAAAAAAGCAAAACAGAATCTGGGCTGCAAAGAATTTCAACAATTTAAGTCCCTGTTTGTCGTCAAGTACATTCCACCATATAAAGGTAAAATAATTATTATAACAGTTGTAGAGGGGACAATTTATGTCGTATGAAAATATTGAATAAATCTTCCCCAAGTCCTATCAATTTTTTTTAATTAAAAAAAATAAGAATTATTTATTAGAAGCAGTGTACAAAAATATAAACAGCAGCATATGACATAATACATTTATTATGCAGCTTCAATTTTAATTTTTAGCTAAAGATGAGAAAGAAGAGAGAGGAAAGGTGGATGTGCAGGGATAGAACCGCTAGACTACCAAATTAGTGTAGTCAAAGAGTGAGTAAGTAAAAGAAAAAAGAAAGACGTAGAGAAATAAAAAGACAAAAACAGAAAGAAAAACAAAAGGTGATGATATACCTGCCTCGTATCCCTCCCCACCCATCACCCAACCCAGAATTAGATTTCACTCCAAAATTATGTTGCACCATACTATCCTTGTAATAAATCAATGAATGGTGTCCATGTCTTCAGAAAATGCTCTGGTTTTTCTGCTAAGACGTCTCATATTTTCAAGATGTAGCGTCTCAGACATGTTTGTAATCCACGTTTTAAGAGTAGGGGCAGATGTACTTTTTCAGAATTCGAGTATTCGTTTTTTTGCCGTTATCAGACCATAATTGAGGAAACGTCTTTGAAATATTGATAGCTCAGAGCAGGCTTCTGACGTTCCTAGAATAATCAGTTCCATGTCGGGGTCCAGCTTTGTTTTTAATGTTTTTGAGAGCATTTCAAAAATTACTCTCCAAAAGTTATGTAATTTTATGCAAGAGGCGAAGGAATGTGTTATAGTTGCTTGAAGGAGACATTTGTCACAAATAGGAGATACATTTGGAAAGATCTTATTCAGTTTAGACTTTGAATAATAGTATTTTAGTATTTTAAATTGAATTAACGTATGTCTAACGTTAATCGAACAATTGTGTGTATATAAAAGGTTTTCTTCACATCTGTCTTTTAGAATGTTTAGGCCTAGTTCCTCTTCTAATTGTGTCTGACGATGGGATTTCTATATTTAGAAGGATGTTATACAAATATGATGTTAAATTATTTGACTCTGAATTTCTATTCATACATTCGTCTAGTATATCTGGCAGCAAAGTTTGGTAGTCATGGGTATATGTTTTCAGATAGTCTCGAATTTGAAGATCTGAAATATTGATTACCTTTCAGGTGATATTTCGACTGCAATTCCTGAAATAAGAGAAGAGTTCCCATCTCGTAAAGATCTCCAAGTTTTTTGATTCCTAGTCTTTCCCAATATGTAAACGTTTTATCTATAATAGATGGCTTGAACAGAGGGTTATTGGCGATTGGTGAAAGAAGAGATAAATTTCTTAGTTTAAAAGTTGATTTTACTTGTCTCCAGATTTGTAGATTGCTGTGAATAATCGGATTTTTATTACATAATGTGTTCTTCAAATTTGTTGGAGAGAGAAAAATCGTGCCTATATTAAATGGCGAGCAATCCTCTCTCTCCATTATTAACCAGTCTACCTGTTGGTCAGCCAGTAAATTACATTTTTAATATTCGTTGCCCAGTAATAGTATAATAAGTTGGGGAGAGCCAATCCGCCCGTTCTTTGGGTTTACATAGATGCCGTTTATGAATTCTATGTGTTATATAATCTCAGATGAAGTTTGTAATCAGAGAAACAAGATTTTTGAAAAACATTTTAGGAAGATATATCGGTATTGATTGAAATAAATACAGAATTTGGGGGAGGAAGATCATCTTTGTAGCATTTATTCTGCCTATTAGAGACAACGGGAGTGTTTTCCAAAATTGAATATGAGCGTTTAATTTAGTAACTAAAGGCGGGAAGTTTGCATTGAATAGAGAGGTATATTTCCTCCAAATACAAGGCGTAGCTATGGGCACACGCATGGGCCCCAGCTACACCTGCCTCTTTGTCGGGTACTTCGAACAATCCTTGTTCAATACGTACCAGGGCCCCATCCCCGACCTTTACCTCCGTTACATCAACGACTGCTTTGGTGCCACCTCCTGCACCCACACACAACTGACTGACTTCATCCACTTCACCACCAACTTCCATCCGGAACTCAAATACACCTGGACCATTTCCAACACTTCCCTACCATTCCTTGACCTCACTATCTCCATCGTAGGTGATAGACTTCTGACCGACATCCACTATAAACCCACTGACTCCCATGGCTATCTGGACCACACTTCTTTCCACCCTGCTTCCTGTAAGGACTCCATCCCCAACTCCCAATTCCTCCATCTACGCCACATCTGAAATGATGATTCAATTTATTGTCATTGTCAGTGTACAGTACAGAGACAACAAAATGCATTTTTAGCATCTCCCTTGAAAGGGAGACACAGGGCGTCGCGGTGTGCCCGCGCCTGCCGCCTGCCTGCCGTCCGTAAATCTGCTCCCAGGATGAGGCGTTCCACACCAGGGCATCTGAAATGTCCTCATTCTCAGAGAACGGGGGTTCCCCTCCTCCACCATAGATGAGGCTCGCACCAGGGTCTCTTCCATACCCCGCAACACAGCTCTCTCTCCACCCATCCCCGCACTCGCAACAAGGGCAGAATCCCCCTAGTCCTCACCTTTCACCCCACCAGCCGTCACATACAAGTAATCCTCCGTCAGTTTCGCCACCTCCAAGGTGACCCCACCACTCGCCACATCTTCCCATCTCCCCCCATGTCTGCCTTCCGCAAAGACCGCTCCCTCAGTAACTCTCTTGTCAATTCTTCCCTTCCCTCCCGTACCACCCCCTCCCCGGGCACTTTCCGTTGCAACCGCAAAAGATGCAACACCTGTCCCTTTACCTCCCCCCTCGACTCCATTCAAGGACCCAAGCAGTCGTTCCAGGTGCGACAGAGGTTCACCTGTATCTCCTCCAACCTCATCTATTACATCCGCTGCTCTAGATGTCAGCTGATCTACATCGGTGAGACTATGCGGAGGCTGGGCGATCGTTTCGCCGAACACCTCCGTTCGGTCCGCAAGAACCTACCTGATCTCCCGGTGGCTCAGCACTTCAACTCCCCCTCCCATTCCCCGTCCAACCTCTCTGTCCTGGGTCTCCTCCATGGCCAGAGTGAGCAACACCAGAAATTGGAGGAACAGCACCTCATATTCCGCTTGGGGAGTCTGCATCCTGCGGGCATGAACATTGAATTCTCCCAATTTTGTAGCCCTTGCTGTCTCCTCCCCTTCCTAGGTCCTCTGGCTGTCTCCACCCATCCCTCAGCCCTCGGGCTCCTCCTCCTCCTTTTTCCTTTCTTCTCCCCCCCCACCCCCCCTCAGTCTGAAGAAGGGTTTCGGCCCGAAACGTTGCCTATTTCCTTCGCTCCATAGATGCTGCTGCACCCGCTGAGTTCCTCCAGCATTCACCAAGGAGAAGGATATTGAATTATGTGAGGTAAGGGAAACAAGTAGAGTAGCTATGGAAGCTATGAGATTCAAAGAAGAGGAAGTACTGACACTTTTGAGAAATATAAAAGTGGATAAGTCTCCAGGTCCGGACAGGATATTCCCTAGGACATTGAGGGAAGTTAGTGTAGAAATAGCAGGGGCTATGACAGAAATATTTCAAAGGTCATTAGAAACGGGAATAGTGCCGGAGGATTGGCGTACTGCGCATGTTGTTCCATTGTTTAAAAAGGGGTCTAAGAGTAAACCTAGCAATTATAGACCTGTTAGTTTGACATCAGTGGTGGGAAAATTAATGGAAAGGATACTTGGAGATAATATATATAAGCATCTGGATAAACAGGGTCTGATTAGGAACAGTCAACATGGATTTGTGCCTGGAAGGTCATGTTTGACTAATCTTCTTGAATGTTTTGAAGAGGTTACTCGGGAAATTGATGAGGGTAAAGCAGTGGATGTTGTATACATGGACTTCAGTAAGGCCTTTGACAAGGTTCCTCACGGAAGGTTGGTTAAGAAGGTTCAATGGTTGGGGAGTAATGGAGTAGCAAGATGGATTCTACAGTGGCTGAATGGGAGATGCCAGCGAGTAATGGTGGATGGTTGTTTGTCAGGTTGGAGGCCAGTGACTAGTGGGGTGCCACAGGGATCTGTGTTGGGTCCACTGTTGTTTGTCATGTACATCAATGATCTGGATGATGGTGTGGTAAATTGAATTATTAAGTATGCAGATGATACTAAGATTGGTGGGGTTGTGGATAATGAAGTAGATTTTCAAAGTCTACAGAGAGATTTATGCCAGTTGGAAGAGTGGGCTGAAAGATGGCAGATGGAGTTTAATGCTGATAAGTGTGAGGTGCTACATCTTGGCAGGACAAATCAAAATAGGACGTACATGGTAAATGGTAGGGAATTGAAGAATGCAGGTGAACAGAGGGATCTTGGAATAACTGTGCACAGTTCCCTGAAAGTGGAATCTCATGTAGATAGGGTGGTAAAGAAAGCTTTTGGTGTGCTGGCCTTTATAAATCAGAGCATTGAGTATAGAAGTTGGGATGTAATGTTAAAATTGTACAAGGCATTGGCGAGGCCAATTTTGGAGTATGGTGTACAATTTTGGTCACCTAATTATAGGAAGGATGTCAACAAAATAGAGAGAGTACAGAGGAGATTTACTAGAATGTTGCCTGGGTTTCAGCAACTAAGTTACAGAGAAAGGTTGAACAAGTTAGTGCTTTATTCTTTGGAGCGCAGAAGGTTAAGGGGGGGACTTGATAGAGGTCTTTAAAATGATGAGAGGGATAGACAGAGTTGACGTGGATAAGCTTTTCCCACTGAGAATAGGGAAGATTCAAACAAGGGGACATGACTTGAGAATTAAGGGACTGAAGTTTAGGGGTAACATGAGGGGGAACTTCTTTACTCAAAGAGTGGTGGCTGTGTGGAAGAGCTTCCAGTGAAGGTGGTGGAGGCAGGTTCGATTTTATCATTTAAAAATAAATTGGATGGTTATATAGACGGGAAAGGTATGGAGGGTTATGGTCTGAACGCAGGTGTATGGGACTAGGGGAGAATACTAGAAGGGTCGAGATGGACTGTTCCCGTGCTGTAATTGTTATATGGTTATATGGTTATATGGTTATATGGTTATAGTATGGTCCTTTTCAACTTTTCTCAACTGGCGTGCTAAAAGTTTGTGTGGTTTGTTGCCCAATTCGAAATTTTCCTGTTTTGTAATTTGAAATAATCTGATAACTCTTGCAGATAGAATTTTATTTAGCTTAAATTTTAATATTGCTATCTTGTTATGTTTATCTATAGTCGGATCTATCACGTTTACCAAGTCAAGTTGTCTGATCTGTTCTTCTAATTGCAATTGTTCCGTCCTATTCTTTTTATTTTGATATGCTTGATATGAAATGATAGAACCTCTAATAAAAGCCTTAAAAGATTCCCATAATAACGAGGGCAAAATACCTGGGGTATCATTGGTCTCAAAAAAGAGTTCCATCTGTTGTTTTAAATATTTACAAAAATCTGGATTATTTAGTATTTGAGGGTTAAACCTACAGAACGATTTTTTATTAAACATTCCTTCTAGTTTTAAGGAGAAGGTTCGCGGAGAATGATCGGAAATAGTACTATTATGGTATTTGGGATTAATTGTGAAAGGTATTAATTTAGTGTCCACTAGAAAATAGTCAATACGTGTATAGGTTTTATGTACTGATGTGTAAAAGGAGTATTCTCTTCCGGATGGGTTTGCAATCCTCCATACGTCTGTTATATTTGTATTTCTTATATACGTATTTAAGAGTTCATGGATTTTGATTTTGTATTATATCTCTTTTGTTGAGCGGATTTATCGAGGTATTGATCCAAAACGCAATTGAAATCTCCCCCAATTATCAGGTTTTGCTGGAATCTGAAATTATGTTCAAGATTTTATTAAAATATTTTGGGTTATCAAAGTTAGGAGCATAAATATTTACCATAGTAAGTGGGGTAGAATATATCTCCCCAGAAACTATGACATACCTCCCATCTTTGTCTGCAATGGTGTTTTTATGTTTAAATGATATGCCCTTACGGATTATAATTGCAGTGCCTCTGCATTTGGAGAGATAGGAGGAGTGATATATTTGACCGATCCAATTTGCCTTCAGCCTGGTCTGAGCTTGAGCTTTAAGATGCGTTTCCTGTAAAAATATTGATGTCAGCATTAATTGATTTTAATTGGGCAAGAATCTTACCCCTTTTAATTGGCTCGTTAGCACCCCTAATATTCCAGCTACAAAATGTAATTCCTCCAGTTTTCTTCAGAGAGTCGTCTTGCATTATAGCTTACATGGGTTCCCTTGTTTCAGATGGTGCAACACAATAACTCAACCTTCTGGGTGTTGGGTGGGTGCTCCCAATTTCAGAACTCTGATGGTATATCCCAAAGAAAGGTGCCCTATAAAGAAAAAGCAAAAAAGGTGCTAAATAACATAAATGATTTTTTAAAAAAGCAGTATTTGAGTACACTGTGTGAAACCACTGGTGGGAACATTTGTGTGATCTTCCATAGGTGTAAATCTCATTTAGCTCCGTCCCTTACAAACTAATATTATAGAAAATAAAAAACAGGCCAGAACCGGATATTATATGCACAGAAAAAACAACAGAACATGTACTGTAAGTAGCTCACCTAATAGGTTGGACTAAGTAGGTATTTACTATTTAAATGCTGTATTTAAATAAAAATAAAACATTTTTTTGCTTATTAATAATCCTGTGTTAAACAGTCAAAGATTGTGAGATTGTGAGTAATTTACTCTAAGAGGATTACATTTCTTAACTAGTGGGTATTTACTATTTAAATACCCGATTTTAATTAACAAAATATCATACTTATTGGTATTCGTGTCTTAAACTCATACTCGAATGAAAACCATCTGGCTAGAAGGGGTTAACTGAAAACTGAAATCTCCAGCCTGCCTGCCCGCCCAGCGAGTCTCTCTCTCTCTCTCTCTCTCTCTCTCTCTCGCTCGCTCACTTCTCCCATCTCCAAGCTCCGACGCCTCTCTCTCGTTTTGGCCTGGCAATTTCTGGAAGCTCCAACCTGCCCCCACGAATAGCTATTAAACATATTTTTGATACATACCGATACAATGAACATTGGCTAGAGTTCATAACTCTAGAAGTTATTCAGCATTAGCTTTAAAGAGGAACGGAGTGGTATTAGGTTATAACATTAGTTTTTAAGTTAAAATAAACGGTTTAGTACGATTGTTAGTTTTTTATGTGATAATGATAAAATTATTTATATAATTTGTTAGTAGATTAGTACGTTACCATCGGTTAAATTTGTTTTCTATGCTGCATAATTCAACAGTCTTGAATCTTTTCTTAGTAAACACGAGGACCTTGAACAGTCTATCCGCTTACATTCCAATCTATCAATGATAAGAATGTCTAGACATAAGCACGTGCAAGTTTGTCGAACATCTTATTTGCAACTTTTATATATCTTTTTATGTAAAAAGAAATATTCTCTCAAACTACCCCTTATCTATCTATATTACTAAAAGTCTGATCTTGACTGCTTTTGGCGCACTGTGGTGTGATTTCCTAGAGAATGCCGCCACCTACGGCCATCATTTTTGGCCACCTCGCTCAGAGCCCACGTCCGCCTTCCTGGACCAGAGGATTTTTCCCATCGATGAAAAATCAGAGAGATATTAATGTTTTTAAAAAATTCACCATTCTCTCTGCTGCCCCTGCTGGAGGGAGAGGGAGGGACTATAAAACCAGGAAGTGGTGTGCCTCACTCAGTCTCTGCAAGATGGAGGAAGCCAGATGGTCACGTCTCTTTGAGCTCTGAATAACACTGAACACATGCCTACTCAAATGTGAGTCCCCTTAATGTGGTTTGAAAATGAAAATATGGTTGGTTTGAAGTAAAAAGGCACTGCCTTCAAATGGTTGTTCGGGGGGTTTGGGTTGAAATAAAAAGGCACTACTGCAAATGGTGGTTTGGGTGCCTTGGCTTGAAGTTAAAAGGCACTACTGCAAATGGTGGTTTGGGTGCTTTGGCTTGAAGTTAAAAGGCACTACTGCAAATGGTGGTTTGGGTGCTTTGGGTAACTTCCTGTTTGCACTGTATATTGATTTTGGATAAAACGCTACCACTTACGGCTGTGATTTATGGCCATCTTACCCTGCCCCCCTCCGCTCTGCAGGTGCAGAAGATTCTTCCCATCAATGAAAAATAAAAGTTATTAGTGTTTAAATAATGTTGAGAATCTCTCTCCTGTCAATCACGCCATTAAGGCCACACCTTTTTGCACCTTTTCGTTGTCTCTGTTCCGGTGGGAGGGGGAGGGATTATAAAAACCGGAAGTGTGGGTGTGGCTCAGTCTCTGCATGATGGGGAGGGAGAGGTCACAACTTTGTCTGAGCTGTGAATCGACTGAACACACTGAATGTCTACTGAACTGTGAGTTTGGTGTTTTGTGTGGTTTTATGGCGGTTTCACCCTGCATGAAATGGTATGAAGCTGCATTTGAATTTGCTGGCCTTGCACCCTGCTTGAAATGGTATGAAACTACACTTGAATTTGGTGGCCTCGCACCCTGCTTGAAGTGGTAGGAAACTGCATTTGAATTTGGTGGCCTTGCACCCTGCTTTGGTGGCCTTGCATCCTGCTTGAAATGGAATTTCAAGGAATAGCCATGAGTCAACTGCCAGCTTACCAGCCGTGAGTGAGCTGCCAGCAGATCAGGCTTGAGGGACTGAGCTGCCACCCCAAGAACCCATACCAGCGCTCCAGAAAGCCCCCCCACTGGCCACCAATATTGGAATTGGTGGAGAGGTGGAATATTGCTTCGGAGGACATAGAAACATAGAAAATACGTGCAGGAATAGGCCATTCGGCCCTTCGAGCCTGCACCGCCATTCAATATGATCATGCTGATCATCCAACTCAGTATCCTGTACCTGCCTTCTCTCCATACCCCCTGATCCCTTTAGCCACAAGGGCCACATCTAACTCCCTCTTAAATATAGCCAATGAATCTTGTATCTTGTATCTTGTAACTGGCCTCAACTACCTTCTGTGGCAGAGAATTCCAGAGGGTAATCCGTCTTGGTGGAGCTCCAATCCCTGAGCGTGCTCTCTGAACTCGATGTGTTACATCAACTTTAGGTCTCTCAAACAGATTGTTACCTGTTGAAGTAACTTGGCAGTGAAAACCCGAGGGTCTTTTCCAGTTTCTTTCTCTTCTTTCACTCCAACAATTCTTAAGTTTTGGACCGGGCTTCAAGATCTAGGCATTTGGCGGTCATTCTGGCCAGTTGCCTAGAAACACAGTCTAGGTCTACCTTCATTCTTTGCATTGTATCAAACATGTCAGCACAAGAGGACATGACTTCAGAATTAAGGGACAGAAGTTTAGGGGTAATATGAGGGGGAACTTCTTTACGCAGAGAGTGGTGGCGGTGTGGAATGAGCTCCCGGTGGAAGTGGTGGAGGCAGGTTCATTAGTATCATTTAAAAATAAATTGGATAGGCATATGGATGAGAAGGGAATGGAGGGTCATGGTACGAGTGCAGGCAGGTGGGACTAAGGGGAAAAAAATTTGTTCGGCATGGACTTGTAGGGCCGAGATGGCCTGTTTCCGTGCTGTAATTGTTATATGGTTATATGGTTATATGTCCGTAGTTGTAGCTTCAGATCTTTAATAGCTTTGTTTTGTTTTTTTGAAATGAGAACAGTCTCCAACTTTTGCTGAGATCTTCTTCAACCCGTTTGATTTCTTCTTGTAAATCGGCATTTACTTCTTCAATGCCATCATGTCGAATATCAATTTTTTCACAAATTTCCTTATTCCCTACAGCCATTCTTTTTTCTAACTTTCCCAGCTGAGTAGTCAGCTGATTAGTCAGAATCTCACCAAAGTCCTTTGCCATAGTTTGTCTTAAAGATTGTACTTGTTCTTTTATATTTTCCTCTATAGTAGCAATAAATCCTTTCTCCTTCAGATTCCTCCTCGGATTCTTCAGCGGTTGTTTTTTCTGACTCTTGAACGACCAGCAGTCTGGCTCTTGGGCTTGTCTGCGGTACAGCCAGTAAATTCCGTATGGTTATTTAAAACTACCAGTATCCCGTCGGTGTGCGGCAATTTCTGATGATGTCACTTACGTGAGGTCAGGTATCTGCCGATGAGTATTTTTAAATCAGTCCCGTTTTTCCTTTCAGGCTTTTTAGCGCATTTCAGGAGCGGAGCTAAAGCGGGCGCCTGCTTCCTATTCCATGGCGCCATCGGAAGTCCCAAGTCCTATCAAATTTAACCAAGGGTTCAACAATGTCACTCATAATTTTTTCTAAATTTAAACATGATATCATTTCAGAGTACCAATGGAGTGTGGCCGGAGGATTAGAATCTTTCCATTTAAATAAAATAGATCTTCTGGCGATTAATGTGGTAAAAGCAATCAGCCGATGGGCGGAACGGGACAGATGAATATAATCTAACATTGGTAGCCCAGAAATTGCAGTAATAGGATGAGGTTGTAAATCAATACCTAAAACTACAGAAATAGTATCAAAATTTATTTCCAATATTTTTCCAAAAGTGGGCAGGACCAAAACATACGAGTCAACGAGGCCACTTCAGAGTTACATCTGTCACAGGTAGGATTTATATGACCATAAAAACGAGCTAACATCTTTTGACATATGAGCTCTGTGAACCAATTGTATCAGAGCGTGTCTTGCACACATTGAGGAAGTATTAACTAATTGAAGAATCCTCTCCCATTTCTCTATGGATAGACATTTTAAGTTCTCTTTCCCAGTCATTCTTAATTTTATCAATAGCATCTTTTTTAAATTTCAAAATTAACATAAATAGTCGTTATTAAGCCCTTCTAATAATGGTTTAAATGTAAAAAAAATTCAAAGATTTCGGTTTGAAGTGGTAATGGAAAAAAGGGTAGTGTAGCCCTCAAAAAATGTCTAATTTGTAAATATCTAAAGAAATGTGAGTTAGGTAAATTATATTTATTGGAGAATTTTTCAAAAGACATAAAACAACCATCCAAAAACAAATCACGAAAAGCTACTAATCCCTTCCTCTTCCATAACAGAGAGGCTTGATCAGTACTAGAAGGTTGGAAGAAAAAAATAGATATGATAGGACTCGATAAAATAAAATAATTCAATCCAAAAAACATATGAAATTGAAACCATATTCAGAGTGTGTCTTATTATTGGGTTAGTCATATATTTATTCAATCTCGTAATTGTAAAAGGTAACGAGGCACCTAGAATAGAAGCCAATGATAGCCCTTGCATAGAATCACGTTCAAGATTTATCCATCCTGGGCATTCTGTATCTTCTAAATGTTTTGTCCAAAACGTTAGACAGATTAACTGCCCAATAGTAGAATCTAAGGTTCAGCAGTGCCAAACCACCATCTTTTTTTAATTTCTGTAAGTATTTTTTACTTAGTATGGAATTTTTATTCTGCCATATATATAAGGACATTTTGGAGTCAATAATATCAAAGAAAGATTTAGCAATAAAAATTGGTATCGTCTGAAATAAATATAAAAATTTAGGTAAGATAAACATTTTAATAGCATTGATTCGGCCTATTAAAGATAAGGACATTGGTAACCATTTAGTGAACTGTTGTTTATGATCAATTGGTTTTAAATAAATCCTTGTGTTTCTTGGTAATCTTAATGCCTAAATAAGTAAAACATTCAGTAGTCAGTCTAAATGGAAACTGTCCATAATTCGAAACTAAATTGTTTAATAGAAAAAGCTCACTCTTACTAAGATTTAGTTTATAACCAGAAAAACCACTAAATTGATTAAGTAGAGCTACTATAGCCAGAATAGATTTCTCAGGATTAGAGATGAATATTAACAGATCATCTGCATAAAGAGATAGCTTATGTGTCTTATTCCCACGGACAATACCAAAAATATTAGGGGATTCCCTAATAGCGGTGGCCAAAGGTTCCAAAGCAATATCATACAGTAAAGGACTTAAAGGACAGCCCTGTCTAGTACCTCGAAAGAGCCTGAAAATAAGGGATCTCTGATTATTGGCAAGTACAGAAGCCTGAGGTATATGATATATCAGCTTGATCCAAGAAATACATTTTGGACCAATCTTAAATTTTTCAAGTGTATTGAATAAGTATTCCCCATTCTATCAAACGCCTTCTCAGCATCAAGTGAAATGACACATTCTGAAGTTTTATTTGACGCTGTATGTATGATATTCATTAATCTCCTAACGTTAAAGTATGCATAACGATTTTTAATAAAACCTGTCTGATCTTCAGAAATAATTTGTGGTAAAATATATTCCAATCTCATAACTAATATTTTGGAAATAATTTTGGAATCTACATTTAACAGTGATATAGGTCTATATGATATCACTTCAATAGGATCTTTATCTTTTTTAAGAATTAAAGAAATAGATGCTTCATAAAAGCATTGTGGTAATCCATTCATTAAAAAGGCTTCTTTAAAAACCTTGCATAACCAGGGAGACAGTAAACTTGAGAAATACGTTAAAAATTCCACTGCAAACCCATCTAAACCAGAAGCTTTACCAGCATTCATCGAAAGGATTGCTTTCTGTATTTCTTCCTCCGTGATGGGTTAGTCTAACAACAGAGACTCATTATGTGGTAAATTTGGCAAGTTCAGTTTCTTTAAAAACTCATGCATTATATTGGAATCAGTAGGAAATTCTGATTGGTATAAGGAGGTATAAAATTCCTGAAAGGATTTATTAATTTCATCATGGTCTACAGTCAATGTACCATCCCATTTACTCACTTTAGTAATCTGACGCTTGGCCGACACCGCTTTCAACTGATTAGCGAGTAATTTACCAGATTTATTACCATGTATATAAAATTGACTTGTGGTTTTAAGTAACTGATTCTCAATCGGTTATACAAATGACAAATCATGTCTCAATTGAATTTCAACTCTATTCTTATAGAGCTCTAGACTAGGAGCTTTTGAATATTTTTTTATCAATTTCTTTAATCTCATCAGCCAATATACGTATTTTATTTTGAATTTGATTTTTTAATCCCTCAGAGTATGAAATAATTTGTCCACGAGTATATGCCTTAAAGGCATCCCAGACTACACCATTGGATATTTCTTCAGCAGAATTTGTTAGGAAGAAAAAAGCAATCTGATCTTTAATAAAATTAACAAAATTTAGATCTTGAAGCAAAGTAGCTTTGTAGCAAAATAGGAACAATAAATCTCCCATGAGTTTCCTGAACAAAGATAATCTGAGTATTTAGTCTACGAAGAACTTTTTAAAAATGTCTCCTCCTAATGGGATGGCTCAAATCATTCACATTCCATGAAAGGAAGTTTATCCTTTCTTTATCCACTTTATCCATATTGTTTATAAAAATCATGTGGAATGTAAAGGGTTAATTTCTTAAAGCATAACAGTTCATGATACTGGAAGAAGAAAAATCTATGGCGGAGCCAGAAGTGACGACATTTCAGACATTTTTGTAGTTCAAATACTGCCCAGATAGAAAAAACTAAGCTATAAGCAAAAGACCCCCTCCCCCCACCCATGCAAAGCCCGAAACTGACCAGTAGAGTTAATACGCTACCTAATCCCTACCCCCATCTCTCCTATGAGAGCACCCAACGTAATAAGAAGGCATATTTACCACTCAATAGCCAAAATAAAATTAATGTTATGGTTAAGAAGTGCATGTTAACTGTGGAACACAAGAGCTGCTTCATATTATTTATCCAAGGTCAAAATATGAAAAACAAGGACTGCTTCACTTTGTTTGTTTAAAGAGAGCAAAAGAAACATCCTTCCATTTTAAAAATAGAAAAGCTAATAAGAAAATCTTAAAAATTAATATTTAATACCATTACATTAAATTAACAGTATCTTAGAGAAGTAAAAGTTGTTGTTTGATACCATCATACTAAAATTCTAAAAAGTAATTAAAGAACAACTCATCCAATTAAATTCTTAATCATTTACAAAACGATATATTGTCAAAATAGGAACAATAAATCTCCAATTGTAACTTAATCAGCTATCCGGTAGGCGGCGCGGCTCTGGCCAGCAGCGGCCTCTGCAGCCTGTCCGCGTTTTTATTATTTTTTGTCTGTGTTTTTATGTAGTTTTTGTTATTTTATGTTGGGGTGTGTGTGTGGGGGGATGGGGGTGGGGGGGGGAAACTTTTGAATCTCTCCCTGCACTGGAGACCCGACCTTTTCTCGTCGGGTCTCAGGTGTCGTTGAGGCCGCAACGAGGAGCGGCCTCCAACGGGAAGAAGCCGGGGACTCTGGTGCCGACTCACCGTTGCCGTCGCGGAGCTGGCCGAGACCGGAGCGGGTGGAGCGGTGGAGGAGCGCTGCCGCTGCTGCTGCTGCTGCTGCTGCCGATGCCGCTGCTGCTGCTGAGTCGGAGGCTGCTACTGCGGGTCTGCGGACGGCTCGGACGACCCCGCGCGGCTCCCTGGAGGGAGACTGCTTTTCGGGGCTCCTGCAACGGCGAATTCTCCCGCCCGTGTTGCGGGGTCGAAGAGCTCCTGGAGCGGGGCCTAACACCACTGCCCCGCGCGGCTGGAACGGCCGCGGGACTTTGCGAGCACACACCGGGGGCTCCAACACCAAGACCCGGTGTGTGACCTCGCACCACCCGGCGTGGCTTCAATGGCCGCGGGACAATCGCCATCGCCAGCCGGGGGCTTTGACTTTGACTCTGACATCGGGGGGGGGAGAGTGCAGTGGAGAGATAAGTTTTTTTGGCCTTCCATCACAGTTATGTGATGGATGTTTATGTTAAATGTAATTATGTTGTGTCTGGGGTCTATTTGTGTGTAATGTATGGCTGCAGAAACGGCATTTCGTTTGGACCTCCAGGGGTCCAAATGACAATTAAATTGACTCTCTCTTGACTCTTGATCAGTAGCTCCCCATCGTGGCTTTATCCCCATAAACCTCCAGAAAGCTGAAAGCGTCTTGAGGATTGTTAAAATAACAGTTGTTACCATTAAAGAGTCGTATACACAGTCTAGATGGATAAAGTAAGGCAGGGCACAACTTTTTCTTAAACAACTCAGACATTACATTATGGAAAGACATCCTCAATTCCAAAAGCTCACGGCTGAAATCAGGAACAAACCGAAACTTGCATCCTTCATATTCAACCATGCCCAACTTTTTGCTGCCTGGAGGATATTCTCCTTCATCTGCAAGAAGTGAAACCGAATGATCAAATGTGTTGGTTTATCTTGGGGACCAGATTTCTTCCCAATCCTTTGAGCGTTATCCAAAATTGGAAGATTTTCATAATGCTTGCTGTTGAAAGTCTCCTTTATCATTTTAGACATATTTGATAACATTATCCCCTTCTGGCAAACCAACAATTCGCAAATTCAGTTGATGGCTTCTGTTTACCAGATCCATATTTTTAATCTTGTATTGCTGATGTGCCCGAGTATTTTCATTCATTTTCCGTTCCAGTTTTTCAATCATCAAAACTTTTTCCTGACCCAATGTTCGCAAGTTATCAATGTGTTCCTTCTGTTCATGAGATTCATTTTGGAACAATCAGCTTGTCTTGAACTTCCTTTAATTTGCTCAAAATTCCTTTCATCATTTCTTCCAAACTACAAAATCTTGTTTTCATTTCATTTTTCAGTTCATCGTTCATTTTCGAAATTGCTTCTAAGATACCAGAGTCAAAATCCAAAGGGTTTCTACAGCTATATTAATAGCAAAAGGATAACGAGGGATAAAGTTGGTCCATTAGAGAGTCAGAGTGGACAGCTATCTGCAGAGCCAAAAGAGATGGGGGAGATATTGAACAATTTCTTTTCTTCGGTATTCACCAAGGAGAAGGATATTGAATTATGTGAGGTAAGGGAAACAAGTAGAGTAGCTATGGAAACTATGAGATTCAAAGAAGAGGAAGTACTGACACTTTTGAGAAATATAAAAGTGGATAAGTCTCCAGGTCCGGACAGGATATTCCCTAGGACATTGAGGGAAGTTAGTGTAGAAATAGCAGGGGCTATGACAGAAATATTTCAAATGTCATTAGAAACGGGAATAGTGCCGGAGGATTGGCGTACTGCGCATGTTGTTCCATTGTTTAAAAAGGGGTCTAAGAGTAAACCTAGCAATTATAGACCTGTTAGTTTGACGTCAGTGGTGGGCAAATTAATGGAAAGGATACTTAGAGATAATATATATAAGCATCTGGATAAACAGGGTCTGATTAGGAACAGTCAACATGGATTTGTGCCTGGAAGGTCATGTTTGACTAATCTTCTTGAATGTTTTGAAGAGGTTACTCGGGAAATTGATGAGGGTAAAGCAGTGGATGTTGTATATATGGACTTCAGTAAGGTAAAGAAATATATGGTAAAGAAAGCTTTTGGTGTGCTGGCCTTTATAAATCAGAGCATTGAGTATAGAAGTTGGGATGTAATGTCAAAATTGTACAAGGCATTGGTGAGGCCAATTTTGGAGTATGGTGTACAATGTTGGTCGCCTAGTTATAGGAAGGATGTCAACAAAATAGAGAGAGTACAGAGGAGATTTACTAGAATGTTGCCTGGGTTTCAGCAACTAAGCTACAGAGAAAGGTTGAACAAGTTAGGGCTTTATTCTTTGGAGCGCAGAAGGTTAAGGGGGGACTTGATAGAGGTCTTTAAAATGATGAGAGGGATAGACAGAGTTGACGTGGATAAGCTTTTCACACTGAGAGTAGGGAAGATTCAAACAAGGGGACATAACTTGAGAATTAAGGGACAGAAGTTTAGGGGTAACATGAGGGGGAACTTCTTTACTCAGAGAGTGGTGGCTTTGTGGAATGAGCTTCCAGTGAAGGTGGTGGAGGCAGGTTCGTTTTTATCATTTAAAAATAAATTGGATAGTTATATGGACGGGAAAGGTATGGAGGGTTATGGTCTGAGCGCAGGTGTATGGGACTAGGGGAGAATACGTGTTCGGCACGGACTAGAAGGGTCGAGATGGCCTGTTTCCGTGCTGTAATTGTTATATGGTTATATAGAAGCTGCGCATTCCCCACGCTCCTTCCTTGGAGAAGCTATTTTCTCTCTTGTCTCCATCCTTTACACGATTGAAGCGTATAAAAGTGTTATCACCACTTTAAGAAAAGTTAGACCGTGCCTTGAAATCAAGTAATAACAAGTAACATTGAAAGAGTGGTAAGCAAGAAGTTAAAAGTTAAGGGGGCAACAAAGTTGCAACCTTTACAGCATGCTGCCACTAGGAGAGTCCCGTTTGTTTCTCCTAACTGGCAAACCTGCCTGCCAGAACCCATCCCTTTTGTGCAGGTCACCCCTACCCCAGAAGAGATCCCAGTGGTCTATAAATCTAAATCTTTGCTCCGTGCACCAGCCCCCCAGCCATACATTCAGATCCCCTATCTCCCTGTCCCTGCCCTCACCAGCACGAGGTACTGGAAGCAATCCTGAGATAACTACCCTAGAAGTCCTGCTTTTCAGTCTTCTTCCTAACTCTCTAAACTCATGCTGCAGAACCTCCATCCTCATATTCCCAACGTCATTTGTGCCCATGTGCACAACTACTGCCAACACCTTCCCTCTCGAGGATGTTCTGAATTCAGTTTGCGATATATTGAACCCTGGCACCAGGAAGGCAACAGTCCATCCGTGAGTCTCGCCTGCCGCAACAATCTCCTGTCTGCATCTTGGGTGGGATTGGTGTGTTGTGTGTGGATTGTGTGTGTGGATTGATGATAAAAATTATGTAATCCATTTTAAAATAAGGCTGTAACGTAACAAAATGTGGAAAAAGGGAACAGGTCTGAATACTTTCTGCATGCACTGTACTATAAAAAGTCTCGTCTTGTTTACGTGACTTTCTGTGCGATTGTATTTTCGCCAAAACGGTACACGATAGCGCTAAAAATGTTGTTGAATCTTACTCAGCTTTTTCCCGTCATCGGTCTGATCAACTTTCCTTCAGATTTGATGTTATATTTAATGTTATTGATATTTAATGGTTTAAAAAAGTCAACTCTAACAATATTTTTACTGATAAAATCCTTCCTGCCAGCTTCCAACAAACGTCGATACAAAGTTGCAATACAGGAACACTCTGTGGTTCCACCAACTTTTCACCTGAATGGGATATCACAGTCCTCCACCCGACATTTGCAACAATGTTGCCATCATACAACACTTACTCCAGCTCCTGGCAGGACAGGAGGGGGAGTGCTGGAATTTTATGTTTGGCAACGGGTTGAGTTGGGGGACCACGCCTCCCATGGGGGCTAGTGTTGGGGAACAATATTGCGTTGGGGAACGGGTTACGTTGGGGTACCAAGCCTCCCGTGTGACAGGGACCCAACGGGTCCTAGTTGGTCTAGTCATATTTTAAAAATGAGCCAGAATGTAAGGTCGCCTTTAAGAATCAGACATTCCAAAGTATAAAGTGCAATTACAACAAGGTGTTGAATGTGTATGAAGTGTTTTGTTTGGATCCTCTCATTCTACAAACAGCTGCCACATGAATGTTCCCCAGTAGTCAGCATCTGTTTATTATTATCTACAAAGGTTTTACTGGTAATAGTTTGATTCAGTAACCTTAAAAAGTGCTGCCCAATACAGTGTATTATTCCAGGGTCCAATGTCATTAGATGGGATGGCTGATCTGATCCCAGGTCCCAACTAAAGCATGGTTGGATCAAAGCGCAGCACTTCTGTGTGATGTTTCAGTCGTGGAAAGTCCCTCTGTCATTCCTGGGAATAATTTAAACAAAGTGTAATTGCCATGATGACTGTGGACATCTTGCTGCATGACCTTTCATGCCAACCCAGTCCCCGTCCATTCTCAATACTTGACAATGAGTTGAAAGTTCTGCACAGCCTTAGCATTAAAAAATAAAACTAAGTTGCAGCAATAGAATTTTAACAAGGATTCCAGCATTCTCTGGAGCGCAGAAGGTTAAGGGGGGACCTGATAGAGGTCTTTAAAATGATGAGAGGGATAGACAGAGTTGATGTGGACAAGCTTTTCCCTTTGAGAATAGGGAAGATTCAAACAAGAGGACATGACTTCAGAATTAAGGGACAGAAGTTTAGGGGTAATATGAGGGGGAACTTCTTTACGCAGAGAGTGGTGGCGGTGTGGAATGAGCTCCCAGTGGAAGTGGTGGAGGCAGGTTCATTGGTATCATTTAAAAATAAATTGGATAGGCATATGGATGAGAAGGGAATGGAGGGTTATGGTACGAGTGCAGGCAGGTGGGACTAAGGGGAAAAAAATTTGTTCGGCATGGACTTGTAGGGCCGAGATGGCCTGTTGCCGTGCTGTAATTGTTATATGGTTATATGGTTATAGCATTGTGCCCTCCTGGGTCAGGTAGAGCTGGGGATGAACCTTGGATGGATCAGTCCTGGTTCTCTGGCGCTGTGAGGCAGTAGCTCCACCAGCTGTGCGACCACCCTGCCCAATGCTGGGCTGAGTGTTGTCACCTTTCTGTCGAATAACTCCAATTAACCATGCACACAGGCCAGCGTGGTTTGTTAAGGACGTATGGCATCTGACAGTGGGGACAGTGAAATCAATGTCCTCTACGTGGATACCAACACAGGTTTTAACAAGGTCCCACATCACAGGTAGATCCAAAACAATAAAAGCCCATTGGATTGGGGAAGGAGAGAGAGGGAGAGAGGGGGTTTGTGTGTGAGAGGGTGAGAGGGCCAAGTGGATCTACAGTGACCCAGTAAATGGAGGCAAACAGTAAGGCTGTAAACTACAGATGCAGTAAGTCTGAAATCCAAATAGAAAATGCTGTAAATAGTCAGTATGTCAGGCAGCATCTGTGGAGAAAGAAATAGAATTAACTTTAGTTCCTATGCTTGCTGACCAAGTGTGGCCAGAGGATTCTGCAGAGTCCTGTCCTCAGTCACTGAATTATACAGTAATGAGCTTGAGGCAAGGTAGAAGAGTTTACAGATACTTAGGTACAGTGAAAAGCTTTTGTTGCGTGCTAACCAGTCAGCGGAAAGACTACACATGATTACAATCGAGCCATCCATAGTGAACAGATACATGATTAAGGTGAATAACATTTAGTGCAAGGTAAAGTCCGAATAAAGGTGCAGGAAGGAACTGCAGATGCTGGTTTAAACCGAAGATAGACGCCGGAGTAACTCAGCAAAACAGGCAGCATCTCTGGATAGAAGGAATGGGTGACATATCGGGTCGAGACCCTTCAGACTGAATAAAGATAATCTGAAAATCTCCAAAGAGATAGATGGGAGGCCAGGACTGCTCTCTAGTTTGTAATAGGATGATTCATTTGCCTGATAACAGCTGGAAAGAAACTGTCCCTGAATCTGGAGTTGTGCATTTTCACACTTCTGTACCTCTTGCCTGATGGGAGAGGGGAGAAGAGGGAAAGACCAGGGTGAGACCGGTCCTTCTCAATCTGCTCCTGCCAACCTTCTCCCAGCTTCACCTAGACCCTGGGGCTTTGGACTGAAATCCATCACTTCCCAACTTCACCCAAAATTCAATCTCTTTCCCAGACACTCCTTTACCATTATTAATTAACCCTCGCACTTCTGGATCTGAAATAGCTGGTCTGAAATAGTCGGTTCCTCCACACACTAACCCAGACATTCAGTCCCATGCAGCGTGCCGATCCAAACGTTGACCGTCGCTCTGCCTCCACAGACGATGCCTGACCTGCTGAGTACCTCCAGCACTTTGGAGAATTTTGTCCCAGGTTCCAGTGCCTGTAATCTGTTATGTCTCCAGAAGTACATCTCATCTTTATTCCAGGAATTCACATTCTACTTGGTCAGTAAATTGATTTGCCCACTCTACATGTAGGTTAAAGTTAACATGAATCTTATTCCACCCGTGTAACACGCACTCTAATGTCCTCATTTATAGGACGGCACTGCGGTACAGTTGCTGCTTTACAGTGTCAGAGACATAGGTTTGATCCTGTCTGCGCGTGCTGTCTGTACAGAGTTTGTATGTTTGCGTGAGTTTCCTCCGCTGCTCCGGTTTCCTCCCACACTCCAAAGACGTACAGGTTTGAAGGTTAATTGGCTTCGGTAAAAATTGTAAATTGTCCCAAGTGTGTAGGATAGTGCTAGTGTATGGGGATCGCTGGTCGGCATGGACATGATCGGCTGAAGAGCCTGTTTCCGTGCTGTATCACTAAACTTATGTGTGCCCTACCTCAGTGCTGACTGGAGCTGATACACCACTCCCACCAACGTGTTCTGCCATTAGATCCTTCTTGGCTCCACCCAAACTGATTCTAATTCCACTCTGTTGATCCCAGATCTTTCCCAACTACTGTTCCGGTCTCGCCCTTCAACAACAACATCACTTCATCTTCATCTGTCCTTCCTGACAGATCTGCTGAAGCATTTAGTGCTCAGCTTTGGTCACCTTGCAATGTGCCTGTTTATGGGGGTAATCCACCCGTGTTGTACATGTAGCCTGGATCTAGATAGAGTGTCTATATATAAGTAAGCTACTCAGGTTTGTAGACTACTTGGACTCTGTAAAATTGGCCCTTGTGTGCAGAGAATGAGTGAGAAAGTGGGCTAACATGAAATAATGTGAACAGGTGATCGCTGGTTGGTGTGGACTTGGCGGGCTGAAGGGCCTGTTTCCGTGTTGTAATCTAAACTAAACATCGCCTTTGCCATACTTCTGTACCTGGACCTGCTCTGCTGCATACCTGTGTCTTTGCTGACCACATCTCTAACCTCCACTTCCAGCTTTGTAACTCTCACTCTCTGAGTGTCATGAGGGGAGGGGGGGGAAGAGCAATGAAGGACCTGGCGTGGGGGAATCCACCGTGAGGGATGTGGGGGCAGAACAATGGACAATGGGGGGGGGGGGGGGGGGGGGGGGGGGACAAAGGACAATGGGGACCCGGCGTGGAGAACAAAAGGAGGAGCCAGCGTACTTTGTAACTTTTTCAATGCCGTAAGTGGCCGCTATTTGTATACATTGGGTAGACAAGCAAAGAATTTCACTGTCACTTGTGACAATATTCTATTCTGTCCCACCTCTGCTCTCAGGTTGCCATCTCCTGTCAGCCAGCTTAAATCTTCCCCAAGGAGCACTAACATATCTGTACTCTCAGATATAAAATATACCAATATACCTATCGATCAGACGAGGATTAGAAACAGCAGCAGGACAAGGCCGTTGACCATTCGAAGCTGCTCTGCTGTTGAACAAATCATTGGTGCTTTTGATCCCTTTTCTTGCTTATTCGCTTGAACCCATATACACAACCCTCAGGAGGAGTCAAAGATTCCCAATTCTTTGATAGCTCAATTCAACGATTCCCAATTCTTTGGATTAGTTAGATTGGCTGACAGTGGGCCAATTCCAGTGCTGTACTAGCTTCTATGCTCTATAACAAACAGGTATCTCAGCAATCTGCAGTTCCTTCTTGAACAGGTATCTCAGCAACGTAGTGGGGCAGAAAGTATGACTCTTGGCAACATCAGATGTCTTGTGGAAGTGTTCCAGACCCCTGAATGACCAGACTCTTTCCCACTTTCCCCAAACGGCAGATCAGCCTTGAACAGCGAGATTTATCTAACCCACTCCTGCTCCTACTCCTTGTGCTTCCTTAACTCATTGTGTAGTCAGCTTGCCAGCAAACACCATGAGACACTAGGAACTGCAGATGCTGAAATCTTGTTTAAAATACAAAGTGCTGGAGGAACTCAAAAAGGTCAGGCAGTATCTGTGGAGAGAATTGATTGGCTACGTTTCAGGTCAGGACCCTTTTTCGGGAACCCCAGAATCTAGAATAAACCAAATCAAATGAAATATAAACCAGGGGAAGTTTGGCATT
Organism: Leucoraja erinaceus; assembly: GCF_028641065.1. Classification (NCBI taxonomy): domain Eukaryota; kingdom Metazoa; phylum Chordata; class Chondrichthyes; order Rajiformes; family Rajidae; genus Leucoraja; species Leucoraja erinaceus. Next base: position 1,311,210 of record NC_073397.1, read on the forward strand.
CGTGTAGTTCATGATAGTAAATGCAAGATCCTCTCTATTTGCAATACAATATTAGAGAAATGACATTCAGAGAATAGGAATAGTTTGTGCCTTAGTTTCCCTACTTGAGGATTAATTTAAACCCCATTAAAAATACTCTAATGTGCAGATTGCGGCTGGGGTGAGATTCCCACTGGTGGCACTGCACTGGGGTGCAGCCTGGTCGTGTGGAGCTCTCTGCGGGACGGGGGACAGGAGTGTGATGAGGAGCCGGGGGAGGGGCAGGGGCGGTGTGTGAAGAGCCGGGGGCGGGGGCAGGGGCGGTGTGGAGGGGCCCGGTGGTGTGTGGAGGAGCCGGGGCCCGGGGGCGGTGTGGAGGAGCCGGGCCCGGGGGCAGGGGCGGAGTGGTGATGAGGAGCCGGGGCCCCAGGGGGTGTTGTGGAGCGGGGGCCCGGGGGTGTGTGGTGGAGCCGGGGCCCGGGGGCAGGGGCAGCCGGGGGGGCGGTGTGGAGGAGCCGGGGCCCGGGGGCAGGAGTGGTGATGAGGGGCCGGGGCCCGGGGTGTTGTGGAGGGGCCGGGGCCCGGGGGCAGGGGCGGTGTTGAGGAGCCGGGGCCCGGGTGCGGTGGAGCCGGGGCCCGGGGCAGGGGAGGAGCCGGGGGGGGGAGGAGGAGGAGCCGGGGGGCGGTGTGGAGGAGGCCCGGGGCAGGGGCGGTGTGGGGGCAGGGGCGGTGTGGAGGAGCCGGGGCCGGGGCGGTGTGGAGGAGCCGGGGGGGCGGTGTGGAGGAGCCGGGGGCAGGGGGTGGTGTGGAGGAGCCGGGGGCGGTGTGGAGGGGGGCAGCCGGGGGAGGAGTGTGGAGGAGCCGGGGCAGGGGCGGTGTGGAGGAGCCGGGGTGGGGGCCGGGGGCAGGGGTGGAGGAGGGGCGGGGGCCAGCGGCGTGTGTGGAGGAGCCGGGGCCGGGGGAGGGGCGGTGTGGAGGAGCCGGGGCCCGGGGCGGTGTTGGAGGGGCGGGGCGGTGTGGAGGGCCGGGGCCCGGGGGCAGCCGGGGGGGTGGTGTGGAGGAGCCGGGGCCCGGGCGGTGGGCAGGGGCGGTGTGGAGGAGCCGGGGCCGGGGGCAGGCCGGGGCCGGGGCCCGGGGCGGTGTGGAGGAGCCGGGGCCCGGGGCGGGTGGTGTGGTGGAGCCGGGCCCCGGGGAGGGGCGGTGTGGAGGAGCCGGGGCCCGGGGCCCGGGGGCAGGGGCGGTGTGGAGGAGCCGGGCCCCGGGGGGGGTGTGGAGGAGCCGGGGGCCGGGGGCAGCGGCGGGTTGAGGGCCGGGGCCCGGGGGCAGGGGCGGTGTGGAGGAGCCGGGGACCCAGGGGCGGTGTGAGAGAGCCGGGGGGGGGCAGGGCGGTGTGGAGGAGCGGGGGACCGGGGCCCGGGGCGGTGGGGGCGGGGGGGCGGTGTGGAGGAGCCCGGGGCCCGGGGCGGTGTGGTGTAGAGGAGCCGGGGCCCGGGCGGGGCAGCCGGGGGGGCGGTGGTGTGGAGGAGCCGGGGGCCCGGGGGGCGGTGTGGAGGAGCCGGGGCCCGGGGCCCGGGGCGGGGCGGTGTGTGGAGGCAGCGGCGGTGTGGGGCCGGGGGGGCAGCGGCGGTGTGGAGGAGGGGGACGGCGCTGAGCAAAGATTATTGGAGGCACCTCTAGGAGCTTTGGTGGCGAGGAGCCGGGGGCCAAACGCAGGACATTGTCCACGTCCGGGCCCAGGCCGCCCAACAACCGCGCTCCTCATTGGCCGAGCGGGCAGCGGGGGGGGGGGGAGGGTTGGGATGGAGCAGAAAGAGCAGAAAGAGGAATAAGCAAAAGAGGAGGTCGCACAAAGTGTGGCTGGGGTGGGTCAGGATTGCATGTGTTGTCCCTTGTTGCATTGGTGAGGATGCATGTGTGTGCGCGCGGTGCCGGCGCGGGTTTGCCGGCTGCGGGCTCTTTGTTTGCGCTGCCGGTCAGTGGCCGACGCGGCCAATCCCGCGGGCGCTCACAGACATGCAAATACACAATGGAGGGTGGCCGTGCGCATGCGCTGGCCGCCGACCGGAACCACTGGCGTGCCGCGATGACGGACAGCTTAGCCCACCAATGGCGGGTGCTGCCTTGTGAAGAGCGGGCGGCGCGGCCAATGGGCGTGGCGGAAGCGCGTAGGGCGGGACGAATGGGGGCGGGCCTTCCGCTAGCAGGTTGCGTTGCGCCGCAGCCCGAGCTCCGTCGGCAGCAAAGTTCCCAAATAAAAGCTGCTTGTGTTGTGGCCACGCCAGTGGCCATTTTAGGTAAGTACTTATGGTAACTTTGCTATTCCGCCCACTCGCTGCTGCCGCCCGCCCTTCTACCCCCTACTGCACCTTCCCCAAGTCTGCAGCCCACCTGAGCGCGGGGATGGACGTCCTCGGCCGGGAGCGGCCCCACCTGCGGCCACGCGCCCCCTCCCCCCAGCCGCTACCCCCCCCCCCCCCCCGCCCCCCCCCCCCGGCCCCCCCCTCCCCCCCCCCCCCCCCCCCCCCCCCCCCCCTCCCCCCCCCCCCCCCACCCCCCCCCCCCCCCCCTCCCCCACTGCCCCTTCTCCCCGTCACTTCCCCCTCTCCCGGCCACTACCCCATCTCCCACTGCCCCCTCCCTCTCTCACTGCCCTTTCCCTGCCCCCTCGCGCCCCGGCCACTCCCCCCACACCACCTGCCCCCCCTCCCCCCAGCCACCTGCCCTCCTCCCCCTTGCCCCCTCCCCCTTGCCCCTTCCTCCTTCCCCCCCCTCCTCCTGCCAGCCCTTGGACCCCACACCCTCCCCCTACCTGCTCCCATTCCCTCGCAGTGCCCACCCCCAATTGTCTTCTGCCCCCACTCCCTCCGGCATGGATCATCCACAACGTCCCAGCTTAATGTTTTCCCCTTGCCCAGCCAAGCTCACCCGCTCCAACCTATCCTGCCAGGCCACCCATCCCTTCAACCCAGTTTGACACCCCTTGTTGTACATAGCCATCACATCCTCAAACAGAGGGTGTGGGCACAATCACAAGCCAACTCCCCTGTGGGGTAACACTGACGCAATGGTACAGTTGCTGCCTTACAGCGCCAGAAACCCGGGTTCCATCCTGATTGCAAGTGCTGCCTGCACAGAGTTTGTACGTTCTCTCTATGACCGTGTGATTTTTCTTTGGGTTCTCCAGTTTCCTTCCCTAACCCAAAGACATGCAGGTTTGTAGGTTAATTGACTTTGGTAATATTGTAAATTGTCCCCAGTGTGTAGGACAGTGCTAGTGTACAGGGTCAGCGCAGACTCGATGGGCCGAAGGGCCTGTATCCGCACTGTATCTCAAGTCTAAATCTTGCTCCTTATCAAAATATGTGTCACTGCGAAGCCTGTTGCCTGCCATCCTCGATCCACTGTGCCCATCTTACCTAGCTCCATCTCAGTCACACTTTCAAACGTTGCCTCTTAGCTATGTACCAACCTGCTCCATCTCCCCTCTCCTGCTTGCCATCCCCCAGCCCCACTATTGTCCTGTACCCGCCTAATCCCATTGTGCTGTGTTCCCGTAGCCCTGTTCCCATCATCCCTACCTATAGAGCTTGTGGACCAGTAACCCTGCAGAGGAAGAAGGATCCCGACTCGAAACATCACATATCATGTTCTGCACACTGCTGCCTGACCCGCTGAGCTACTCCAGCACTTTGTGTCTTTTCTTTAAACCACCATCTGCAGTTCTTTGTTTCCACATTTACCCTGCTCTGCTTTCCCTGTGTGGTACTGTAACCTCCATCCCCTGTCCCTTTCCTCTCTGTTGTCCCTGATTGCTTCTGGCACCTGGATTTTTCAGCTAAAGCCTACTAATTCCAACGCCCATGAACTCCTCCATTCATGCTTGTTACTCCCCACCTCGTCTTCTGTTCAGCTCTATCTTGTCCATTCTCCAGTGCAGCCAGTGCCAGCCCTTTGCAACCAACAACCAGTGCCTGTTACCTATTACCCCTACACTGCTCCCAGTAACCCCCTGCTCCAGTCATCTGTTACTTGCCTTACCTCTGACTTCTCACTGCCCCAGCCTTGTGGCTTCCCCTGACCTCTGCCCCTCTTTGATGCTCCTGTCCTCTCCCAATGGCATACACCACGCCCCCTGTTTTTCTCCAGCTCCAGCTTCACCTTCTGACCCGTCATGGCCGCTCCCTCCCTCCTGAGTTGTTTAGGATGTTGTGACAAGTCTTTGCTTGGGTTCCCTTGCCTCACTTTGTCCTTGTTTGTTACTTAGCATTTGTTTTCAGCATGGACTAGAAGAAATGTGCAGAATTTGAAGATTCTCTTTCAGACACATTTTGGGATTGGATTTAGGGAAGACAGTAGGCCTCTATGGTTAATAGGAATGCATCTCTGTGTACATTTGCAGTGTGATGTTCTGAGCATCACCTCTGGGTATGGCGCTGTAAGGCCAGCTATAGCTTATCGTGTGCCCAAGCAATGATTCATAATAACATTTGAATGTGCCATTTTGTAAACTTTCTGACTATGAGTGACTTAGTCAACAGTGGTAGGAAAGTGCAGCAAAGCCATATCCATGAGGAGAACGTACAAACTCCGTACAGACAGCACCTGTAGTCGGGATCGAATCCAGGTCTCCGGCGCTGTACGGCAGCAACTCTACCGCTGTGCCACCGTGGCCACCCTTTTTGTTTTTTAGCATGGAAACGGGCCCTTCGGCCCACCAAGTCCACGCCGCCCAGTGATCCCCACACACCAACACTGTCCTACACACATTAGGGACAATTTACAGTTTACACCAAGCCAATTAACCTAAAAACTTGTACGTCTTTGGAGTGTGGGAGGAAACAGGACCTCCCAGAGAAGACCTACGTAGGTCACGGGGAGAATGTACAACCTCCATACAGACAGCACCCATAGTCAGGATTGAATTCTGGTCCCTGGAGCTGTAAGGCAGCGACTCTACTGCTGCGCCACCAAGTCAGAAAGGGTGGGAGAGTGGGGAGCTGCCAGGAGGGGAGCAGGACTAATTGAATAGCACAGCTGGCACAGGCATGTTTGGGCCTTCCTGTTTGTTCTGATTCCATGACTGCATTGGAAGAGCCCAAGATGATGGAGCATCTTGGTTGGGCTGAAGGGCCTTTTTCTGTGCTGTAGGGCCCTATGACGCCATGATAATGGGAATGTATTCTGTACTGGTGAGAGTTTAGATTCCTGTCTAAGTTAGCCTTGTGTTCTGACTTTCAGGTGTGCCAGGATGAAATGAAATGATTCAATTTATTGTCATTGTCAGTGTACAGTACAGAGACAACGAAATGCATTTTTAGCATCTCCCTTGAAAGGGAGACACAGGGCGTCGCGGTGTGCCCGCGCCTGCCGCCGTAACATTCCATTACAGGCAAAGGTGGGTGAAGTGTCTTGCCCAAGGACACAACGACAGTATGCACTCCAAGCGGGATTTGAACCGGCTACCTTCCGGTCGCCAGCCGAACTCTTAGCCCATTGTGCTATCTGTCGTCCACTTTTTTCCTGTCGACTTAATGATGCCTTTGTGGCCGGCCTCTTCATACCACTGATTGTTGGTTATTCCTGTCATTTTTCTTAGGAATTAGAAACAGTTTGGGGGTTTTGGGAAAGGCAGTATGATATGATCTTGGCCTTGGACACTCTTTGAAGAACAAAGGGGTTTACTGTAGGACAGCTTTATTTATCCAAGCTGAGATGCTTTCACTGAGTCATTTTTTTAATCATAAAAGTAATTTAAAAAAAATTATGTTGTCCTTATTGTCACATGCACCAGTACATTGAGGTACATGCAATTCTAGATGCAATGAACATCCTGTTGCAATTGGCACTGTTCTTTGCACTGCTTAAATCAGATTCTCATACAGTGGTAAAGATGCCTTTGATTTTATCAACTGAAGCATTTGGGACAGTGCAGCTTTATTTTGCATCAGGCCTGAATTTTAGCTACTCAGAATATTTGGGATGGTGTTGGGGAGATGTGGATAAATGTAATCTGAGATGTGGACAAATTGAATCTGAATCTGTAAGGTTATCCACTTTGGTGGCAAAAACAGGAAAGTAGACTTACCTAAATGATGGCCGATTAGGAAAAGGGGAGATGCAACGAGACCTGGGTGTCATGGTACACCAGTCATTGAAAGTAGGCATGCAGGTGCAACAGGCAGTGAAGACTAGTATGTTGGCATTCATAGCAAAAGGATTTGAGTATAGGAGCAGGGAGATTCTACTGCAGTTGTACAGGGTCTTGGTGAGACCACACCTGGAGTGTTGCGTACAGTTTTGGTCTCCAAATCTGAGCAAAGACATTCTTGCCATAGAGGAAGTACAGAGAAGGTTCACCAGACTGATTCCTGGGATGTCAGGACTTTCATATGAAAAAAGACTGGATAGACTCGCCTTATACTCGCTAGAATTTAGAAGATTGAGGGGGGATCTTATAGAAACTTACAAAATTCTTAAGAGGTTGGACAGGCTAGATGCAGGAAGATTGTTCCCGATGTTTGGGAAGTCCAGGACAAGGGGTCACAGTTTAAGGATAAAGGGGAAATCCTTTAGGACCGAAATGAGAAAAACATTTTTCACACAGAGAGTGGTGAATCTCTGGAACTCCATGCCACAGAATGTAGTTAAGGCCAGTTCATTGGCAATATTTAAGAGGGAGTTAGATGTGGCCCTTGTGGCTAAAGGGATCAGGGGGTATGGAGAGAGGGCAGGTACAGGATATTGAGTTGGATGATCAGCCATGATCATATTGAATGGCGGTGCAGGCTCGAAGGGCTGACTGGCCTACTCCTGCACCTATTTTCTATGTTTTTATATAACTTGAAGGATAATATTGCGCTGATAATATTCCTATATATGGAATGCTGGATAACTTAGTGGGTTACTGGTTAATCAGGTAGGTGAGGTTTACATAATATGAACCAACTGATTTGGAGGTTTTCATCTGAACTCTTCAAGCAATGAGTGGATTGAAATCATTTCTAACAATGCTTTTTTCAAAGCAAGATGTATGAGATTTTAAACTGATACCAAGTTTCTCAGACCAGGTTTTAGGCCAGAAGCAAGACGGATTGATTTGCTTGTTGGATCAGCTATATTGCAGGGATATGGTGGCTCGTTAGATTACTGGATTAGTACTGAGATATGTGGATTATTGATCTGGAGGTATCAATTTGTTTTCCAGCATGGCATCTGAGGGATTTGAATTCAAGTAATTAAATAAATTTGGGATAAAAATCAGGTTTGTTAAGGTGACCTTGGAATGAGCAGATTGTCATTAAATCTGAACCTTCTACTAATGTACTTCAAGGAAGGAAATTTGCCATCTTTACTCAGCCTGGTTTACACTCCAGACTTGCAGCATTGTGCTATAAATTGCCTAACCAAGCTCCCTGATTCAAGGGGCATAGGGCAGAAATGCTGCTCCAGCCAGTAGCACCGTCTCGAATGCATGACAAACTATTTTTGAATTCTGTGTTGGATCATTTCCATATAACCATATAACAATTACAGCCACTTTTGTGTTTATATCATTCCTTGATTTAAAATAACAGTAAATATTTGGCTCTAATAATTTAAAAAGTGCATGACAGCTCATTTGAATGGTGATTGCAGTGTTAAGTTACAGTGCCCTCCATAATGTTTGGGACAAAGACCCATCATTTATTTATTTGCCTCCGTACTCCACAATTTGAGATTTGTATAAGAAAAAATTACATGTGGTTAAAGTGCACATAGTCCGATTTTAATAAAGGCCATTTTTATACATTTTGGTTTCACTAAATTGAAATTACAGCTGTGCTTATACATAGTCCACCCATTTCAGGGCACCATAATGTTTGGGACACAGCAATGTCATGTATATTAAAGTAGTCTTATTTAGTCAGGCCATGTGTCCCAAACATTATGGTGCCCTGAAATGGGGGGACTATGTATAAGCACAGCTGTAATTTCTACTTGGTGAAACCAAAATGTATAAAAATGCCCTTTAATAAAATCTGACAACGTGCACTTTAACCACATGTGATTACTGCACGGCGACCCGGTAAGGCATTGCCCGCTCCCCGCCTCTCCAACCAGGTAAGGGACTAAGAATTAAAGTTTCCCCCTTCACCCCCCCCCCCCCCCCCACCACATAAAATCCCTCCAAACTAACTGACTAACATTTAAGCAATGATTCACAATGATTCCCGGTCTCCGGGAAGGAGGCAGCCGCTCCAGACTTTTCAAGCCGCCCACGCTACCTACCTCATCTACGCTAAAAATCTTCCATTCGGAAATCCGAAAAATTCCGAAATCCGTGAAGTGTCTGGTCCCAAGGCTTTCGGATAAAAGGTTGTGCACCTGTACAAACACTGCTGGTGAAACCAAAATGTATAAAAGAGGCCTTTATAAAAATCTGACATTGTGCACTTTAACCACATGTGATTTTTTTTCTATTACAAATCTCAAATTGTGGAGCCCAGAGGCAAATAAATAAATGATGGGTCTTTGTCCCAAACATTATGGAGGGCACTGTATTTGTGGTTTCCACTGTGGGCCTCGATTAATTGCATAGGACTCACAGGTAACAATTGCAACAGTACCAAGATGCGATGTACTTTGTCAGAAAATTCTCATTGTTTTCTTGAGGTCAATGTTGAACTTTCCACCAGCATAGTTCTAACAAATGATCTGCTTATTGTGTGTGTGGAAGCTTGCTATGGTTTTATTGTCTGGATAATGCTTATTGGATGTCCGGACGTAATGAAAGGTGCTACAGAAATTAAAGCCTTGTTTGGTGGTCGGGAGAGCAGATCTGACTTTTTCTCATGGATTTAATGATATCCTCTATCATGTATAGTTATTGTAATAATGTGTTGTCTTTCTGCTGACTGGATAACACGCAACAAAAGCTTTGCACTACCTCGGTACACGTGACAATAAACAAAACTGAAATAAACCATCAATAAAGGCATCAGTAGGTTGAAATGCAAATACTCAGGCTTCCTTTTAAGCAGTAACACTTAAGCTTTTATTGCATTGCAATAAAATGTAATAGAAATCCTGTCACTGTAATCTGATAACACAATGCCAACATTTATTTTTTCAATTGAATGTTAGAGTAATAGTTTTACAAAAGTTAAAACGCAGTTAAAGAGAAGATGGAGGAAAAGTCGGCTCGGAATCAAAAATGGTTGTATTGCGGAAGGGGACGCTCTGGCCGAGCAATTTCTTGATTAGTACGGGTGTTAATGGTAATGGGGACAAGGCAGGAGAATGGGGTTAGGAGGAAAAGATAGATTAGCCATGATTGAATGGCCTAATTCCGCTCCCATTATTTATGACATGATTATCCATTTTGCATTTTGAATGCAACAATTGAATCTGCCTCCATTATTACATTCCATATCCTCGCCATTTGGTTGTTTTTTTTTTAAAGTTGCTTTCTATTTCGGTCTTTTGCCAATCGCATTCATTTATGTTTTTTCTTAACCCTTCCAGTAGAAATAATTTATTTCTAGCTACTCTGCCAAGCTCTTCCTGAATTTAAATTACCTTTATCAGACTCCCTTGCAACACCTGGTCAGCTTCTCCAAACTGCCTTCATAACTAGTCTCGAACTCAAGTATATATCTTTTGCAACTTCCAAAACTTTTGCATCTCACCAGGTGTGGTCCTTGAAACTGGATATAATAACTAGTATGTTATGAATTTATCATAATTTCATTGTTTTTGTTCAACAACTTTCTCAACTTGCTGTTCCACAGCCAGATAACTAGCACATACCCTCAGATCTCTGTTGTTGTGCCACTTTTAGGATTGTGGCCTCAAATTTATGTTGCCTTTTCCAATTCTTTATGGTATTTCTAAGCCTTGAACTTCACTTGCCATCTATCTATCAGCCCACCCACCAACCTGAACACATCTCGTTCAGGTCATCTGCTACTGTTCATTTTCCTTCTGAATTTTATATAATCTGCAGATTTGTAAATTATATCTTGCACAACCAGCCCTCAAGAGATTTAATATTTTACTAGATCACACACGCACTAACCCCCCCCCCCCCCCCACACACACACACACACACACGGGGGTGAGAGGGGGGGAGGTGGAAGGGAGAGGGGAGGTAAAGGGAGGGCAGAGGGGTGGAGGAGAGAGGGGGGGAGGGGGTGAGAGGGGGCGAGGGGGAGGGGGAGGGCAGAGGGAGAGGGGGGAGTGGGGGGCATGAGGGATGGATGTGGATGTGGAGGGGGGAGTGTGGGGGAGGATGAGGGTGTGGTGGAGTGGGGGGGGGGGTGGAGGGGAAGAGAGGCAGAGGGGGGGGGGGTGGCGGGTAGTGCTGACCACTTTTGTTTTAAAGTGCGAGTGGACTGAGTAGTGAGGCGACAAAATGACTGAGTCGGGGGGGGGGGTGTTTAACGTAACTCGTCACCGGCATCGATCCAGAGGGGGGGCGTGAAGGGCGGCTGGGCCACGTAACTAGCAGCTCGTGGAAACAATGCCCATGCCCAGCAGGCTGAGCAGAGGCAGCTGGCCGAGAGGAGCAAAGACATTGTGATGTCATCCAGCTCGTTAGATTTAAAAAAGATGTCAGATTGGTGAACAATTTTAGTAAACAACTGGGGGAATAATGTATCAAATTTACAGATGAGGGGATTTTGAAATCATGAGGTAAATCTCCACCGGAATATGTAAACATTTCACCGTTACCACATCGGGTTTTTCGAGGAGGTGTGAATCAAAGAAAAGGTTCAAGCAAGCAAACAGCAAACATCCCCACAGCTAAACATTCAAGAGCAGAGTTTTATCAGAGTGAGTCTGTTCCCCTAATGTGCGGGTTGGGGGGGGGGGGGGGGGGGGGGGGGGGGGGCGCCCCGCACACACGCTAACTACCCCCCTTGATATATTAATGTTATTAATTTGCTCCTTTTACCCCATAACCGCCCTATCCACTGATGCATAGCCCCCAACTCACAGGCGCGTCTTGAGGGAGGGGGGGAGGGGGTTGAGAGTGAGGGCAGAGAGAGAATGGGGAGAGACAGAGAGAGAGAGGGGCAAGAGTGGAGGGGGGGGGGAGGGGGGGGGAGGATGGGTGCGTGAGGAGGGAAGGAGGGAGATGGGGAGAGAGTGGGGAGGGGGAGATGGGGAAAGAGTGGAGAGAGCGGGATGAGGATGGGGAGGGGAGGAGAGCGGGGAGGGGTGAAGGGGAGACGGGGGGGGTGAGGGGGTTAGGAAGGGGTAGGAGGGGGAGAGAGAGAGGACGAGGGGAGAGAGGTGGGGGGCTCAGCAGCGCGAGCCGTGGCGTGAACGTACTTGGAGGCATACTGGATTATGACGTCAGCAGCTCGCTTTAGATTTTAAAATGAGAGTGTGGGGGGGTGGTGTAGGATTTTATTAAAAAAACGTGTACGTAAAAATGTCAAAATGTTTTGAGGACTGGATGATGTAAAAGTGAAATCGCTAGCGAAATGGAAAAAATGTCGGAGATTTTCCGAGCCGTTTTGGCGGAGCAAGGAATCAAAGGCCAAATGACTGACACATGCACGCACACGCGATAGACTAGACCAAGTGCAGACCCGTTGGGTCTGTTCCTGCAACGCGCGGTTGCGAGGCGAGAGGGCGGCCTAATGTCATGGTGCAACACCATGCGTTAGGCGTACGCCGTCAATACGCTACATACTACGTCAAGACGCTGCGTACGACGTTGAGATGCTGCGTATGCCCTTAATGTGCCTGCGGGCCGACGGGGGGGGGAGTGGAGGAAGTAAAATCGCTAGTGAAATGGTAAAAACCTCGGCGTTTTTGGAGGAGAGCTGGGCGGCGGCAGCGGTTATGGTCGCGCGAGGCATGCGATGAGAAGGTGCCCAGCGTGAGGCAAAAAAGTGAGTGAGTGAGTGGGGAGGAGGGGGAAGGATTTTATTTAAAATGTGTACAGAAAAAATGACTAAAGTTAATGAGTGGATGAGCGAATGTAAAAGTGAAATCGCTAGCGAAATGGTAAAAAATCTCTGCATTTCTGAGTCTGGTTTTGGCAGACACACACACAGAGTTTTAATAGTATATAGATGGATAGATATGATATGATGAAAAGCATTGATCCTAACACCACTCCTTCAGGAACTCCATGGTTCAATTTGCTCTACCTCAAATAAACTGCTTTCCAATGCTATTCCCTGCTTTCTGTTAATAGGCCAATTTCCCATTCACACAGCTATTTTCTCTTTCATTCCATGGCAATCCTATCAGAAGACACTTATCACATGCCTTCTGGATCCCATGCACACAAGATCAACAGCATTTACCTCCGACTCTACTTCATTAAGCAAACTATATCAAGTTAGTTGATATGAATTGCCTTCAACAAATCCACATCGGCTCTCTAGTAAATTCCTACTTATGTGATTGCTTGTTCTGCTCCTGATAATAGAATAGAGTAGTGCAGCACAAGAACCCTTCACAGATGCTGTCTGACCCTCTGGATTCCTCCAGTATTTTCTGTTTTGCACAGGAGCAAGTTCTTTAGCCTGCCATGTGTGTGTGGACTATATTGCTATATTAAACTAATCCCATCTGCCTGTACATGGTCGAGATCTCTCAACTACCTGAAAAGACGTAAAGTGCTTGAATGATTGAGTGGGTCAGGCAGCATCTCTGGAGTACATGGGCAGGTGAGGTTTAAGGTCGGGATCCTCCTTCCGATTGATTGTAGTAGCAGGGTGAAAGCTGTGAGAGAGGTGGTAGCTGGACAAAGCCTGGCAAGTGATAGGTGGATATGGGCAGATGATTGTTCATGTGTTTGTCAAAATGCCTCTTAAACATTGCTGTTGTTTATGCACCTTCCTTGGCAGCAGGTTTCATTCTTTGTGTGTAAAAGAAAACTTGCCACATAGATCTCCTTTAAAACGTTCCTCCTCTCGCCTTAAAAGTGTGCCCTCAGTTGTTTCCATCCTGGGGAAAATAGGCTTATAGCAAGTTGCCCCGCAGCCATTGATGCTCCAGAGAAAAAAAATCCTAATTTTTCAATCTCTCCTTATAGCTAATGCTCTTCAATCCACTCAGCATCCCGATGAACCTCTTCTGCATCCTCTCCAAAGCCTCCAAATTCTTCCTATAACATGAACTGCTCACAGTTCTTGTGTGCATTGTCAGTGGATTTACCATGGAGTTTTACAGTGTCAGAACAGGCTCTTTGGTCCAACTTGTCCATGTTAACCTGGTTTTGTATCTGAGTTTGTAGATGACACCAAGGTTGCTGGAATTGTGGACAGTCAGTAGGATGTAGATCAGCTACAGAAATGAGCAGAGAAATGACAGATGGAGTTTAATCTGAGCAAGGGTGAGGTGATGGTCCTGAAGGGTCCTGAACTTAAAGAAAGGTAACTTTGAGGGTATGAGATGTGAATTGGCCAAGATAGACTGGCAATTGATTCTTAAAGGGTTGATGGTGGATATGCAATGGAAGGCATTTAAAGACTGCATGGATAATTACAACAATTGTTCATCCCAGTTTGGCAAAAGAATAAATCAGGGAAGGTAGTGCATCCATGGATAACAAGGGAAATCGGGGATAGTATCAAAACAAAAGATGAAGCATACAAATTAGCCAGAAAAAGCAGCCTACCAGAGGACTGGGAGAAATTCAGAGTCCAGCAGAGGAGGACAAAAGGCTTAATTAGGAAAGGGAAAATAGATTATGAAAGAAAACTGGCAGGGAACATAAAAACTGACTGCAAAGGTTTTATAGGTATGTGATTAGCTAAATCTTTATAGATAAAAAGATTAGCTAAAACAAATGTAGGTCCCTTGCAGTCAGAAATGGGTGAATTGATCATGGGGAACAAAGACATGGCAGACCAATTGAATAACTACATTGGTTCTGTCTTCAATAAGGAAGACATAAATAATCTGCCGGAAATAGCAGAGGACCGGGGGTCAAATGAGATGGAGGAACTGAGTGAAATCCAGGTTAGCCGGGAAATGGTGTTAGGTAAATTGAATGGATTAAAGGCCGATAAATCCCCAGGGCCAGATAGGCTGCATCCCAGAGTACTTAAGGAAGTGGCCGCAGAAATAGTGGATGCATTAGTGATAATTTTTCAAAATTCTTTAGATTCTGGAGTAGTTCCTGAGGATTGGCGGGTAGCTAATGTAACCCCACTTTTTAAAAAGGGAGGGAGAGGGAAAACGGGGAATTACAGACCAGTTAGTCTAACATCAGAGTCAGTGCTAGAGTCAGTTATTAAAGATGGGATAGCAGCACATTTGGAAAGTGGTGAATTCAGTGGACAAAGTCAGCATGGATTTATGAAATGTAAATCATGTCTGACGAATCTTATAGAATTTTTCGAGGATGTAACTAGTAGAGTCGATAAGGGAGAACCAGTGGATGTGTTATATCTGGACTTTCAGAAGGCCTTCGACAAGGTCCCACATAAGAGACTAGTATGCAAACTTAAAGCACAGGGTATTGGGGGTTCAGTATTGATGTGGATAGAGAACTGGCTGGCAGACAGGAAGCAAAGAGTAGGAATAAACGGGTCATTTTCACAATGGCAGGCAGTGACTAGTGGGGTACAGCAAGGCTCAGTGCTGGGACCCCAGCTATTTACAATATATATTAATGATTTGGACGAGGGAATTGAATGCAATCTCCAAGTTTGCGGATGACACAAAGCTGGGGGGCAGTGTTAACTGTGAGGAGGATGCTAGGAGGCTGCAAGGTGACCTGGATAGGCTGGGTGAGTGGGAAAATGCATGGCAGATGCAGTATAATGTGGATAAATGTGAGGTTATCCACTTTGGTGGCATAAAGACAGGAAAGTAGACTATTATCTGAATGGTTGCCGATTAGGAAAAGGGGAGATGCAACGAGACCTGGGTGTCATGGTACACCAGTCATTGAAAGTAGGCATGCAGGTGCAGCAGGCAGTGAAGAAAGCGAATGGTATGTTAGCATTCATAGCAAAAGGATTTGAGTGAAGGAGCAGGGAGGTTCTACTGCAGTTGTACAGGGTCTTGGTGAGACCACACCTGGAGTATTGTGTACAGTTTTGGTCTGCTAATCTGAGTAAAGACATTCTTGCCATACAGGGAGTACAGAGAATGTTCACCAGACTGATTCCTGGGATGTCAGGACTTTCATATGAAGAAAGACTGGATAGACTCGGCTTGTACTCGCTAGAATTTATAAGATTGAGGGGGGATCTTATAGAAACTTACAAAATTCTTAAGGGGTTGGACAGGCTAGATGCAGGAATATTGTTCCCGATGTTGGGTAAGTCCAGAACAAGGGGTCACAGTTTAAGGATAAGGGGGAAATCTTTTAGGACCGAGATGAGAAAGACATTTTTCACACAGAGAGTGGTGAATCTCTGGAATTCTCTGCCACAGAAGGTAGTTGAGGCCAGTTCATTGGCTATATTTAAGAGGGAGTTAGATGTGGTCCTTGTGGCTAAAGGGATCAGGGGGTATGGAGAGAAGGCAGGTACAGGATACTGAGTTGGATGATCAGCCATGATCATATTGAATGGCGGTGCAGGCTCGAAGGGCCGATTGGCCTACTCCTGCACCTAATTTCTATGTTTCTATGTGAGGTCAAATGTAAGGGGAAAACATGCAATTAATGGCATGACCCATAACAGCATTAATATACAGAGCATCTTGGGGTCCAAGTCCACAACATCCTGAAAGTGGTGACACATGTAGATAGAGTTGTGCACCTGTATATAGTTGCCCCATTTCGGGACACCATAATGTTTGGGACACATGGCTTCACAGGTGTTTGTCATTGCTCAGGTGTGTTTAAATGCCTCCTTAATGCAGGTGTAAGAGAGCTCGCAGCACCTAGTCATTCCTCCAGGCTTTCCATCACCTTTGGAAACGTTTATTGCTGTTTATCAACATGAGGCCCAAAGTTATGCCAATGAAAGTCAAAAAAAAAGAAGCCATTATGAGACTGAGAAACAATAATGAAACTGTTGGAGACAACAGCCAAACCTTAGGTAGACACAAACTGCTGGAATAACTCAGCGGGTGAGGCAGCGCCTCTGGAGAGAAGGAATGGGTGACGTTTCGGGTTGAGATCCTTCTTCAGACTTACCAAAATCAACTGTTTGGAACATCATTAAGAAGAAAGAGCACTGGTGAGCTTACTAATCGCAAAGGGACTGGCAGGCCAAGGAAGACCTTCACATTTGACAGAAGAATTCTCTCTATAATTAAGGAAAAATCCCCAAACACCTGTCCGACAGATCAGAAACACTTCAGGAGTCAGGTGTGGATTAGTCGATGACCACTGTCCGCAGAAGGCTTCATGAACAGAAATACACAGCCTACACTGCAAGATGCAAACCACTGGTTAGCTGCATGATTATATTTTGTTTAAAAGTACTTAAAAGAGCAACCACCGTTCTGGTAAAAGGTCTTGTGGACAGATAAGATGAAGATTAACTTATATCAGAGTGATGGCAAGAGCAGAGTATGGAGGAGAGAAGGAACTGCCCAAGATCCAAAGCATTCCACCTCATCTGTGAAACACGGTGTTATGGTCTAGGCATGTGTGGCTGCTGAAGGTACTAGCTCACTTATCGTCATTGATGATACAACTGTTGATGTTAGTAGCATAATGAATTCTGAAGTGTATAGACACATCCTATCTGCTCAAGTTCAAACAAATGCCTCAAAACTCATTCTACAGCAAGACAATGATCCCAAACATACTGCTGAAGCAACAAATTAGTTTTCAAAGCTAAACAATGGTAAATTCTTGAGTGGCCAAGTAAATCACCCGATCTGAACCCAATTGAGCATGCCTTTTATATAACTGAAGGGGACTAGCCCCCAAAACAAGCATAAGCTAAAGATGGCTGCAATACGGGCCTGGCAGAGCATCACCAGAGAAGACACCCAGCAACTGGTGATGTCCATGAATCACAGACTTCAAAGGATGCAAGGATATGCAACACAATACTAAACATATCTAGTTTTATTGACATGACATTACTGTGTCCCAAACATTATGGTGCCCTGAAATGGGGGGGGGCTATGTATAAACACAGCTGTAATTTCTACATGGTGAAACTAAAATGTATGAAAATACGCTTGAATTAAATCTGACAATGTGCACTTTAACCACATGTGATTTTTTGTTAATAACTATACAAATCTCATATTGTGGAGTACAGAGGCAAATACATAAATGATGCGTCTTTGTCCAAAACATTATGGAGGGCACTGTACATCCCGTTGCCTACACTGATCATCCCCTTTTTATTTCTAAGTTCCACCTGCATAGCCTCACTTGACAATCTCTCAAGAATATCCTCCGAGTGCTGCCGTTATGTACTTCTTAATCGCAAATGCAACCCCCTGCCTTTTTTTTTAACATGCAACTGTAATTTGCCTGTAGTGTTTGGGCCCTGGAACATTGACATGCTGGTCTTGCCTCTTTTTGCCATGGACCCAGTCCCCTATATGCCCCGAGTTAATCTGCTTTACCCATCAGGCTAGCGTTTACAGGAATACAGTTTAATCCAGCAAACCTTCCTTGCTCCCTGACTCGCACCTGCCCATCCTCTCAAATGAACTTGCGTTAACATCTGTATCCAACTCTGCTTCCCATCTGCCACACTATTCTTTTGGGCCCCACCTTTCTGCCAGACTTGTTCAATTCCTACCGAGAAGCACTGGCACAATCTCCCCACCAGCATATTGCTGTCCCTCCAGTTTGTGTCCAATCTGTCCCAATTGTGCAAGTCAGACCTTTCCTGGAAGATAGACCAAATGTCAATTTAGGTGAACCCTCTCCCTTGCACCACGCCTTAGCCAAGCACTTGTTCCTACAAGATTGTGGAGTAGGGAATAATCATCAGATTACAACCCTAGAACTCTGCTTTTTAATTTACTACCTAACTCTCAATTCTCTTTGCAGGACACCTGCTTTATTCCTACCCAAGTCATGGACCATGACCATTGGCTGCTTGTCCTCCCCTTTCAGAATGTCCTGTGTGCTCTGAGACATCCTTGACTTTGGCACCAGGGAGGCCACATCCTCTTATACATCGGCGAGACCAAGAGTAGACTGGGCGATCGTTTAGTTGAACATCTTCGCTCAGTCCGCCTGGACCTACCTGATATCCCGGTTGCCAAACACTTTAATTCCCCTTCCCATACTGACCTAGGCCTCTATTGTCAGAGTGAGGCTAAATGCCAATTGGAGGAACAACATCTCATGTTTTGCGGGCAGCTTACAACCCTGTGTTTTGAATATTGATTTGTCTAACTTCAAGTAACCCCTGCATTCCCTCGAAGATGGACACACAATGCTGCAGTAACTCAGCAAGACTGGCAGCATCTCCCGAGAGATGGTGACTGACATTCCCATCTCACCCATTCCTTCTCTCCAGATTTGCTGCCTGTCTCGCTGAGTAATTCCAGTATTTTGTGTCTATCTTTGACAAACTAGCATCTGCAGTTCCTTCCTGCATTCCCCTCTCTCCATCCCTCCCACACGCAAGTTGCACCAGCTGCTCACCAAGCACACAGTAAACAATGGCCTGATTCCTTTATCCTTACTATTTTGCATATCATTCATACATTTGTTCTATATCTCTCTACATCACTGTTTGTATCTCTCGTTTCCCTTTCCATAACTCTCAGTCTGAAGAAGGGTCTCTACCTGGATTGTCACCCATTCCTGCTCTCCAGAGATGCTGCATGTCCTGCTGAGTTACTCCAGCATTTTGTGTCCTAACTTGGGCCACACACCTTGCTGGTAAATTGCTTGTGGCCACAAAACCCCTGGCTATAGAGACCTTTATCACGGTTGTATGCCTGTTCCTTGCAATTCCCTCCTTTACAGCAGAACCAGGTGTGGTGCCAGCGATTGCTGCGCTTTTTCTGCCTCTAGCGTGTCCAATCCCTTTCTTCTGCCTCTAGCGTGTCCAATCCCTTAATAATCCTATATGTTTCAATAGGATCCCCCCTCATCCTTCTAAATTCCAGTGTATACAAGCCCAGTCGCTCCATTCTTTCAACATATGGCAGTCCCTCCGTGGGTTAAAGGCGAGAGGGAAAGGATTTAATGGCAATCTGAGGGGCAATGTTTTCACGCAGAGTGTGGTGGGTATATGGAATGAGCTGCCAGAGGAGGTGAGAAGGTACTATAACAACATTTAATTCTCATTTGGGTAGGTACATGAATAGAAAAGGTTTAGAAGGATATGGGCCAAACGGAGGCAGGGTGTCGTGGGTCAGCCTGGACGTTGGGCCAAAGGGCCTGGTTCCATGCTGTGTGACTGACTATACACCAAGTTGTCTCTATTCCTCGAAATTTCCTATGGTCCTACTACTTGTGAATATCCAATTATTAGCCCCCTCAAAAATCAGCAGCTCGCATTTTTCAGGATTGAAATATACCTGCCATTCCCATGACCTTGCAACTTACTTATGTTATTCTGCAGCTGAATAATCCTCACTATCAACACCCGCCACCAATTTTCATGTCAACTGCAGATGTACTAATTGGATGTGAACGTATGATTGTTGATGTCTATAACAGACAACAGTGGTCCCAGCACTCACCCATGGTCAGTCAGTCCAACGGTCCCAGCACTGGTCCTTGCAGTCCATAAGATCTAGGAGCAGAATAAGACAATTCGGCTCATCAAGTCCACTCTGCCATTCAACCATGGCTGATGTATCTTTTCCTCTCAACTCCATTCTCCTGCCTTCGCCTCATGACCCCTGACACCCTTACTAATCAAGAGCCCACCACTGGTCAGAAGCTTTCAATCCTCGGCCACCAACCTCTGCACCCTTTCACCAACTGAACTCTGAGTCTATTTTATCAATGGCTGTTCATGTTTGAACCAGGTTCCCATGCTGGAACTTGTGGTGGGCAGTTCTGAAACTTCATCAACCACACAATCCCTCTGATACACATGGTCGCTTTCTGTAAAAATTCAGACACATTTATCACACAAGCCATGCTGGCTATAGCCATGCTGCCCTTTATAGAACCTTGCCTTTCTAAGTGCAAGGTAATGCTATCTCAATATTCTCCCACCGCAATGATGTCAGACCCATCGCCTGTAACTACCTGGCATATCCCATCATTTCATTTCATTTGTTCTGTGATCTTCAGCCACCATATGGTTGATCTTCAGTTATTTATAGAGGTCTGGCAAGCACTTCCCAATCTTAATCCCTACTTCCTGTTGCATTGATATTTATTGTTAAATATTATTATAAATTGCTATGTCAATATTTTTTATTCAATTCAGCTGCCGCAATGTTCTTGCATTGTGGATCAGTGGAGTATACTAGTTTGAATGTGAAACGTAAATCATAGACTTAAATTAATTGAGTCAATGGGCGAAACGTGGCCAAATGGGACTAACTTGCATGGGCATCCTGGTCAAGTTTGATCAAAGGGCCTGTTTTTGTTCAGTGCCACTGACCATGCTCAACATCACGGGGCATGACAAGTAATTACATTTCTTTGAAAATGCAATAAATGTTGCTAGTACCTGATGGATATTATGTGGCTTTATCATTGCAGGAACTAAACTTGCTCCATGTAAACTGGATCATGAAAATACAGAAGAAAGAGAAACTGGTGAGTGACCCATCAAACTATGGAAGCCCTCATCACATGCCCCCTCATAGGTTGCTTTATGTCTGCAGTAAATATGTTTCAGCTGCAGTCTGTCTTGTATTAGTCTCTCCGTAGTTTCACTTGTGGCATTGACTATGTGCTGGCTACTGCTAATGCTAATTTACTTTTGTGAACAAATATGAATTTCCCAGTTAGTGGTGCTTTGTAAGCACCCCGATCAGCTGCTCTCTTTGGTTACCTGTACTGGAATAACAAAATACACAAAATGCTGCAGTATCTCATCAGGTCAGGCAGCATCTGTGGCGAACATCAATAAATGACGTTTCGGCTCGGGACCGTCCTTTAGGGATGCTGCCTGACCTGCTGAGTTATTCCAGCAATTTGTTACTTGTTTGAAAACCAGCATCTGTAGTTCCTTGCTTTTAATGTGTTACCTGTACTATGCTTTGGCAGGCAGCTGTATCCTGAACCCAATTTGTCTGTGGATTAAAAAAAATTGTTCATAAATAAGTGAAGTAACATAGCAGTAGAGATTAGCTATGGTACCTACAGTATCTGCCAGAGATTTATTTGATTGCTTGCAATAATCTACCATTTTAAATCATGTACTGGTGTTCCCCTTGTTGGATACAATTTCAATTGTAATCTTCAATATGAAATTGGATAAATACTTCAAGGTGGAAACAAATATTGCCAGACCCTGGAGTGGGACTAACTAGGTTGCTTTTGAAAGCTGAATGGTCTGTGCTGTACTAGTCAATGATTCAGTAATTATGCTATGTTTAATTGCAGTTGTTGTCACGACTTTTGGTTTCCCATGGAAACAGCTTGGAGCAGTGTCAGAGCGCGGGTATGATGGGAGGAGTTGAGGGTGACTGTACAGTGCAGGGTTCTGATGCACAGCTCTTTTCCTGTCTGCCTGATGTGATCAACTACCACAATGAGGATTTATTTTATTTAAAGAGGAAATTAATAAAAAAAATCTTGCAGGTTTTGTTGATAAGACTGTTTACCTTTTTTAAAGAAAAGAAACCAGGATCCATGACTTTATAAATAGATCTGGAGTACAAAAGTAAAGAATGTGAAATCATTTCTAAAACACTGTCTAGGATATTGCATTGGTATATTGTGTCCAGAGGACATTTACTGTAATGGTCTTGGGGTTAACAAGCTTCAGTTAATGTGAAGGTGGAATTATCATCTTTGGAACAGAAGAGGTTTCAGATGTTCAGAATTATAACCAGTTGTGGGAAGCTGGGTGACATTTTTAAGTTTTCAAGAGAGTCTGAGATGTTGAATATTGTTGATCATTTTCCAATGAACATTGATGATCATTTTCCAATGTTCTATAGATTCAGGATCAGTTCCTGTGGATCGGAGGGTAGCTAATGTTATCCCACTTTTTAAGAAAGGAATGAGAGGGAATTATAGACCAGTTAGCCTGACATCGGTGGTGGGGAAGATGCTGGAGTCAATTGTAAAAGATGAAATAGCGGCACATTTGGATAGCAGTAACAGGATTGGTACGAGTCAGCATGGGTTTACGAAGGGGAAATCATGCTTGACTAATCTAATGGATTTTTTTGAGGGTGTAACTAGGAAAATGGACAAGGGAGAGCCAGTGGTTATAGTGTACCTGGACTTTCAGAAAGCATTTGATAAGGTCCCACATAGGAGATTAGTGGGCAAAATTAGAACACATGGTATTGGGCGGAGAGTGCTGACATGGATAGAAAATTGGTTGGCAGACAGGAAACAAAGAGTAGGGATTAACGGGTCCCTTTCAGAATGACAGGCAGTGACTAGCGGGGTATCGCAAGGCTCGGTGCTGGGACCACAGCTATTTACAATATATATTAATGATTTAGATGAAGGGATTAAAAGTGATATTAGCAAATTTGCAGATGACATAAAGCTGGGTGGTAGTATGAACTTGATGAAAATGCAGGGTGACTTGGACAGGTTGGGTGTGGGCAGATGCATGGCAGATGCAGTTTAATGTGGATAAATGTGAATGTGGATAAAAAAGAACGGGAAGGCAAATTATTAGCTGAATGGTGTCAAGTTAGGAAAAGAGGAAGTACAACGAGATCTAGTTGTCCTTGTTCATCAGTCACTGAAAGTAAGCATTCAGGTACAGCAGGCAGTGAAGAAAACGAATGGCATGTTGGCCTTCGTAAGAGGAGTTGAGTATAAGAGCAAAGAGGTCCTTATCAGTTGTACAGGGCCCCAATGAGACCACATCTGGAGTATTGTGTGCAGTTTTGGTCTCCAAATTTGAGGAAGGACATTTAAACATAGAAAATAGGTGCAGGAGTAGGCCATTCGGCCCTTCGAGCCTGCACCGCCATTCAATATGATCATGGCTGATCATCCAACTCGGTATCCTGTATCTGCCTTCTCTCCATACCCCCTGATCCCTTTAGCCACAAGGGCCACATCTAACTCCCTCTTAAATATAGCCAATGAACTGGCCTCAACTACCTTCTGTGGCAGAGAATTCGACAGATTCACCACTCTCTGTGTAAACATTCTTGCTATTGTGGGAGTGCAGAGTAGGTTCACAAGGTTAATTCCCAGGATGGCGGGATTGTCATATGTTGAAAGAATGGAGTGACTGGGCTTGTGTACACTGGAATTTGGAAGGATGAGAGGGAATCGTATTGAAACATATAAGATTATTAAGGGATTGGACACGATAGAGGTAGGAAACATGTTCCCGATGTTGGGGGAGTCCAGAACCAGGGACCACAATTTAAGAATAAGGTGTTGGCCATTTAGAACGGAGACGAGGAAAAACATTTTCACCCAGAGAGTTGTGAATCTGTGGAATTCTCTGCCTCAGAAGGCAGTGGAGGCCAATTCTCTGGAGTATTTCAAGAGAGAGTTAGATAGAGTTCTTAAAGATAGCGGTGTCAAGGGATATGGGGAGAAGGCAGGAACTGATTGTGAATGATCAGACATGATCACAGTGAATGGCGGTGCTGGCTCGAAGGACCGAATGGCCCACATCTTGCACCTATTGTTTATTGTTTAATGTTATCTGTCATGAACTGCCTACCAGGGTAGTGGAGAATGGTCAAGAAGTAACATTGAAACAAGAATTGGATAAACGCTGGTGCACAAAAAATAGCAGTGAGAAAGGGAAGAGAGAATAATTGAACAGCACTGTAGTCAAGAAACAATGGGTTAACGGAGCTCAGTGCTGCTTGATTTTACGTGGAAGGAAAATGGCTTTTTCATAATGTTTTGTGCTTTGCATAGTTGATTATTCTGAAGTATGAACACGTGTATGTGTTTTGTACAAAGCATAAAGTTAATTTTCTCTTTCGTGCTGTTGGTTAAGGGAGAACTGGACAACTTATGGACATGGCTTAACTGCAAACTTTCATTGAGTGTTTGCAACATTATAGCTCTAAGAACAGTGAGGTTTGTGAAAGGTGGTTTGGTCATATTTTATCAATCCTCATTTAATCATAGACTAGAAAATATTTCAGAAGACACAAAACATGAATCACCTAATTACCAACTAGTTCATTTAATGACAGCTGAGCAAACTCTTTGGGAATGGCATGGGTTAATCATGTCTGCTGCAGGTCATATATGATTTTCTGCTCGGCAGTTAAAGTATGCTGAGACCTTCATAAATTTATGTTCAACAAAAACTAATTGTGTAAAGGCTGTGTGGCATGTATTTCTCCTTCATTGATCTGATTTTGAATCTAGCAACACCTAGAGGCAGGACTGCCAACATTGGGTGAGAGTTAGGAGTAAGAATTTGCGAGAGACCAAGCCCGAGGGAGCATAGCAGGGGGGGGGGGGGGGGGGGGGGGGGTTGGGGGTGGGGGGGGGGGGGGGGAAAGGGGGGGGGGGGGGGGGGGGGTAGAGGCGGGGGGGGGGCAGGGCGGGGGGGGGGGGGGGGGGGGGGGGGGGGGGGGGGGGGGGGAGGACTGTGTCCCCCTCCCATTGGTACATTTGCATTTTTTAGCTTGAAATTGTGCAATACGGTGCATACTGTAGCGAGTCTTTTAACTTACACTTGAATGCAATATATATGCTTTAAATTGGATTGGAGCGTTTTTGAAAGGGGGAGGCTGAGCGATCACTGATCACTGGCCAGTACTCGGTGAGGGAGTGGAGCAACCGAGTGGGGTGAGGATGTGGAAGAAGGGTGTCTCCCCCTCCCAAGGGGTAACTTTATCCACACAAAGGGTGATGGGTGTGTGGAACAAGCTGCCAGAGGGGGTAGTTGAGGCAGGGACCATCCCAACATTTAAGAAAAAGTTAGATTGATACATGGATAGGACAGGTTTGGAGGTATGGACCAAAAGCAGGTGGCGTAGCTGGGACATGTTGGTGGGTGTGGGTAAGTTGCGCCGAAGGGCCTGTTTTCACACTGTATCACTCTATGACTACATTATACCTCCACCATGCATGAATGCTTCAAAATCAAGTGATCAAGTTTTATTGCCATATACTCAAGCATAGAAACATAGAAAATAGGTGCAGTAATAGGCCATCGGCCCTTCGAGCCAGCACTGCCATTCAATATGAGCATGGCTATTCATCTAAAATCAGTACCTCTTTCCTGTTTTTTCCCCATATCCGTTGATGTCGTTAGCCCCAAGAACTAAATGTAACTCTCTCTTGAAAACATCCAGTGAATTGGCCTGCACTGCCTTCTGTGGCAGAGAATTCCACAGATTCACAACTCTCTACGTGAAGAAAGTTTGTCCTCATCTCAGTCCTAACTGCCCCCCCCCCCTTTATTCTTAAACTGTGACCCATGGTTCTGAACTCCCCCAACATCGGGAACATTTTTCCTACAGTTACAGTAAGTGAAAATCTAGCAGGCAAGCAGGATGCTTTCTCCAACCACCCCCATTTGAAGTCCATTATCTTCCACCATTTCTACCCAGTGCTTGGTACTTACTTCCAGCAGCCACTGGTTGTCCTCCAGGATGCACTCTCTCTCCTCTCCCCCATCTATCTCCCCCCCCCTCTCTCCCCCCCTCTCCCTCTCATCCCCCCCTCTCTCTCTCTCCCCCCCCTCCCCTGCCCTCCCCCTCTCTCCTCCCCCCCCCCCCCTCTCTCTCTCTCTCCCCCTCTCCCCCCCTCTCTCTCCCCCCCTCTCTCTCCTGTCCCCTCTCTCCCCCCCCTCTCTCTCTCTCCCCCCCCCTCTCTCCCCCCCCCTCTCTCCCCCCCCCCCCCCCTCTCCCCCCCCCCCCCCCCCTCCGACCCCCCTCTCTCTCCCCCCCTCCCTCTCCTCTCCCCTCTCTCCCCCCCCCCCCCCCCCCCCCCCTCCACGGCCCGGGACTCTCCTGCAGGAGCTGCAGCGAGCGACTCGCTAGCCGCGCAAACACTCACCAGTCCCAGCTCCCCGCATCAGTATCCGCCCGCTGCTTCCATCCCTCCCTCAGCCACGGTTCTCCAACACCCGCGGACCATGCAGTTTATCCGAGCTTTGAAATTTTCGATGATCACAGAATTTCTCACCACAGAGCGTGAGAAATTTCTGATCAGCGTGAGGGCGTGAGAGTTTGCTTGAGGGCGTGATTCTGATGCTCAAAGCGTGAGAGTTGGAGGTGCTGAAGAGGATCCAGCAACAAAGAATGTCACAGATTAAGAAGTCAGTTGGATTGAAGAATTATTGTTGGCTGTGAAGTATGAAGCAAAAAGCAATTTTAAGTTTTTATTTTAATACATACATTTTACAGAAAGTAAAAGATTGGCACATGAGATAAAGTTGAAGTATCATAAACTTTAAGGTTGTATTTGAAAACCTGAAAAAAATGTCCTAGGGCAGGAAATCTGAAAAATAGCATTAGTGTGGAAAATGTTACATGAAGCCAGAGTTGCATCTCGCTCAACAGTGTAATAGGCCTTTCTCACGGGGCGACTTGACGCAAGATGTGACCGTGGTCTAGCACGATATCACACGATATAACGGGGGGGGTAGACAAAGAGTTCCCACGGTACTCGGCATTTCTGTTATTTGTGCGAGTTACTTGTCCGTCTCCCGAGCTTTCCCGTTAAATCTTGAATGACAAAAACAGGAAAGCAGACTATTATCTAAATGGAGGCCGACTAGGAAAAGGGGAGATGCAGCGAGACCTGGGTGTCATGGTACACCAGTCATTGAAAGTAGGCATGCAGGTGCAGCAGGCAGTGAAGAAAGCGAATGGTGTGTTAGCTTTCATTGCAAAAGGATTTGAGTATAGGAGCAGGGAGGTTCTACTGCAGTTGTACAGGGTCTTGGTGAGACCATACCTGGCGTATTGCGTACAGTTTTGGTCTCCAAATCTGAGGAAGGACATTCTTGCCATAGAGGGATGTACAGAGAAGGTTCACCAGACTGATTCCTGGGATGTCAGGACTGTCTTATGAAGAAAGACTGGATAGACTCTCTAGAATTTAGGAGATTGAGAGGGGATCTTATAGAAACTTACAAAATTCTTAAGGGGATGGACAGGCTAGATGCAGGAAGATTGCTCCCGATGTTGGGGAAGTCCAGGACAAGGGGTCACAGCTTAAGGATAAGGGGGAAATCCTTTAAAACTGAGATGAGAAGAACTTTTTTCACACAGAGAGTGGTGAATCTCTGGAACTCTGCCACAGAGGGTAGTTGAGGCCAGTTCATTGGCTATATTTAAGAGGGAGTTATATGTGGCCCTTGTGGCTAAGGGGATCAGAGGGTATGGAGAGAAGGCAGGTACGGGATACAGAGTTGGATGATCAGCCATGATCATATTGAATGGCGGTGCAGGCTCGAAGGGCCGAATGGCCTACTCCTGCACCTAATTTCTATGTTTCTATGACCACTGTAAACTGTCAAGTGTAATTAAATCATCACGTGGCACAAATGATGTCACTTTTTCTTTCACACACTATAAATATCCTCCCTTGGTTGAATTGGCTCATTTGGAGACATGTCTGTACTGATGCCCTGACTTTACTGCAGGAAGATGCCACATTACTTAGGAGAGGGGGAGAGAGACAGAGAGAGAGGCACAGAGGCAGTGTGATGTACTTCGGGGTGACTGGCGGAAGAGCGCACATGACCTTGGTCTATCTGTGTGTGTGGGAGCAAAGCAGAATACATCGGTCTTATTGTGTGTGGGGGGAGAAAGAGAGATGAGGGAGGGGAAGGAAAGAGAGGGGTGGGGGGGAGAGAGAGAAATGAGGGGAGACGTATATACACACACAAAGCAGAGTTTTACTGTGTATGTGGGAGACACAGATGGAGTGAGCACAGTACCTCGGTCTTACTGTGTGTGGGAGAGGGGGAGAAAGACGTACACTCACAGAGGCAGAGTCTCTCAGCCTGTGTGAGAGGGAGGGAGAGAGAGAGAGAGAGGCACACAAAAGGTGGATGTGAAATCCACCTGCCTGTTTCAGTGACAGACACCCACCGCCAGTAAATGAAGACACCCCCATCTGTCTCCCCCTCCTCTCCCTCGACTCCCCCACCTTTCCCTCCAAACTCCAGTCCCGCCCTGACCCCCTGGGAAACTGAAGGGAGCAACAATTAACTGCTGCCTGCCCGCTGAGTTAAAGAGTTCCCACGGTAGTAAGACGATGTTAGTTGCGCCCTAGTTTAAATTTCCAACGTGTGTTTCAGAGTAAAGAGTCAGCGCAGAATCCTTGATAATCAAAAACTGTCTGAATCAACAAGTTACACACAAAATGCTGGAGTAACTCAGCAGGCCAAGCAGCATCTCTGGAGAAAAGGAATAGGTGGCGATTCGAATCGGAACCCTTCTTCAGACATCCTAATCGGAATTGAGTCTGAAGATGTGTCTCGTCCCGAAACATCACCTATTTTTCTCCAGAGATGCTGCTTGACTCGCTGAGTTACTCCAGCTTTTTGTGTCTGTCTTCGTTTTAAACCAGCATGTGCAGTTCACTCCTTTACACGGGTCTCTGGAGAACATTGCGGACCCTGCTTCGGAAAGGCATCGATCGCTGGTTGGCGAGGACTCCGAGCTGTATCTCTCAAAGAAGTACATGTGAAAAGTCCCTTTTAAAGATTATAGTTATTTTCTTGTATCTCATTAACATAACTCATGAATAAGTTGATGTCCATATGCAGATGCAAATCTTTATTTTTTAAATTCAATCCCACAGAAGACAATTTTTACTCACCTTCTGTCCCCTCTGTCCAGTTTCCGGGTTCACCGTTCGCAGGAGTTCCCACGGTACACGCAAGAGTCAGTACGGATATCGCACTGGCCACTACGTGCATATAATGTTGCAATGTTCAACCACAAGTGTACAAGTCACTCTTGGAGAAATTCAAGCTTGTTTGAATTTTCTCCCGAGTCACCAAGTTACACGAGTACCTGCCGTTAGCGCCACGGTGGTCCACGGTGGTCCACGAATGCCGTACGGTTATCGTAAGAGGTTCCCACGACGTTCAACTCTGGTTAACTTTTGCGTCAAGTCGCCCCGTGAGAAAGGGGGTTAAGAACTGAGATCCTTGAGATGCAGGTTGCACAGGCCACAATGTTGCAACATGTAAGACCGAGCCATCAGTGACAGCAGATGCCTTTGTTTATCTACATGTGTGCAGAAGCCAGGAAGTTTCATGGTAACAGGGCGAATGCTGACAGTTTCATTCATGAAGAATGCAAATTCTGGACCTTTTTAAGATGTCTCCCTTTTTAAAGATGTCTGACTTTGGGATGAATGCAGAGCAGTTGGTGAATATGGATGTTCAGAGGGATTTAACGATGTGTTTCACACAAGTCTGGTTGGAATTATTCCAACAAAGTGTATGGGCAGAAACATAGCAGCATCGCAGAAGGCTATATGATGATTCGACAATGTGGGAACATGGGTAGTGCTCAGGCTATGAGGAACAGGATGCTGTGTGTCCCATTGTCAACTTCTGATCATAGCTTGTGCAAAGATGGTGTGGGCTGGGTCATTGGCAAAATAATTTCAAGAATCATAGAATCATGCTATTGTACACATGAAAGCAGGCCATTCAGCCTGAATAATGGGCAACCATCTGTATCAATCCCATGTCCCAGCACTCATTAAACTGGAAAGATACAAAAACAAACAGTATGTGGATGTTCCACAGTCTGAAGGATGGGTCATTTTCTTCTATGGAGCTTAGGCTGTTGAGGGATGCCCATATTGAGGTGTACAACATCATGAAGGGTATAGATAAGGTGATTAGTCACTGGCAAGGAAAGACTAAAACAATAGTTTAAAGTGTTATGGTAAAAATTTTGAAGGAATCTTGGTAACAACCTTTTTGCACAAAGGGTGATAGTGGGCATCATTACTATTACGACTGAAAGACTCATGGACAGGTACATGATTTGGAAGAATTTGGGCCAGGTGTAAGACTAGCTTGGTTAGACAACTTCGAGAGCCTGGACAGGTTGTGGCAAACAGCCTGTTTCTGTGTTGTACAGCTTTGACTCACTTGGATCATAGCCCTCTATGCCTCAGCAATTCACACTTAGGCACTTTGTGTGATGAAAACAAATATTTTTCCTTCATTTTATGGTCACCGTCGTTAGATATCAAATCTTAAAATTAATTTAAAAGATTATTATTAACAATGGCTGGGCCTCCAGTTAATGCATGTTGTGAATGCCACTGTTGAGAACAGACCTGGCCTTGTGATACAATCTGCTACTGCAAAATAACAACTGCAGGTGCACAAGGCTGGCATGGCATTCCAGAATATTTCATAGTATGAACAACCCCCAATGTACTCCTACCCATCAACATGAAAATTACTTTCAGTACCTTTATATTTACATTTTACTAACGATGAATTTGATGTTCTTGACCCTGGATTAGTTATAATTATTTTTCATTAATCTCATTATTTCTGATATTTTACCCTGTAATTTTGTAATTTCCTGTTTAAATAGATCGATCTTTTAAATAACAAAATTAATTGAATTTTCAAAATTTCAAAAGGTGCCAATGTTGTTAATTCTGCAGTGAAGGAAAGGGTAGTTCATTTATAAACAATATCTCGATCAACAATTAAGGTTTGTCACAATTTTGTTTTATAAAATAATTCCATCTATTTAGTTATGAAAATATAAACCTAGTTTTCTGCATGTTATATATAACTGGGAATAATTGAATATAGGATGGAGAGTCTTTGTGCATTCTAGCAAAGTTGAAGTACAGTCACATTGACATTGAGCATTAATTTGTTGTCCAATTAGCAGGCTACCAGCAGAACGAAAAAATAACACCCACCAGTACCAATTCCCCAGGAAACAGAAACGATTTCCTTGCAACATTCTGCGGGGTAGGTTTGGCGTGGCATAAAATTATAATTGTAATCGGTTCTTAAAAAACAAGCTCATTAATATTAGCTTGGAACCCTAAACATTAAAGGTATTGGGAAAAAACGAACGGCAGCAATATCTGGAAGTCCCCCGTGGTAGACTGATCCAGAAGATTAAGATGCACGGGATTCAGTCACGTGGTCGTATAGATTCAGAACTGGCCTAATGATAGGAGACATGGTTGTGGTGAAAATACAATATATTAAACTGGAGGTCTGTGAGCAGTGTGGTTTCACTGGGATCTGTGCTGGGACTTCTGTTTATAAAAGTATGAAAGGCAGAGATAGGGTGGACAGTCAGAACCCATGTCCCAGGATGGAAATGTAAATACTAGACGGTATAGGTTTCATGGTGAGAGAGGGGTAAAGTGTAAAGGAGACAAGACCAGGTGGGACCTGTTGGGTCCCATCCACTCAATGCACGGTTGCGAGGGGGGGGGGAAGGGGGGAAGAGAGAGGGGGGGGGGGGGGGGGGGGGGCGGCCTGTGGCACGTGCACACACACACACACACATACACACACTGTTATATTATTCATTTGCTCCTTTTCCATTGTCCTATCCACTTACGCATAGTCCCCAACTGCGCAGGCGTGGATAGAGAAGGGAGACAGGGAGGGGTAGAGATTGAGGGGTAGGGAGCTGCGCGGCATCAGGGGAGGGCTGGTCCCCCCGAACGAAATACTACACCACTCACCCATAGGTCCCAATACTCATCACTCCCTGGAGAGGGGGGGTTGAGAGGGAGGGGGGGGGGTGGAGTGGGAGAGGGGGGGGGTGGGGAGTGGAGTGGAGAGGGGGGGTGGAGTGGGAGAGGGGGGATGGAGAGGGGGGCAGTGAAGGAGAGGGGGGCAGAGTGAGAGCGGGGGCAGAGTGGGAGGGGGAGCAGAGAGGGAGGGGGAGGACAACTTGTTCTATTTGATCGTATTTGATTGTGCACGCCAGGTTGATTGCATTCCTGGAAACCCGTGAAGGTTGCACTCTCCCTCCCCTGTCCCATTGTAATGTCATATGTAAATGAGATGCATTGTGATTGGACATCTGTGCTGCAAGAGTCTCCCACTGAAAAACAGTTAATTTTTAAAAATAAGCGATTAAAACTTTAAAAATGTTGGAAATACAGGGCTCTCACTTAACTTATTTTCCTCTGTTCCCAGCCGGGCAACCTAGGCAGCTTTTTAGGTTGCCAAATGACAGTTTAGGTGGTCATTTAAGACGGTTTGTATGACACGTGCGATAATGTGCTCGGACGAAGTGCGTAATTATGCTCAATGAAGCATTCACATATTATTTCTGCTTCAAATAAAGTCACAAACTAAACATATTCACCAATCAAGACATGAAATATACCACAATGACATGCAGCAAAATTACAATACAGTATCTCATCTCGTTTTACACGTTGCAATGAATGCAATTTCTATTATTTCTTTCCAAACAAAATTCTGGTTGGTTTATTCAGCGTATGATCAACCTCGGTGAGACCAAGCGCAGGCTTGTCGATCGCTTCGCACAACACCTCCACCAAGTTTGCAATAACCAACCTGATCTCCCGGTGGCTCAGCTCTTCAACTCCCCCTCCCATTCCAAATCCGACCTTTCTGTCCTGGGCCTCCTGCATGGCCAGAGTGAGGCCCACCGCAAATTGGAGGAACAGCACCTCATATTTTGCTTGGGTAGTTTACACCCCAGCAGTATTAACATTGGCTTCTCTAATTTCAGGTAGTCCCTGCTTTCTCCCTCCTTCCCCTCCCATTCCCTGCTCTCCCACATCCCACTGTCTCCGCCTCTTCCTTTCTTTTTCCCGACCCTCGCCGACATCAATCTGAAGAAGGGTCTCGACCCGAAATGTCGCTTATTCCTTCGTTCCATAGATGCTGCCTCACCCGCTGATTTTCTCCAGCCTTGTCTACCAACGGGATCCCACCACTGGCCACATCTTCCCATCTCCTTCCCTGTCGGCTTTCCGCAGAGACCGCTCCTTTCGTAACTCCCTGGTCATTTCGTCCCTTCCCACCCTAACCACCCCCTCGCCTGGCACTTTCCCTTGCAACCGCAGGAAATGCTACGCTTGTCGCTTTACCTCCCCCCTTGACTCCATTCAAGGACCCAAGCCGTCTTTCCAGGTGCGGCAGAGGTTCACATGCACCTCATCTATTGCATCGCTCCTCAAGGTGTCAGCTGCTCTACATCGGTGAGACCAAGCATAGGCTTCGCGATCGCTTTGCCCAATACCTCCGCTCGGTTCGCAATAACCAACCTGATCTCCCGGTGGCTCAGCACTTCAACTCCCCCTCCCATTCCCAATCCGACTTTCTGTCCTGAGCCTCCTCCATGGCCAGAGTGAGGCCCACCGTAAATTGGAGGAACAGCACCTCATATTTTGCTTAGGCAGTTTACACCCCAGCTGTATGAAAATTAACCTCCAATTTCAGGTAGTACCTGCTTTCTCCTCCGCTTTGCAGCTCTCCCTCAGCCCACTGTCTCCGCCTCTTCCTTTCTTCTTCCCTCCCCCTCCACCCTCACATCAGTTTGAAGAAGAGTCTCGACCCAAAACGTCGCCTATTTCCTTCGCTCCATAGATGCTGCCTCATCTGCTGAGTTTCTCCAGCATTTATGTCTACCCATTCACACAAGTTCTGTAATCCAACTTTCCTCACCCACTCCCTACACGTTAGGGGCAATTTTACAGAGACACGTTAACCTACAAAGCCAATGCATCTTTGGGATGTGGGAGGAAACCCACACGCTTGCAGGGAGAATGTGCAAATTCAACACAGACAGTGCCCGAGGACAGGATCGAACACAGATACCTGGCGTGTGAGGCAGCAAGTTCAGATTCAGATTCAATTTTAAGTGTCATTGTCAGTGTACAGTACAGAGACAACAAAATGCATTTAGCATCTCCCTGGAAGAGCGACATAGCAAACGATTTGAATAAATAATAATAAGTGTCGGGGGGGGGGGGTGGTGATTGGCAGTCACCGAGGTACGTTGTTGAGTAGAGTGACAGCCGCCGGAAAGAAGCTGTTCCTCGACCTGCTGGTTCGGCAACGGAGAGACCTGTAGCGCCTCCCGGATGGTAGGAGGGTAAACATTCCATGGTTGGGGTGAGAGCAGTCCTTGGCGATGCTGAGCGCCCTCCGCAGACAACGCTTGCTTTGGACAGACTCAATGGAGGGGAGCGAGGAACCGGTGATGCGTTGGGCAATTTTCACCACCCTCTGCAATGCCTTCCGGTCGGAGACAGAGCAGTTGCCATACCATACTGTGATGCAGTTGGTAAGGATGCTCTCGATGGTGCAGTGGTAGAAGTTCACCAGGATCTGAGGAGACAGATGGACCTTCTTCAGTCTTCTCAGGAAGAAGAGACTCTGATGAGCCTTCTTGATCAGAGTAGAGGTATTGTGGGTCCAAGAGAGTCATCGGAGATGTTGACTCCCTGGAACCTGAAGCTAGAAACACGTTCCACCTCCGTCCCGTTAATGTGGATGGGGGAGTGGGGATGCATTTCGTTGTCTCTGTACTGTACACTGACAATGACAATTAAAATTGAATCTGAATCTGAATCTGAGTGCGTGCCGCCTCTGGACTTCCTGAAGTCTCCAATGAGCTCCTTGGTCTTCTTGGAGTTAAGGGCCAGGTTGTTGTCAGCGCACCATGCTGCTAAGTGCTGGACCTCCTCCCTGTAGGCCAGCTCATCGTTGTTGCTGATGAGGCCAATCACCGTTGTATCATCTGCATACTTGATGATGGTGTTAGTACCATGTACAGGTGTGCAGTCATAGGTGAAGAGGGAGTAGAGGAGGGGGCTCAGCACACAGCCCTGTGGAACGCCGGTGTTCAGGGTGAGGGGTTGAAGAGGTGTGCTTGTCTAACCTCACAGACTGGGGTCTGTTGGTTAGAAAGTCCAGTATCCAGTTGCAGAGGGAGGGGTCGATGCCCAGGTTACCGAGTTTGGTGATCAGTTTTGATGGTATAATGGTGTTGAATGCTGAGCTGTAATCGATGAACAGCATTCTTACGTAAGTGTCTCTGTTGTCGAGGTGGGAGAGGGCGGAGTGAAGTGCCGTTGAGATGGCATCCTCCGTACTCCTGTTCTTGCGGTAGGCAAACTGATAGGGATCCAGTGTGGGGGGTAGGCAGCTTTTGAGGTGTGCCAGGACCAGCCTCTCAAAGCACTTGGTGATGATGGGGGTAAGTGCAACTGGGCGGAAGTCGTTGAGGCTTGCCGCAGTGGAGTGTTTTGGCACTGGCACGATGGAGGTGGTTTTAAGGCACGTGGGGACAACTGCTTGGGCAAGTGACAGGTTGAAGATGTCAGTCCAGACGTCTGTCAGCTGCGCAGCACAGGCCCTGAGCACGCGCCCGGCTTCACCAGCTGTGCCACTATATTTTATTTTCCAACACAAAAAAATTATACGTTGATAACTGGTTACAAAAAAAGAAACTATCCATTTTCAGTCTTAAATCTCGTAAGTAAGTAAGTTTTATTTATATAGCAAGTTTTAAGTCAACTCGCATTGACACCAAAGTGCTTTACATAAATTAAATAATAAGTTTCCATACAAACCATAGAAAAAGGTTTAAAAAAAATGAATAAAATGGACACAACACATTATATTGTTCAACACAAACGTCCCCCCACAGCAGAATCAAAAATTTCCACTGTGGGGAAAGGCACCAGAAAGTGAAGTCCTCTTCCTCTGTGAAACACCCGAGGTCGGGGCCCATTTGTGGCCTTGCAGCCAGTCCGATGATTTTCAGGGCCCTCTTGCCGTGAAGATGGAACTTCGTCGTCGGGTGAAACATTCCTCAGCGGCTTGGAAAAGTCTGGAGTGGCTGCCTCCTCCCTGGAGACCGGGGCACTTGTAGACCTCCGGACGCGCCGGTTGGAGCTCCGACCCCGGCGAACTCGATCCCTGGCTCTGCAGTGCTCCAAATCCAGCGCCGCCGCGGCCGGACGCCCGCAGCCCCAGCTCCGCGATGTTGGGATAAAGTGATGCTATGTCCCCCTTTACAGCTACTGTATGTTTTAACTCAGTTCAAGACTATGGGACAGTACATTGGCCATAAAGTTGCTGCCTAAAATTGCCAGAGACCCGGAATTGATCCTGCGGCAGCTGACACCTAGAGCAGTGGATGCAATAGATGAGGTTGGAGGAGATGCAGGTGAACCTCTGCTGCACCTGGAAAGACTGCTTGGATGGAGTCAAGGGGGGAGGTAAAGCGACAAGTGTAGCATTTCCTGCGGTTGCAAGGGAAAGTGCCAGGAGAGGGGGTGGTTTGGGTGGGAAGGAACAAAATGACCAGCGAGTTACGAAAGGAGCGGTCTCTGCGGAAAGCCGACAGGGAAGGAGATGGGAAAATGTGGCCAGTGGTGGGATCCCGTTGGTAGACAAAGCTGGAGAAAATCAGCGGGTGAGGCAGCATCTATGGAGCAAAGGAATGGGCGACGTTTCGGGTCGAGACCCTTCTTCAGACTGATGTTGCGGGGGGGGGGGGGGGATCGGGAAAAATAAAAGAAGGCGAGGAGACAGTGGGCTGTGGGAGAGCTGGGAATGGGAGTGGAAGGAGGGAGAAAGCAAGGACTATCTGAAATTGGAGAAGTCAATATTCATACCGCTGGGGTGTAAACTACCAAGCAAAATATGAGGTGCTGCTCCTCCAATTGCGGTGGGCCTCACTCTGGCCATGGAGGAGGCCCAGGACAGAAAGGTCGGATTCGGAATGGGAGGGG
Organism: Leucoraja erinaceus; assembly: GCF_028641065.1. Lineage (NCBI taxonomy): Eukaryota > Metazoa > Chordata > Chondrichthyes > Rajiformes > Rajidae > Leucoraja > Leucoraja erinaceus. Next base: position 1,347,874 of record NC_073397.1, read on the forward strand.
GAGTTCAAGTGCTGAGCCACTGGAAGATCAGGTTGGTTAATGAGAACTGAGAGGAGGTGTTGTGCGAAGCGATCACTAAGCCTGCACTTAGTCTCACTGAGGTTGATCATACGCTGAATAATCCAATCAGAATTCTGTTTGGAAGTGCAAAGATATAATAGAAATTGCATTCATTACAACATGATACTGTATTGTAATTTTGCTGCATGTCATTGTGGTATATATCATGTCTTGATTGGTGAATATGTTTATTTTGTGACTTTATTTGAAGCAGAAATAATATAACCATATAACCATATAACAATTACAGCACGGAAACAGGCCATCTCGGCCCTACAAGTCCGTGCCGAACAAATTTTTTTCCCCTTAGTCCCACCTGCCTGCACTCATACCATAACCCTCCATTCCCTTCTCATCCATATGCCTATCCAATTTATTTTTAAATGATACCAATGAACCTGCCTCCACCACTTCCACTGGAAGCTCATTCCACACCGCTACCACTCTCTGAGTAAAGAAGTTCCCCCTCATATTACCCCTAAACTTCTGTCCCTTAATTCTGAAGCCATGTCCTCTTGTTTGAATCTTCCCTATTCTCAAAGGGAAAAGCTTGTCCACATCAACTCTGTCTATCCCTCTCATCATTTTAAAGACCTCTATCAAGTCCCCCCTTAACCTTCTGTGCTCCAGAGAATAAAGACCTAACTTATTCAACCTATCTCTGTAACTTAGTTGTTGAAACCCAGGCAACATTCTAGTAAATCTCCTCTGTACTCTCTCTATTTTGTTGACATCCTTCCTATAATTGGGCGACCAAAATTGTACACCATATTCCAGATTTGGTCTCACCAATGCCTTGTACAATTTTACCATTACATCCCAGCTTCTATACTCAATGCTCTGATTTATAAAGGCTAGCATACCAAAAGCTTTCTTTACCACCCTATCTATATGAGATTCCACCTTCAAGGAACTATGCACGGTTATACCCAGATCCCTCTGTTCAACTGTATTCTTCAATTCCCTACCATTTACCATGTACGTCCTATTTTGATTTGTCCTGCCAAGGTGTAGCACCTCACATTTATCAGCATTAAACTCCATCTGCCATCTTTCAGCCCATTTTTCCAAATGGCCTAAATCACTCTGTAGACTTTGGAAATCCTCTTCATTATCTACAACACCCCCTATCTTGGTATCATCTGCATACTTACTAATCCAATTTACCACACCTTCATCCAGATCATTGATGTACATGACAAACAACAAAGGACCCAACACAGATCCCTGAGGCACCCCACTAGTCACCTGCCTCCAACCCGATAAACAGCCATCCACCATTACCCTCTGGCTTCTCCCATTCAGCCACTGTTGAATCCATCTTGCTATTTCTACATTTATACCCAACAGTTGAACCTTCTTAACCAACCTTCCATGAGGAACCTTGTCAAAGGCCTTACTAAAGTCCATATAGACAACATCCACTGCTTTACCCTCGTCAATTTCCCTAGTAACCTCTTCAAAAAATTCAAGAAGATTAGTCAAACATGACCTTCCAGGCACAAATCCATGTTGACTGTTCCTAATCAGACCCTGTTTATCTAGTTGCTTATATATATTATCTCTAAGTATCTTTTCCATTAATTTGCCCACCACTGAAGCCAAATTAACAGGTCTATGATTGCTAGGTTTACTCTTAGAACCCTTTTTAAACAATGGAACAACATGCGCAGTACGCCAATCCTCAGGGCACTATTCCCGTTTCTAATGGCATTTGAAATATTTCTGTCATAGCCCCGGCTATTTCTACACTAACTTCCCTCAATGTCCTAGGGAATATCCTGTCAGGACCTGGAGACTTATCCACTTTTATATTTTTCAAAAGTGTCAGTACTTCTTTTACTTTGAACCTCATAGTATCCATAGCCACTCTACTAGTTTCCCTTACCTCACATAATTCAATATCCTTCTCCTTGGTGAATACCGAAGAAAAAAAATTGTTCAATATCTCCCCCATCTCTTTTGGCTCTGCAGATAACTGTCCACTCTGTCTCTCCAATGGACCAATTTTATCCCTCGTTATCCTTTTGCTATTAATATAGCTGTAGAAACCCTTTGGATTTACTTTCACATTACTTGCCAAAGCAACCTCATATCTTCTTTTAGCTTTTCTAATTTCTTTCTTAAGATTCTTTTTACATTCCTTATACTCCTCAAGCACCTCATTTACTTCATGCTGCCTATAATTATTGTAGATCTCCCTTTTTTTCCGAACCAAGTGTCCAATTTCCCTTGAAAACCAGGGCTCTTTCCAATTTTTACTGTTTCCTTTCAACCGAACAGGAACATAAAGATTCTGTACTCTTAAAATTTTCCCTTTAAATGTCCTCCATTTCTCTTCTACATCTTTCCCATAAAACCAAAATGTCCCAGTTCACTCCTTTTAAATCATCTCGCATCTCATCAAAGTTAGCCTTTCTCCAATCAAAAATCTCAACCCTAGGTCCAGTTCTGACCCTCTCCATAATTATATTGAAACTAATGGTATTGTGATCACTGGACCCGAAGTGCTCCCCAACACATACCTCCGCCACCTGTCCCGTCTCATTTCCTAACAGGAGGTCCAGCACTGCCCCTCCTCTAGTAGGTACCTCTATGTATTGCTGCAAAAAACTATCCTGCACACATTTTACAAACTCCAACCCATCCAGCCCATTTACAGAATGTGTTTCCCAGTCTATGTGTGGAAAGTTGAAATCTCCCACAATCACTACCTTGTGCTTACTACTAATATCTGCTATCTCCAGATACACCACATCCACTGGTTCTCCCCTATCCACGCTACTAGTTACATCCTCAAAAAATTCTATAAGATTCGTCAGACATGATTTACCTTTCGTAAATCCATTCTGACTTTGTCCAATGATTTCACCACTTTCCAAATGTGCTGCTATCCCATCTTTAATAACTGACTCTAGCAGTTGCCCCACTACCGATGTTAGACGAACTGGTCTGTAATTCCCCGTTTTCTCTCTCCCTCCCTTCTTAAAAAGTGGGGTTACGTTTGCTACCCGCCAATCCTCAGGAACTACTCCAGAATCTAAAGAGTTTTGAAAGATTATTACTAATGCATTCACTATTTCTGGAGCTACTTCCTTAAGTACTCTGGGATGCAGCCTATCTGGCCCTGGGGATTTATCGGCCTTTAATCCATTCAATTTACCCAACACCACTTCCCGGCTAACCTGGATTTCACTCAATTCCTCCAACTCCTTTGACCCGCGGTCCCCTGCTATTTCCGGCAAATTATTTATGTCTTCCTTAGTGAAGACGGAACCAAAGTAGTTATTCAATTGGTCCGCCATATCCTTGTTCCCCATGATCAACTCACCTGTTTCTGACTGCAAGGGACCTACATTTGTTTTAACTAATCTCTTTCTTTTCACATATCTATAAAAACGTTTGCAGTCAGTTTTTATGTTCCCTGCCAGTTTTCTTTCATAATCTATTTTTCCTTTCCTAATTAAGCCCTTTGTCCTCCTCTGCTGGTCTCTGAATTTCTCCCAGTCCTCCGGTATGCTGCTTTTTCTGGCTAATTTGTACGCATCATCCTTCGCTTTGATACTATCCCTGATTTCCCTTGTTATCCACGGATGCACTACCTTCCCTGATTTATTCTTTTGCCAAACTGGGATGAACAATTTTTGTAGTTCATCCATGCAGTCTTTAAATGTCTTCCATTGCATATCCACCGTCAACCCTTTTAGAATTAATTGCCAGTCAATCTTGGCCAATTCACGTCTCATACCCTCAAAGTTACCTTTCTTTAAGTTCAGAACCATTGTTTCTGAATTAACAATGTCACTCTCCATCCTAATGAAGAACTCAACCATATTATGGTCACTCTTGCCCAAGGGGGCACGTACAACAAAATTGCTAACTAACCCTTCCTCATTACTCATTAATAAACCGTGCCGTGCACATCATATCATATCTATCTCTATAATTATAAAACTCTGATCTTAGATGTGGATGTATTTCTTTGTGTATTTGTTCGTCTGTGATTCACATCCCCTCGAATACACGACGCGCTAACGGTGAGATTTTTACATATTCCGATAGAAATTTACACCATGACAGGGCTCTCGCTTAACATTTTTCCCTGTTGCCAGGTGGGCAACCTAGGCAGCTTTTTAGGTTGCCAAATGACAGTTTAGGTGGTCATTTAAGACGGCTTGCATGACACATGCGATAATGTGCTCGGACGAAGTGCGCAGTTACCAGTCAGATTTATGGTCAATGAAGCATTCACATATTTAAGAGGGAGTTAGATGTGGCTCTTGTGGCTAAAAGGATCGGAGGTATGGATAGAAGGCAGGTACGGGATACTGAGTTGGATGATCAGCCATGATCATATTGAATGTCGGTGCAGGCTCAAAGGGCCGAATGGCCTACTCCTGCACCTAATTTCTATGTTTCTATTACGCAGAGGGTGGTGAGTGTCTGGAACGCATTGCTGGGGGTGGTGGTGGCGGCAGATACGATGGTAGCATTTGAGGGACTTTGGGATATGGATATGCAGGAATTGGAAGGATATGGTTTATATGGAGGCAGATAAGGGTTGATCTTGATATCATTTTGGCACAGACATGTAGACTGTGTAGCCTATTTCTGTGCTGTGTTGTTCTGTGTTCTATGTTAACATCTGACTAAACTGAAGACCTATGCTGGGGTTTCTGACAACATCCGTTAAAGTTTGGGTGACTTTAGATGATGACGGATATTGGAGCAGGTAAGCAGATGATAGACTCGACATTGGTATAACAGACTCTGGAACAGGCACTCTGTTCTGAGCACTCTCCTGGTGAGCAAAGGAAAGAATTCAAGGATGTGCTCAAAGTCTCCCTGAGAGAATGCAGCAACTCCAAAGAGGAGAAGGAGCATCTGGGATGATGATGAGCACCTTGAGTGCGCATATTGGGAGCACACTGATGTTTTGTGTGAATGGCAGGAGTGTGCACCACCCACAATCCATCCATCCACCTGCCCATGCCATCAAGTGGCACCTGCCCCAACTGTGAAGAGGCTCTGATCCCCATGTTGGCTGCATCACTCATCTCAGAACCCACACAAGCAGAGTGCAAGCAAGTCTGCCTCTGTCCCAAAGAAACTGTCTAAAGGGATCAATCTTGGCATACATTATGGGATGATATATAAGCAAAATAGAATGATTTCATGTGTTTTGGGCCTTTCGGAAAGCTCAAAAATATGTTGCAGCCAAATTATCTTTGAAATATCGTTCTGGAGTGTGTAGAACTAACCAGTCCACTTCTGCATAGTAGGTTCCCACATACATTAATGAGGCGAATGTCCTGGTGGTTTGTAGGGCCTTGTATATGGGGTAAATGTTGGCCAGGACATGGGCAGTGTGGTGTACCCTAAAGTTCAAAGTAAACTTTATTGTCAATTCAATTATGCAACAGTAGTTACACAGAGGATCGAAATTACGTTTCCCCATACTCCAAATGTGCAAGTAATATTAAAAACACAGACAGACAACATACCAATAAAAATAGACAATAGACATACATTATTTAAAATATTAAAATATTCACAGTATGCCAAAATGTAGCAAAAACTTTGAGGTATTTTAAAAAGGGTGCAACAATGAAAGGTGCAATATAGAAAAAGTGCAAATTTCGTACTGGAGACATTGAGCCAAAGTTATTTTCACAGTTTGTTTGTCTTTGTTTGGGTATTGTTCATGGAATTTTCTTAAGTGTGTTGAGTAGTCTGATGGCCTGAGAGAAAAAGCTGTTTTTGAATCTGGTGGTTTTGCTCCGCATGCTGCGGTAGCACTTACTGGAAGGTAGGAGGGTGAACAGTTTGTGTGCTGAGTGGGTGGTGTCTTTGATGATATTGCTTGCTCTCTTGCGACAGGCAGATGGGTATAGGTCCTGGATTGCAGGTTGGGGTGATCTGGTGATCTTCTCCGCTGTCCTCACCACTCTCTGTAGGGCCTTCTGGTCAGCAGCAGAGCAACTGCCATACCAGACTGAGAGACTGCTGGTAAGAATGCTCTCAATGGCACCCCTGTAAAAAGTCGTGAGGGCAGAAGGGGGGAGGTCGGCTCTCCTCATCCGTCGAAGGAAGTGGAGGCGTTGCTGTGCCTTCTTGACTAGGGAGATGGTGTTGGTGGACCATGTCTGATCATCTGTGATGTGCACTCCCAGGAACTTGGTGCTTTTCACAGACTCCACTGCACTGCCATTGATGGTGAGTGGGGTGTGTGTTGTCTGTTTCTTCCTGAAGTCCACAGTTATTTCTTTTGTTTTATTGACATTGAGTTGAAGGTTATTGATATCACACCAGTTGATGAGTTGTTGAACCTCCTCTCTGTAGGCTGAATCGTCATCGTGGCTGATGAGGCCCACCACTGTTGTGTCATCTACATAGTAATGAACCATCACAGAATCTCTTTCTGCAATTATCTGCTAGGCTTGAAAAGTGGATAATAATGATGGGGGTTACTGGAATAGTAATGCATAGTCTGGAACTGACAATACAGACACAATTCACATTGCGCCATGATAGCTGGGTCATTTGTTCAGTTCAATAAGTATTGAGTAATGATGATCACAGAACCACTGGATTGTCAGAGAACTCATCTGGATCAGTAGTGTCATTCATGGAATAAAAATAGTGTCTGGTGCTGATTTGGGGAACAATTTCCTTATAGTTTTAAGTTTTGGTCTGTTCTGTGAATAGCTCTATTCAATTGATGGTTTGCACTTATTTCTCTGAAAATTCAGTCAAAAAGTCCCAAACTTTTGATGTCATGTTTGACCTGAGCAGACTGGAAATTTATATTCAGCTGCAGTATATATATACCTGCCCCTAACCCCTTCCTATCGTTTGCAAGTAGAGGTAAATTCAGATCATGTAAATGGGAACGCCAACAGACTATGAATAGAGGGGATCTGTGTTAGGAATGATCTGATTTACAAAAATCCCACTTTACACAAATTCTCTCAGCATTTTTCCAAGCAAGTAATAATAGTAACAATATGTTTTACGGTAATCATTAATGACTGGATACAACATATTGGTTTAATTGTGGGTAGCGTTAGGGTGATTATTCAAAACAAATTATAGCAAATGCCGATACAATATGGGCAGCTATCGAAACCAGATGTTTCTTACTTATTGAGAAAACAGTTCACGGACAAGTCTCGGGATCGGAACTCCCATGTATCCCTGGCACCACCTGTTCATCAAAACTTTTATTTATATGTTATCACCATTAAACCTCCCCAAAAAACTTCTCTGGAACACTGTATGAAATCATGAGAGGAATTGATCGGGTAGATGCACGGAATCTCTTGCCCAGAGCAGGTGAACTGAGGACCAGAGGACATAGGTTTAAGGTGAAGTGGAAAAGATTTAAAAGGAATCAGAGGAGTAACTTTTTCACACAAAGGGTGGTGGGTGTATGGAACAAGCTGCCAGAGGAGATAGTTCAGGCTGTAACTATCCAAATGTTTAAGAAACAGACAGGTACATGGGTTAGGACAGGATTGGAGGGATATTGACCAAACTCGGGCAGGTGTGACGAGTGTAGCTGGGACATGTTGGCCGATGTGGGCAAGTTGGACCAATGGACCTGTTTCTACGCTGTATCACTTATGACTCTATAACTTGATACTGAGCAACATAACAAGGTAACTAGGATGACTGAATGAAAGAGGTAACTTTTAAGGTGAGCCTTGATGGAAGATTGTAGTGATCTCAAGGTTGCTTCCAGTACCTCGTGCTAGTGAAGATAAGAACAGGAAGATTGGGGAAATGAATGCGTGGCTGAGGAGTTGGTGCAGGGGGCAGGGATTTAGATTTCTGGATCATTGGGATCTCTTCTGGGGCAGGGGTGACCTGTACAAAAGGGAGGGGGGACCAACATCCTAGCGGGCAGGTTTGTTAATGCGACACGGGATGGTTTAAACTGGATTGGCAGGGGGGTGGAATCTTGTACAGGACAGAGGCATGTGGGAGGCTAGAGGTTGGTATGGAGGGTGGTGCGGGAAAGGTTAGTGGACAGAATAGGCAGGTGAAAGGCGGAGAGTGAGGAAGGAGGGTTGCTTTAAACTACACATGTTTTAATGCAAGGGGCCTGACGGGTAAGGCAGATGGGCTTAGGGCATGGATAGGTACGAGCGACTGGGACATTGTACCCATGACTGAAACTTGGTTAAGGGAGGGACAGGACCGGCAGCTCAATGTTCCGGGGTACAGGAGCTTCAGGAGAGACGGGGGTGAGGGAAAAAGAGGAGGCGTGGTGGGGGTTGCATTGTTAGTTAAGGATGATGTCACGGCAGTCGTCAAAGATGACATTACGGAAGGTTCGTCTAGTGAGTCTGGATGGGTGGAGCTGAGGAACAAGAAAGGGATGATCACCTTGTTGGGGGTGTATTACTGACTCCCGAATAGTCAACGGGAATTAGAAGAACAAATATGCCAGGACATTGCAGACAGCTGCAGGTCCAATAAGGTTGTTATAGTAGGTGGATTTTAACTTTCCCAATATAGATTGGGAAAATCATAGCATGAAGGGTTTAAATGGGGTACAATTCCTCAAAAGTGTTCAGGACAGTTTTATTAAGCAGTATGTAGAGGTCCCCACATGTGAAAGGGCAACGCTGGATCTAGTATTGGGATATTGGGAAGGGCAAGTGAATGAAATGTTTGTGGAGGAGCCTATTAGGACCAGTGACCACAGTTCGATTAGGTTTAAGATAGTTATGGATCGGGACGGAGAGGGTCCACGTGTTAAAATGCTCAACTGGGGTAAAGCCAGGGTATGAGAGAATGAGGGTATGAGGGTATGAGAGAAGGTCTCGCTCAAGTTGATTGGAGCAGGTTATTTGAGGGGAAAGGAACATCGGCCAAGTGGGATGTTTTTAGAAGTGTGCTGACGAAAGCTCAGGATATGTACGTCCCCGTTAGAGTGAAGGGCAAACCAGGCAAATGTAAGGATGTTTGGCTGACGAGGGAAGTTGAGGCATTGGTCAAAAACATGAAGGATGAATGGGACAGGTACAGACAGCCAAATACAGGAGAGATGCCGGAAGACTGGGGGGTGGCAAATATTGTGCCTCTTTTCAAGAAGGGCTGCAGGGAAAATGCTGGGAACTATAGGCCGGTGAGCTTAACATCAGTAGTTGGAAAGTTACCAGAGAGTATTCTGAGGGATAGGTTATACTGGCATTTGGATGGGCAAGGTCTGATTAGGGACAGTCAGCATGGGTATGTACGTGGGAGGTCGCATCTCACAAATATAATTGATTTTTTTGAAGATGTGACCGAAAAGGTCGATGAGGGCAGAGCTGTAGATGTTGTGTACATGGATTTCAGTAAGGCATTCGACAAGGTTCTGCATGGTAGGCTGCTCTGGAAGGTTAAATCGCATGGGATCCAAGGAGAGATAGCTGAATGGATAACAAATTGGCTCCATGGAAGGAAGCAGAGGGTGAAGATGGAAGGTTGCTTCTCGGACTGGTACCCTGTGATGAGTGGCGTGCCTCAGGGTTCGTTGCTGGGCCCGTTACTGCTTGTCATCGACATCAATGATTTGGATGAGAACATACAAGGCAAGATTAGCAAGTTTGCTGATGATACAAAAGTGGGTGGTTTTGCAGATAGTGAAGATGGTTGTGAAAATTGCAGCAGGATCTGGATCGATTGGCCAGGTGGGCGGAGGAATGGTTGATGGAATTTAATACAGAGAAGTGTGAGGCGTTGCATTTTGAGGCGTCAAACAAGGGCGGGACCTACACAGTGAATGGCAGGCCTCTGTTAGTGTTGTAGAACAGAGAGATCTAGGAGTACAGGTTCCTTGAAGGTCGAGTCGCAGGTAGATAAGGTGGTCAAAAAGCTTTTGGCATTTTGGCCTTCATCAGTCAGAGTATTGAGTATACAAATTAGGAGATCACATGTAAGAAAGAACTGCAGATGCTGGTTTAAATCGAAGGTAGACACAATGCTGGAGTAACTCAGCAGGTGAGGCAGCATCTCTGGAGAGAAGGAATGGGCAACGTTTCAGGTCGAGACCCTTCTTCAGACTCAAGAGGGTCTCGACCAGAAACATCGCCCATTACTCCAGCATTTTGTGTCTACCTAGTTGGGAGGTCATGTTGCAGTTGTATAAGACGTTGGTAAGACTGCATTTAGAATTTTGCGTACAGTTCTGGGCACCATGTTATAAGAAATATATTGTCAAGCTTGAAAGGATTCAGAAAAGATTTATGAGGACTAGAGGGTGTGAGCTATAGGGAGAGGTTGAGTAGGCTGGGACTCTATTCTTTGGAGTGCAGGAGAATGATGGGGGATCTTATAGTGTACAAAATCATGAAAGGAATAGATTGGGTAGATGCACAGAGTTTCTTGCCCAGAGTAGGGGAATCAAGGACCAGAGGACATAGGTTCAAGATGAAGGGGAAAAGATTTAATAGGAATCCGAGGGGTCACTTTTTCTCACAAGGGATGGTGGGTTCTTGGTTCTTGGGTTCTCCAAAATATTCCAACTGGAATTTAAACTGGAGGTGGTGAAGGGAGGGATTAAGCCAGAAATGGTATAAAGAACACACACTATAGAATTTAACATAAAACATCCCCACACAGCAGAATCAAAGTTTCCCACTGTGTGGGAAGGCCCCAAAGTCAGTCTCTTCCTCTACTGTTCCTCGTGGTCAGGGCCTCCCCGTGCCCTCTGCAGTTGCAGCTACGGGCGGCCCGATGTCCAGGACCGCTCGCCGGGGTGATACAAGTCCGACGTCGGGGCTGCGGGACGTCCTCAGCGACGTGGACACCAGAGTCGGCCCCCTCCTACCGGAGTCGGTGGCTTCCAAAGTCCGCAGGCCGCGCCGGGTGGAGACTGCTGCTGTTGGCCCTCTGCAAGGCGCCCCAGGACTCCACGATGTTGTTCAGCGCCGCCCGCGTTGGAAGCTCTCCGCACCAGAGCTCCACGATGTTGGAGCAGCAGCCCAACACTCCGGAGCTCTAACCAGCGACCCAGGTAGGTATCGCCCGCTCCGCGGTGACTCCAGCGCTGCGCCACCACTGCAGCAGCCCTGGTCCGGTTCCCGGTCCCCGGCAGGAAAGGCCGCTCCGATCCAGCTGGTTGGCCGCGAGGTAGGGGGCGAGGATGCGACTCGGAGAAATAGTCGTGTCCCCGCCAAGAAGAGACTGGGAAATGGTTTCCCCCTTACCCTGCCCCCCTCCCCCACATAGGAAAGTTAAAGTTGTATGGAACAAGCTGCCAGAGGCTGGGACTATCCCATCGTTTAAGAGACACTTAGGCAGGTACATAGATAGGACAGGTTTGGATGGATATGGACCAAGCGCAGGCAAGTGGGACTAGTTTAGCGGGGACATTGTTGGCCGGTGAGGGCAAGTTGGCCGATGGGCCTGTTTCCACAATGTATCACCCAATGACTCAATGACTCTAAAAGAGGGAAAGCAAGAGAGGTTTGAGGAAAAATATTTTCTTCGGATCGGGAATAGGCTATTTTGAGGCTAGATAGATCAAGGAAATTCTTACTCCCAGCAGCATAATAAAATATGTAAACCCAGTGCACTAACTATATCATAAACAATAAAAAAGTTTAATGTGTGTATTGATACGCACATCCATGCTATCATTAGTAAGGGCATGAAGTACTTGAGTTGGGACAGCATATTGCAGGTGTTTTCATCCTGCACTCAAATTTACTTGCACCATGTCCGACACCTCCCTCCCCTTTCTTGATCTCAGTCTCCATCACAGGAAATAGACTATTGACTGACGTCTATTACAAACCCACTGATTCCCACAACTACAGTGCCCTCCATAATGTTTGGGACAAAGACCCATTATTTATTTATTTGCCTCTGTACTCCACAATTTGAGATTTGTAATAGAAGAAATCACATGTGGATAAAGTGCACAGATTTTATTAAAGGGTATTTTTATACATTTTGGTTCCACCATGTAGAAATTACAGCTGTGTTTATACGTAGTCCCCCCATTTCATGGCACATAATGTTTGGGACACATGGCTTCACAAGTGTTTGTAATTGCTCAGGTGTGTTTAAGGGACTGGCAGGCCAAGGAAGACCTCCACAGCTGATGACAGAAGAATTCTCTCTATAGTAAAGAAAAATCCCCAAACACCTGTCCGATAGATCAGAAACACTCTTCAGGAGTCGGGTGTTAATTTGTCAATGACCACTGTCCGCAGAAAACTTCATGAACAGAAATACAGAGGCTACACTGCAAGATGCAAACCACTAGTTAGCGGCAAAAATATGATGGCCAGGTTAGAGTTTGCCCAGAAGTATTTAAAAGAGCAACCACAGTTCTGGAAAAAAGTCTTGTGGACAGATGAGACGAAGATTAACATATCAGAGTGATGGCAAGAGCAAAATATAGAGGAGAGAAGGAACTGCCCAAGATCCAAAGCATACCACCTCTGCTGTGAAACACAGTGTTGGGGGTGTTATGGCCTGGGCATGTATTGCTGCTAAAGGTACTGGCTCACTTATCGTCATTGATGATACAACTGCTGATGGTAGTTACATAATGAATTCTGAAGTGTATAGACACATCCTATCTGTTCAAGTTCAAACAAATGCCTCAAAACCCATTAGCCATTGGTTCATTCTACAGCAAGACAATGATCCTAAACATACTGCTAAAGCAACAAAGGAGTTTTTCAAAGCTAAAAAATGATCAATTCTTGAGTGGCCAAGTCAATCACCTGATCTGAACCCAATTGAGCATGCCTTTTATATGCTGAAGGGGACTACCCCTCAAAACAAGCATAAGCTAAAGATGGCTGCAATACAGGTCTGGCAGAGCATCACCAGAGAAGACACCCAGCAACTGGTGATGTCCATGAATCGCAGACTTCAAGCAGTCATTGCATGCAAAGGATATGCAACAAAATACTAACCATGACTACTTTCATTTACATGACATTGCTGTGTCCCAAACATTATGGTGCCCTGAAATGGGAGGACTATGTATAAACACTGCTGTAATTTCTACATGGTGAAACAAAAATGTATAAAAATGGCCTTTATTAAAATGTGACAATGTGCACTTTAACCACATGTGATTTTTTTTTCTATTTCATATTGTGGAGTACAGAGGCAAATAAATAAATGATGGGTCTTTGTCCCGAACGTTATGGAGGGCACTGTACCTTGCACTAAACATTATTCCTTATGTATCTATACACTGTAAATGGCTCGATTGTAATCATGCATTGCATTTCTGCTGATTGGATAGCACGTAACAAAAGCTTTTCACTGTACCTCGGTACAATGACATTAAACTAAACTGTAATTAAAAAACAAACAATACCAACAAAAAGACAAAACCAATGCCCTCAAGTCTATGTAGTTCTGAACTTATTTGGAAGTTTTTTTGTGATTAATAGCCTGATGGCCGTAGGGAAGAAACTGTTCCTGAACCTAGACTTTACAGTTTTATGGCTCCTGTACTTTCTTCCCGATGGCAGGGGTGAAATGAGTGTGTGGCCAGGGTGGTGTGGGTCTATGATGATGCCTGCCTTTTTGAGGCAGCAACTCCTGTAAATCCCTTCACTGGTGGGGAGGTGAGAACCCGTGATGGACTGGGTAGTGTTACACTTCTTTACAGTCTTCTTCGCTCCTGGACATTCAAGTTGCCGAACCAGGCCATGATGAAATCGGTCAATATGCAGAAGTTCAAGAGAGTCCTCTGTAACATACTGAATCTCCACAATCTTCTCAGGAAGTAGAGGTGTTGATGGGCTCTCTTTATAATTGTACCAATATGCTGGGTTCTCTCTCTATACCCCCTGCCTTTTGTATCTAGAAATCCATCTCCTGAAATATTTGTAGTAAAGGGTGAAGGCATTACCACTTATATCAAACATTTCAATGAAATTCTCTCATTCTTCTAAACTCCAAATAATGCTGTTTAATTCACCCAATCTCTCCTCAAACAACAATGCTCTCATGCAGGAATCCTTCTGGTGAATCTTCACTGCACTCCCTCTGAAACAATCTGTTCTTAGACAAGAAGGCTAAAACTGGTGACTTTATTCCTGATTAGAAAGAAGGAACTGCAGATACTAGTTTATCAAGAAAGGCACAAAATGCTGGAGTCAAGCATCATCCCTGGGGAACATGGACACGTGACGTTTCGGGTCGGGACCAGTCTTCGGACATTATTCCTGATGCATTCTCACCAATGCCCTGTAGCAAGATGTCTTTACTACTGTACTGTACTCAAAAGATGAAGGTCAGCGTACCATATGTCACCTTCACAGATATGTTTGGTTTCATGGCTGGAGTGCAAGGACATCAAATGTACATCGACTTTTCTCCATCTATCACCATTTAAATAATACTGTTTTCCTACCAATGTGAATAACAATATATATCCATGATGCTTTGCATCTGCCAGATATTTCCCATTTATTTAACTTGTCTAAATTGCCTTGAAGCCTCTTTGTGTCTTCCTTACCACTTTTAGTCTCACCCAGTTTTCGGTCTTCTGCAAACTTAGAAAGATTACAGGTACACAAAAATGCTAGAGAAACTCAGCGGGTGCAGCAGCATCTATGGAGCGAAGGAAATAGGTAACGTATCAGGCCGAAACCCTTCTTCAGACTGATAGGGGGTGGCGGGGAGAAGGAAGGAAAAAGGAGGAGGAGGAGCCCGAGGGCTGGGGGATGGGAGGAGACAGCCCGAGGGCTAACGAAGGGGAGGAGACAGCAAGGGCTAACAAAATTGGGAGAATTCAATGTTCATGCCCGCAGGATGCAGACTCCCCAAGCGGAATATGAGGTGCTATTCCTCCAATTTCCGGTGTTGCTCACTCTGGCAATGGAGGAGACCCAGGACAGAGAGGTCGGATTGGGAATGGGAGGGGGAGTTGAAGTGCTGAGCCACCGGGAGGTCAGGTAGGTTCTTGCGGACCGAGCGGAGGTGTTCGGCGAAACGATCGCCCAACCTCCGCTTAGTCTCCCCGATGTAAATCAGCTGACATCTAGAGCAGCGGATGCAGTAGATGAGGTTGGGGGAGATACAGGTGAAGCTCTGTCGCACCTGGAACAACTGCTTGAATGGAGTCGGGGGAGGTAAAGGGACAGGTGTTGCATTTCTTGCGGTTGCAATGGAAAGTGCCCGGGGAGGGGGTGGTACGGGAGGGAAGGGAAGAATTGACAAGAGAGTTACGGAGGGAGCGGTCTTTGCGGAAGGCAGACATGGGGGGAGATGGGAAGATGTGGCGAGTGGTGGGGTCACGTTGGAGGTGGCGAAACTGACGGAGGATTATTTGTTGTATGTGACGGCTGGTGGGGTGAAAGGTGAGGACTAGGGGTACTCTGCCCTTGTTGCGAGTGCGGGGATGGGGAGAGAGAGCAGTGTTGCAGGGTATGGAAGAGACCCTGGTGCGAGCCTCATCTATGGTGGAGGAGGGGAACCCCCGTTCCCTGAAGAATGAGGACATTTCAGATGCCCTGGTGTGGAACGCCTCATCCTGGGAGCAGATGCGGCATAGGTGGAGGAATTGGGAGTAGGGGATGGAGTCCTTACAGGAAGCAGGGTAGGAAGAAGTGTAGTCCAGATAGCCATGGGAGTCAGTGGGTTTATAGTGGATGTCGGTCAGAAGTCTATCTCCTGCGATGGAGATAGTCAGGTCAAGGAATGGTAGGGAAGTGTTGGAAATAGTCCAGGTGTATTTGAGTGCTGGATGGAAGTTGGTGGTGAAGTGGATGAAGTCAGTCAGTTGTGTGTGGGTGCAGGAGGTGGCACCAAAGCAGTCGTCAATGTAACCTCCATAGATGCTGCTACACCCGCTGAGTTTCTCCAGCATTTTTGTGCACCTTCGATTTTCCAGCATCTGCAGTTCCTTCTTGAACACTTAGAAAGATTACATTTTGTTTCCTGATGCAAATCAACGATACAGAAAAGCCAGGGCCTGATCACCCGACCAACCATCGTCTCACCCTGAGAAACTTAATTAATACTTTCTGTTCCCTGTCTGTCAACCAGTTTTCAAACCATGTTGGTACATTATCTTCAATCCCATGTGGTAATACTTTGCTCAATAATCTTTTGCATGGGACTTTATCAAAGGCCTTCTAAAAGATGCAAATGTACCGCATCTGCTAGTTTGCCCTTTATTTATTCTATAGTTACCCCTTCAGAAAACTCCAGTTTGTCACATATTAACTTGGTCTAATCCTGCGATACTTTCTAAGTTTCCGGTTATCACATCCTATATAACCATATAACAATTACAGCACGGAAAACAGGCCATCTCGGCCCTTTAAGTCCGTGCCGAACACTTACTTTCACCTAGTCCCATCTACCTGCACTCAGACCATAACCCTCCATTCCTTTCCCATCCATATACCTATCCAATTTATCCTTGAATAATAGACTAGAATTCCAGAACTTGGGACATTGATTGCTGAAGGCAATGATGGAGCAATGGAAATCGAGCATGGATTCATGGCACTAAGAAACGCCTTGTATGATGTCTGAGTTTGGTTAGAGTCCATCTGTCAGATGGGGCATCCTCATTTATGGCCCCATCCGTTTTAAAGCATCGGCAGTTGTTATATTCATCTTGTGCAGAGAGCGATCCTTACTGGAAGGACTGTGATCACCTAGAGAATCATTAATTGTGAGACGTTTCTGCATCTTGCGACCTAAATCTCTTGTGTTTATGGTCTTACAGTATGAATCCTCAGACTACTGGAGACGTTCTATTTCATTGTGGTTCTTTCAGCCTTGTGCTGTTAATGTTTCTCTCACTTATCACCTACCTGCCACTCTGAGGTTTTTTGTCCCTCTTTATTTTCCTTATTCCTTTCCATTGCTCGATTTGCTTCAAGATTCAATTTAATTGTCACATGTACCAATTAAGGTACAGTGAAATTTGAGTTGCCATACAGCCATACCAAGTAAAAAGCAAAAATACACAGCACATAAAATAAAGTTTAACATGAACATCCACCACAGTGGAATCAACATTCCTCACTGTGATGGAAGGCATTAAAGTTCAGTCATCTTCCTCCTTTGTTCACCCGCGGTCGGGGCCTTTGTGGAGAAAACGCATGTCCATCGAGGTAAGTGACTGGAAAAAGTTTATCACGATTTTTCTCTCTCCCCCCCCCCCCCCCCCACATAGAACATACTAAGAGACATTAAAACAAACATTCAAGACATACTTAATAAAATAATAAAAGCCAAGAAGGGACAAGACAGACTGCTGGCAAGGTGGCCATTACAGGCGCCACCCGGTGAAATAGAATGCAATGATTCGGAATCAGATCTCAAACTTTTCTGTTTCTTTGCCAGTAGTGTCATACAAGTAGTATTTAGTTTTCACTATTAAGTAGAAACATAGAAAATAGGTGCAGGAGTAGGCCATTCGGCCCTTCGAGCCTGCACTGCCATTCAATATGATCATGGCTGATCATCCAACTCGGTATCCTGTGCTTGCTTTCTCTCCATACCCCCTGATCCCTTTAGCCACAAGGGCCACATCTAACTCCCTCTTAAATATAGCCAATGAACTGGCCTCAACTACCTTCTGTGGCAGAGGATTCCAGAGATTCACCACTCTCTGTGTGAAAAATGTTTTCCTCATCTCGGTCCTAAAAGATTTCTCCCTTATCCTTAAACTGTGACCCCTTGTTCTGGACTTCCCCAACATCAGGAACAATCTTCCTGCATTTAGCCTGTCCAACCCCTTAAGAATTTTGTACGTTTCTAGAAGATCCCCCCTCAATCTTCTAAATTCTAGCGAGTACAAGCCGAGTCTATCCAGTCTTTCTTCATATGAAAGTCCTGACATCCCAGGAATCAGTCTGGTGAACCTTCTCTGTACTGCCTCTATGGCAAGAATGTCTTTCCTCAGATTAGCAGACCAAAACTGTACGCAATACTCCACGTGTGGTCTCACCAAGACCCTGTACAACTGCAGTAGAACCTCCTGCTCCTATACTCAAATCCTTTTGTTATGAATGCTAACATACCATTTGCTTTCTTCACTGCCTGCTGCACCTGCATGCTTACTTTCAATGACTGGTGTACCATGACACCCAGGTCTCGTTGCATCTCCCCTTTTCCTAATCGGCCACCATTCAGATAATAGTCTACTTTCCTGTTTTTTGCCACCAAAGTGGATAACCTCACATTTATCCACATTATACTGCATCTGCCATGCATTTGCCAACTCACCCAGCCTATCCAAGTCACCTTGCAGCCTCCTAGCATCCTCCTCGCAGCTAACACTGCCTTCGTGTCATCCACAAACTTGGAGATGTTGCATTCAATTCCCTCGTCCAAATCATTAATATATATTGTAAATAGCTGGGGTCCCAGCACTGAGCCTTGCTGTACCCCACTAGTCACTGCCTGCCATTGTGAAAATGACCCGTTTACTCCTACTCTTTGCTTCCTGTCTGCCAGCCAGTTCTCTATCCACGTCAATACTGAACCCCCAATACCGTGTGCTTTAAGTTTGTATACTAATGTCTTATGTGGGACCTTGTCGAAAGCCTTCTGGAAGTCCAGATATAACACATCCACTGGTTCTACCTTATCCACTCTACTAGTTACATCCTCGAAAAATTCTATAAGATTCGTCAGACATGATTTACCTTTAATAAATCCATGCTTACTTTGTCCAATGATTTCACCAATTTCCAAATGTGCTGCTATCCCATCTTTAATAACTGACTCTAGCAGTTTCCCCACTACCGATGTTAGACTAACTGGTCTATAATTCCCCGTTTTCTCTCTCCCTCCCTTTTTAAAAAGTGGAGTTACATTAGCTACCCTCCAATCCTCAGGAACTACTCCAGAATCTAAAGAGTTTTGAAAGTACATTTTGCTTCTATTTGCCTTGTTTTCTCATTTGATATGGGCAGTGCCTCTGTGAATGCAGGTATTATTGAGGTTGCCAATGGATGGTGGTGTTGTTGGCCATGACTGGCCCGCTGTGTTGTGTTGCTGTACTGGTCTATGCCAGCAGTGGCCTCCAGAGAGCTAGGCTGGAGCTCCTCTAGTGGCAGAAAGCCCTCACTGCAATTAAACCAATTCCATCCATCTCACATAATGAGTTTGTTTGACAAGGATCTTAGATTCTGATTTAAACCGTCTTGTGCAAGGAGCCTCATTTCTCCTGAATGGGTCCTACATTTTGGACTTGAGTGTAAAGTATTTGTGGCAAAACTCTTTCCATATTTTGGTGATCCTTGTACAAAGACAAATATATAAAAGGCAACTACAGAAGTCAAATATATAAAAGGCAACTACAGAAGTCAAGATGTTATGCTTTCAAGAAGGATGCCCCTGTACTGTACAGAAGGTCAAGTATGATCTCCGTGAAGCTATCGGGGATGCCAGCAAAGACTTTAAATAAGTTAAAGGCCCATTAAATTAAGTGGATGCAGGATGATTGTGCAGGGTTTGAATACAGTCAGGGATTACAATTTAAAATCAATGCCTTTTACATCTTTGAACAGACAAGTAAAGTTCCATGTAGGTGTGTTCTCTCATCTCCTGCTGCTTTGTCCCATACATCCTGGTGGCAGATGTCAGATCTGCTCTCATGAAGGTAAACTCTCAGAGAGTGGCTGACCTGCAATCCCTGAACTGGTTCTGAAATCCTGTACCAATCAACTGGCCACAATCTTAGCCAACATCTTAAACCACTTGCTTTAATAGTCTCTTTGCAATGTGTCTCTTGCGGATTCAGTGGGCGGAAGGGCCTGTTTCCATGCTGCATCTCTAAACTTGACTAAACTAAGGGTGGCGAAAACAGCTCAGTCCATTGCAGACACGTAAAATACTTCTATCCAGTCCATCTTCATGATGTGTTAAATCAAGAAGGCTGGAACTATCAGCAAGGACTCCTGATATCCTGGGAGAAGATGCAGGAGCTTGAAAACCTGGATGGTCAGTTAAGAATGTTATTTTTCCCCCACTGCTATCCTACTCCTGAACAAATCAACTCTTTCACATTCTCCTCCTGGAGGTACTGCCACACACACTTACTCTTAGCCCCCCTACACATCAACGGCGAGTGTGTGGAGAGGGTCAACACCTTCCGGTTTCTCGGTGTCCATATCGCTGCTGACATCTCCTGGACGGACAACACGACAGCGGTCATCAAGAAGGCTCAGCAGCGGCTGCACTTCCTGAGGGTCCTCAGGAAGCACAACCTGGACTCTAACCTGCTGCTGACCTTCTACCGCTCGTCCATCGAGAGCCTGCTGACATACTGCATTACAGCATGGTATGGCAGCTGCACCATGGCAGACAGGGAGAGGCTTCAGAGGGTAACCAGGACAGCGCAGAGGATCATTGGCTGCCCTCTCCCCTCCCTGATGGACATCTACACCTCCCGCTGCCTTAGCAGGGCAAAGAAGATCATCAAAGACAGCTCCCATCCTGCGTTTGGACTGTTCGACCTGCTGCCCTCTGGAAGGCGCTATAGGTGCATCAAATCCAGGACAAACAGACTCAGGAATAGTTGCTTTCCGAGAATTATATCTACCATAAATTCAAATTCACACATGCACTGACTACACCGCCCAACACGGACTTCCATCTGTATATATGTATATATGATATATGTATATATGTCCCCCCCCCCCCCCCCCCCATCTCCCTTCTGTTTTTTTTTTTTTTTTTTCTGTTTCTTGTTTTTTGTGCTAAATTGTATGTATGCACTGAGTACGAGCAGCTTTCAGTTTCACTGTACATGTATAGTGACAATAAATGGCATATCTATATCTATATCTATCTTAATCCTACCTGATTTGGTTATTCTGTTATTTGCACTTTAGTAGTTTTCTTTTTGCACTACTTCAGATTGCATGATAATGTTTGCAACATTCTGCTGATTTGTCGTGGTATTTGTTGCTGTATCTATCATTACCATGTACTGTCTACTCTGAACTTCATTCACCCTGGCAAATACAAAACTAATCTGTGTAAAGCAATTCCTTCTTGATTCGTTGTGCAGTTACTGAGTTCTGTGAGGATAGATTGGGTGAGGCAAATATCACTAGAAAAGAACAAGATAATCGGGTCGCTGAACAGAAACTTCAGACCAGTTCATCCTTGCCAACAAGGTTGCTTAACCAAGCTAGTCCCAGTTGCCTGTGCCTGGCCCGATATCCCTCTAAACCATTTCTATTCATACACCAGTCTGAGTGTCTGTTATAATTGTACCTGCGTCAATCACGTGCTCTGGCAGCTCGTTTCATGTGTACCACCCTCTGTGGAAAAAGTTGCACCTCGGGTTTCTTTTAAATCCTACCCCTCTCAATTTAAACCTATACCCTCTAGTTTTAGACTCCCCTACCCAGGGGGAAAGACCATATCCATGCACCTTGTGATTTTTATAGCTATACTAGACCAAGTGGGACCCGTTGGGTCCCGTCCCCTCAACGCGCAGTTGTGAGGGGAGGGGGCGGCCTGCGGCGTTACACACGCACTAACCACCCCCCACACACACACTAATCACCCCAATTTATATTATATTAGTATATTCACTCCTTTTACCCCATCCCCCACCCTATACACTCATGCATAGCCCCCTACTCGCAGGCGCGGCTAGAGAGGGAGGGTGATAGAGAGATAGAGGGACACAGAGGCACAGAGAGGGACACAGAGGCACAGGGGGACACAGAGGCACAAATAGGGACGCAGAGTGAGACAGAGGCACAGAGAGTGAGACAGGCACAGACAGTGACATAGAAGCTGCAGTCGGGGCCCGAGAACGGGGGTGTGAGGGGACGTCACTCGCTGCACGAGCAAGAAGACAGCGTGATTTTTTTCAAAGGTCTTGCGAGCGGTGCAATTGGCGAAGTGACTCGCAGTGCGTGAACACAACATGCTGCCATTGTGACGTCATCACATCATCAGCCAAAGTGGTTCCATTTTCTAAGTTATTTGAAATTTTTGAACATTTTGATTAATAACAAGAAATAAAGCTTGAAATTTTCAAGTGAGCTGATTTTTGACTTCACCCGATAAATCTCCACAGGAATATATAAAAATGTTATCGTGAGGGCGTCGCTTTTTCGAGCAGTATGATCATCATACACGCAAACGCAGACACACACAGACACACGCACACACACACGCAAACGCAGACACACACGCACACGCAAACGCAGACACACAGACAGACACACACGCACACAGACACGCGCGCAGACACACACACGCGCGCAGACACACACACACGCGCGCAGACACACACACACACAGACACACACGCACACACACACGCGCGCGCACACACACACACACACACACACACACACACACACATGTGGGAAGAAAGCACACACACACTGGGAGAACATCTCACACACACACACACACACACACACACACACACACACCCACCCCATGTGGCCTGAGCCATGACTGGTGCAGCTACTTTCTGGTATCTATCATGCTTGATTCAACAATCTGCAGCCTCTTCTCTGTGGAAGAGAGGCTCTAAAGTTAACTTATAATATTGTTGTGTGGATTGATAGGTCTGATAGCCTGAGGGGAAGAGAGAGCCAGAGGACAACTTTGTAAAAAAGGACACAAAGTGCTGGAGTAAGTCAGTGGCTCAGGCAGCATTTGTGGAGAACATGGATAGGTGACATTTCAGTTTGAGACCCTTTCAACATCTTTGTTATCTTTATTGACCTTTAGTCTAGTGGGGAATCCAAGAGAAACTTTTCTTACCCAGAGAAGGAAGAATGTGAAAGCAGTTGTAGTCTTGGTGTAGTAGTCAAGACGAACTGTGTTGATGCTTTTAATAAAGGTGCAAGTAAATGCACAAGGGGAAGAGATACATAGACAATAGGTGCAGGAGTAGGCCATTCGGCCCTTCAAGCCAGCACCACCATTCAATGATTCAATGTGATCATGGCTGATCATCCACAATCAGTACCCCGTTCCTGCCTCCTCCCTCCCCCCCCCCCCCCCCCCCCCCCCCCCCCCCATACCTCTTGACTCCGCCAGCCCTAAGAGCTCTATCTAGCTCTCTTTTGAATGCATCCAGAGAATTCCACAAATTCACAACTCTCTGGGTGAGTTGCCATGATTAACTGGCAAAGCAGGCTATGGGCAGAATGGCTGAATTCCACCCCTATAATTTATGATCAGTCTCGAAGGATCTCAACCCAAAACGTTGCCTATCTATGTCCCCCAGAGATGCTGCCTTTGGCCTGCTGAGTTACTCAGACAAGGGGAATCAAGAGGATGTAATAGGATGAAATGAGGAGGGGAGGAGTTAACGGCCCATTGGAGAGAATAAGTTGCTTCTGGGCTATAAACTGCAGGTGGTAACTAACTTTCCCCCATGGATAGGGTTTGGCAACAGTAGATCTGACGTAGATTTAAATGTTTTCCCTAAATGTGAATAACTTTTAAGGACAGTTTAGCTGAAGGAAATGTGGGTGAGAGTATAAGGAAGGGCTTGACAATTTATTTCTTCAGCTCCCTACAGATGGCTTTTGTAAACGCATGTTCTGCACGTAATGCTCTCTGGTTTGAGCTTCCGATGTTGTGATGTGTTGGAGCATTCTTCCTCAAATGCTTGTCAAGCCCGAATTATTGTTGTTTTTCCTTCATATTAAAGTGACGTCTCATTGTTGACAAATTGCATTTAACTACAACTGTCAAGACCCAGTGATTATTCCAGCTGTTCGATTCTTTTATGAAAAATACTTGTTTTGAACACTAAAATGCAACTATTTGTTCTTTGCCGATTACTTTGAGATGCCCCATAAAAATCACACAGCAAACCCAGAGCTCATCGGCCCGTTGTACTCAGTTAGTCTATCCCGCACACCCACTACCATCTATCTACACATAACTAAAACTCTGATCTTGTTATCTTCCGGTTTGGCGGTCTTTCTATTAGCGCAAAAACGGTTTGCGATAGTGCTACGATTTTTCACTAGTTCACTCACCGTTCCCTTGTGCTGCGAGTCCACCAAGATTCGTTCCGATCGTTTGAATGTCGTAAAAGTTAGCGAGGTTTAAAAATCTTCAAAACCGCGCCTGTCCAGATCGATCTCTTCTCCTGCCACTGGGCGCCACGCGGATTAGTCTCTTTCCCTGTCACTCCCCGGGACGGTCCGCTCCTTCCTGCGCCATCGCAGCGGTGGTTTCCATCCGGACTTTCGGAGGGACCCCAAACACCCCACCCCACTCCAAGCAGCCCACCCAACCCTAGGCAGCTCCGCCCTGCCACAAACAGCCCCGCCCCAAGCAGCTCTGCCCCAAGTAGCCACGGCCCCATGGTGAAGGAGTGATGCCGCGGCCTGAGGAGCTGCGGCTGCGCTATACCTGGTGGGGTGGGTGGTGCCGTGGGCCGAGCACGGGGACCGGGCCTGGGCTGTGGAACCAAGGACAAGCCTGGGTCTGGGGTCAGGGACGAGCCCGGAGATGAAGTCGGGGCCTGGACTGGAGCCCAGGAGGCAGCTGAGCTGAGGGCTGTAGTCTGGCCCAAGCCCGGGGCCTGGGTCAAGGTGTACCAGCGCCTCAGAGGCCGCCTGGCCACTGCCATCCAGCAGCACAGTCTCCGCTTCCTGCTCTGCGGGCAGCTCCGGCTCAGCCGCCCGCACCCGCACCCTCACCCTGCTCCTGGCCACAGCGAGCCCGGCTCCATCGAGGCTCACGTCCCCAAGTGCTTTGGCCGCCCTGGTGCTGCTCTACCACCTGGGTAGGTGCTGGGAATGGGAGCGAAGGGAGGACGATGCGGGAAATGGGGAGGAGGGAGATGTGCTAGTAGAAGGAGAGGGGGGGGGGCACCGCTGAGCCCTGCTGTCTACCCGCTGGCGAAGGACACCGCAGTTCCAGCGGCTCCTGCCCGCGGACGCAGACACCGGGAGCGGCCCTAACACACCGCACCGTTACATGGAGAGAGGGGGCGCCGCAGCCCGGCCCACAGCTTGGGTGGGGGGGGGGCAAGGGAGGGAGGGGGAGGGGGAGAGAGGGATGTGGAGGGAGAGGGAGGGAGGGAGTGGGGTAAAGGGGTGGTAGAGTGCAGGGCGGTAGGGAAGAGGGTAGAAGGGGTCCGTAATGATGGGCAAGGTGGGATAGAGGGGGGAAGTAGAGGGACAGGGGGAGTGGGACAGGGAGGGGTGGATTTGATGGAAGGGGGAACGGGTGAGTGGTGGAATATTGCGTTGGGGAACGGGTTGCTTTGGGGGACCAGGCCTTCCATGTGACTACTTAGTCTAGTAACACTATCAATCCCACTTCTCACTCTTGCCCTTATAAAGACAGGCACATACATATACACAGAGATGACAAACACGTATATATACTTTGAAATGACAGACACACATCTGCAGTTCCTTGTTTCTACATTTCTCCAGAGATGCTGTCTGATGTGCCGCTTTACTCCAGCAGTTTGTGTTTTCTTTTGCAGTTGTGTGTTCCTTATTTGTACACAGAGCATGTTTTACAAACTCAATTTCCCAAACTACTAAAGGGCCTGTCCCACTTTCACGACCTCCTCGCAGCATGGTCGTCACGAGGTCGTAGGTAGGTTGTGATGCTAGTCGTAGTTACTCGTGGCATCAAGTAAGTCGGGCGTTTTTCTAGCCTGATGAAAAATGTCCATGAGTAGAAAAGGTTGTGATTTATGTCGTGAAAGTGGGACAGCCCCTTAAACAGTCCATGAAGTAACATTGTGTTGGAAGGAACTGCAGATGCTGGTTTAAACCTAAGATAGTCTCAAAATGTTGGAGTAACTCAGTGGGACAGGCAGTATCTCTGGAGAGAAGGAATAGGTGACGTTTCGGGTCGAGACCCTTTTTCAGAGGTAACTTTGACACTGGTCAAAATGTAACTAGCTTGTTGACCACCACAATGTGATCGTCTATTGCAGACACTTGTTATCAGGCAGCACTTCCCAGCAACCGTTACAATATGTAAATAATTTCACCAGAACTAATCCATTCTACATCCTGTTACAGCCTTGATCCAAACATGTGGCAAAAAAGCTGTATTCTAGAGGTGGTGAGAGGAACTGGATTTGCTATCAAGCAGAATTTATTGTCATCTGCACAAGTTGCAATTAAAATCTTGCTTGCAGTAATATCACAGACATGTAGATTCGGACAACACAGAAAAACATAAATTATACATGAAGAAAGACACAAAATGCTGGAGTAACTCAGCGTGACAGGCAAGATCTCTGGGGAGAAGGAATGGGTGATGTTATGGGTCGAGATGCCTTCAGAAGACCCGTCTGTAGAAGGGTCTCGACCCGAAACGTCACCCATTCCTTCTCTCCAATGCTGAGTTACGCCAGCATTTTGTGTCTTTCTTCTGCAGCATCTGCAGTTCCTTCCTGTGAATTATGCACGCACTATACCTAAATTATACAGGACAGTGAAAAGAACAAGACTGCAAAAAAATCAAGACATTTGTACAAAACACAACTACAAAGCAAAGCAAGTAATGCAAAAAGTGGTCTGTCGTGTTCTGTTGCTGAGGTAGGATTAGGGTTGTGCAGGTTGGTTCAAGAATTTCATGGTTGCAGGAAAGTAGCTGTTCCAGAACCTGTTGATGGAACCTCAGTCTGGTGTACTTCCTCTGGGAGCATGGCCTGGATGGGGGGGATCTTTGAAGGTAATGCTGCCACCTTGCCTTAACTGAGCGGAGCATCAGAGTTCTATTCACTGAACCTGTTGAAAGTGGCTAGATTGTGCAATAGGCTGGAGTGTCCTAATTCAATCAAAATGGATAAAGTGTTCTCATATGAATTTATCTTTATCTCTTTATTCTTAATGAGGCATCACTGCTATCCAACCTGAAATTAAATCAGTGTTCCTTCAGCATGGCACAGTGCTGGAAATCCTGGCCACATTGCCTCATTTGAGCACCTTTGCCACAGGACAAGTCCTGGCCACTGATTTTTTTTAAGTATTTAGATTCAACACCAGATTATTATTACATTGGGTGTGTTGTTAGGTATTTGGATTTGTTTGGTGTTGCTTGTTCCTCATGGCTGTCCTGGCACCATTGAGCAAATATTGGGAGTGACGAACATTTGAGAAGTGTTTAAAATTATGAACAATTTTAATGGAGAAAATAAGATGATTCCAGTGACAGATAGTTAGTAAGTAAAGGACAAATTTAAGGTCATTCGCAAAAGAACCAGTGTGGAAACGTAGAGTAGAAAAAGGGCAGGATTAGAGTGATCCAGGATGATTATTCCCAAATGTTACTGCATTTCCTGAGTGCATGCCATGAATTTTTGCTCTGGGCTCAGGAATGCCATTGTAGGATATCCAGTGGAAGGTTGCTCCTCCTCCATCTCTTGTCAAAGATTCGGGAATAAAAAGATGCATTGTTTTAGTTTAACCAAGCAACATTAATCTTGCGTTAGAGGTTCCATGACGTGCTTCTGTGAACTCTGCACAAGAATTGTTTCCTAGTGACTGCCAGTGTGCCGTCCTCTCCCACAAATACATTACCACCTAAGGCTTCAATATAGATTTGCAAGATCTCGCCCAAAGATCCGCTCTATGATCTTTGACCTCGCCCCATGTGTATAGCTTAAGAACTGCAGCGTCATTCAGTTACTTGAACTTGTGTTGTACAATCACTGAGTACTACCTTTGGGTTCAGATTCTGGAGCAGAGCTTGAATTCACAACTGGAGGCAAGAGAGTGGGGCGAGGGCTAATGAAACATCAGAACTCCAGCTTATTTAGCCTATCACTGAGCAAATGTCAGAACATATTGGCCACCATGTTTTATTTTGGGGACTGCTTTACCCCTCGTTTTGAGGCTTGGAGTTCATTCACACGAGGTGCTCAGGCAGACTACGCTTGGTCTCATCGATGTAGATCAGCTGACATCTAGAGCAGCGGATGCAATAGATGAGGTTGGAGGAGATGCAGGTGAACCTCTGTCGCACCTGGAACGACTGCTTGGGTCCTAGAATGGAGTTGAGGGGGGGGGGGGGGGGGGGGGGGTTTTAAAGCGACAGGTGTAACACCTCTTGCGGTTGCAAGGAAAAGTGCCCGGGGAGGGAGTGGTGCGGGATGGAAGGGAAGAATTGACCAGGGAGTTACGGAGGGAGCGGGAAGCAGACGGGGGGAGGGAGATGGGAAGATGTGGCGAGTGGTGGGGTCACGTTGGAGGTGGCGAAAATGATGGAGGACTATTTGTTGTATGTGACGGCTAGTGGGGTGAAAGGTGAGGACTAGGCGACTCTGTCCTTGTTACGAGTGGGGGGATGGGGGAGAGAGAGCAGTGTTACGGGGTATGGAAGAGACCCTGGTGAGAGCCTCATCTATAGGGATCGCAGGTGATAGACTTCTGACCGACATCCACTATAAACCCACTGACTCCCATGGCTATCTAGAACCCCACCACTCGCATCATCTTTTCTTTGTCCTCTGCCTTGGAATCCATACTACAATGTTGCACATGAATCAGAATACCTGCTTTGGAATCATTATTTTGGGAATTAAAGATAACCGGTAACTAATTGAGTCATGAAGGTTAATTGGTTAGATTGTGACTGACTGTATCCTAACACCATTAATTTGCCTTGCAAATATAGTGCTTATAGTCCTGGATTAAGACACATTCTCGAATGACCTAGTTTTACCTTGAGGTTGTAGTCAAGTTTCCATTTTCTGAATCTGCCTTGCCAGTTTCAATGGTCTGTGAATGTAGAGTTGTACAGAATGGAAACAGGCCCTTCAGCCCAACACATTCTCTGGTTTGTCCTTACTATCATAATAAATACATAAGTATGCTTATGAATACATAACACTAGCAACCCTCCAGTCTTCTGCTACCTTACTGTTGCAAACCATGATAACCATATAACCATATAACAATTACAGCACGGAAACAGGCCATCTCGGCCCTACAAGTCCGTGCCGAACAACTTTTTCCCCTTAGTCCCACCTGTCTGCACTCATACCATAACCCTCCATTCCCTTCTCATCCATATGCCTATCCAATTTATTTTTAAATGATACCAATGAACCTGCCGACACCACTTCCACTGGAAGCTCATTCCACACCGCTACCACTCTCTGAGTAAAGAAGTTCCCCCTCATGTTACCCCTAAACTTCTGTCCCTTAATTCTGAAGTCATGTCCTCTTGTTTGAATCTTCCCTATTCTCAAAGGGAAAAGCTTGTCCACATCAACTCTGTCTATCCCTCTCATCATTTTTAAAGACCTCTATCAAGTCCCTCCTTAACCTTCTGCGCTCCAGAGAATAAAGACCTAACTTATTCAACCTATCTCTGTAACTTAGTTGTTGAAACCCAGGCAACATTCTAGTAAATCTCCTCTGTACTCTCTCTATTTTATTGACATCCTTCCTATAATTGGGCGACCAAAATTGTACACCATACTCCAGATTTGGTCTCACCCATGCCTTGTACAATTTTAACATTACATCCCAGCTTCTATACTCAATGCTCTGATTTATAAAGGCTAGCATACCAAAAGCTTTCTTTACCACCCTATCTATATGAGATTCCACCTTCAAGGAACTATGCACGGTTATTCCCAGATCCCTCTGTTCAACTGTATTCTTCAATTCCCTACCATTTACCATGTACGTCCTATTTGGTTTGTCCTGCCAAGGTGTAGCACCTCACATTTATCAGCATTAAACTCCATCTGCCATCTTTCAGCCCATTTTTCCAAATGGCCTAAATCACTCTGTAGACTTTGGAAATCCTCTTCATTATCCACAACACCTCCTATCTTGGTTTCATCTGCATACTTACTAATCCAATTTACCACACCTTCATCCAGATCATTGATGTACATGACAAACAACAAAGGACCCAACACAGATCCCTGAGGCACCCCACTAGTCAT
This sequence comes from Leucoraja erinaceus, assembly GCF_028641065.1. Classification (NCBI taxonomy): domain Eukaryota; kingdom Metazoa; phylum Chordata; class Chondrichthyes; order Rajiformes; family Rajidae; genus Leucoraja; species Leucoraja erinaceus. The sequence goes on from NC_073397.1 coordinate 1,377,809, forward strand.
CTGCCTCCAACCCGACAAACAGCCATCCACCATTACCCTCTGGCTTCTCCCATTCAGCCACTGTTGAATCCATCTTGCTATTCCTGCATTTATACCCAACAGTTTAACCTTCTTAACCAACCTTCCATGAGGAACCTTGTGAAAGGCCTTACTAAAGTCCATATAGACAACATCCACTGCTTTACCCTCGTCAATTTCCCTAGTAACCTCTTCAAAAAATTCAAGAAGATTAGTCAAACATGACCTTCCAGGCACAAATCCATGTTGACTGTTTCTAAATCAGACCCTGTTTATCCAGATGCTTATATATATTATCTCTAAGTATCTTTTCCATTAATTTGCCCACCACTGAAGTCAAATTAACAGGTCTATAATTGCTAGGTTTACTCTTAGAACCCTTTTCAAACAACGGAACAACATGCGCAGTACGCCAATCCTCAGGGACTATTCCCGTTTCTAATGACATTTGAAATATTTCTGTCATAGCCCCGGCTATTTCTACACTAACTTCCCTCAATGTCCTAGGGAATGTCAGGACCTGGAGCCTTATCCACTTTTATATTTTTCAAAAGTGTCAGTACTTCTTTTACTTTGAAACTCATAGTATCCATAGCTACTCTACTCGTTTCCCTTACGTCACATAATTCAATATCCTTCTCCTTGGTGAATACCGAAGAAAAGAAATTGTTCAATATCTCCCCCATCTCTTTTGGCTCTGCAGATAACTGTCCACTCTGTCTCTCCAATGGACCCATTTTATCCCTCGTTATCCTTTTGCTATTAATATAGCTGTAGAAACCCTTTGGATTTGCTTTCACCTTACTTGCCAAAGCAACCTCATATCTTCTTTTAGCTTTTCTAATTTCTGTCTTAAGATTCTTTTTACATTCCTTATACTCCTCAAGCACCTCATTTACTTCATGCTGCCTATAATTATTGTAGATCTCCCTCTTTTTCCAAACAAGATATCCAATTTCCCTTGAAAACCAGGGCTCTTTCCAATTTTTACTGTTTCCTTTCAACCGAACAGGAACATAAAGATTCTGTACTGTTAAAATTTCCCCTTTAAATGTCCTCCATTTCTCTTCTACATCTTTCCCATAAAACAAAATGTCCCAGTTCACTTCTTTTAAATCATCTTGCATCTCATTAAAGTTAGCCTTTCTCCAATCAAAAATCTCAACCCTCGGTCCAGTTCTGACCTTCTCCATAATTATATTGAAACTAATGGTATTGTGATCACTGGACCCGAAGTGCTCCCCAACGCATACCTCCGCCGCCTGTCCAGTCTCATTTCCTAACAGGAGGTCCAGCACTGCCCCTTCTCTAGTAGGTACCTCTATGTATTGCTGCAAAAAACTATCCTGCACACATTTTACAAACTCCAACCATCCAGCCCATTTACAGAATGTGTTTCCCAGTCTATGTGTGGAAAATTGAAATCTCCCACAATCACCACCTTGTGCTTACTACTAATATCTGCTATCTCCTTACATATTTGCTCTTCCAATTCTCGTTCCCCACTCGGCGGTCTATAATACACCCCTATAAGTGTTGCTACACCTTTCCCACTTCTCAGTTCCACCCAAATAGCCTCCCTAGACGAGCCCTCTAATCTATCCTGCCAAAGCACTGCTGTAATATCTTCCCTGACTAGCAATGCAACACCTCCACCTCTTGCCCCTCCAATTCTATCACATCTGAAGCAACGAAATCCTGGAATATTTAGTTTCCAATCACAGCCCTCCTGCAACCATGTTTCACTGATCGCCACAACATCATACTTCCAGGTGTCTATCCAGACTCTAAGCTCATCCACCTTTCTTACAATGCTCCTAGCATTAAAATATGCACATTTAAGAAACCCCCCGTCTCTTCTTCTCTGTTTATTTCCTTTATTTTCTTTCTCCTCTTGTGTCCGAGTGCTTCCCATTTCTGCTTCCTGCCTCCCATTCTGTCTACTAGCTTTCGCTATTTGAGTCCCTCGCCCCAACCATTCTAGTTTAAAGTCTCCCCAGCTGCCTTTGCAAATTTCCCCGCTAGGATATTGATCCCCCTCGGGTTCAAGTGCAACCCATCCTTTCTGTACAGGTCCCACCTTCCCCAAAAGAAGTCCCAATGATCCAGGAACTTGAATCCCTGCCCTCTGCACCAGTCTTTCAGCCACGCATTTATCCTCCACCTCGCTCCATTCCTACTCTCACTGTCGCGTGGTACAGGCAGTAATCCTGAGATTGTTACCTTTTTGGTCCTTTTCCTTAACTCTCCTCCCAACTCCCTAAATCCTCCCTTCAGGACCTCTTCCCTTTTTTTACCTATGTCATTGGTACCTATATGTACCACGACCTCAGGCTCCTCTCCCTCTGATTTAAGGATATCTTGGACGCGTTGAGACACGTCCGAGACCTTGGCACCAGGGAGGCAGACCACCATCCTGGTCTCCCGACTGCGTCCACAGAATCGCCTATCCAACCCCCTAACAATAGAGTCCCCAATTACTGTTGCCCTCTTCTTTTTGTTCCTACCTTCAGGAGGAACAGGGCCGGTCTCTGTGCTCCGTTCGCTCTCGCTACCCCCGGGTAGGCTGTCACCCCCATCCGTACTCAAACAGGAGTACTTATTTGCAAGGTGTACCGACATTGGAGTACTCACTCGTTCCTGCCTCTGCCCCTTGCCCTTCCTTAGCGTGACCCACATGTCTCTCTCCCGTGGTTTTGGAGTGACCACCTCCCTATAACTCCCCTCTATGACCTCCTCACTCTCCCTGACCAGACAGAGGTCATCGAGCTGCTGCTCCAGGATCCTAATACGGTCCCTTAGGAGCCCCATCTCGCTGCACCTGGTGCAGATGTGGACGTCTGGAGGGCCATCCGACACCATGACCTCCCACATCTGACATCCAGAACAGTATACTGCACTGACTGTCATTCTCCCGCCTTACCCTGGATCTGATACCAATATAATACAATAGAAACTGCTGGGAGAAATCAGCAGGTATCTGACTCGCAACAGCTGCTCCCTCGTGACCTTTAAACTGCACCTTTATTATATAAACAAAAAGCACTGTACGTTTAGCCCACTGTACCCTTAGCTCACTGTACCTTTACTAATGACACAAATATTTCTGCCAGGACCACAGCAATTTCATGCCCACCTTCCCACAATACAGTAGGATGCATTTAGACAGACCCTGGGGATATATCCACCTTTTGAACTTTAGGACTGCGGTGGCATCTCTTTTGTAGTATAGATTTTGTACAATATTGTGGGAAGGTGGGGAAGAAATTGCTGTGGCGAGTTCTACTGCAGGTTCGATAATCAGAAAGAAGTTCGATAGGAGCATCGCAAGGCTGCGCTCTCTCTCCTCTCCTTTACTCTCTCTACACCAACGACGGCACCTCCACAGACACCTCTGTCAAGCTTCTCAAGTTTGCGGACGACACAACCCTGATTGGACTGATCCAGGATGGGGAGGAATCTGCCTCCAGACAGGAAGTGTCACAGCTGACGTCCTGGTGCCATCGCAACAACCTGGAGCTCAATGCTCTTAAGATGGTGGAATTGATTGTAGACTTTAGGAGAGCTCCCCCTCCCCTCCCCCCACTCACCATCAACAATACCACAGTTACATGTGTGGAGTCATTTAAGTTCCTTGGAACCATCATCTCCAGGGACCTTAAATGGGAGGCCACCATCAACTCCACAGTCAAAAAGACCCAACAGAGGATGTACTTCCTGCGGCAGCTGAGAGAATACAATCTGCCACAGGCAATGATGGTCCAGTTTTATACTGCTATCATAGAGTCTGCCCGCACCTTCTCCATCATGGTCTGGTTTGGCTCAGCCACCAAGCATGGCAACCGGAGGCTGCAGCGCATCGTTCGATCAGCCGAGAAGATTGTTGGCTGCTGTAAAGAAGTCTCAACAACACATTGTCTTAACTGTAGCTTTTATTAACTGTTCACATAATTGCTATACTCGCTGTACGTGGTCTGTCACTGGAGCTAGAGAGAGAGACCCCAGGGAGGGAACATGCAATTATACACCTAATAAGGGGAGTGGTTAAGGGTGGTGAGGTCACTATGTTAAAGGCACATGCACTAGCTATCTACATCCTTCCTCTTGGAACAAAGCAATATAACAGTGACAGGGCGACCACGTCTCATGCGCTACAAGCAGGCATACAATGATTACAGAGCTAAACAAAATCCCCGTAGCGAACAGGCGGCTTGACCAGCCTGCCTGACCGGGTGCGAAGCTCGCCACCTCCTCCCCCTGCAGGAACAAGAGCAGCCGGGGCCGGGGCAGGCGAGCGAACCGGGGATACAGGGGGAGAAGAGGCAGGAGAAGACCCACCCGCCGGCGGGGTAGAGGGAGAACGAGGGCTGGGAGGCGGAGACGGGGGCTTAATCAACGGCGACGGGAGGGATCTGGGCACCTGCGGAACGGTAGGAGCGGAAACAGACAAGGGAGGGGAGAAGGGGGCAGCAGGCGGAGGTCGGGGCTCGTTAACGAGCAGCAGATGCTGGCGGGAACGGCAGTAGATGACCCCGTCGTGGTCCACCAAGTAAGACCGCGGTGAGCCGGCATCACCGACCACCGTGGCGAGCTTGTAGTGGCCAGAGGCAGTCTGCATCCGGACGATCTGGCCGGGAAACAGGGGCGGCAGGGGGCGGCAGGACTGGTCGTGGGAGCGCTTCTGCGAGTCATGCTTGGTGGTGATACGCTCCTGGACAGTAGCAGGGGGGAGAACAGAGGGAACAAGGGATTGCTGGGCAACAGGGAGGGGGGGGCGAGTTCTGCGAGACAGCAGTCGTTGTGCCGGCGAACCCAGGGCAGGGTCGCGGGAGATGTTGCGGAGATTAAGTAGGGCCAGGTGGAAGTCCGACTTGGACAGCCGACAGTGCTCCAGCAAACCCTTAGCACTGCGGACTGCACGCTCCGCCAGGCCGTTGCTTTGCGGGTACTCAGGGCTGCTGGTAAAATGTTTAAAGTTCCACTGAGAAGCGAAACGCTGGAACTCGGCACTGGCTATCTACAGCTGCAACCTTCCCCCCCCCCCATAGACGAACTGTACACTGCAAAGGCCAGGAAACGAGCGGGTAAAATCATCTCTGACCCCTCTAACCCTGGCCACAAACTCTTTGAAGCACTTCCCTCTGGAAGGCGACTGCAGACTGTCAAAGCCACCATAGCCAGACATAAAAACAGCTTATTTTCATGAGCAGTATGGTTTTAACTATTTAGAGCAGAAAAAAAATATTTGCCTAACATAGTGCTAGTAGAGCTGCTGCCTCACAGCAACAGTGAGCTCGGGTGTATCTGTGTGTGGAATTTGCACGTTCTCCCCGTGACAGCGTGGCCTTTCTCCGTGTGCTCCAGTTTCCTCCCACATCGTAAGGACATGTAAGTTTGTTGGTTAATTGTCCGAGTGTGTAGGGAGTGGATGCGAAAGTGGGATAACAGAACTAATGTGAACAGGTGATCGGTGGACTTGGTGGGCTAAATGGCTGTTTCTAGTTCTTGAGGGGACCTATTCCTTTTTTTGGCTTCCGTTTTGCTTCTAATATAATCATAAATGCTTTTGAGATTCCCCTTAATCCTACTCAAGTCAACTATTGGCTGTTTTTTACCCTTCTAATTTGTGTTGTCCTATAAATTTCAAGGAGCTCATGTGATACCAATTTCCTATACCATGTACATTTCCATTTTTCCCAGACCCACTTCCTATATGACCACTTTTGCATTGTACCTTTACAGGGACATGCTGACGCTGTGCTCTTACTATCTCATTTTTAAATGCCTCCCACTTATCAGATGTTGTTTTTCACTGTAGCAACTGCTCTCTATCTTCTTCTACCAGGTCCTGTATTACAATCTGCTTCCTCCTGTTTTAATACACATATATAGAACAGTACAGCACAAGAGCAGGCCCTTTGGCCAACAATTTTCATGTCAAAACGGATGCCAAATTAAACTAATCTCTGCTGCCTGCACCTGATCCATTTCCCTCCATTCCCTGTATATCCATGTGCCTATCTAAACGCCTGTTAAATGCCACACCACCCCGGCAACATGTTCTAGGCATTCACCTGTGTATCAAAAAAACTTGCCCTTCACACCTCCTTTAACCTAGGGCTCTAACTTGAAGCACGTTGCTGACCTATGGTCACTGTCCCAAAAGGTTCCTTCAGTGATGCTTCAATCACTTGCCCGTCCTCATACCCTAAGATAAATCAATTAGAGCCCCCTCCTAGTAGAATTCTCTACAAACTGCTTTAGACAACTTTCTTGAATGCATTTTGCAGAATGCTCAATGGTGAGTAAGTTGCTGAAGAGGATTCAGACAGGATCGACCCAGCATTTGAAGACACTGTTCCGGATGTGGATTCCTGTATATCAGCGGGACCAAGTACGGGCTTGGTGATCGTTTTGCTGAACACCTCTGCTCGGTGTCCGCCTAAACTGATCTTTCTGTCCTGGGCCTCCTACATTGTCAGAGTGAGGCCCAGTGCAAATTGGAAGAACAGCACCTCCTATTACGCTTGAGCAGCTTACACCCCAGCTTCTCTAACTTCTCTAACTTCAAGTAACCCTTGCTTTCTCCCTCTGTCTCTCTCTCTCTCTCTCTCTCTCTCTCTCTCTC